>NC_035168.2:41039682-41663540 GCF_001659605.2 Manihot esculenta
AATCCCATACATGATCAAGAACATACATAAAAATTAAAACTTCTCTTTCATGCATTCTATCATATGCCAAACTCAACCTGTGCATGCACTGAACATACTCATCATCATATCTTGACCCTTCTGTGGGATCTCATCAATGCCCCCAATGGGTGGCATAACATGTGTTGAGTTGGCTAAACATAGTCATCAATAAAACTCTAGGATCATGTAATAAAAAGGGATTACAACATCTATAGGGTCAAGCACAACTTCTATTCCTCAATATCATTATACAGTTTGTCATGTCCACATTCTAACTATTACATACATATGACTTTTACTCTTCTTGACTTCTCTGTCTAGCCCGTACCTGCAATCCTGGGGGATTAGGGAAAAGGGGTGAGCTACAAGAGCCCAGTGAGCAGAATAATAGAAAACAATATTTAAATCTCATGCCATTATGTAATGCAACACATCACAACTAATCACATCTCGGATGGTATTGTCACCAATAGTCCTCTACATTCCAAAGTGCCGGGACGTAGAATGGGTACAACCGGTCTTTCTCTTAACATAACATATCATACATACCAATGTGCCAGGGACGTAGAATGGGTACAACCTGGACTTTCTCTTACATAGTGCCAGGGACGTAGAATGGGTACAACCTGGACTTCCATACCATATCATGCCGTAGCATCATCATACCATATGAGGACTAAAGGATCATTCAATAACCAATCCACATCAACATCATAAATGCAATGCAACATATTCGTGAATTCTAATGCAAACAACCTAATTCATCACATGGCATTCATGATGCATGAACATGCTCAACTGTATAATTTATTTGCTTTAAAAACATAAAGGGTTTATTCTACTCACCTCTTGCTGAAGCTCTACTGACTCAGAAGCAGCTGAACTTACTGCTGGGGTCCTCGGTTCCTCGGGTCCGAACCTACACAGGTGGACTCAAATGAGGGACCAAACAACTAGAACATAACTCTAAAAACATCCCCCAAAAACCCCCTAAAACACCTCAAAACATTCATGCAAAACATGCAAAGAAAGGCTGGACAGGGCACTTTCGGCGGCAGGTTCGGCGGCCGAAAGTCCCTCCAGAGCCGAAAGTCAGGCAGGTTCGGCGGCACCTTCGGCGGCCGAACTCCCAGACAGAGGCGAAACTCATGCATGTTCGGCGGCACCTTCGGCGGCCGAAAGTGCCAGACAGAGACGAAAGTCTCTTTTCGGGGGCAACTTCGGCAGCCGAAAGGCCTGCCTCCCCAGCCATGTTCGGCGGCCGAAAGTTCCTTCGGCTGCCGAACCTAGTTTCTGCCAAAGGGCAGAAACTTGGCTCCTTTATGCACATTTGCCTCCCAAATCCTTCAACATGCATATAACTCATCCAAAACATGCAAATATACATACATTGGCTCCTAGGGGCTTCAAACTAACTTAAACCCCAACTACAACACACAACAACAACACAAATCCAACATACATGCTCAAAACATAACATTTACTCAAAAACCTAACTATGAGCTAAACATGCATTCTACCCCATAGATCTTGCATAAAACTTACTTTAAACATAAAATGAGCTTAAGATCGGTTCTTACCTCTTGAAGATCGAGAGAGAGACGTCCTAAACTCGGAGGTGGGAGATTTTGAGTTCTTGAACCTCAAAGCTCCAAAACTTGCTTTAAACTCGAAAATCTTCAAAATAACGTAAAAACTTGTGAAAAACTTGAAAGATTTGAAGGAAAGAACTCAAGGATGGTGAGGAATGGCGGAAGGACTCACCTTGGCCGAAAATGGGGAAAAAGCTCGCCCGTTTTCGGCTAAGGGACCCTTTTATAGTGGCTGGCCAGGCCACGTTCGGGGGCCGAAAGTGCCTCCGCATGCATGCCATGTTCGGCGGCCGAACTTGAGGTTCGGCGGCCGAACCTGGGCTTCCCTCACTTATGCCTTCGGGGGCCTAAAGCACTCCCGAAGTGCATGCATGTTCGGCGGCCGAACTTTGAGTTTCGGCGGCCGAACCTGAGTTTCCTCCAAGGGTGTTTTTATTCAAAAACTCATTTCCTCTTTACTTAAAATCATCAAAAACATTAAAACATTTTATGAAAACATGTTTCTACCCTACTAGAGGCTTCCGACATCTGAATTCCACCGGACGGTAGGAAATTCCGATACCGGAGTCTAGCCGGGTATTACATTCTCCCCCCCTTAAGAACATTCGTCCCCGAATGTTCCTCAACTAGCACATAGCATGGCATACATCATATCATACACATATAACACATGAAACATACAAGAAACTAACCTTAGAAAAGATAAGGGTATTGCTAGAGCATGGACTCCCGTGTCTCCCAGGTGCACTCTTCCATATTGTGGTGGTTCCACAGGACTTTCACCATCGGGATTTCCTTCTTTCTTAGCTTTCTGATCTGGGTGTCTATGATCCGCACTGGCTGCTCAACATAGGTAAGATCCTCTTGGATCTCCACATCAGGCTCACTAAGAACCTTGCCCGGATCTGACACAAATTTCCTCAACATTGAAACATGGAAAACCGGATGGATTCTTGCCATTGAAGCAGGCAAATCTAACTTGTACGACACATTCCCAATCTTTTGCAAGATTTCAAAGGGTCCGATGTATCGCGAAGCTAGTTTACCTTTCTTCCCAAAGCGAACCACTCCTTTCATTGGAGACACCTTGAGCAATACCAGATCTCCCTCCTGAAACTCTACCTGTCTTCTGCGGATGTCTGCATAACTCTTCTGTCTGCTTGCAGCAGTCTTGATTCTCTCTCTGATTATGGGTACCACCCTGCTGGTGATCTCTACTAGCTCAGGCCCTGCCAAGGCCTTTTCTCCAACTTCCTCCCAGCAAACAGGTGACCTGCACTTCCTCCCATATAAAGCTTCATATGGAGCCATCCCGATGCTAGCATGATGGTTGTTATTGTAGGCAAACTCCACCAAAGGTAGATGCTGCCTCCAAGAATCGCCAAAGTCCAGCACACACATTCTAAGCATATCCTCAATAGTCTGGATGGTCCTTTCTGACTGTCCGTCAGTCTGGGGGTGGAAGGCAGTGCTGAAATCCAACCTAGTACCCATGGCATTCTGCAGACTCCGCCAAAACCTGGAGGTGAACTGGGGCCCTCTATCTGACACTATCGAAACAGGAACCCCATGCAGCCTGACGATCTCATCCACATATACCTGCGCCAACTTGTCCACAGAGTAGCCACTCCTGACAGGAATGAAGTGAGCAGATTTGGTGAGTCTGTCCACAATCACCCATATGGAGTCCACTCTGTTGGACGCCACCGGTAACCCCACTACGAAGTCCATAGCTATATTCTCCCATTTCCACTCTGGAATAGGTAGCGGGTTAAGCATTCCAGCCGGCTTCTGGTGTTCCAGCTTCACCCTCTGACATACTTCGCAGGCGGACACAAACTGTGCCACTTCTTTCTTCATCGCTGGCCACCAATAAACCTTCTTCAAATCTTGATACATCTTGGTGGCTCCAGGGTGAACGCTGTATCTTGCATTATGAGCCTCTCTCATAATGTCTCCTTTTAGCCCTATGTCATCTGGTACACACAGTCGACTCCCATAGCGGAGGATCCCCTTACTGTCGAATCTGAACTCGCTGTCCTTGCCTGACTGAACAGTCCTGGCAATCTTCACTAACTCTGGGTCCTCATGCTGTTTCTGAGCCACCTGCTCCAGAAACACGGGTGTCACTTTCATCTGAGCAACCAAGGCACCCGTACCAGACAACTCCAACTGTAGACCTTCATCAATGAGCTTGTAAAACTCCTTCACCACTGGTCTCCTCTCTGTCGTGATGTGGGATAGACTGCCTAGTGACTTCTGGCTTAGGGCATCTGCCACGACATTCACCTTACCCGGATGATACTGAATCTTGCAATCGTAGTCACTCAGCAGCTCTACCCATCTCCTCTGTCTCAAGTTCAAATCTCTTTGACTCAGGATGTACTGCAGGCTCTTATGATCTGTAAAGATCTCACATTTTACCCCATAGAGGTAGTGCCTCCACATCTTGAGTGCAAAGATTACTGCTGCCATCTCAAGGTCATGTGTGGGGTAATTCAACTCATGCTTCTTCAGCTGCCTAGAAGCATAAGCAATCACCCTCTCATTCTGCATCAGTACACAACCCAGTCCCACACGGGACGCATCACAAAAGACTGTAAAGTCCTCATCACTAGATGGCAAAGCTAAAACTGGTGCTGAAGTCAACCTCTTCTTAAGCTCTTCAAAACTCTCTTCGCACTGGTCGGTCCACAGAAACTTCTGATTCTTCCTGGTTAGTCTGGTCAGAGGAGCTGCTATTTTCGAGAAGTCCTGAACGAACCTCCTGTAGTAACTTGCCAAACCCAAGAAACTCCTAATCTCCGTCACTGAAGTGGGTCTAGGCCAGTTAGCCACAGTTTCTGTCTTCTTGGGGTCCACCTCTATCCCATTCTCTGACACTACATGCCCCAAGAACGAAATGCTCCTCAGCCAGAACTCACATTTAGAGAACTTGGCATACAAGCCATGTTCCCTCAAGGTCTGCAAGACCAACCGCAGATGATGGGCATGCTCCTCTGCATTCCTGGAATACACTAAGATATCATCTATGAAGACAATAACGAAGTGATCCAGGTACTGGCTAAACACTCTGTTCATGAGATCCATGAATGCTGCAGGGGCATTGGTTAACCCGAACGGCATTACAAGGAACTCAAAATGCCCATATCTGGTCCTGAAGGCTGTCTTCGGCACATCCTCATCCCTTATCCTTAGCTGATGGTACCCCGATCTCAGATCTATTTTGGAGAAACAACCTGCTCCAGCTAGCTGGTCGAATAGATCGTCGATCCTTGGTAATGGGTACTTATTCTTGGTAGTGACTTTGTTCAACTGCCTGTAGTCGATACAAAGCCTAAGGGATCCATCCTTCTTTCTCACGAACAAGACTGGTGCACCCCAAGGTGAGGTGCTCGGTCGGATGAAGCCCTTTTTTACCAACTCTTGCAACTGTTCCTTCAATTCTTTCAACTCGGCTGGAGCCATCCTCTAGGGAGGGATAGAGATTGGTCGGGTTCCAGGCATCAATTCTATCTCGAACTCTATCTCCCTAGCAGGTGGTAAACCTGGCAGCTCGTCTGGGAAGACGTCTAGAAACTCTCTAACCACTGGCACCGAGGCGGGCTCTCTAACCTGACTGCTAAGCTCTCTCACATGAGCCAAATACCCCTGACATCCCCTCCTAAGCAACCTACGAGCCTGAAGAGCTGATATCAGACCTCTAGGTGTACCCCTCCTGTCTCCTCTGAAGACAACCTCTGACCCATCCTGACCTCTGAACTTGACTACCTTGTCCCTGCAGTCCAAGGTAGCACTATGGGTAGATAACCAGTCCATCCCTAGAATGACGTCAAAATCTGTCAAGTCTAGAACCACAAAGTCGGCGGACAAGCATCTTCCCTCAACAAACACAGGACTACACTGGCAGACTGACTCTGCCACCGATGGATCACACTTGGGTCCACTGACCCAGAGAGGACACTCTAACTCAGAGATCATCAACCCCAACCTCTGAACGGCTCTCGGAGCAATAAAAGAATGAGATGCACCAGGGTCCATCAAGGCATACACATCTGAACAACCAATGACTAAGTTACCTGCCACCACGGTGTTAGATGCATCTGCCTCCTGCTGAGTCATCATGAAGATCCGTGCTGGAGCTGATGGACCTTCACCTCTGAAACCCGCTGAAGAAGAGGCTGCCCCTCTCCCTCTGCCTCTGCCGCTGGCCTGAGTCATGGCTGGAGCTGCTGGCTGAGCTACACTACCTGAAGCTGTCTGCTGAGACTGTGCTCCAAAAGCTGCCCTAGGACACTCCCGAGCCATGTGTCCCTCTTGCCCGCATCTGAAGCAGGCTGCTGTCCCAGCCCGACAAACTCCCCTGTGTAGCCTACCACACTTTGCACAAACTGCATTATCCGCGCCAGAGCTTGAGCCACTCCCTAGTCCCAGACTAGACTTGACCTTGTTCCAAAACTTGTTCTTCTTGGGCTTCCTAGTGGTATTACTCCACTTTTTGCTACCTGAAGCTGCTGCACTGAAAGAAGAAGAGCCTGGGGTCTTAGAACCAGAAGGCTGTGCCACTGACTGCTTAACTGTTCCCTGAACGATGGCACTGGCCTCCATTTTCCGGGCCATATCCACTATGGCATGGAAGCTCTCCCTATCTGCTGACTGGATCAAGGAGGAATATCTAGAGTGGAGTTTCATGATATACCTCCTTGATCTTTTCTGATCCGTGTCAAGGTTTTGCCCTGCAAATGGCAACAGCTCCAAGAATCTGTCTGTGAACTCCTCTACACCCATCTCATCAGTCTGCCTCAACTGCTCAAACTCTATCATCTTCAGCTCCCTTGAGCTATCTGGGAAAGCCCATCCTGCAAACTCGTTTGCAAACTCTTCCCAAGACATGCTATCCACTTTCGGGTTCACATAATTCTTGAACCACTCTCGTGCCTTCTTGCACTTAAGTGTGAACCCAGCCATCTGAATGGCTCTACTATCATCAGCCCCAATCTCATCTGTGATCACCTTGACCCTCTCCAGATACACAAACGGGTCATCCCCTTTTTCATACTGGGGAGCACCCAACTTTATGTAGTCGGTCATCTTGACCTTGCTCCCACTGGCTGAGCTAGGTCTAGGAGGTTGGGTAACTGGGGCTGCTGGTTCTGCTGGAGGAGGAGGAGGTGCAACATCCCCTGGGGTAGGGTTTGCTGGATTTGGATAGTAAGGTGGGGGTGGATGCATTGGGTACTGTGAATATGGTGGGTAGTAGGGTGGGTATGGCATCTGTGTTGGATAAGGGCTAAAGCTGTGGTAGTCCGATGTGCCTCCCATCGAATACCCAGGGTTTTGTGAGAAGGGTGGGTAGTAAGGTGGCTGAACAAATCCCGAGGCCTGAGTGCCTCCTTGGGATTCTCCCATTCCTTCTTCTGACATACTGACTCCCAGACTGCCATCCCTCCTCTGCTCTACATCCATATCATCCCCCATGTCCTCTGACGCTCCTCCCTGAACTGTTCCTCTGACTGATCTGCTTCTACCCAGATCCAAAGACCTTCTAGGGTCTCTCACTGCTCTTTCTCTGCCAGACCTACTAGACATTGCCCTAGGCAATGCTGGAGGACGGGCGCTCGTGCCCTCATCCTCAGGTGGTACTCCAGTCAATCTTGCTGATCGACGAGTTCCTCTCATCCTGTTTTCTGAAAACAGTACACATCACATAAACATTAGCATCATATGGTTCATGTGGGCACACATGAACCCGCATCACACATCATAGCACATCATTCATATCATAGCATTACACATCATCATGAAAGACAGGACTCCACATCCTATCCTAGTGGACATGACCCTTCCTACTGTGCTTGACCTTCTATAACATCTATGAGCCCGACACTCTAGGTCCGACCATATGAACCTAGGGCTCTGATACCATTCTGTAACGACCCGAAAATCGGACCGCTACCGGCGCTAGGATCCGGGTCGACTTAAGGCCGTTGGGACCCTTAGCAAGCCAAACATACATCCTGGAAACCTGTTTAATCCCATACATGATCAAGAACATACATAAAAATTAAAACTTCTCTTTCATGCATTCTATCATATGCCAAACTCAACCTGTGCATGCACTGAACATACTCATCATCATATCTTGACCCCTCTGTGGGATCTCATCAATGCCCCCAATGGGTGGCATAACATGTGTTGAGTTGGCTAAACATAGTCATCAATAAAACTCTAGGATCATGTAATAAAAAGGGATTACAGCATCTATAGGGTCAAGCACAACTTCTATTCCTCAATATCATTATACAGTTTGTCATGTTCACATTCTAACTATTACATACATATGACTTTTACTCTTCTTGACTTCTCTGTCTAGCCCGTACCTGCTATCCTGGGGGATTAGGGAAAAGGGGTGAGCTACAAGAGCCCAGTGAGCAAAATAATAGAAAACAATATTTAAATCTCATGCCATTATGTAATGCAACACATCACAACTAATCACATCTCGGATGGTATTGTCACCAATAGTCCTCTACATTCCAAAGTGTCGGGACGTAGAATGGGTACAACCGGTCTTTCTCTTAACATAACATATCATACATACTAATGTGCCAGGGACGTAGAATGGGTACAACCTGGACTTTCTCTTACATAGTGCCAGGGACGTAGAATGGGTACAACCTGGACTTCCATACCATATCATGCCGTAGCATCATCATACCATATGAGGACTAAAGGATCATTCAATAACCAATCCACATCAACATCATAAATGCAATGCAACATATTCGTGAATTCTAATGCAAACAACCTAATTCATCACATGGCATTCATGATGCATGAACATGCTCAACTGTATAATTTATTTGCTTTAAAAACATAAAGGGTTTATTCTACTCACCTCTTGCTGAAGCTCTACTGACTCAGAAGCAGCTGAACTTACTGCATAGATCTTGCATAAAACTTACTTTAAACATAACATTTACTCAAAAACCTAACTATGAGCTAAACATGCATTCTACCCCATAGATCTTGCATAAAACTTACTTTAAACATAAAATGAGCTTAAGATCGGCTCTTACCTCTTGAAGATCGAGAGAGAGACGTCCTAAACTCGGAGGTGGGAGATTTTGAGTTCTTGAATCTCAAAGCTCCAAAACTTGCTTTAAACTCGAAAATCTTCAAAACAACGTAAAAACTTGTGAAAAACTTGAAAGATTTGAAGGAAAGAACTCAAGGATGGTGAGGAATGGCGGAAGGACTCACCTTGGCCAAAAATGGGGAAAAAGCTCGCCCGTTTTCGGCTAAGGGACCCTTTTATAGTGGCTGGCCAGGCCACGTTCGGGGGCCGAAAGTGCCTCCGCATGCATGCCATGTTCGGCGGCCGAACTTGAGGTTCGGCGGCCGAACCTGGGCTTCCCTCACTTATGCCTTCGGGGGCCTAAAGCACTCCCGAAGTGCATGCATGTTCGGCAGCCGAACTTTGAGTTTCGGCGGCCGAACCTGAGTTTCCTCCAAGGGTGTTTTTATTCAAAAACTCATTTCCTCTTTACTTAAAATCATCAAAAATATTAAAACATTTTATGAAAACATGTTTCTACCCTACTAGAGGCTTCCGACATCTGAATTCCACCGGACGGTAGGAAATTTTGATACCGGAGTCTAGCCGGGTATTACACCTCCGCTCTGTGGCAGACTTACGAGCCCTCAAACTTGATTTTGATGGAGAGGATGACCATCCCTTGCCCAATAACCCTCCTCCTTTGCCCTCTAGACTACAGAGGGGCAATTATATAAATAATAATCCTGTAAATGACCTAGTCAGTTCTACTTCTGCTTCCCCTTCCCCTGCTGCTTCTATAACCCATTCCAATGGCTAATTGCATTAATAAAATTTTAAGTTTTTATGTTATTTTTCATTTACTCGCTTTTATTTTTCTGGTCTATTTAAATTTTATTTGTATTCTTATACTTAGACTGTTTTTATGTATATTGCCCGCGAGCTGTGCTGGGTTGGTTACTCATTTGATGTTTTGCTTGTAAAGCATGTAACTTATTGTGTTTTATACTTTGTTTATCGAATGTCTTAGTGTTTCATGCTTTCTTTTCCCCTAAAGCATTTAGCTGGCCGAGCTTTTGTTTATTATTGTTTTTAGTTTTTATACATCTCTTTGCCTTAGTTCTCATTGTCCCAAAATTGTACTTTCTACTTGCTCATATTTTGATATTCACAAGTCCATTTCTAGGGTCAATATCAGGCCTTAATTTTATTTTGATTTGGTCCGAGCTCTCTTTTGAGGTCAGTGCTATGCTTTAGTTTTAATTTTCTTTGACCTTTAGGAATGCCAAGCCCCCTTTTTTGAGGATGAGATTATGCTTTAGCTTTATTTCTCTTTAGATTTTAGGGGTGCCGAGCTCTTTTTTGAGGTCGGCACTAAGACTTGGCTTTAGTTTTCTGTGGGCCGATGTAACGACCCGAAAACCGATACCCTACCGTAACGGCCCGAACCGCCACCGGCGCTAGGATCCAGATCGGCTTAAGGCCGCCGGGACCCGTAGCAAGCCAAACATACCTCCTATCACCTGGTCAAATCCCATACATGATCAAAACTTTAACATAAAAACTTAAACATCTGAAGTACAAACCGAACCTGACCTGTATGCGACATAACTGAAAACATAAAAGGACCCCTACTAGAGCCCTCATCAAATCTCTAGCTGGGTCTACATAGCATACATCAAGCCGGAGTCATATCCAGAGAACCAAACTTAACCTGTGCATGCATCAAGCCACAACACAAGACCTCCACTAGGGTCCTCATCCATTACCATAGCGTGGTACACAACACATGCCACAAGATTAGTTCAAACATAACTCAACATCTAGCATAACATACATCATGTATTAAACAGGGACTAACCAAGTCTCAGGGCCAAGCACAGTACTAATCCATAAACATAACTTTACATTACATTCTCTTACAAAACATTATATCAATGTACAATACATGTCCACACTGAAAGTGCTAATCTAAAACTATTACATAAGCAAAACTTTTACTCTTGACGTCTTCCTGGCCTACCACTGACCTGCAAAACTGGGGTTAGGGGAGAGGGGTGAGCTAAAAAGCCCAGTGAATAGAAACAAAGAAAACAGTTCATTAATTACATGCTTTCATGAAATGCGTCACAGCACAAACAAGTCATATCACGGATTGGACCCAACCCCAAAACATCCCTTCCAGTCTCAGTATGCCCGGCCCAGCCGGGTCTCACAACCTTCGTATGCCTGGCCCGGCCAGGTCTTAAAACAACTGTATATGTATGCCTGGCCCGGCCAGGTCTCACAACATCTCTAGGGCTAGTGGGGTCGTCCTTGGTCCAATCTCCATCAACAGTAAATAATGCAATGCTTCATATTCGTGTAACTAGTGCAATCAACCTATTACATATAAACATGATGCATGAACATGCTCTAGGCATTTGATTTCATAAAATAAAAGATTAAGTTAGTTCTACTCACCTCTGGCAGACGCTGGACCGACTCTGCAACTGCTAACGCTGATGGCCTCCTCGATCCCTCGGGTCCGATCCTACACAGGTGGACTCGAATGAGGTGCCAACACACTCTAAACAACTCATAAACAACTCCCCAAAAACCCCCTAAAACATCACTTAAACCTGCATAGAAAACAACCTTGAAAAGGCTGGACAGGGCACTTTCGGCGGCACCTTCGGCAGCCGAACCCTCCCTCCAGAGACGAAACTCGGGCACTTTTGGCGGCACCTTCGGCGGCCGAAAGTCCCACTCCAGAGACGAAAGTCAGGCACTTTCGGCGGCCGAACCCTTCCTTCGGCGGTCGAAAGTCTGCTTTCAAGCCAAAACTCAACTTTCGGGGGCAAGGTTAGGCGGCCAATCCATGCGTTCAAAGGCAGGTTCGGCGGCCGAAACCACCTTCGGCGGCCGAACCTGAGTTCTTCCCAGAAGGGCAGAACTCAGCTTCTCATGCATTTAAGCCTCCCAAACCTTCCAAACACCCCAAAACAAGCCTCCAACTTCACAAACACATGCATAAACCCATAACCATGCACAAAGGAGCTTAAACAACTAGATTAAACTCCAAAAACAACATCAAAAACATACATAGATAGCTTATGACCCACATAGGCCAAAACCATCAAAACAACCCAAATCCTCACATACTCTCTTCCCATCATGCATACTCACTCCCACATGTATAGACTAGCTTAAACCTTCAACATATCATCACATAATCATATATAAACATACATTTGCATAAAAACCCACATAAAGCCTAACATGCATATCTACCCATACTCCACCATCAAATCCTCTTAAAACTCACTTAAAACTTCATTAAAACCTAAAGGAAAGCAAAGATCCTCACTTACCTCTTGAAGATCGAGGGTTTGTGCGAGCTCTAACTTGGAGGTGGGAGAAACCAACCCCTTGGGTCTCCAAGTTCCCAAAACTTGATCTAAGCTTGAAAACTCTTCAAAACAGCCATAAAACTCATGAAAACATGAAGGAGATGAAGAAAAACATGAAAACGGCCAAGGGAGGACAAAAACTCACCTGAGCTCGAGAATGGGGAGAAAACTCGCCCATTTCCGATCTGAGGGCCCTTTATAGGTGGCCTGGTCAAAGACCTTCGGCAGCCTAACGTGCCCCCTAAACTCATGCATGTTCGGCGGCCGAACCTTGGCTCATTCAAACAAGACTTTCGGAGGCCAAAAGCACTCCCGAAGCCTTTCCATGTTCGGCGGCCGAACTTCACTTTCGGCGGCCGAACCTGGCAAACGCCTCCTTGGTCTTTTTCTTTTCAAACTCAATTCTTTTTCATTTAAAACCATGAAATCATGTGAAAACATTTTAGAAAACACATTTTACCCCTCTAGAAGCCTTTGGCATTCTTCAGAAATTCCAGATTCCAACGGAGATTCCGCCGGAAGGTAGGGATTCCGATGCCGGAATCTAGCCGGGTATTACAGCCGAGCTCTTTAGTGAGGTTGGTACTAAACCTTGGCTTTAGTTTTCTAAGAGCAGAGCTCTTTGGTATGTCGGCACTAAACCTTGGCTTTAATTTTCTATGAGCCGAGCTCTTTGGTAGGTCAGTATCAAACATTGACTTTATTTTCCTATGAGTTGAGCTCTTTGGTGAGGTTGGCATCAATCCTTAGCTTCGTTTTCCTTTTTCTTTAGGTTTTGCAAATGCCGAGGTCCTTTTTCGAGGTCAGCATCTCACGCTTTAGTTCATTTCTTTTAGCTTGTAGCTTTGCCAACATGGGCCTTTAACATAGTCTTCATCTCCTCAACCGGTTTTTGTGGTGCTGGTGGTCTTATTTTCGAGATCAGTCACCTACCTCATTGAGAGCTTTGTCTCCTCAATCGATTTTGTGGTATCGAAAGTCTTATCTCCGAAACTGGTCACCTACCTCATTGAGGTCTTCGTCTCCTCAACTAGTTTTGTGGTGCCAGCAGTCTTATTTCCGAGACCGATCACCCACCTCATTGAGGCTTTCATCTCCGCAATCAGTTTTTTGGTGCCGACGGTTTTATTTCTAAGACTGGTCACATACCTCATTGAGGTCTTCATCTTCTCAACCGATTTTGTGGTGCCGGCGGTCTTATTTTCGAGACCAATCACCCACTTCATTGAGGTCTTCGTGTCCTCAATCGGTTTTGTGATACCGATGGTTTTATTTTCGAGACTGACCACCTTTTATCTTCTCAATCGGTTTTGCAGCGCCAACGGTTTTATCTCTAAGACCGTTCACCCACCTCATTGAGGACTTCGTCTGCTCAACCAATTTTATAGTATTAGCAGTCTTATTTTCGACACCAGTCACTTACCTTATTAAAGGTTTCATCTTCTCAACCTTTTGTAGTGCCGACGGTCTTATTTTCGAGATTGATCACCTACCTCATTGAGGACTTCGTTTTCTCAACCAATTTTGTGGTGTCAGCAGTCTTATCTCCGAGACCAGTGTTTGTGATTTGCTTAGAAGCGTTTTGGGAGTAGAAGAGATAGTTTTATTTATATTTCCGATACAACAATTATATTGTACATCTTTATTGAAAATACCTTTTTAACTGTCGGATGTTCTAAGCGTGAGGTTCTGGGTTTTCCTGCAAGTCTTCGATTCTGTATGCTCCCAATCTGATGACTCTGAAGATTCTGAATGGTCCTTCCCAGGTTGGTGCTAATTTCCAATGGTAGCTCTCTTTCCCGTAACTTTTAATCTTCTCAGGGCTAGGTCTCCAACCTTCAAATTCCTCTCACGAACTTTTTGGTTGTAATACCGAGTTGCCTTCTACTGATAGGCAACTGTTTGTACATGTTCTTCATCTCTGACCTCTTCTAGGGCATCTAGGTTACTTCTCAATTTCTCACCATTGGTGCTTTTGCCATTGAATTAGACTTGGTGAGTAGAAATCTGTAGCTCAATGGGGACCACAGCTTCTGTCCCAAATGCTAGCGTGAATGGTGTCTCCCCTGTTGGTGTTCGAGGCGTGGTCTGGAATGCCTATATGATGCTATGCAGTTCGGCTGCCCAATTCTTTTTAGCACCATCTAACCATTTTTTCAGCCCTTGGAGGATAGCTTGGTTTGTCACCTCGGTTTGGTCATTCGTCTATGGATGAGCTACTAAGGAAAACTTGTATCATATACTCATGTTTCTTATGAAATCTTGAAAAGAGTTGCAGTCGAACTGCTTTTTGTTATCTGATATGAGAGTCTTGGATATCCCGAATCGGTAGATGATGTTGCCCCACACAAAATCTATCACTTTCCAGTCTGTGATGGTGGGTATAGCCTTTGCTTCGAGCGACTTAGAGAAGTACTCTATAACCACGATTACAAATCTCTTCTACCCACTTTTTAGGGAATGGTCCCAGAATGTCTACCCCACACTGTGAGAATGGTCACGGGCTTGATATACTTGACTGTGGCATAGTCGGGCTATTGATAGCATTGGCAAACCTTTGGCAAATATCATATCTCTTCACAAATTCCTTGGCTTCTTTCTTCGTTGTAGGCCAGTAATATTCCTACCGAAAAATCTTGTTCGCTAATGTGGTTGCTCCCTCATGAACTCCACAGACCCTCTAGTGTATCTCCTAGATTACCCTGGATGCCTCTTCCGATCCTACACATCTCAACCATGGGCTGGACTTCCCCCTCCGATATAGGGTTCCTCTTACTGCTTGATAATTAGCAGCTTTAGCTATAATTTTTTGAGCTTCTGCTTTGTCTTTGGTCAATTTCCTAGTCTCGAGGTATTCTAGGTATGGGGTCATACAACTTCATTCTTCATCAACTTGCATGATGGAGGATGACTTCTCAAAGGTAGGTACGTCGATTTATTGCACATACACTACATCCAAGAGCTACTCTAGCTCTTCCACAGATAATTTACTGAGCCTGTCTGCCTCTTTATTCTCTTCCCGAGGTATTCTTTGGTACTTGACGCTCTTCGAGCTTGGTTTCCAGAGCTTGTATATTAGCTAAGTACCCTTGCATGACGGGGTCCTTTGCCTGGTACACTCTTGTTATTTGGTTCATTACTAGCTGCGAATCGCTATTTATTCTAAGATCGGTTGCTTCCACTCCTGAGGCTATTTGCATTCCATTCAGAAGAGCTTTGTATTCTTACATCTTATTAGATGTCAAAAACCTGAAACGTAGGGCATAACATACTTTAAACTCATTAGGCCCTTTCAGAAGAATTCTTCCCCCACTTCCCATGATGCTCGATGCCCCATCTTCAAACAGATTCCACATGAAGTCACGCTGGTGTTAAATCCCCACCCCTTCTTCCACTAAACTCGACAATGCATCATTCTATTCTTTCTCACCCAAGCTAATGGAGATTCAACTATGTAGTCATCCAAGGCCTGGGCTTTGAGTGTTGTCCGAGGTTGGTAAAAGAGGCAGTACAGATTGATTTCTACCGATCATGCTAGCATCCGTCCTGAAGTTTCAGGCCTGTGTAAGATCTTTTTCAAAGGCTGATTCGTCATCACTACTCCCTAGTGGTCTTCCAGATACATCCTGAACTTCCTCACTGCCAACAACAAACCAAATGCCAATTTCTCTATATTCATATACTTGACCTTGGCGTCTTTAAGTACCTTACTTATGTAGAAGATGGATTTTTGAATCCCCGCCTCTTCTCTTACTAGTACTGCGCTCACCGCTTGTTCTGATGCAGCTAAGTAGATCAATAACTCTTCTCTTGTCAGGGACTGCTGACAGGAGCGGTTGTCGAAGCCGGTCAAAAATAACCTTCTTGGTTACCTACAATTTACAACTGCAGACAGTGGTGAAGGATCGTATCCACAGAGAATTGATTACCTATTTATTTATCTCAATCAAGACCAATAAAACCAATTGAAAACACAATAGAAAGCAAGTAATTGCAAATAGAACAAAAGTAAAGTGCAAGGAAAGTAAAAAAGGGGGGTTTTGAGATGATTTGATTAACAACTAATAAAAGCAATTAAAGCAGTAAGTAATCTTAAATAAGAGAGAAATCAATAAGAGAAAGGTCTAGTTGAAGATATGGATCCACCTTGGTTGTTTGGATTGATCATTGAAACGTGATTATCTTGATTGAATCAATAGGTTGGTTATGGGGGTGGAAGACGCTTCTCACCACCATGTCTTTCCTTATGAACAAATTGATTAGGGAACGTCCTCTAACCAATTACTAATCAATAAATTGCCAAGGAACGTCCTTGGGCCATAGGCATCAAAACAATTGCCAATTGCATGAAGAACAAGAAAGATCCAAACCCTAACTACTCAAACGTATGAGATGATGTTAGATCATGCAATTTCTTGGTTTTTACACCAAGTGTTCTTAGATCAGAATATTTCCAGCAATTACGGACTAACAAATATCCTAATCAACAATCAATTAACTTTGCAATCAAGAATCAAGTGGCCAATTTGATCAAAACAACAAAGCAACCTTAGAATTAAGCACAATTGCATGAATATTGAATAAATCAAAAGTAAACACTTTATGTTCAGATCTCACAACCCTTTAAACAACCTTAGTTTCAACCAATCCTCAACTAGAATGAAGGGTTTCAGCCACTCATGGCTGAACCAAATAGAAAATAAAAGAAAAGAGAGCAAAAGATGAAGAACTAGGGTGAGAGAGGCCTTGGAAGAGGCTGCCGATTCTTGGAGAGGAAAAAACCAAAAGTCTGTCTTCTTGTCTTCTTGAAGCCTTTAAATATGTCTTGAGAGGCTGCCTAGGGTTTGGTGGCAGTCCATGAGTCTTTTAGAGGCTGTCCAAAGTGCCCTTGGTGTTGCATGTGCCTTGGTTGTGCATGAGTGAAGGCAAAAACGAGTCACATGTGATGGGAGGCAAGTGGGGGCACTTTGGTCTTTTCATAGCTGTCCAAGATCCTCAAGATGCTGTACATTAAGTCCAAGAGATTTCCCATGCACTAATTAGGAAGATGGAGCCTTCTTAGGAAACTTGAATGAAGTGGGAAAGATGTGATCTTTGGATTTGGTTCATTTAATGAGCTAAATCTTTGAGATCCAATAATTAAATGTGAATCTTGAAGATTTGGATCTCAAGATACTTCCCTTAATTGGCTCCTCAAATATGGCAACTTGGGAGATGGCTTCTTGAATAAGGAAGGAATGCATTAGAGCGCATTTTCGGCTGCCTAAATTGAGTTTCGGAGGCTGGACTTCGGTTCTGGTCTGAAGGTTCGGCGGCCTAAGGTTGGAGTTCGGCGGCCGAAGGAGGCCGACTTTCGTCTCTGGAGCCAATGTTCGGCGGCCGAAGGTGCCGCCGAAGGTGGGGCAGTTTCGTCTCTGGACTGGGCTTTCGGCCGCCGAATGTGGCTTTTCCAGATTTTGCACTTTTGAGCGTTTTTAAGAGCATTTTCTCTTGAATGTCCCTTTTCACCTAATATCTGCAAAACATGATTAAAACCACAAAATTAGGTAGAAAAGATGTAAATAGACACCAAGAATATCATGATAATATGGGCTAATTTATGCTCTATCAAATACCCCCACACTTAAGCTTTTGCTTGTCCTCAAGCAAACAAACATAGTCAAATAAGTTTTCTTTGCTACTTGATCCTTATTTCCACTTTAAGCTTTTACTCAAGACACTTATGTTGAAGCATTGTAGTGAAGAGTATGTGCATGAAGATTACTTACCTCTTTTCCTTGATTCCCTTTGCTTACCATGGCTAGGATTTGTTTTCCTCAAGAGAGATCATGCATATTATTGTTAAGACTTTTTCCAGCTTTTGGTGTGACTTGCCCTTACCTTGAAGTACTTTATTCAAGCTTTTGCACTTTAGATCTTGCTTGGAAAGGTCACCAACCTATTTTTGATGTAACTTTTTGATATTTCAGTTGGTCACCTATCCAAGTGGCTAGTAGCCTTGTTCTTAGTCTTTTGACCATTGGAACAGTTTTTGAATTTGTGCTTTTGAGGGCTTTGCCTTTGCTGAATTTTCTTTCTCTCAATGACTTGGGCAAATCAACACCTATTGCTAAGCAAGTCATATTAAGTTCATTCACACAAATTCAGATTTTTCTCATCAATTGAGGGTCATCAATATATTTTTCACCATGGCAAACTCAAAGATTCAATTCAAAAGGCAATTCTCAAACATGAACACAACCTACTGCAAGTGATTCAATATAAGTTTAAAGAGTTATAACATCAATGGGGTCAAGGAAAGAAAAGACTCATCCAACATAGTTCATAAGTTTGAGTAGAGCAAAACAAAAAGAAGAAGGATGGTTGTGGTTGTGTGTGTTTTATTGAAAGCAAAAACAAATTAAAATTCAACTGTGGCTAATTATCTTAAAATTGAAAGGAAAAAGAAAAATTTTTTTTTTTTTGCAATCTGAATGCATGAGAAAATCGTAGAAGAGAAAGGAGGGAGGAGAAGAAGAAAAGAAGAAGAAAAGAAGAGAAGAGAGGAGATATGCACCCCCACACTTAAATCATGCATTGTCCTCAATGTATAAGAAACATAAAAGAACAAAGGACACTGAGTACTTCCCTGGGTGTGGTGTGCATGGCATGATCACTTTAGGCAGAAGGAGATTGTAGTGGAATCTCCTCCACTACTTGTACTGCGAATCCTTCAAAGTATGGTTTCAGACGATGCCCATTTACCTTGAAGATTTTCCCAGTTTCTATGCTTCGGATGTCAACAGCTCCATGTGGGTGGGCATGCTCCACAATGAATGGTCCAATCCATCTAGACCTTAGCTTTCCTGGAAATAGTTTTAAATGAGAGTCAAAGAGTAGAACTTTATCACCAACCTCAAATTGTTTTCTTGAAAGGTGACTGTCATGGAAGGTCTTGGTCTTTGCTTTGTAGTTCCAAGAGTTTTCATATGCATCTCGTCTTATTTCCTCAAGCTCTTGCAGTTGCAACTTGCGATGGTGTCCAGCCTCTTTTAGATCCATATTGCAATTTTTCACAGCCCAATATGCCTTGTGTTCAAGCTCAACTGGAAGGTGGCAAGCTTTCCCATAAACCAGTCTATAGGGAGACATACCTATGGGGGTCTTGTAGGCTGTTCTGTAGGCCCATAAAGCATCCTCTAATCTTGAACTCCAATCCTTTCGGTTGGGGGAAACTGTCTTTTCAAGGATGGCTTTGATTTCTCTGTTGGACACTTTAGCTTGTCCATTTGTTTGAGGGTGGTAGGCTGTGGATGTTCTATGAATCACTTTGTGCTTTTTGAGAAGATGTTCCACTACCTTATTGCAAAAGTGAGTCCCTCGATCACTGATGATTGCCTTTGGTACTCCATGTCTGGCAAAGATGTTGGTCTTCACAAAGTCAACTACTGCTTTGGCATCATCAGTCTTTGTTGCTCTAGCTTCCACCCATTTGGATACATAATCCACTGCAAGGATGATATAGGTGTACCCAAAGGATGGTGGGAATGGGTCCATGAAGTCTATGCCCCATACATCAAATACCTCACAGACCATGATGGGATTCTGTGGCATTTGATTCCTCTTGCTCAGATTTCCAGTTTGTTGACACCTAGCACAAGATCTGCAAAACAGAAAAGCATCTCGAAACAAAGTGGGCCAAAATAGGCCACTTTCAAGTATCTTATGGGCAGTCTTTCTTGGGCCAAAGTGTCCACCACAACTGTAGGAGTGACAAAAAGCAAGCATAGAAGCTATCTCTTGATCTGGGATGCATCTTCTTATCATTTGGTCAGCACAATGTTTCCACAAATATGGCTCATCCCAAACATAGTACTTAGCATCCTTTTTTATCTTGTCTTTAGTGTGCTTTGGCATGTCAGAAGGCAAGTTACCTGTAGCCAAGTAGTTTACCATGTCTACGTACCATGGTTCATCAGTTTGAGCAAGGAAGATTTGTTCAAGGAGGTCATCCTTTGATTCTTCAGATTTAGAAGGGGGTTGCAAGGGTGGTTTAGAAGAGCTTGCTTGCGATGTAGGCTGCTGTGAAAGGTTCGGCGGCCGAAAAGGTTCTGGGTTCGGCGGCCGAATGTCTTCAAGTTTCGGAGTGAGCTGCGGCGATGGATTCGGCTTCCGCAAGTCTTCTAAGTTCGGCGGCCGAGAGATGTTCGGCGGCCGAAGTGCGTCTTCTGTTTGCGCATTGTGTTTCTGAAGTGGTGCATCAGAATGCGATGATTGAAGCTCAGTGGGGTTCGGCGGCCGAAAGTGGTCTATGTTCGGCGGCCGAATGTCTTCTGCCTGTGCAACCTCAATTTGCTGAATGCTGCAGACTGTTTCTTTTAGTTTCAGATTTTTAATCCTGCAAAGGTCATCATCTAAAACAGAGTCTTGATTTTCATTAAACACATCTTGGCTCAAACAATCAATAATATCAAGACCATAAACAGGGGACATATCATGTGGATATTTCATGGCATCATAGACATTGTACTTAATTACTTCCCCTTCAAATTCCATGGTAAGAGTACCATCATGCACATCAATTTTAGTTCTAGCAGTACTCAAGAAAGGACGCCCAAGAAGAATGTCAGAACTAGTATTGCAACTATCTTCCTTAGTATCAATCACATAAAAATCAGCAGGAAAGACAAGTTCATCTACTTGGACTAACACATCTTCAAGAACACCTATGGGGTATACCACAGATCTATCAGCTAGTTGAATCACAACTCTTGTTTCTTTCAAAGCACATGCATTAAGAGATTTATAGATGGAGAGAGGCATGACATTGATAGATGCACCAAGATCACACATGGCTTTTTTGATACCAACATTCCCAATTTTGCAAGAGATAGCAAACATACCTTTGTCCTTGCATTTGGTAGGGAGTTCTCTTTTAATAACAGCAGTAACTACCTCACCTACACTTACTTTCTCTCTTTCAGCAAGCTTCCTTCTATTTGTGCAAAGCTCCTTCAGAAATTTAGCGTACCTGGGAATCTGCTTAAACAGCATCTAGCAGAGGTATATTGATTTGCACTTTTCTGAAAGTGTCAAGAATCTCCTTTTCTTCTTTTTCTTTTTGTGTTCTTTCAAATCTCTTGGGAAAAGGAGGAGGAATGTGGAAACTTACTTTTGGATCAGTCTTGTGCGCATGAGGTGGCTCAGATTGAGATGGAGAGGCTTCAGGTGGCCTTGGTTCTTTTTCTTGCTCATGATTAGTATCTTGAAACTCTTTGCCACTTCTCAAGGTAATAGCACTAACATTCTGTCTGGGGTTGGTTTCAGTTTGAGAAGGGAGCTTACCTTGGGATTGCAGTTGGCCTATAGAGGTGGCCATTTGGCCTAGGTTTTGTTGCACACCTTGCATTGACGTGGTCATTTGGCCTAGGTCTTGTCGCACGCCTTGCATGGTGTTCACCATTGTTTCCATCATTGTTTGCATGATCTTTTCAAGGTTCTGATTAGGATTTGAGGGTGCTGGTTGGGCTTGATTTTTTTGGTAGCTTTGGTAGTTCTGATCACTGTTGCTCTTTCCATAGCTAAAATTGGGGTGATCTTTCCAACCTGGATTGTATGTATTGGAGTATGGATCATATCTGGGTTGGTTGTTGTACCTCCCCATTGCATTGACTTGGTGGTGATCTTCTTGGAGAGTAGGACATTGATCAGTGGGGTGTCCTACATGGAAGCAGATCTCACATGGCCTAGGAGGCTGAGGTGCTTGATTTTGTTGAGCTTGGCCAAGGGCGATCTTTTCCATAAGAGAGGTTAGTTTTGAAAGTTGAAATTCAACAGAGGATGTTCTTACCTCATAGATTCCTCTTTGCGCTTGCCCCTCTTCTTCATATTGCTTGGATGAAGCTGCAAGATTGAATATTAGTTCCTTCATCTCCCTTGGTGTCTTGTCTAGGATGGATCCTCCACAAGCTACATTTATGAGTTTCCTTTCTGATGGAATCAAGCCTCCATAGAAGAACTGAATGAGGGCTTTGTCTGACATATCATGTTGTGGACAACCTGTACATAGTCTTTCAAACCTTTCCCAATAATCATATAAGTCCTCAGTTGGTTTTTGCCTTATGCTAGTGATTTCTCTTATTATGCAAATTGATTTAGATGGTGGGAAGTATTTGTCCAAAAAGGCTTGGACCATATCATCCCAAGAAGTTATAGATCCAGGTGGCAAATAAAATAACCAATCCTTAGCATGGTCATCTAATGAAAAAGGAAAAGCTCTTAGTTTAACATGATCTTCAGAGATCCCTTGAGGTCCCATGGATGAGCAAATAATTTTAAATTCTTTTAAGTGCTTATGTGGATTTTCATTTTGCAAACCTCTAAATTTAGGAAGATGATGAATCAAACCTGATTTCAGTTCAAAGGGAACTGTAAGAGGTGGATAGGTGATGCAAAGTGGAGCATAATCACCTATAGGAGTTGCTAACTCCCTCATGGTTCTTTCCCTTTGTGCTTGTGGCCTATTTGCTGGATTTTCTTGAATTATCTGGCCTTGGACAGCATGTCCATCATGGGCAGCAGCTGGTGCTTGAGGTTTTGCCATTGGTGCGCAACTTGGTTGCTGGAGTGCAGGATTTTCGGCGGCCGAATGTTGGTGAGTTTCGGCGGTCGAAGGTTGAGCAGAATGTTCTGCAGGTGCAGAAACTTGCTTTCCAAGCCTTCTGAGAGTGCGTTCAATTTCTGGATCAAAGGGTAGAGTGTCCCTACTTTCAGATCTGGTCATGAAAGAAGAAATAAACAAACAAGTGAAATCAATTCCCCGGCAACGGCGCCAATTTTTTACAGGAGCGGTTGTCGAAGCCGGTCAAAAATAACCTTCTTGGTTACCTACAATTTACAACTGCAGACAGTGGTGAAGGATCGTATCCACAGAGAATTGATTACCTATTTATTTATCTCAATCAAGACCAATAAAACCAATTGAAAACACAATAGAAAGCAAGTAATTGCAAATAGAACAAAAGTAAAGTGCAAGGAAAGTAAAAAAGGGGGGTTTTGAGATGATTTGATTAACAACTAATAAAAGCAATTAAAGCAGTAAGTAATCTTAAATAAGAGAGAAATCAATAAGAGAAAGGTCTAGTTGAAGATATGGATCCACCTTGGTTGTTTGGATTGATCATTGAAACGTGATTATCTTGATTGAATCAATAGGTTGGTTATGGGGGTGGAAGACGCTTCTCACTACCATGTCTTTCCTTATGAACAAATTGATTAGGGAACGTCCTCTAACCAATTACTAATCAACAAATTGCCAAGGAACGTCCTTGGGCCATAGGCATCAAAACAATTGCCAATTGCATGAAGAACAAGAAAGATCCAAACCCTAACTACTCAAACGTATGAGATGATGTTAGATCATGCAATTTCTTGGTTTTTACACCAAGTGTTCTTAGATCAGAATATTTCCAGCAATTACGGACTAACAAATATCCTAATCAACAATCAATTAACTTTGCAATCAAGAATCAAGTGGCCAATTTGATCAAAACAACAAAGCAACCTTAGAATTAAGCACAATTGCATGAATATTGAATAACTCAAAAGTAAACACTTTATGTTCAGATCTCACAACCCTTTAAACAACCTTAGTTTCAACCAATCCTCAACTAGAATGAAGGGTTTCAGCCACTCATGGCTGAACCAAATAGAAAATAAAAGAAAAGAGAGCAAAAGATGAAGAACTAGGGTGAGAGAGGCCTTGGAAGAGGCTGCCGATTCTTGGAGAGGAAAAAACCAAAAGTCTGTCTTCTTGTCTTCTTGAAGCCTTTAAATATGTCTTGAGAGGCTGCCTAGGGTTTGGTGGCAGTCCATGAGTCTTTTAGAGGCTGTCCAAAGTGCCCTTGGTGTTGCATGTGCCTTGGTTGTGCATGAGTGAAGGCAAAAACGAGTCACATGTGATGGGAGGCAAGTGGGGGCACTTTGGTCTTTTCATAGCTGTCCAAGATCCTCAAGATGCTGTACATTAAGTCCAAGAGATTTCCCATGCACTAATCAGGAAGATGGAGCCTTCTTAGGAAACTTGAATGAAGTGGGAAAGATGTGATCTTTGGATTTGGTTCATTTAATGAGCTAAATCTTTGAGATCCAATAATTAAATGTGAATCTTGAAGATTTGGATCTCAAGATACTTCCTTTAATTGGCTCCTCAAATATGGCAACTTGGGAGATGGCTTCTTGAATAAGGAAGGAATGCATTAGAGCGCATTTTCGGCTGCCTAAATTGAGTTTCGGAGGCTGGACTTCGGTTCTGGTCTGAAGGTTCGGCGGCCTAAGGTTGGAGTTCGGCGGCCGAAGGAGGCCGACTTTCGTCTCTAGAGCCAATGTTCGGCGGCCGAAGGTGCCGCCGAAGGTGGGGCAGTTTCGTCTCTGGACTGGGCTTTCGGCCGCCGAAAGTGCTGCCGAATGTGGCTTTTTCAGATTTTGCACTTTTGAGCGTTTTTAAGAGCATTTTCTCTTGAATGTCCCTTTTCACCTAATATCTGCAAAACATGATTAAAACCACAAAATTAGGTAGAAAAAATGTAAATAGACACCAAGAATATCATGATAATATGGGCTAATTTATGCTCTATCAACTGCTAAGCATGTGTAGAGAGCTGAGATATTATTTGAGGCTTTTGAAGGCCTGTTGGAAATCTTTCATCTATTCAAAGTCCGAGACTTTCCTTAGCTTCTTGAAGAAAGGTAGGCATCTTTTTGCTGACCTGGACATGAACTTGTTAAGGGCCACTACTTTTCCTGTGAGCCTTTGAATATCCCTTACGCAAGTCGGCTCAAGCATACTCAATATAGCGTCTGCTTTTTTTGGGTTTGGCTCTATGCCCTTTTCACTGACCATGTAACCCAAAAATTTCCCTCCATTGATGAAGAAAGCACATTTCGCAAGGTTCAACCTCATTCTGTACCGCTACAGTACCCAGAAGACTTCTTCTAAGTCACTCAGATGTTGCTGAAAAGTTCAACTTTTAACTACCATGCCATCGACATACACCTCTATATTTCTCCCTATCTGATATTTGAAGATTTTATTCATCAACTGCAGGTACGTTGCCCCAGCATTTTTCAACCTAAAAGGCATAGCCTTATAGCAATATGTCCCGTCTTGAGTTATGAAGGAGGTCTTTTCTTCATCCGACCTGTCCATGGGGATTTGATGATATCCTGACATAGCATATAAAGACAATAAATAGTCAAAGCCGACTGTAGAATTGACCATTTTATTAATATCTAGGAGGAGATAACAATTGATAGAGCATATTTTAGTCCATATTTTCATGATCTTATTGATATTTATTTGCACCTATTCTACTTAATTTTGTGGTTTTAATCATATTTTGCAAATATTAGGTGTAAAGAAGCAAATTGGAGAAAATGCTCTTAAAAATGCCAAAGGAAGCCAAAATTCAGCAACCTTCGGAAGCACTTTCGGAAGCCAAAAACCAGTCACCTTCGGCGGCACTTTCGGCGGCCGAAAGAGGACTCCAGAGACGAAACTCTACCACCTTCGGCCGCCGAACCTTGCATCCAGAGCCGAAAGTCCAGCCTCCGAAACTCATTTTAGGCAGCCGAAAATCCCTCTCAACACTCTCTTTCCTCATTCAAGAAGCCATATCTCAAGTTGCCATATTTGAGGAGCCAAACAAGGGAAGTATTTTGAGATCCAAATCTTCAAGATTCACATTCAAATATTGGATTTCAAGATCAAGCTATTTAAGGAAGCCAAATCCAAAGATCACATGTTTCCCACTTAGTATCATGCACATTCAAAATTCAAAAGGAGGCTCCACCTCCCTTATTAGTACATGGGCAGCCTCTTAACTCTTAAGGCAACATCTTGAAGACCTTGGGCAGCAATTAAAAAGACCAAAGAGCCCCCACTTGTCCCCCATCACATGCATCTCGTTTTTGCCTTCACCCATGCACAAAGAAGGCACATATGGGACCAAGGGCACTTTGGACAGCTTCTAAAAGACTCATGGACTGCCACCAAACCCTAAGGAGCCTCTCAAGATCTATTTAAAGACTTCAAGAAGACAAGAAAGGCAGATTTTTCATCCACCTCTCCTTCAAGAATTCGGCAAGGCTCTCCAAGCCTCTCCACACTTTGGTTCTTCATCTTCTTCTTTCTTTTCTTCTATTTTCTGTTTTGGTTCAGCCATGAGTGACTGAAACCCTTATTCTAGTTGAAGTTTGGTTGAAACTAAGGTTGTTTAAAGGGTTGTGAGATCTGAACATAAAGTGTTTGCTTTTGATTTATTCAATACTCATGCAATTGTGCTTAATTCTAAGATTGCTTTGTTGTTTTGATCAAATTGGCCACTTGATTCTTGATTGCAAAGTTAATTAATTGTTGGATTAGGATATTTGTTAGTCCGTAATTGCTGGAAATATTCTCTCCATAGAACACTTGGTGTAAAAACCCAAGAAATTGCATGATCTAGCAACATCTCATGCGTTTGAGTAGCTAGGGTTTGGATCTTTCTTGTTCTTCATGCAATTGGCAATTTTTTTGATGCCTTTAGCCCAAGGACGTTCCTTGGCAATTTATTGATTAGTAATTGGTTAGAGGACATTCCCTAATCAGTTTGTTCATAAGGAAAGATATGGTGGTGAGAAGCGTCTTCCACCCCCATAACCAACCTATTGAATCAATCAAGATAACCATGTTTCAATGATCAATCCAAACAACCAAGGTGGATCCATATCTTCAACTAGACTTTTCTCATATTGAATTCTTATTTTATTTTGATTACTTACTGTTTTATTTGCTTTCAATAGTTGTTAATCAAATCAATCTCAAAATCCCCCCTTTTTACTTATTTGCACTTTGCCTTTGTTCTATTTTCAATCACTTGCTTCCAATTGTGCTTTCAATTAGTTTTCTTGGTTTTGATTGAGAAAAATAAATAGGTAATCAATTCTCTGTGGATTCGATCCTTCACCACTATCTACAGTTGTAAATTGTTGATAACCAAGAAGGTTATTTTTGACCGGCTTCGACAACCGCACTGTCAAAAATTGGCGCCGTTGCCGGGGAATTGATTTTACTTGTTTAATTTTCTTTCATGACCAGGTCTGAGCATAGGGACACTCTGCCCTTTGATCCAGAAATTGAACGCACCCTCAGAAGGCTAGGAAAGCAAGCCTCTGCGCCTGAAGAATATTCTGCCCAACCTTCGGCCGCCGAACCATCCCAACATTCGGCCGCCGAAAGTCCTTCACTCCAGCAACTGAATTTTGCACCAATGGCAGAACCTCAAGCACCAGCTGCTGCCCATGATGGACATGCTGTCCAGGGCCAAATAGTCCAAGAAAATCTAGCAAATAGGCCACAAGCACAAAGAGAAAGAACAATGAGGGAGTTAGCAACTCCTATAGGTGATTATGCTCCACTATGCATCACCTATCCACCTCTTACAGTTCCCTTTGAACTCAAGACAGGTTTGATTCATATTCTTCTTAAGTTTAGAGGTAGAGAGAATGAAAATCCACACAAGCACTTGAAAGAATTTAATATTATTTGTTCATCCATGAGACCTCAAGGGATCTCTGAAGATCATGTTAAATTGAGAACTTTTCCCTTTTCATTAGATGACTATGCTAAGGATTAGTTATTTTATTTGCCACCTGGATCTATAACTTCTTGGGATGATATGGTCCAAACCTTTTTGGAAAAATACTTCCCACCATCTAAATCAATTGGCATAATAAGAGAAATCACTAGCATAAGGCAAAAATCAACTGAGGACTTATATGATTATTGGGAAAGGTTTGAAAGACTTTGCACAGGTTGTCCACAACATGATATGTCAGACAAGGCCCTCATACAATTCTTCTATGGAGGATTGATCCCATCAGAGAGGAAACTCATAAATATAGCTTGTGGAGGGTCCATTCTAGACAAGACTCCAAGAGAGATGAAAGAGTTGATATCTACCCTTGCAGCCTCATCTAGGCAGTATGGAGAAGAGAAGCAACTACAAAGGGCCAATGAGGTAAGTTTTCCCACTATTTCTGAGCTAACATCTGTTATAAAAAATGTTGTCGTAGACGTTGTGCAACAGATTCAAGCACCCCAGCCTCCTAGGCTATGTGGGATCTGCTCATATGTAGGACATCCAACTGATCAATGTCCTACACTCCAAGAAGACCACCAGCAAGCAAATGCAATGGGAAGGTACAACAACCAGCCTAGACATGATCCATATTCCAATACATACAATCCAGGTTGGAGAGACCATCCCAACTTCAGCTATGGAAAGGTCAACAATGATCAGAACTACCAAAGTTACCAAAGACATCAAGCCCAACCAGCACCTTCAAATCCAAATCAGAACCTTGAAAAGATTATGCAAACAATGATGGAAACAATGGTAAACACCATGCAAGGCATGCGACAAGAGATAGGCCAACTGGCTGCATCCATCGGCAGATCTGAATCCCAAGGTAAGCTCCCTTCTCAAACTGAGACTAATCCCAGAAAAAATGTTCGTGCTATTACCTTGAGAAGTGGAAAAGAGCTTCAAGATGCAAGATATGAGGAAGAAAAGCAACCTCCACCAAAGCCTACACAAGTTGCACAAGATCTCATGCAATCTGAACCACCTCCTGCGCACAAGACTGATCCAAAAGTAAATTTTCACATTCCACCTCCTTTTCCAAAAAGATTTGAAAGAACACAAAAAGAAAAAGAAGAAAAGGAGATCCTTGAGACTTTCAGAAAAGTAGAGATCAACATACCACTTCTAGATGCTCTCAAACAAATCCCAAGGTATGCAAAATTTCTGAAAGAGCTTTGCACCAATAGAAGAAAGCTTGCTGAAAGAGAAAAAGTAAGTGTAGGTGAGGTAGTTACTGCTGTTATTAAAAGAGAACTCCCTACCAAATGCAAGGACAAAGGTATGTTTGCTATCTCTTGCAAAATTGGGAATGTTGGTATCAAGAAAGCCATGTGTGATTTAGGTGCATCTATCAATGTCATACCTCTCTCCATCTATAAATCTCTCAATGCATGTGCACTAAAAGAAACAAGAGTTGTGATACAACTAGCTGATAGATCTGTGGTATACCCCATAGGTGTTTTAAAAGATGTGTTAGTCCAAGTAGATGAACTTGTCTTTCCTGCTGATTTTTATGTGATTGATACTAAGGAAGATAGTTGCAATACTAGTTCTGACATTCTTCTTGGACGTCCTTTCTTAAGCACTGCTAGAACTAAAATCGATGTGCATGATGGTACTCTTACCATGGAATTTGAAGGGGAGATCATTAAGTACAATGTCTATGATGCCATGAAATATCCACATGATATGTCCCCAGTTTATGGTCTTGATATTATTGATTGTTTAAGCCAAGATGTGTTTAATGAAAATCAAGATTGTGTTCTGAATGATGATCTTTGTAGGACTGAAAACCAGAAATTGAAAGAAACCATCTGCAGCATTCAGCAGATAGAGGTTGCGTAGACAAAAGACATTCGGCCTTCGAACATAGCCCACTTTCTGCCGCCGAACCCTACCGACCATCAATTATCGCATTCTGTTGCACCACTTCAGGAACACATTGCGCAAAAGGAAGATGAACTTCGGCCGCCAAACACCTTTCGACCGCCAAACCCCACTGACTTGCGGAAGCCGAATCCATCGCCACCGCTCGTTCCGCAAATTGAAGAAATTCGGCCGCCGAACTCAGAACCTTTTCGGCCGCCAAACCTCTCACAGCAGAATCCAACGCAAGCAAACTCTTCCATCCCACCTCCTTTGCAGTCAATACCAGAACAGTACCTTCCAGATTCTGAAGAGAGTAAGCATGATCTCCTTGAACAAATCTTCCTTGCTCAGTCTGATGAGCCGTGGTACGCAGATATGGTAAACTACTTGGCCACAGGTAACTTACCTTTTGACATGCCAAAGCACACTAAAGATAAGATAAAGAAAGATGCCAGATACTATGTTTGGGATGAGCCATATTTGTGGAAACATTGTGCTGACCAAATGATAAGGAGATGCATTCCTGATTAAGAAATAGCCTCTGTACTTACTTTCTGTCATTCATATAGTTGTGGAGGACACTTTGGTCCAAGGAAAACTGCTCATAAGATACTTGAAAGTGGCCTATTTTGGCCCACCATGTTTCGAGATGCTTTTCTGTTTTGCAGGTCATGTGCTAGGTGTCAACAGACTGGAAATCTGAGCAGAAGAAAACAAATGCCACAGAACCCCATCATGGTCTGTGAGATATTTGATGTTTGGGGCATAGACTTCATGGGCCCATTCCCACCATTCTTTGGATACACTTATATCATCCTTGCAGTGGATTATGTGTCCAAATGGGTGGAAGCTAGAGCAACTAAGACCGATGATGCCAAAGCAGTAGTAGACTTTGTGAAGACCAACATCTTTGCCAGACATGGAGTACCAAAGGCAATCATCAGTGATAGAGGGACCCATTTTTGCAATAGGTTAGTGGAAAGCCTTCTCAGAAAACACAATGTCATACATAGGACATCCACAGCCTACCACCCTCAAACAAATGGGCAAGCTGAAGTTTCCAATAGAGAAATCAAAGCCATCCTTGAAAAGACAGTCTCCCCAAACCGAAAGGATTGGAGTACAAGATTAGAAGATGCTCTATGGGCCTACAGAACAGCCTACAAGACCCCCATAGGTATGTCTCCCTACAGATTGGTCTATGGGAAAGCTTGTCACCTTCCAGTTGAACTTGAGCATAAAGCCTATTGGGCTGTGAAGAATTGCAATATGGACCTCAAAGAAGCTGGCCACCATCGTAAGTTGCAACTACAAGAGCTAGAGGAAATAAGACGAGATGGATATGAGAATTCATGGAACTACAAAACAAAAACCAAAGCCTCCCATGACAATCATCTTTCAAGAAAACAATTTGAGGCTGGTGATAAAGTCTTACTCTTTGACTCTCATTTGAAGTTGTTTCCAGGGAAGCTACGGTCTAGGTGGATTGGACCATTCATTGTAGAACATGCCTACCCACATGGAGCTGTAGACATCAAAAGCATAGAAACTGGAAAAATCTTCAAAGTAAATGGGCATCGTTTGAAGCCATACTTTGAAGGATTCGCAGTACAAGTGGTGGAAGAAATTCCACTGCAACAGCCCTCTGCCTAAGTGATCATGCCATGCACACCACACCCCAAGGGAGTATTCAGATTCCTTTGTTCTCTTTTTCTTTCTTTTACATTGAGGACAATGCATGATTTAAGTGTGGGGGTGCATATCTCTCTCTTCTTCTTCCTCTCTTCTTCTTCCTCCCTTCTTCTTCTCCCCTTCTCTTCCTCTTTTTCCTTTATCTTCTGCAATTTTCTTGCAAATTTTTTTTCTTTTCTCCTTTCAGTTTTGCATTCCTTTCAGTTAATTAGCCACAGTTGAATTTTAATTTGTTTATGATTTCAATAAAATACACACAACCACAACCTTCTTCTTCTTTTTGTTTTGCTCTACTCAAACTTATGAACTATGTTGGATGAGTTTTTCTTTCCATGACCCCATTGATGTGATAACTCTTTAAACTTATATTGAATCAATTGCAGTGGGTTACATTCATGTTTGAGAATTGCCTTTTGAATTGAATCTTTGAGTTTGCCATGGTGAAAAATATATTGATAACCCTCAATTGATGAGAATAAATTGAAAGTTGTGTGAATGAACTTAATGTGACTTGATTTAGCAATTGGTGTTGATTTGCCCAAATCATTGAGAGAAAGAAAATTCAGCAAAGGCAAAGACCTCAAAAGCACAAATTGGTTCTTCATCTTCTTCTTTCTTTTCTTCTATTTTCTGTTTTGGTTCAGCCATGAGTGACTGAAACCCTTATTCTAGTTGAAGTTTGGTTGAAACTAAGGTTTTTTAAAGGGTTGTGAGATCTGAACATAAAGTGTTTGTTTTTTATTTATTCAATACTCATGCAATTGTGCTTAATTCTAAGATTGCTTTGTTGTTTTGATCAAATTGGCCACTTGATTCTTGATTGCAAAGTTAATTAATTGTTGGATTAGGATATTTGTTAGTCCGTAATTGCTGGAAATATTCTGTCCATAGAACACTTGGTGTAAAAACCCAAAAAATTGTATGATCTAGCAACATCTCATGCGTTTGAGTAGCTAGGGTTTGGATCTTTCTTGTTCTTCATGCAATTGGCAATTGTTTTGATGCCTTTGGCCCAAGGACGTTCCTTGGCAATTTATTGATTAGTAATTGGTTAGAGGACGTTCCCTAATCAGTTTGTTCATAAGGAAAGACATGGTGGTGAGAAGCGTCTTCCACCCCCATAACCAACCTATTTAATCAATCAAGATAACCATGTTTCAATGATCAATCCAAACAACCAAGGTGGATCCATATCTTCAACTAGACTTTTCTCATATTGAATTCTTATTTTATTTTGATTACTTACTGTTTTATTTGCTTTCAATAGTTGTTAATCAAATCAATCTCAAACCCCCCCCCCTTTTTACTTATTTGCACTTTGCCTTTGTTCTATTTTCAATCACTTGCTTCCAATTGTGCTTTCAATTAGTTTTCTTGGTTTTGATTGAGAAAAATAAATAGGTAATCAATTCTCTGTGGATTCGATCCTTCACCACTATCTGCAGTTGTAAATTGTTGATAACTAAGAAGGTTATTTTTGACCGGCTTCGACAACCGCACTGTCAACAATCTTTTAGATAGGTCTGGTTTAGATCAATGAAGTCTATACACATTTTATACTTCTCATTGGCTTTTTTCACTAATACAGGGTTAGCTAACTACTATGGGTACATTACTTTCCTATTAAACTTGGCCTCTTTTAATTTCTCCACCTCTTCCCTTGTAGCCTGTTGTTTCTCCTTCTCAAAGACTCTTTTCTTCTGTTTCACTGGCTTGTCTCCGGGGAGGATGTTTAGCTTGTGTGTCATCACTTCAAGATCAATCCCTAGCATATCTGAGGGCTTCCAGACAAAGCTTGAGGCATGCCTCTGGATTAAGGCCATTGCAGCTTCCTTCTGGCTTTCTTCCAGGCTCAAATTGATGCTGAAGACCTTATCACTTTCTTCTCTGGATAATGAGAAGGTCTCTAGCTTGTCCACAGGTTCAGTCTTGGCCTCCTTCTTTTTATCTCGGACTCCATGACTTCAGGGTTTATTTCTTCTAGCTGGGGGCATTGTTCCTTCACTTTGGCCAGGTATACAGTTCTGGCCTCCTCCTACCTTCCTCGAACGATTCCAACCCTTGCCTTTATTGGAAGCTTCATGGTTAGATACCGAATGTTGGTCATTACTTTAAAATCATATAACATTGGTCTTCCCATGATGGCGATTGTAGCTTAGGGGTAACTTCACCACCAAAAATATTGTATAGTGAGTCTATGACAGGGGCAGCTCTCTTAAGGTGAGGGCTACCTTTACTTTTCCTTCTACTGCTACCGGGGTCCCCCCCTATTCTCTTGATCGGGGCTTAATCCCTGACTAGCTGCTCCTTAGGTATCTTCATCTGCTGGAAGACCCTATAAGGTAATATATTCACTTTGTTGTCGTCATCCACTAGCACCTTTTGAACTCTAAAGTTATAGAGGGCGGCCTCGATGACCAAGGTATCATCATGGGGCATCTGCACTCCTTATGCATCCTCCAAGAAAAAAGAGATGGTTACTAGAGTGTGTTCGACAACCTGCATCACTTTTGCACTGCTTTCATCTTCATTTCTATCTCTCTTCTTCCCTCTCTGACTCATACGGCCTCCAGTCCCTCCCACAATCATGTTGATTGTTTCACTAGAGTTGTCGTTTATTGGCACTCCGATCTGTCACCTAGGCCTTTTCCCAGCTATATTTTGTTGTTACCTCTAGCCCTTCGACTTCTTCATGAAATTTTAGAGGTGGCCTCTCTTGATGAGCCTTTCTATCTCATTTATTAACTGGTAATAGTTGTTTGTGTCATAACTATGAGTCTTGTGGTATTGGCAGTATTTATCCGTGTCTCTTTTGCTCATAGGCTTGAGCCACTGTATGAAATCTATCTTGGATGGCCACGAGCATTTCGGCTTTGGACACATTCAGAGGAGTGATCTTGGCGGGGAGCCGAAGTTGATAAGGTCTCTGCTCCTTTCTCTCCCACCGGTGTTTGTTCGATGCCTCCAGTCTTTGATCCTATCTCTCTTCGGCCTGTCTTGTCTCTTGTCCTCCCTAACCCTTCCTCTGTCTTTATCGTCCTTGGCAAATCGGCTGGTGGTTAAGGCGTCATCCTACCTTATGTATTTTTCAGCCCTCTTTATCAGCCCTAATAAGGAAGTGGAGGGGCTTTCTGTACAGCGAACCAAAGAACTCTGGGAGGTTGTGCCCTTTTGCATAGCTTCTACTGCTCTCCCTTCATCCTGCTCGAGTATCTGTAAGGCCTTAGAGTTAGACCTGGCTACATACTCCCTTAGGAATTCATTCTTCTTCTGTCGAACGGTCTCTAAGTAGCTCGTCTTTCTTTCTGCAGAACTCCAGCAATGAATCTGCTAATAAATACACTGGCCAGGTCTATGAAGCTCTTAATGCTTTCTGCCTCTAAGCTGTTAAACCAGGTCTGAGCCGGTCCTGTTAAGATGGTGGAAAAGACCTTGCACATCAAGGCATCCGAGTGGGTCTGCAACTCCGTGAAAGTCTTATAGTTCAATACGTGCTCCTGAGGGTTTCCCGTCCTGTCGTAGGCTGCCATAGTTGGTATCATGAACTTCTTGGAATAGTTTCTTACTGAACCTGTCTCATAAATGGTAATGAGATTGGCAACAGGGGACCGTTGTTGTTTCATTGTCCCAACTCTATTAGCAGTTGTTCTTTCAACCTTTCTAGCTTTTGATCTATATCTACGTCCTCCTTTCTGGGCCTTTTCTCCAAGTGGTAGTTTCTTTCTAACTCTTCACTCTTTGACCTTTTTGTTGGCTCGGAGGAGTAACTCCCAGCCCCATCATTGTAACGGCCAGTTGTGTAATACCCGGCTAGACTCCGATATCGGAATTCCTACCGTCCGGTGGAATCTCGGATGTCGGAAGCCTCTAGAAGGGTAAAATCATGTTTTTATAAAATGTTTTAATGTATTTTACGATTTTAAGTAAGAAGGAAATTGAGTTTTGAATGAAAAAGACTATGGGGGCATTTCCAGGTTCGGCCGCCGAACCTCAAGTTCGGCCGCCGAACATTGGATAGTTTAGGGGGGCAAATTAGGCTTCCGAAAGTGGCAAAGGTTCGGCCGCCGAACTTGCATGAGTTTTGGAGGCACTTTAGGCTGCCGAAGGGTGGTCTGGCTAGCCCCTATATAAGGGCTCCATGGCCGAAACGGGCGAGTTTTCTCCCCATTTTCAGCCACAGTGAGTTCTTGCTCTCCCATGGTTCGTTTTTGATGTTTTTCCTCCAATCTTTCAAGTTTTAACAAGTTTTATCTTGGTTTGAAGATTTTTGAGCAAAAGAAGTGAAGTTGTAGAACTTGGAGACCCAAGGAGCGAGATCTCCCCCATCTCCGATTTGGATCGTCTTCCCTCTCGATCTTTAAGAGGTAAGAGTAGATCCTCACTTCTTTTCATCTTTTGGTTAAGTTTCATAAAGTTTCTTAGGGTAGAAATGCATGTTTAGGTTTATATTGAGTTTTTGGTTAATGTTGTGTTTAGGAGTAATGTGAGTTGTATATGTATGTTTGATGTGTTGTAGTTGGGGTTTAGGATAGTTTGAAGCCCCTAGGAGCTTATGTATGTGTGTATGCATGTTGTAGAGTAAGTAAATGCATGTTTGAATGATTTGGGAGGCATTTGTGCATTATGGAGGCTGAGTTCTGCCCTTTGGAAGAACTCAAGTTCGGCAGCCGAAGGGACTTTCGGCTGCCGAACCTGCCTATGGAGGCCAGCCTTTGGCTGCCGAACCCTGCCCCCGAAAGTGGACTTTCGGCTCTGGAGGGGAGATTCGGCCGCCGAAGGTGCCGCCGAATATGCATGAGTTTCGTCTCTGGAGGGAACCTTTGGCCGCCGAAGGTGCATGACTTTCGGCTCTGGAGGGCCTTTCGGCCGCCGAACCTGCCGCCGAACCTGCCGCCGAAAGTGCCCTGTCCAGCCTTCCTTTGCATGATTTCTATGATTGTTTTAAGGTTTTTAGAGGGTTTTTGGGGAGTATTTTAGAGTCATGTTCACGTATGTTTGGTCTCTCATTTGAGTCCACCTGTGTAGGTTCGGACCCGAGGAACCAAGGACTCCAGCAGTGAGTCAGCTGCTTCAGAGTCTTGTCAGAGCTAGCCTAAGGTGAGTAGAATGACTCTTTATGTTTTAAAGTAAGTAATGAAAGTTTTAGCATGATTCACGCATCATGAATTCCATGTGATATATATTAGGGTGCTTGCATTAGAATTCACGAATATGTTGTATTGCATATTATGTTGTTGATGTGGATGAATGTTGGATGATCCTTTAGCCCTCACTATGATATGATATGGTTATGGTACGGTATGGAAGACCAGTGAGGTCCATTCTACGCCCCTGGCACTATTGGAATGTGTAGTGGGCTATTGGTGACAAATTCATCCTTGATGTGATTTGTCTGTGATGTGATGCATTCCATGATATCATATGTTTTAAATATAATATTTTATTATTCTGCTCACTGGGCTCTAGTAGCTCACCCCATTTCCCTAATCTCCCAGGTTTGCAGGTACGGAATAGACCAGGAGGTCAGCTAGAGTAAAGTCATGGTCATGTAATAGCTAGTGGTGGACATGATAAATATTGAAATGTAATGTTTAGTACAGTTATGTAATGTAATGGTGTTATTGAGGATAGAATTGTGCTTGACCCTAGTATGTTGTTAATCCCTCTTGAGTACATGATTTTAATGATGTTTATGTAAACCAAACTTATTAAATGTTATGTTACCCCATTGGAGCATTATTGAGGACTCCAGTGTGGGGTTGATGATTATGTATATGAATAGTGCATGCACAGGTTGAGTTTGGTAAATGAATGAGAAAATTCAAATTTTCATGTAATTGTTGATCATGTATGGGACTAAACAGGTTTACAGGAGGTAAGTTAGGCTTGCTACGGGTCCCGGCGGCCTTAAGCCGATCTGGATCCTAGTGCCGGTAACGGTCTAATTTTCGGGTCGTTACAGATTGGTATCAGAGTCCTAGGTTCATATGGTCGGACCTAGAGTGTCGGGCTCATAGATGTTCTAGAAGGTCAAGCACAATAGGGAAATCATGTCCACTAGGATAGGATGTAGAGTCCTGTCTTGAATAATGATGTGAAATGCCATGATTATATGCATGTGCATTAATGATATGCTATGTATGTGATGTATGTGATGCGGGTTCATGTGTTTGCACATGAACCATTTGATGCTAATGTTTTATGTGATGGGTGTTGTTTTTCAGTAAGCGTGATGAGAGGAACTCGTCTATCTGCGCGATTGACTGGAGTACCACCCCAGGACGAGGGCACGGATGCCCGTCCTTCAGCATTGCCTAGGGCAATGTCCTGCAGGTCAAGCAGGGAGAGAACATCAAGGGACCCTAGAAGGTCTTTTGATGTGAGCAGAAGAGGAGCAGTGCAAGGAGGAATGTCAGAGGATGTAGGGGATGAAATGGATGTGGATCAGAGGAGGGATGGCAGTCTTAGAGTGAGTATGTCTGAAGAGGGGATGGGAGAGTCTCAGGGAGGCACTCAGGCCTCGGGATTTGTTCAGCCACCCCAGTACCCACCCTTTTCACAGAATCCCGGGTATTCGATGGGAGGTACATCGGATTACCCCAGCTTTAACCCTTATCACTCTCACATGCCATACCCACCTTTCTACCCACCATACCCACAGTACCCTATGTACCCACCCCCATCTTTCTACCCAGGTACAACAAACCCTACTCCGGGGAATGTTGCACCTCCTCCACCACCAGCAGAACCTACTGTCCCAGAAACCCAAATACCTAAACCTAGCTCATCTGGAGGGGGCAAGGTCAAGATGACCGATTACATGAAGCTGGATGCTCCCCAGTTTGAAACAGGTGATGACCCGTTTGTGTACCTAGAGAGGGTTAAGATGATTACAGATGAGATAGGAGCTGATGACAGTAGAGCCATTCAGATGGCTGGGTTCACACTGAAGTGCAAGAAGGCCCGAGAGTGGTTTAAAAATTATATGAACCCGAGGTTGGATAGCCTATCATGGGATGAGTTTGCAAATGAGTTTGCAGGATGGGCTTTCCCTAACAGTTCAAGAGAGTTGAAGATGATTGAATTTGAGCAGTTGAGGCAGATGGATGAGATGAGTGTGGATGAGTATACAGATAGGTTCTTGGAGCTGTTGCCGTTTGCTGGGCAAATTTTGGACACAGATCAGAAGAAGTCAAGGAGGTATATCATGAGGCTTCATTCCAGGTATTCCTCCTCGATCCAATCAGCAGAGAGGGAGAGTTTCCATGCCATAGTGGATATGGCTCGGAGGATGGAAGCTAGTGCAATCATCGAAGGGAAAGTTAAGCAGTCAGTAGCACAGCCTTCTGGTTCCAAGATCCCAGGTGGGGGAAGGTTAGACTCTTCTTCTTTGAGTTCAGGCAGTAAGAGGTGGAGCAGCACCACCAAGAAGCCAAAGAAGAACAAGTTCTGGAACAAGATCAAGTCAGGTCTGGGATTAGGAAGTGGCTCGAGCTCAGGTGCAGATAATGCAGTATGTATGAAGTGTGGGAAGCCGCACAAAGGAGTATGTAGGTTTGGGACGACAGCCTGCTACAGATGTGGGCAGGAGGGACACATGGCACGGGAGTGTCCTAGAGCAGCTTTTGTGGCACAGTCCCAGCAGACAGCTTCTGGTAGTGTGGCTCAACCAGTAGCTCCAGCCGCGACTCAGGCTAGTGGCAGAGGCAGAGGGAGAGGGGCAGCCTCTTCTTCAACGGGTTTCAGGGGTGAAGGTCCATCAGCTCCAGCACGGATCTTTACTATGACTCAGCAGGAGGCAAATGCATCAAACACAGTGGTGTCAGGTAATCTCATCATTGGTTGTTCTGATGTTTATGCCTTAATGGACCCTGCTGCATCACATTCTTTTATTGCTCCGAGGGCCGTCGAGAGGTTGGGTTTGATGGTCTCTGGGTTAGAATGTCCCATATGGGTCAGTGGACCCAAGTGTGACCCGTCAGTGGCAGAGTCAGTCTGCCAGTGTAGTTCAGTTTTTGTGGAGGGAAGATGCCTTTCTGCCGACCTTGTGGTTCTAGATTTGACAGATTTTGACGTCATTCTAAGGATGGATTGGCTATCTACCCATGGTGCTACCTTGGACTGCAGAGACAAGGTAGTCAGGTTCAGATGTCAGGATGGGTCAGAGGTTGTCTTCAGAGGAGACAGGAGGGGTACACCTAGAGGTTTGATATCAGCCCTACAGGCTCGTAGGCTGCTCAGGAGGGGTTGTCAGGGTTTCCTAGCTCATGTGAGAGAGCTGGATAGTCATGTCAGAGAGCCCGCCTCGGTGCCCGTGGTCAGAGAGTTTTTAGATGTCTTTCCAGACGAGCTGCCTGGTTTACCACCTGTTAGGGAGATAGAGTTCGAAATAGAGTTGATGCCTGGAACTAGACCGATCTCTATCCCTCCCTACAGGATGGCACCAGCAGAGTTGAAGGAGCTTAAAGAGCAGTTGCAAGAGTTGCTAGATAGGGGCTTCATCCGACCGAGTACCTCACCCTAGGGTGCTCCAGTGCTATTTGTGAAAAAGAAAGATGGATCCCTTAGACTTTGTATCGACTACAGGCAGTTGAACAAAGTCACTAATAAGAATAAGTACCCATTCCCAAGGATCGACGATCTATTCGACCAGCTAGCAAGAGTAGGTTGTTTCTCCAAGATAGATCTGAGATCTGGGTACCATCAGTTGAGGATAAGAGAAAAGGATGTGCTGAAGACGGTGTTCAGAACTAGATATGGGCACTATGAGTTCCTTGTGATGCCGTTCGGGATAACCAATGCCCCTGCAGCATTCATGGATCTCATGAACAGAGTGTTTAGCCAATACCTGGATCACTTTGTTATTGTCTTCATAGATGATATCTTAGTGTATTCCAGGAATGCAGAGGAGCATGCCCATCATCTGAGGTTAGTTCTGCAAACCTTGAGGGAACACGGCTTGTATGCCAAGTTCTCCAAGTGTGAGTTCTGGTTGAGGAGCATTTTATTCTTGGGGCATGTTGTGTCAGAAAATGGAATCGAGGTAGACCCCAAGAAAGTGGAAGCTGTAGCTAACTGGCCTAGACCCACTATAGTGACAGAGATCAAGAGCTTCTTGGGTTTGGCAGGTTACTACAGGAGGTTCGTTCAGGACTTCTCTAAAATTGCAGCTCCTATGACCAGACTGACCAAGAAGAACCAGGGGTTTGTGTGGACTGACCAGTGTGAAGAGAGCTTCGAAGAGTTAAAGAGGAGGTTGACGTTGGCACCAGTGTTAGCTCTGCCAGCGAGTAATGAAGACTTCGCGATTTTCTGTGATGCGTCCCGTGTGGGACTGGGTTGTGTGTTGAGGCAGAATGAAAGGGTGATTGCTTATGCTTCTAGGCAGCTGAAGAAGCACGAGTTGAATTACCCTACACATGACCTAGAAATGGCAACTGTAATCTTTGCACTCAAGATGTGGAGGCATTACCTTTATGGGGTAAAATGTGAGATCTTCACCGATCATAAGAGCCTGCAATACATCTTGAGTCAGAGGGAGTTGAATCTGAGGCAGAGAAGATGGGTAGAACTGCTTAGTGACTATGATTGCAAGATTCAGTACCATCCGAGTAAGGTGAATGTTGTGGCAGACGCCTTAAGCCGGAAATCACTTGGCAGTTTGTCCCATATTTCAGTAGAGAGGAGACCAGTGGTGAGGCAGTTCTTCGAGCTCATTAATGAAGGGTTGCAGTTGGAGTTGTCTGGTACAGGTGCTTTGATAGCCCAGATGAGAGTAACACCTGTGTTTCTGGAGCAAGTGGCTCAGAAACAACACGAGGACCCAGAATTAGTGAAGATTGCCAGGATTGTTCAGTCAGGCAAGAATGAGGAGTTCAGATTTGACAGCAAGGGGATCCTCCGCTATGGGAATAGATTGTGTGTACCAGATGACGTGGGACTGAAGGGAGACATTATGAGGGAAGCTCATAATGCCAGATACAGTGTTCACCCTGGAGCCACCAAAATGTACCAAGATCTGAAGAGAGTTTATTGGTGGCCAGCTATGAAAAGAGAAGTGGCACAGTTTGTGTCAGCCTGCGAAATATGTCAGAGGGTGAAGCTGGAACATCAGAAGCCGGCTGGAATGCTTAACCCACTACCTATTCCAGAGTGGAAATGGGAGAATATTGCTATGGACTTCGTGGTGGGGTTCCGGCAGCGTCCAACAGATTGGACTCCATATGAGTGATTGTGGACAGACTGACCAAATCTGCTCACTTCATCCCGGTCAGGAGTGGCTATTCTGTGGACAAATTGGCGCAGGTGTATGTTGATGAGGTTGTCAAGTTGCATGGGGTTCCTGTTTCAATAGTGTCTGATAGAGGGCCCCAGTTCACCTCTAGGTTTTGGCGGAGTCTGCAGAACGCCATGGGTACCAGGTTGGACTTCAGCACTGCTTTCCATCCACAGACGGACGGACAATCAGAGAGGACCATCCAAACAATAGAAGATATGCTCAGAATGTGTGTGCTAGATTTTGGCAGTTCTTGGAGGCAGCATCTACCCTTGGTGGAGTTTGCCTACAATAACAGCCATCATGCTAGCATAGGGATGGCTCCATACGAGGCTTTGTATGGAAGGAAGTGCAGGTCGCCTGTGTGCTGGGAGGAAGTAGGAGAGAAGGCCTTGGCAGGGCCTGAGCTAGTAGAGATCACTAGCAGGGTGGTGCCCATAATCAGAGAAAGGATCAAGACTGCTGTGAGCAGGCAAAAGAGTTATGCAGACATCCGCAGAAGGCAAGTAGAGTTTCAGGAGGGAGACTTGGTATTGCTCAAGGTGTCTCCGATAAAAGGGGTGATTCGGTTCGGGAAGAAAGGTAAGCTAGCTCCACGGTACATCGGACCCTTTGAAATCTTGCAGAAGGTCGAGAATGTATCGTATAAGCTGGACTTACCTGCTTCAATAGAGAGAATCCATCCGGTTTTCCATGTTTCTATGTTGAGAAAATTCGTGTCAGATCCGGGCAAGGTTCTCAGTGAGCCTGATATGGAGATCCAAGAAGATATCACCTATGTTGAGCAGCCAGTACGAATCCTAGACACCCAGATCAGAAAACTAAGAAACAAGGAAATCCCGATGGTGAAAGTCCTTTGGAATCACCACAACATCGAGGAGTGTACCTGAGAGACACGGGAGTCCATGCTCCAACAATATCCTCATCTCTTCTAAGGTGAGTGTTATGTGTTATGTGTTTATGTTTTTATGCCATGCTATGTTTGTTTGGTGAACATTCGGGGACGAATGTTCTTAAGGGGGGAAGAATGTAATACCCGGCTAGACTCCGGTATCGGAATTCCTACCGTCCGGTGGAATCTCGGATGTCGAAAGCCTCTAGAAGGGTAAAATCATGTTTTTATAAAATGTTTTAATGTATTTTATGATTTTAAGTAAGAAGGAAATTGAGTTTTGAATGAAAAAGACTATGGGGGCATTTCCAAGTTCGGCCGCCGAACATTGGATAGTTTAGGGGGGTAAGTTAGGCTTCCGAAAGTGGCAAAGGTTAGGCCGCCGAACCTCATGTTCGACCGCCGAACTTGCATGAGTTTTGGAGGCACTTTAGGCAGCCGAAGGGTGGTCTGGCCAACCCCTATATAAGGGCTCCATGGCCGAAACGGGCGAGTTTTCTCCCCATTTTCGGCAACGGTGAGTTCTTGCTCTCCCATGGTTCGTTTTGATGTTTTTCCTCCAATCTTTCAAGTTTTAACAAGTTTTATCTTAGTTTGAAGATTTTTGAGAAAAAGAAGTGAAGTTGTAGAACTTGGAGACCCAAGGAGCGAGATCTCCCCCATCTCCGATTTGGATCGTCTTCCCTCTCGATCTTTAAGAGGTAAGAGTAGATCCTCACTTCTTTTCATGTTTTGGTTAAGTTTCATAAAGTTTCTTAGGGTAGAAATGCATGTTTAGGTTTATGTTGAGTTTTTGGTTAATGTTGTGTTTAGGAGCAATGTGAATTGTATATGTATGTTTGATGTGTTGTAGTTGGGGTTTAGGATAGTTTGAAACCCCTAGGAGCTTATGTATGTGTGTATGCATGTTGTAGAGTAAGTAAATGCATGTTTGAATGATTTGGGAGGCATTTGTGCATTATGGAGGCTGAGTTCTGCCCTTTGGAAGAACTCAGGTTCGGCAGCCGAAAGGACTTTCGGCAGCCGAACCTGCCTGTGGAGGCCAGCCTTTGGCTGCTGAACCCTGCCCCCGAAAGTGGACTTTCGGCTCTGGAGGGGAGATTCGGCCGCCGAAGGTGCCGCTGAATATGCATGAGTTTTGTCTCTGGAGGGAACCTTCGGCCGCCGAAAGTGCCGCCGAAGGTGCATGACTTTCGGCTCTGGAGGGCCTTTCGGCCGCCGAACCTGCCGCCGAAAGTGCCCTGTCCAGCCTTCTTTTGCATGATTTCTATAATTGTTTTAAGGTATTTTAGGGGGTTTTTGGGGAGTATTTTAGAGTCATGTTCACGTATGTTTGGTCCCTCATTTGAGTCCACCTGTGTAGGTTCGGACCCGAGGAACCGAGGACTTCAGCAGTGAGTCAGCTGCTTCAGAGTCTTGTTAGAGCTAGCCTAAGGTGAGTAGAATGACTCTTTATGTTTTAAAGTAAGTAATGAAAGTTTTAGCATGATTCACGCATCATGAATGCCATGTGATATATATTAGGGTGCTTGCATTAGAATTCACGAATATGTTGCATTACATATTATGTTGTTGATGTGGATGAATGTTGGAAGATCCTTTAGCCCTCACTATGATATGATATGGTTATGGTACGGTATGGAAGACCAGTGAGGCCCATTCTACGCCCCTGGCATTATGTAAGAGAAAGACCAGTGAGGTCCATTCTACGCCCCTGGCATTATTGGAATGTGTAGTGGGCTATTGGTGACAAATTCATCCTTGATGTGATTTGTCTGTGATGTGATGTATTCCATGATATCATATGTTTTAAATATAATGTTTTATTATTCTGCTCACTGGGCTCTAGTAGCTCACTCCATTTCCCTAATCCCCCAGGTTTGCAGGTACGGGATAGACTAGGAGGTCAGCTAGAGTAAAGTCATGGTCATGTAATAGCTAGTGGTGGACATGATAACTATTGAAATGTAATGTTTAGTACAGTTATGTAATGTAATGGTGTTATTGAGGATAGAATTGTGTTTGACCCTAGTATGTTGTTAATCCCTCTTGAGTACATGATTTTAATGATGTTTATATAAATCAAACTTATTAAATGTTATGTTACCCCATTGGAGCATTGTTGAGGACTCCAGTGTGGGGTTGATGATTATGTATATGAATAGTGCATGCACAGGTTGAGTTTGGTAAATGAATGAGAAAATTCAAATTTTCATGTAATTGTTGATCATGTATGGGATTAAACAGGTTTACAGGAGGTAAGTTAGGCTTGCTACGGGTCCAGGCGGCCTTAAGCCGATCTGGATCCTAGCGCCGGTAATGGTCCGATTTTCGGGTCGTTACAAGTTGCCTGCTTGCGGCTTCCGTCTGCCGTTCCACATCGTCAGATTATAGAAAATGTAAATTGTATATAATAGCTAGCACGAAACTACTAAATAACTTGGGTTAACCATTTTGGGTCAAGTGGAAAGTGGGTCCAAAAGTTATTTGGGCCAATTCCGGCCGGGCTGTTTCAATTGGTATCAGAGCCACCCATGGTCAGACAAATTGTGCGGAGCTAGTGGACTTGCTAGGAAAGGGCTACCCGTGAGAGACGAGGTGGAGCCGCCCGAGGTACTAACAAACCAGAATACCCAAGGGTCCGGTCCTAGTTAGCAATTGTATTTGATCCAGTTGTGACGAGGACGTCGTAAATTTAGCGGGACCGAGTGTAACGGCCAGCTGCCTGCTTGCGGCTTCCGTCTACCGTCCCACATCGTCAGATTATAGAAAATGTAAATTGTATATAATAGCTAGTACGAAACTACTAAATAACTTGGGTTAACCTTTTTGGGCCAAGTGGAAAGTGGATCCAAAAGTTATTTGGGCCAGTTCCGGCCAGGCTATTTCAATCATTCTCAATAAGCTCTCTCACTACCCTGCCCCTTGTCTGGGCCGTCAGCTCATTTCTCCGACTAGCTTCTCCATCTCCGTCATGTGTCCTCCTACTGTTCCGTTTAAGGGCTTGATAGTTTAATATGGGTTGGGGTTCATTGACGTTGAACCCCTCAACAACAAGTGGTATACTCAACGGAGTGTTGAGCCATCTCTGTTGCAACATTTGCCTAGCCATTAGGCAGTGTTTTATAACTTGAGAGCCATACTTTGCAGCCCTTAGTCAGATAAGGTAGTTTGAGACATGGTTCCGACTGATCTCGGTGAAGGGTTAAACAATATAGGGGGTTGGTTTAATGAGGCAGATGGCTAGAGAATAAGAATTATGGTCCTTCTTGAGTTGAGCTCAGGTCGTTTTGAATGTTTTCAGTATGGTTTTTATCGTGGTTGATCATGTAGATCTCAGTAGGTGAAATGAGGATGAGAACTTCGATGATGAAAAGATCCCCTTCGTTTCCATAGATGACGCCAATTGATATCCTAAGATTTAGTAAAAAATAGACTCAAGGTGTATTTTGGTAAGTTTGGTCTGATTTGTTTCTCTTATACTTTCTTTATCCTTTTTCCCTTTTGTCCTCTAATGATGTGTAATCACCGTCCTGCAGTACCCTTCTATTGTAGTCACATTGGCTGTACGTACAGACATACTATATCATTTTTCATTGTCAGACAGTCATTTAATTTAATCCTATATCATATGGACGCGATTCCGAGTGTCACGGATTCGTTGTCTCACGAAATTAGAGGAATAAATATGGTCAGACCTCTTATGTGTAGACTCAAATTCAGTCTAGTTCATCAAAGTGAAACTTGGGCGAAGCAGATCAATGTATTGAATTTTAGTAGAGTTAAAAGGCCTAAAAACTTAGTACGGATTCAATCAAAGCGGTTATCATCATTACATATGCAATTAGCATTCGATAATTCTTAAGTTGAGTTTCCTGCAGTGGGTCATTTGTTCAGAAGCACACACGTATGGACTCTTTTGGCCTCCCAATTAATAAACCGGATGAATTACTTGTACTATATTTTATCAAAATTAATCATGTAATTTTTATATTTAATTAAAATATTTATATATTTCATAAGATTAAATTCTTTACTCATTTTATCAAATAAAGTTACAAAATAATAACATTTTATTAAATGAAATGTTTTCATATTTTAATAATATTTAGATAATAATTAAATGATATAAAACTTAAAATGTGAACTTATTTTTATATTAAAGAGTTTTATTTATAAAATACATAAATATTTTAATTGTATTTAAAAAGAATACAAACTAAATAATTAATATTATCAAGCCACATATTATTCACCCTTGGTTGTATATTATGATTATCGATCAGTTCAATAAACTAGACCAATGGCATGCCATTGAGTCAAGTAGTTGAGTGATCTGAGATTAAAATTTTAAATTTTCACAAGTTTCTTCATTAAAAATTTTAAAACATTTCATCAAAAGATTTTTAAATATTAATATATAAATAATAATATTAAAATCGGGAGATCTCATATTTAATTAAAACTAAAATTAAAAAAGGATTAAAATGTGTATAATTAATTATTAAAATATGCAATATTGCTCCTTATGAGAAGGAAAAATTAATCTATTTCCTGCCTTAGAATAGGTGTACATATGTATGTTCAATTTCTAGAATATATATATATATATATAGATTCATATTTAATTTCTATGCTGGCATTCAACTGGTTTTGTTGAACAATAGACACATAGTAGATTCCTTTTTAAAATCAAGCCTTCCATAAGAATAAGAATTAAAATTACCAAAAATAAAGAAGAAGAAAAGGTCGACCTTCTCCCTTTGTCAAAGATGAATTTGCATCCTTTTGAGTCGTGGATTTAATTAAATTTTTTTATTTCAAATTAAAAATTTTATACAAATTCAATTCAACTGAATTTTATTTTTATAAAATTTTTATTTAAAAATAAAGGATTAAAAATTTTAATTTAAATTTTTTATCATATAATGAAATAAAATTATAAATAATTTTGAAAGAATGGTAATAAAATTCTTATAAAATCATTCACATAAAAGCTATAGTTTTAATTTAAAGGCCTGATTAAAATATATTATTAAGATACAATAAGCCCGAAGCCCATTAGAAGAAACCCAGATTTAGTTGATCAATCCACCGATATGGCTCCAGATAGGGATGGGATCTTCGCCGATTACCGACCGCCATTCATCTCAACCTTCCTAACGAAGCAGTTGCGAGCCTCACTGGATACAGCAGAATTTACAGCTGATTTAATAATGGAGAGGGTATGTTTTTCACTAACTGAGCAATTAAAGCATGTGTCTCAATTGCAACAAGTTCCTTCTTCTTAGGCTCTGAAATGTTATGGCTTCTGACTATCTGGCGATAGATGTATACATTTGTTCTTCAGTGTTAAAGAAGTATATCATTCCTATTCTGTCGTCCTTAGTGATGGCCGGAGCTTTGAGATGAAGTTTGGCGCCTTCTAAAGTGGAATTCGGGTATGGAACGGGTTAAGTTGGATTCAGAGTCCTAGGGTTTTGTTGGTTGTGGAGTTAAAACTGTTTTAGACTTTAGAGAATCTGGTTTGTAACCGTAGGCCTCGAGTTTTCTCTTATATTTTCTTGTGATTGTTTTGTGGCTTCTATTAATGAATTTAACCTTTACCTTATTAGGGGGAAAAGTTGATATCGGTCCTCTGTTACTATTATTTTTGTGTACTTGACAATGCCATTCATACATTCGATTTTTTTTTATTTTATTTAATTACAACATGGTCAATTTATTGTTATTAATCTTAGCTGTACGGTTTAATAAGTTTAGCACAATGTTAATTATTTATAGGAATAGTTGCTTTATCTTTATTTATTTCATGTTCTATTAATAAGATTTCATAGATAAAATAATTAAGAAGATATATTGGCATCGCCTCTTGAAACTCTGAATAGCATATAACCCATGGTTGGTGGGATCATCTCAAAATATTTCTTCAACAGTAGATTTTTGAGTAAAAGGCTCACACATAGTGGAGTCAACTTATCTGGTTTTGCTATCTCAGTTGTCCCATTAATTTCCTAGACATGGAAAACTAAATATTTAAACCTATCCATTATTGGTGGTACTGAGGAGACATCATTCAAATTTCATGGGAAATGCAGCCAATTATAAAGTTGTATTATATTCGGTGTCTCATCATTACCATATTGAAAATTCTGCCATATTATTCTCTTACTACTACTATTTTCCCACCCCAATAATGACATTCTTGTTGCTGCCAAATAATTAGGAAAGAAATGGGTAGCCTATCGTTTCGAACCACAGATTGAAAATGAGCTTACGACTACTTCATCCTCATCATCATATTGCTACGTGGCACGCATCATATCCATTCTTGTAGAGTTTTTGTCACCTTTCATGCCTGTATCTCTCTTTCACTCTCATTGAGAGGAGAAAAAAGAAGTCCATAATTCCCTTCTCCTATTTTTGTGGGGGAGTTAGCCATCTACCTCAAACCACCAATATTAGCTGTTTAGTGGGTAGCTAGCTAGAGACCCTGCATGTGATATGAATGGGATACTTTTAATCTTCATTCTGCTTGCTGCTATCATTTAGTTTCGTTTCTTTCACCTGTGGATTTTTTCTGGCTACATCCCACATGTGAGGAATTCGGACAAGGACACCTTGTAATATGTTCCGTCAGATTTACCTCTTAGGTACGTTTTAATATGAATTGAAAAGAGAGCCTCAATTTTGAAGGGTACCTAGCTATATATATAAAAATAAAAATGTTCTCTTTCATTTGCACAAAACCAGAACCTAGCCCGTGAACCTCTCTTATTGTCACAAATCTCACGTCAGAACAAAGGGTGGCATGTTTGGCTGGACTCCAATCGCAAACTACCAGTTGTCAATTTGTCACACGCTCGAAGAGACCCCACGCACGATATTACTTACCCTTTAATGAAAATTCATATCCTTCATACAATTTCTGCCACTAGTCATATTCTACATAATATGCAAACATTCTTCATATATATATAATTAAAAATTAACATTCTAAACTCAAAGAAAAGTTCTACACAATCTCACATAATTCCTTAGGTTAGGGTGAGCTTTGAGGGAATGATTTCTAAAATTAATACCAGATTTTGTTGAACAGAGATTGGCTCAACGCGGCATCCATGACACCAAAATATATATATGAATATAAAAAAAATAATAATAATGTTGAGAAATAGATTGTAAAGTTCAATGGAGACAAATATGTATAGCTGTCAAGAGATTGTGAGGGTTGTTTGCGAGCATGTATATCACAAGGGGCTCTCCATTTTAAAGATAAAAAGCTGTGTCCGTAAGTTTTGATGGGAACCCTATGCAAGGTCACCTTTTTAATCTCTAACTTATTATCCTACAAAGCGATCAGAGTTTTGTCTATTGCCTTGTGAAATTGACGCCTATCTCACATGCAACTGAATTTTGTGTATGCTTTGTTGCTCTTTGCGGTACGCTTGATTGCTCTGTATGCTCATTCCTGCAACCATAATGGTCCTCTTACTTTGTCTTCTTATATCTAAAAATAAAATGGAAAAAAAAGGGGGTTTCTGAGGGATTTTTGAGATAAATGAATTAAGTATTGGAATAACCCACAATATAATAATAATCTTTCATACGGAAGTCATGAGTTCAACGACTAATTCTTTCTTATCAAACCAAAAACATCCATGTTCTGCGAATGTTTTCGCATGATGAGTTGGACAAATTAATTGGGGACATTTGTTTTTCTCAAGGTTTTTGTAAATGATTACCCACCATGGGAGATTGCTTGCTTTGTTTGTTTTGAATATTAGAGATAACGAAGGCAGTGGAATCTCAATTGGAAGAAAAAGTTTGGAAAGAAGAAAATAGGATTTGTCACGAGACAGTTTTCCAAATTTAGCACTATTTGTATCAACATGGGTGGCTAGGTATTGTGTGATTAGACATTTTCTTTTCCATTCTGAACAGTGTGTGATTGGACATTCAATCATGCCTTTGACATAACATGCCTCAATTAATGTAATTTATTCCACAAAAGTTGTGTTAGGAATATATATATATATATAGCCAAGCCATCTACCAGCTACTTGGCTAAATCAATCCACTTCAACTACTTGGTGCATATCTTTATCTTCACCCAGTGTTGTATGTATATAAGACTCTTCACATGTATAAAAATTCCTTCTGTCAGCCCAGATGATCATTGTAACATGTGGATCCTTAATTACTTATTCCCTTGGCTAATCTTACTAATTAAAGAAACAACTCGAAAACAATCTACTACACATCGGAAATATAAGAATAACAAGATTGGTTGAGTCTGTGTGATGCACGTACTCCTAGGAAAACATTTGTCTGTTTTCGTCATGACAGATTATTTTTAATTGTTTACCAATGGAAAAAAATCACATTTCTTATTATGTCAGTTAAACATTATAAATTAATTTTCTTTCTAATTAAGAATCCTAGGAACACAATCAAATCGTAAAAAGGTAATTGATCCAGTTGGCTGTGGACTTTACATACTTTCAAATCTATAATCACATCATTATGTCTAACCAAAGAGCTCTATTTAATTTGGAATTCTGTTAAAAATCTCATATCCCAAATATATAATAAAGTAAAAATAAATATAAGTGATTGACTAATTATTTTAATATATAAAATAATTCAATCACTTATACATACTCATATAAGATTAACACACTTATAGTTAGTATATATATATTATTTTATTGTGAATCTTCATACATGGCATAAAAATAATAAATAAAATAATATTGGATTGAGAAATTAATTAATTAAATTTTGATGGAAAAAATAATGCAATTAAGTCCTTTTTGGCGAACTAAAATAGTTTTCCATCAAATGGGGCTAATTAGATTTTATTTCATAAGTAATTTATGTCTTAAACATCATCTTTCTGATGATAAGCACCAAGTCCACCTCAATTCTTAGTCATTCGCTAACAACAAAGTTAAATCAAGTTCCATTGTAAGGAGTTGAATTGATCATTAATAAATCAAGAAATTTACAAGGGCACGTGCTGCATATATATTATTCTTTATTATATGAATACATTTCGATATGCTAATCATTATAAATGAAGATCTAAAATAATGGATTTGGATATATAGTCTATTCATCCAAAATTAGAGGATAGATTATGCTTAAAGGCATAACACAATACAACTATATTATTTTACTTAATCGTGTAAAGGTTTTAATGTAATGGTATATCAATTACATCATAAAATATCATCACTTGCCCATTGTTAATACCTCAACCAAATCCAATTATTCCATAAAGACCAGCACTATTGTTATTATTTAACAGATATTGGAAGTAGCTAGCGGAAGAGACAAGGTTGGGGCAGATTCTTGCATGTATGTGGGTTAATAGCCACACACATGTGAATTGGTGGGTACATTATGCTTTGTTTGTTTTGAATAGAGGCCACTTTATCTCTAATATGGGTTAATCCCCCTGAAATATGTTCATTTTTAGGAGTTGGGATATATACAAACACATACTGGGGGTGCACAGACACTACCCACATAGCATTTGCTGCTCTCTCTGTTGTTTCGTTTTCAGGATCTGGCCACACTAGCTATACACAGATCTCTAAGAAACACACACACACACACACTCTGACAGTAGTTGACAAAAAAATGATTTCCCACTAATTGAAAGATGTCGCTCGTGAGTAGTTGCAACTCATAACGTTACGTTACGTTACGTTACGTTACGTTACTATAAGGTTTGCTTTCGTAATTTTTAATTTTATTAAACAATCAACGTTTATATATTTTTTAATGGCTTAGTAGAGTTAGAATGTAAGATTTGATTGCATGTTCACGCCCATTTTTTTTGGAAGAGAAGCACGTGCAAAGGGAAGGACAGTTAATGTTGTACGTGTAAAGGGAAGGGAATCTGCTCGTGATCGGAGACATGGAAGATAGAGGAGAGGCATCGAAAGCAGCGAAGGAAGCGTCAAAGGATGTTTAGCTGTCAATCCCTCCAAACACTTCTCACGGGGGAGTTTTTCTTTTATATCATCTCTCTTCCTCTCGCCGTCATCCATTTGTCCCTCTCCCATGCTACTCCAAACTTCTCTTTCATCATTCTTTGTTTTTCTTCTACATTTTTATTCTCACATTTGCATCCTCACTATTTACATAAATATAATAACAAAACAGCTGATGTAAGTGACTAGCTATCAATATGTGAACGTATCAATTTTAGTTCATTAATACAATTATGAAGAATGTTGGTGACCTAGAAACTTTGCAAATGTTATTGTTGGTGATGCATATGTCCCTTGTAGTCTTGTCACAAAGATTAAACGAAAATCTTACTAAATAATAATCATCTGCATGTTACTAATTAAATTATATTTTATTATTTATTGCAACATTCAACAATTTTTTTAATTATATAAAAACTATTTTAACATCATGCAATGAATGAGGCTAATAAGGTAAATTTAGAAATTAGATGAATTATAATTTGGGGTGTGTGGGGAAACGAGGGCACTCATGCACAAGCAATCAAATAGGTGGAGAGGCCATCCTCTGGCTTTATAAAAACCCTCTTACGCTTGCGGTGAAAAATCAAGGGCAAAGAAACGCAGGCAGCTAAAGATAAGAGTCACCAACATGGCTCCTCGGAAACAAAAGAAGGCTGCTCTATATCACAAGCTGCAATTGCTCCGTGATGTTACCAACTCTACTTCTGTAAATACCCTTTCATCCATCTTCAAGCTCTCCATCATTCATTTCTTTTTCCTCTTTTTGTTCACAATCTTTCTTTAGCATACATTAAACTCGTGCAACCAAAACAAGATAGCTAGCTAGAACTTGCACAAACTGATCAGCTTATGATATTGTGATGATCGTGAAAGTGAAAAACTAGCGATTTTGATGTTTTCTTTTGTATTGATTTCGGTATTTTTCCATCTGAAATATTTGTGATTTTAATGTTGCAGATGAATAAAACCTCAATCATTGTAGATGCATCAAAATATATAGGAGAGTTGAAAGAAAAAGTGGAAAGGCTGAATCAAGAGATAGGAACTTCCCAAAATCAATTCCCTATGGTGAAATATGATTGTGTTGTCTTGTTCTTTTTTCTAATTTCCTGCTTTGCATCAATTATTATATATCTAAGTCTTTGTTCTTTTTTATGCTTACAGCAGGTTACAGTGGAAACCCTAAAAAAGGGATTCCTTATTAATGTGTTGTCAGAGAAGAATTGCCCTGGTTTGCTTGTTTCCATACTGGAAGCCTTCGAAGGGCTGAGCCTTGATGTGATTGATGCTAGGGTTTCCTGTGAAGACAATTTTCAACTGGAAGCTGTTGGAGGAGACGTAAGAAATTGCTCTAATTTTTTTTTTTTTTTGGTATAGCAATATTTCAACGTAAGCGCTTTACGTTTTTCCCTCATTACGTATATTTCGCATATGGTTCGTCCTCAGTATTATCCATTTTGTAATTGCTAAAATGGTAGTGATCATAATTAATTCTCGGCATTTTAATTTGTAATTCTTATAATTTCATTAAAGAGGAAATGTTCCTAATTTTTGCAGTACCAAGGGGATGCTGATAGCGTAGATGCTCAAGTGGTGAAACAGGCAGTCGTACAGGCTATCTGCAACTGGAATGAAAGTAATAACCAAGATTGACCCAAATTCTACATTTTGAGCAAATGAGAAATGGAATTTTATCTCTCTTTATGATTCATGCAAATGTATATGGTGTCAATTATCAGTCCATGTGCTATTATTTATGAGCATAATTAAAGAAGTCAATTTTTCACTTATATACCCGCACTTTCTCTTCTATATGATTTCAAAAAGAAGAAAAAAGAAGGAAAGAAAGAACTACTATATCAATCCATTAATTTGTGGATTGGATAGATAAGATTGTTCATATGAATCCCATTTAGCTGTTAATTAACATTTCATCCCATGACACTACCCTACGATTCCCATGCAGTCACCGGCACTGCCTCCCCTCCATTGTCTTTGCCGTCAGCACTTTATCCACCTTGTCATCACCCTTTCCATCATGATCAGCACCAGCATCATTGCCTCCACAACCATCACCTTCTATACTTATGGCCACCGCCACCACTATGCGTCTTCAATGACTGCCACCAACATCACTATCATAATTAGTAGACACTACATATTGATACTAATTAATTTCACTTTAAAACATCAATTAATAAGATAAATAAATAAGTTATTATTGACTAGGGTCAAGTGAGTACAGATTTTAATTTAGTAATAAATAAGTCACTTATTTACAGCTCAACTGATTATGATCATTCATTTCCTACTGTCAACATATGTTAAGATATGAAGTCTAATAATATATTATAGACTATAACCAAATTGGTGAATCACCTTAAATTTGTGTGTTGATTTCTTTTTGTGCTTATTTTTGGATTCTGTGATTGTTCGATTCTTAACAACTGGTATCAGAGTTTTGGTTCGTATCACAACAATTTGAAAAGACGATGAAAAATCCGAAAGTTCAAATTGAGAAGTTCAATGGAATAGATTTTGGTTTCTGAAAGATGCATATTAAAGATTATCTGTATCAAATCAACCTCCATGAACCATTGTCAGGTGAGAAGCCAAAAACTATTAAATAGGTCGGAAGGCACTAGGGTTGATCCGTTTGATGTTGGTGAGAAACGTTGCTTTTAATATCGTTAAGGAGACAACGACTGTAGGATTGTTGGTAGCTTTGGTGAATATGTATGAGAAACCGTCTGCCATTAACAAGATATATCTGATGCGTTATTTGTTTAATTTGAAGATGTCATAAAGTGGATCTGTCACGAATCATATTGACGAATTTAATATGATTATCAGTCAATTAAATAATGTCAAAATTAACTTTTATTATGAGATAAGAGTTCTAATTTTGTTATTCTCTCTACCTGAGTCGTGGGATATTGTTGTTTTCGCAATTAGCAGTTCACGTAGGTCTGAGAAGTTAAAGTTTGATGAAGTCTGAGATGTTGTCATGAGCGCAAGCATTCGCAAAAGAAAAATCGAGGATTCATTTGATAACGCACTCAGTGTTGAGAGTAGGGACAAGAGCAAGTTGAGGGGAGGCCATAGTAAACATGGTCGATTCAAGTCAAAAGGGTGGGGGAAATCTCATGGCAGAAATGAGGTTGTTTGTTGAGGCTATGGTGAAAATGGACACTTTAAAAAGGGCTGGCTTAAATCTAAGAAAAAGAAAGGCCAAAAGAAAAAGTCTCATGAAGATGATAATTTTGTATATTCTGCAAATAACATTAGTGATGTTTTAAATCTTAGTGTGGACAGTCTGATTGACTCATGGATACTTGATTCGGGTGCATCATTTTATTCTTCTCCGAGCAGATAGTTATTCCATAATTTCAAGTCTGAAAATTATGGAAAGGTGTATCTTGATGATAATAAAGCCTTAGAGATTGCTAGAAAGGGGGATGTATGTATCCAAACCTCAGGTGGGGATAAGAAGAAACCGCAGGATCGATGTTAGATATATTCCTGACTTGAAGAAGAATATGATCTCTATTGGCCAACTGGATAGTACGGGTTACAGAACAGTGTTTGGGTAGAGTTCCTAGAAAATTGTGAAAGGAGTTATGGTGATAGTATGGGGCACAAAATCTGAAACTTTATACACTACTGCAGGGTGTTCGGACATGATTGCTGCAATTGGTAGTACATCGAGCTCAAGTCTGTGGCACAACAGACTTGGACACATGAGCGAGAAGGGTATGGAGATGCTAGCTTTGAAAGGGTATCTGCAAGGGTTGAAATCTGTTGATATCGATCTTTGTGAGAGTTGTGTTTTGGGTAATAAAAAACGGGTCAGTTTCACAAAGGCTATTAGAGAATCAAAGGCAGAACGATTAGAACTAGTACATATAGACATGTGGGGGTCATCCCCAGTTTTCTCTTTTGATAGGTCGAGATACTATGTTACCTTAATTTATGATTTTAGTAAAAGAGTATGGATTTACTTTCTAAAAAATAAATCAGATGTGTTTGCCACTTTTAAAAGATAGAAGGTTGAAGTTGAAAATTAGACTAGGTTGAAGATCAAATGCCTAATGTCTGATAATGGAGGAGAGTATGATTCTATAAAATTTAAGAAGTTTTGTACTGATGAGGGAATCAGATCCATTAGGATAGTTCCTGGCAAGGCAAGACAGAATAGAATTGCTAAAAGGATGAACAGAATGTTGAATGAGCGAGCAAGAAGCATGAGGCTACATGTTGGGCTGCCAAAAATATTTTGGTCAGATGCAGTGAGCACAACAACATCTTTGATAAATAGAGAACCTTCAATTCCTTTGGATTTCAAGATTTCAAAAGAAGTTTGATTGGGTAAGGAGGTCAAGTTTACTCATCGGCGGGCTTTTGGGTGTGTTGCCTATATTTACATTGATCCAGAAAAGAGAGACAAGCTTGATACAAAGACTTTGAAGTGTTATTTCATTGGGTATAGTTCGGATCAGTTTGGGTATTGTAATATCCGGCTAGACTCCGGTATCGGAATTCCTACCGTCTGGTGAAATCTCGGATGTCGGAAACCTCTAGAAGGGTAAAAACATGTTTTTATAAAATGTATTCATGTATTTTATGGTTTTAAGTAAGAAAGAAATTGAGTTTTGAATGAAAAAAAACCATTGAGGGAAATCCAGCTTCGGCCGCCGAATCTCATGTTCGGCCGCCGAACATGCATGAGTTTTGGAATCACCTTCGGCTTCCGAAGGTGGCCTGGCCGGCTACCTATAAAAGGCCCCATGGCCGAAAATGGGCGAGCTTTCTCCCCTATTTTCGGCCAACGGTGAGTCCATGCCCTCCCATGGTTGGTTTTGATGATTTTTCCTCAAATCTTTCAAGTTTTAACAAGTTTTAACTTGGTTTTGAAGATCTTTGAAGCTAAGATCAAGTTTTGGAGCTTGGAGACCCAAGGAGATAGATTTCTCCCATCTCCAAGTTAGGATCGTCTCTCCTCTCGATCTTCAAGAGGTAAGCTTAGATCCTACCTTTCTTGTATGTTTTAAACAAGTTTTGAGGAGTTATGGGGTAGAAATGCATGTTTAGGTTAATGTTGAGTTTATGGATAATGTGTGTTGTATGAGTTGTTATATGTGTTTGTGTTGGGGTTTAGGTTAGTTTGAGACCCCTATATGCTTATTTGCTTGTGTATGCATGTTGTAGAATAGCTAAATACATGTTTGAATGGTTTGGGAGGCAAAATGTGCATGAGGAGGCTGAGTTTTGCCCTTTGGAAGAACTCAGGTTCGGCAGCCGAAGGACTTTCAGCCGCCGAACCTGCCTGTGGAGGCAAGCTTTCGGCTGCCGAACCCTGCCCCCGAAAGTTGGACTTTCGGCTCTGGAAGGGAGTTTTGACCGCCGAAGGTGCCGCCGAACATGCACGAGTTTCGGATCTGGAGAGAACTTTCGGCCGCCGAAGGTGCCGCCGAAAGTGCATGACTTTCGAATCTGGAGGAGGGTTCGGCCGCCGAAGGTGCCTCCGAAGGTGCCCTGTTCAGCCTTCCTTTGCATGTTTTCTATGATTGTTTTAAGGTGTTTTAGGGGGTTTTTGGGGAGTAGTTTAGAGTCATGTTCATGTATGTTTGGTCCCTCATTTGAGTCCACCTGTGTAGGTTCGGACCCGAGGAACCGAGGACCCCAGCAGTGAGATATCCGCTTCAGTGTCTTGTCAGAGCTAGCCTGAGGTGAGTAGAATGGATCTCTACATTTCAAAGCAAATGAATTTAGAACATGTTCATGCATCACGAATGCCATGTGATATATTAGGTTGTTTGCACTAGAATTCACGAATATGTTGCATTGCATAATATAATGTTGATGTGGATGGGTGTTGAATGATCCATTAGCCCTCGTATGATGACATGATATGATATAATATGGTATGGTATGTATGACCAGTGAGGCCCATTCTACGCCCCTGGTACGATGTAAGAGAAAGACCAGTGAGGCCCATGCGACGCCCCTGGCATATTGGAATGTTATGTTATGTTATGTAAGAGAAAGACCAGTGAGGCCCATGCTACGCCCCTGGTACTATTGGAATGTGTAGAGGGCTATTGGTGACAAGTCCATCCTTGATGTGATTTGTTTGTGATGTGATGCATTTCATGAAAGCATGAATTTTAAATATAATGTTTTACTATTATGCTCACTGGGCTCTAGTAGCTCACCCCATTCCCTTAATCCCCCAGGTTTGCAGGTACGGGATAGATCAGGAAGTCAACAAGAGTAAAGTAATGTTTTATGTAATAGCTAGATGTGGACATGAAAATAATGTAATAAAAAGTACAGTGCAGTAATGTAATGTAATGATGTTTATTGAGGATTAGAGTTGTGTTTGACCCTAGTATATTGGTTAATCCCTTTTTGGTACATGATCCTTTAATGAAATGTTTTATTGATGTTTATGTATGCCAAGCTTAATGTATGATATGTTGCCCCATTGGAGCATTTGATGAGGGCTCCAGTGTGGGGTTTTATGTTTATGAGTTTGTGCATGCACAGGTTAATCTTGGTAAATGAAAGAAAAAGTTTAAAGTTTTATGTATATGTTTGATCATGTATGGGATTTAACAGGTATACAGGATGTATGTTAGGCTTGCTATGGGTCCCAGCGGCCTTATGCCGATCTGGATCCTAGCGCCGATAGCGGTTCGATTTTCGGGTCGTTGCAGATTGGTATCAGAGCCCTAGGTTCATATGGTCGGACCTATAGTGTGTCGGGCTCATAGAGGTTATAGAAGGGCAAGCACAATAGGAAAAATCATGTCCACTAGGATAGGATGTAGAGTCCTGTCTTGAATAATGATGTGAAATGCCATGATTTTATGCATGTGCATTGATGATATGCTGTGTATGTGATGTATGTGATGCGGGTTTATGTGTTTTCACATGAACCATATGATGCTAATGTTTTATGTGGCGTGTGTTGTTTTTCAGTAAGCAAGATGAGAGAAACTCGTCGATCTGCAGGATTGATTGGAGTACCACCTCAGGATGAGGGCACAGATGCCCGTCCTCCTGCATTGCCTAGGGCAATGTCCTGCAGGTCTAGTAGGGAGAGAGTGTCAAGGGACCCTAGAAGGTATTTTGATATGAGCAGAAGAGGAACAGTTCAAGGTGGAGTGTCAGAAGATGTGGGGGATGATATGAATGTGGATCAGAGGAGGGATGGCAGTCTTAGTGTGAGCATGTTTGAAGAGGGCATGGGAGAGTCTCAGGGAGGCACTCAGGCCTCGGGGTTTGATCAACCACCCCAATACCCACCCTTTTCACAGAATCCCGGGTATTCGATGGGAAGTACATCGGATTACCCCAGCTTTAACCCTTATCCTTCTTACATGCCATACCCACCTTTCTACCCACCATACTCACAGTACCCTATGTACCCACCCCCATCCTTTTATCCAGGTACAGCAAACCCTAATCCAGGGGATGTTGCACCTCCTCCACTCCCAGAAGAACTTATGGTCCCAGAAGCCCAAGCACCTAAACCTAGCTCATCTGGAGGGAGCAAGGTCAAGATGACTGACTATTTGAAGTTGGATGCTCCTAAGTATGAAACAGGTAATGATCTGTTTGAGTACCTCAGGACGGTCAAGATGATAACAGATGAGTTAGGGGCAGATGACAGTAGAGCCATTCAAATGGTTGGGTTCACACTGAAATGTAAGAAGGCCCGTGTAATACCTGGCTAGACCCCAGCATCGGAATTTCAACCTTCCGGCCGAATCTCCGCTGGAATCCGGAAATCTCGGATATCGAAGCCTTCTAGTAGGGTAAAATAAAGGTTTTCTAAAATGTTTTTAAGTGTTTCGAAGGTTTTCAATGAGAAAGAAATTGAGTTTTGAAAGAAAAGACTAAGGAGGGAAGAACCCAGGTTCGGCCGCCGAACCTCAAGTTCGGCCGCCGAACCTCAAGTTCGGCCGCCGAACATGGGGCTGTTTAGGAGGCACGTTAGGCTTCCGAAAGTGGCTTTCTTTCGATCGCCGAACCCCATGTTCGGCCGCCGAACGTGGTGAGGTTTTGGAAGCAACTTTGGCCGCCGAAGGAGGTTTGGCCGGCCACCTATAAAAGGCCCCTTATCCGGAAAATGGGCAAGTTTTCTCTCTCTTTTCGAGCATAGGTGAGTTCATGCTCTCCTTTGGTTGTTTTTATGCTTTTTCTTCAAATCCCTCAAGTTTTCATGAGTTTTATCTTTGTTTTGAAGAGTTTTAAGCTTTGATCAAGGTTTTGAGAGCTAGGAGACTTTTGGAGCTTGGACTCTCCATACCTTCAAGCTTGGGTCGCACCAAACCTCGATCTTCAAGAGGTAAGTGTGGATCTTTATCCTTTATGATGTTTTAAGTGAGTTTTATGAAGAGTTAAGGGCTAGAAATGTATGAGTTGTATGGATGTACATGTTAGGGTTTTGATACCCTTTATGATAAAAGTATGTTAATGCATGTTTAATGAAATATTTGTTGGGGTTTAGGCTAGTTTGAGACCCCTATATGCTTGTTGTATGAGTTGTGCATGTTTTGGAAGTGTTGGACGTGAGTGTAGGAGGTTTTGGAGGCGGATTGCATGAGGCGGAAACGGGTTCTGCCTTGCTGGGGAATCCAGGTTTGGCCGCCGAAGGTAGTTTCGGCTTTCGAACCTGCCTGTGGAAGCAATCTTTGGCCGCCTAACCTTGGCCCCGAAAATGGACTTTCGGCTCTAGAAGGGACTTTCGGCCACCGAAGGTGCCGCCGAAAGTGCCTGGATTTCGTCTCTGGAGGAGACTTTCGGCCGCCGAACCTGCCTCCGAAAGTGCCTGACTTGCGGATCTGTGGGAGCATTCGACCGCCAAATGTGCCGCCGAAGGTGCCCTGTCCAGCCTTCCTTTGCTTGTTTTGTATGATTGTTTTATGATGTTTTAGGGGGTTTTTGGGGAGTTGTTTAGAGTCCTGTTAGAGTATGTTTAGTCCCTCATTTGAGTCTACCTGTGTAGGATCGGACTTGAGGAACCAAGGTGTTCAGCAGTGTTAGCTGCTTCAGAGTTAGTCCAGAGGTAGCCTGAGGTGAGTAGAACTGAACTTTATGTTGAAAAAAAATAACTCAAATGTTTTAAGCATGTTCATGCATCATGAATACCATGTTATGTAATAGGTTGTTTGCATTAGAATTCACGAATATGATGCAATGCATAATACGATGATGATGATGTGGATGAATATTGAATGATCCTCTAGCCCTCTGTACGATATGACATGATATGATATGACATGAGATAGAAAGACCAGGCGCAGCCGTATCGCCCTTGGCAATATGTTATATGTAAGAGAAGACCAGGCGTGGCCGTATCGCCCCTGGCATAGTCGGACATGTTATGATATGAGCTATGTAAGAGAAGACTAGGTGTGGCTGTATCGCCCCTGGCATAGTTGGACACGTTATAATATGAGATATGTAGAGGGCTAGTGGTGACAAGTTCATCCTTGATGTGTATTGTTTGTGATGTGATGTATTTCATGATGGCATGTTTTTATGAATTGTTTTTATTGTTCTGCTCACTGGGCTTTATAGCTCACCCCTCTCCCCTAACCCTAGGTTTGCAGGGACAGAGATAGTTCAAGAGGTCAGCAGGTTATGGCTATGGTCGTGTTTATGTGATAGAATAGTAGTAGACATGATGTAATGTAAAGTTATGTAATGATGTAAAAGTATGTATTGTAATGTAATGGTTAAAGTTGTGCTTTGCCTTAGTCATGTATGTTTAATCTCTTTTGACACATGATCTTTATGTATATTTTATGATGAGATTTGTTGAACCAAGTTTGACGTATGATATGTTGACCCAACTAGAGCATTTGATGAGGACTCCAGTAAGGGGTTTTATGTTTACAGTTTTTGTGCATGCTCAGGTTAAGCTTGGAAAATGAAAGGAAAAGTTTAAAGTTTTATATTATGTTTGATCATGTACGGGATTATACCAGTTGTACAGGATGTATGTTAGGCTTGCTACGGGTCCCGGCGGCCTTAAGTCGATCTGGATCCTAGCGTCGGTAGCGGTCCGGTTTCCGGGTCGTTACAGATTGGTATCAGAGCCCTAGGTTCATATGGTCGAACCTATAGTGTGTCGGGCTCATAGAGGTTATAGAAGGGCAAGCACAATAGGAAAAATCATGTCCACTAGGATAGGATGTGGAGTCCTGTCTTGTATGATGATGTGTAATGCTATGACTAATGTAACGACCCGAAAACCGGACCGCTACCGGCGCTAGGATCCATATCAGCTTAAGGCCGCCGGAACCCGTAGCAAGCCTAACATACATCCTGTATACATGTTTAATCCCATACATGATCAACATTTACATAAAACTTTAAATTTATTCTTTCATTTACCAAGCTCAACCTGTGCATGCACAACTCATAAACATAAAACCCCATACTGGAGCCCTCATCAAATGCTCCAATGGGGCAACATCTCATACATTAAGCTTGGTTTACATAAATATCATTAAAACTTTTCATTAAAAAGATCATGTGAAAAAGGGATTAACTTTACATACTAGGGTCAAGCACAACTCTAAATCTCAATATACATCATTACATTACAATACATTACTATACTTTACATTACATCATTTTCATGTCCACATCTAGCTATTACATAAAACATGACTTCTTATTCTTGCTGACCTCCTGATTCTATCCCGAACCTGCAACCTGGGGGATTAAGGGAATGGGGTGAGCTACTAGAGCGGGGTGAGCTACTAGAGCCCAGTGAGCAGAATAATAAAACATTATATTTAAAGTTCATGCTTTCATGAAATGCATCACATCACAAACAAATCACCTTAAGGATGAACTTGTCACCAATAGCCCTCTACATTTCCATTAGTGCCAGAACGTGGAATGGGTCCTGGTCTTTCTCTTACATAACATATCATAACATTCCAATGTGCCAGGGACGTAGAATGGGTCTTCCTGGACTTTCTCTTACATAGTGCCAGGGACGTAGAATGGGTCTTCCTGGACTTCCATACCGTATCATCATCATATCATATCATACCATACGAGGGCTAATGGATCATTCAATGTTCATCCACATCAACAATATAATATGCAATGCAACATATTCGTGAATTCTAATGCAAACAACCTAATATATCTCATGGCATTCATGATGCGTGATTCATGTTAAAACTTTCATTATTTGCTTTGAAACATAAAGAGTCATTCTACTCACCTCAGGCTAGCTCTGACAAGACACTGAAGCAGCTATCTCACTGCTGGGGTCCTCGGTTCCTCGGGTCCGAACCTACACAGGTGGACTCAAATGAGGGACCAAACATACACGAACATGACTCTAAACTACTCCCAAAAACCCCCCTAAAATACCTTAAAATAATCATAGAAAACATGCAAATGAAGGCTGAACAGGGCACTTTCGGCGGCAGGTTCGGCGGCCGAAAGTCCCTCCAGAGCCGAAACTCAGCCACTTTTGGCGGCACCTTCGACGGCCGAAAGTGGTTCCAGAGCCAAAACTCATGCATGTTCGGCGGTACCTTCGGCGGCCGAATCTCCCCTCCAGAGCCGAAAGTCCACTTTCAGGGGCAGGGTTCGGCAGCCGAAAGCTTGCCTCCACAGGCAGGTTCAGCGGCCGAAAGTCCCTTCGGCTGCCGAACCTGATGTAATACCCGGCTAGATTCCGGCATCGGAATCCCTACCTTCCGGCAGAATCTCCGTTGGAATATGGAATTTTGATGATGCCAGAGTCTTCTAGAGGGGTAAAATGTGATTTCTAAAATGATTTTTACTGATTTCATGGTTTTAAATGAAAAAGATTTGAGTTTTGAAAAGGAAAAGACCAAGGAGGTTTTTGCTAGGTTCGGCCGCCGAAAGTAAAGTTCGGCCGCCGAACATGAGTTGGTTTTGGGAGCGCTTTTGGCCTCCGAAAGCTATGTTTGAACAAACCAGGTTCGGCCGCCGAACCTCAAGTTCGGCCGCCGAACATAGGGGTGTTTTGCATGCACGTTAGGCCGCCGAAGGAGGTTTGGCTGGCCACCTATAAAAGCCCCTCAGACCGAAAATGGGCGAGATTTCTCCCCATTCTCGAGCTCAGGTGTGTTCATGACCTCCTCTAGTCGTTTTCTTGCTTTTTCTTCAAATCCTTCACGTTTTATAAGCTATATGGTTGTTTTGAAGAGTTTTAAAGCTTGGATCAAAGTTTTGGGAGCTTGGAGACCCAAGGAGTAGTTTCCTCCCATCTCCAAGTTAGAGCTCGCACAAACCCTCAATCTTCAAGAGGTAAGTGTGGATCTATGCTTTCTTTTACGTTTCATGAAGTTTTAAGTGAGTTTTAAGAGGTTTTGATGTTTGAGTATGGGTAGATATGCATGTTAGGGTTTATGTGGGTTTTATGCCCAATGTATGATAATGTATGTTCATGTGATGTTTGTGTTGGGGTTTAGGTCAGTTTTCAAGCCCCTTGAGCATATGGGAGAGAGTATGCATGATTGGGAGAGAGTATGTGAGGTTTGGTTTGTTTTGATGGTTTTGGCCTATGTGGGTCATAAACTATCTATGTATGCTTTAGATGTTGTTTTTGGGGAGTTTAAGCTTGTTTGAACTCCTTTGTGCATGGTTAAGGATGTATGCATGTGTTTGAGGAGTTGGATGCTTGTTTTGGGGTGTATGGAAGGTTTGGGAGGCTTGAAATGCACAAAGGCTGAGTTCTGGATGAACTCAGGTTCGGCCGCCGAAGGTGGTTTCGGCCGCCGAACCTGCCTGAGGATGCAGGGATTGGCCGCCTAACCTTGCCCCCGAAAGTTGAGTTTTGGCTTGAAAGCAGACTTTCGGCCGCCGAAGGTAATGTTCGGCCGCCGAAAGTGTCTGACTTTCGTCTCTGGAGAGAGAGTTCGGCCGCCGAAGGTGCCGCCGAACCTGCCTGACTTTCGTCTCTGTCTGGGACTTTCGGCCGCCGAAGGTGCCGCCGAAAGTGCCTTGTCCAGCCGTTTCATGAGTGCTTTCTATGCATGTTTAAGTGATGCTTTAGGGGGTTTTTGGGTAGTTGTTTATGAGTTGTTTAGAGTATGTTTGGCACCTCACTGGAGTCCACCTGTGTAGGATCGGACCCGAGGAACCGAGGTGTTTAGCAGTGTTAGCTGCTTCAGAGTTAGTCCAGAGCTAGCCAGAGGTGAGTGGAACTAACCCTTATGTTTTAAATCAAATGTTTTCAGCATGTTCAAGCATGTTCATGCATCATGAATACCATGTTATGCAATAGGTTGTTTGCATTAGAATTCACGAATATGATGCATTGCATAATACGATGACAATGATGTGGATGGATACTGGATGATCTTCTAGCCCTCAGTATGTTATGACATGATATGAAATTATATGATATGGCATGTACGATATGATATGAGATGAGAAGTCCAGGTGTGGCCGTATCGCCCCTGGCATAAAGTATGAGAAGTCCAGGTGTGGCCGTATCGCCCCTGGCATAAAGTATGTGAAGTCCAGGCGTGGCCGTATCGCCCCTGGCATAAAGCATTGTTGACTTGTTGTGGTACGAGATTGATGTGTAGAGGGCTATTGGTGACAGATTCATCCTTGAGGTGATATATTTGTGATGTGACGCATTCCATGATAGCATATGTTAAAATGAACTGTTTTCTTTTATGGTTTCTGCTCACTGGGCTTTTTAGCTCACCCCTCTCCCCTAACCCCAGGTTTGCAGGGTCAGAGGTAGTTCAGGAAGACGACAAGATGTGGTTATGGTCATGTTATGTAATAGAATAGTAGTGGACATGATGTAATGTAAAGTTATGTAAGGATGTAAAAGAGTTATGTTGTAATATGACATTATGTTATATGTTCAGAGTTATAGTATTGTGCTTGGCCCGAGTTGGATAATCCCCTTGTACATGAGTTTTATTTTATGTTGTTTCATGTGATGGACCGAGTTTGACATAGGGTATGCTGACCCTAGGGGTTCTATGAGTTCAGTCATAGTGCATACACAGGTCAAATTGGTTAAAGGTAAAGTTTTAAATGTTTTATGAAAATGTTTGATCATGTATGGGATTATACCAGCTGTACAGGATGTATGTTAGGCTTGCTACGGGTCCCGGCGACCTTAAGTCGATCTGGATCCTAGCGCCGGTAGCGGTCCGATTTCCGGGTCGTTACACCTGAGTTCTTCCAAAGTGGCAGAACTCAGCCATTCTATGCACATTTGCCTCCCAAACCAATCCAACATGCATTTAGCTATTCTACAACATGCATTCATAAGCAAATAAGCATATAGGGGCCTCAAACTATCCTAAACCCCAACACAAACATAAAAAGCAACTCAAACAACATACATTACTCATAAACTCAACATTTACCCTAACAACAAACAACTAACCTAAACATGCATTTCTATCCCATGAACCTTCATAAAACTTGTTTAAAACCGAGGACCCCAACAGTGAGATATCTGCTTTAGTGTCTTGTCAGAGCTAGCCTGAAGTGAGTAGAATGGATCTTTACGTTTCAAAGCAAATGAATTTAGAGCATGTTCATGCATCATGAATGCCATGTGATATATTAGGTTGTTTGCACTAGAATTCACGAATATGTTACATTGCATAATATAATGTTGATGTGGATGGGTGTTGAATGATCCTTTAGCCCTCGTATGATGACATGATATGATATGATATGGTATGATATGTATGACCAGTGAGGCCCATTCTACGCCCTTGGTACGATGTAAGAGAAAGACCAGTGAGGCCCATGCTACGCCCCTGGTACTATTGGAATGTGTAGAGGGCTATTGGTGACAAGTCCATCCTTGATGTGATTTGTTTGTGATGTGATGCATTTCATGAAAGCATGAATTTTAAATATAACATTTTACTATTCTGCTCACTGGGCTCTAGTAGCTCACCCCATTCCCTTAATCCCCCAGGTTTGCAGGTACGAGATAGATCAGGAAGTCAACAAGAGTAAAGTCATGTTTTATGTAATAGCTAGATGTGGACATGAAAATAATGTAATGAAAAGTACAGTACAGTAATGTAATGTAATGATATTTATTGAGGATTAGAGTTGTGCTTGACCCTAGTATGTTGGTTAATCCCTTTTTGGTACATGATCCTTTAATGAAATGTTTTATTGATGTTTATGTAAGCCAAGCTTAATGTATGATATGTTGCCCCATTGGAGCATTTGATGAGGGCTCCAGTGTGGGGTTTTATGTTTATGAGTTTGTGTATGCACAGGTTAAGCTTGATAAATAAAAGAAAAAGTTTAAAGTTTTATGTATATGTTTGATCATGTATGGGATTTAACAGGTATACAGGATGTATGTTAGGCTTGCTACGGGTCCTAGCGGCCTTATGCCGATCTGGATCCTAGCGCCGGTAGCGGTCCGGTTTCCGGGTCGTTACAGGTACAGATTTTAGGATGACAAGAAAAGGAAGATATTTAAACACTGTGATGTGAATTTGATGAGAATGTCCTGTATAAGGACAAGTCTAGGATGAAATCTGAAGATGCAGAAGAAGTGGAAGTTGAGGTTGAGTTGTAGGAAATTTCACCTAGTGATGTTGTAGTAAGACCATAAGAGAATCTAGAAAATACTATTACAGAACTAGAACAGCAATCAGTCACTCCTGCACTAGTATTGAGGAGATCTACCAGGGCTACCAAGTCACTAGAAAGATATGCACCTTTCCTGTATTATTTACTGTTGGCTGATGGAAGGGACCAAAGTCTTTTGATGAGGCTTTGCAAGTGAAGGATTCAATCAAGTGGGAGTAAGCCATGGATGATGAGATATGGTCACTTGAGAAGAATGACACTTGGGAATTATGAGTTGCCTGCAGGAAAGAAAACTTTGTTGAATAAGTGGGTTTACAAGATCAAGAATGAAACTGATGGTAAAATTAGGTTCAAGGCTCGATTGGTGGTTAAGTGGTATTCACAAAAAAAAAATGTATTGATTATACTGAAATATTCTCTCCTATTGCGAAGCTAACCACAATCAGAATTTTGCTGAGTATTAATGCAGAAGAGAACTTGCACCTTGAGCAAATGGATGTAAAAACAAAATTTTTACATGGGGATCTGGATGAAGAGATCTACATGCAGCAACTATGGGGATATGAGGTTCCTGGTAAAGAACACATAGTGTGCAAGCTCAAGAGGAGTTTGTATAGGTTGAAGCAGGCTCCAAGACAGTGGTATAAAAAGTTTGACTCTTTTATATGTAGAAACGGTTTTCACAGGAGTGAAGAGGATCAATGTTGTTATATTAAGAAGTCTACTAATTTTTTTATTATTTTACTCTTATATGTAGATGATATGTTAATTGCAGGGTCAAATATAGAGGATATCAATAATCTTAAGTGGAGACTATCATTAGAGTTTGAGATGAAAGATTTAGATGCAGCAAAGCGGATTATAGGGATGAGGATTTTCCAGAACATGTCTGCTGGAATTCTAAATTTATTTCAGGAGTAATACATTGAGAAGGTATTATCCAAGTTCAAAGTTGATGATGCTAAGTCTAGGAGCACGCCTTTGGCTAACCATCTCAAATTGTCAAAAGAGCAATTACCCAAGATAGTTATGAAGCGTGATTACATAGCAAAAGTACTTTATGCTTTTATAATTGGGAGTTTGATGTATGTTATGGTCTGCACTAGACCTGATATAGCACATGCAGTGAGAATTGTGAGCAAATGTAATATTAGATCCAAGAAAAAGTATTGAAAAGCTGTGAAGTGGCTTCTGAAATACTGGAAAAAAAAAGAAGCTAGTACATTCCTTTGTTATGGGAATGGCAAGGTAATATTAGAAGGTTCTGTTGATATTGATCTTAATGGAGATGTGGATACCAGCAAAAGCACATCTAGGTATGTCTATACTATAGATGGGACAGCAGTGAGCTGGATGTCTAAACTTTAAAAGTGTGTTTGTATGTCATTTACAGAGACTGAATATGTTGCAATTTGCTGAAGTTGGTAAGGAGATGATATGATTGACTAATTACTTGGAAGAGTTGAGCAAGAAAGAGCTTGACAATGTTCTTTTACACTGATAGTCAGAAAGCCACATAGTTGGTGAAGAATCCAGTATATCACTTTAGAAGAAAATATATCTTACATAGGTACCATTTCACTCGCAGACTGGTAGAAGAAGATGAGATGTGTTTGAAGAAAATTAAAAGTACTAAAAATCCAGCAAATATATTGACTAAAGGTATTGATGCTAGGAAGCTGGAGCTGTGCAAAGTCTCAGTTGACCTTCTACAGTAGTATGGAAGATATTTGCGGTTAAGTGTTTTTGTTGAATACAATGGCATGAAAAATAAAAATGGTTTGATTGACTGAATTAGTTTCCAAATGAGAGAATTGTTATATATAGAGTCTAATAATATATGATAGACTGTACACTATATATAGGGGTGAGCATTCGGTCGGTTCGGTTCAAAATCGAACCGAACCAAAAAAACCAAAAACCGAATTGTAGGATTTTATAAAAATCGAACCGAACCGAATAAGAGGAATAACCGAATCGAACCGAACCGATTTGGTTCGGTTCGGTCGGTTCGATCGGTTGAACCGATTTTCAAATTTTTTTTTTTAAATTCATTCTAAAATTCTATTAAAATATTTTAATTTTAACTTTTACAAATAAAAAATCAATAATAATCATAAAACAATATAAAAATTAAAATTTCACCCGGACAATTTATCATCAATTAATACAAATGCAAATATATTCATGCGAACCCCAGCTGAAATGCCCCAATACTCAATTCAAAAAGCAGTGTGTCATCGGATTCGGATGTACAGATTGGGAAGATAAAATCTGAACGCAAGAATACAAAATAGAGCAATAACAGTAAAATAATACTAACCATAAAATAGCAAATTGAAACCAAGTATGCAATGACAACACCAGTAAGCAACAAAATTTGTACTGCTACTCTCTATTTCCACAGCAGGAAGATTAAACAACCAAGCACAAAGATGAACAGCCAACAATTTTCTGAATAGTGTAAAAAAAATTTACTTACCTTTTACAGTTGCTGATGAGGACCGAGGAGGCGAGGACTGAGAACTGAGAAAGACTGAGGACTGAGGAAGACAGAGGATTGAGGACAACCAAGTTACTGACAGCGTTGAGAGCCGATGGACTGGAGAGCGACGGCCGAAGATTGCGTGGAGAGCGACGACCGACGATTGTGTGGAGACTGGAGAGAGAGAATAGAGAGCTACAGTGGAGAGCGACGACAGTCGGCGACTCAGCGTTGCAAGTGAAGATCGATGACCCGAGTTAGCCGCGATGGTTAATCGGTCGATGTCGGGAGGAGAGTGAAGGTTGGACGGTGGACGGTGGACCCGCTGGAAGTGGTGGAGCTCCTCAGTGCTCAGAGAAGAGGCACAGGTGTGACGGGAGGGGTGAGGCGGCGTGGAATCTGCGTCTCTACTCTCAATGGCACATCTTTTAGATTTAGGGCAAATGCTTATAAGGGTATATTTCAAAACGACGTAGTATAGGTGATTTCGGTTCGGTTCAGTTTAATCGAAATTTTTGAATCTAAAACCGAACCGAACCGAAATAATCGAAATTTCTAAAATTAAAAACCGAACCGAACCGAAATATATAAAAAACCGAATCAAAATTTCAAATCGATTCGGTTCGGTCGGTTTTTTCGGTTTAAACCGAATTATGCTCAGGCCTAACTATATCCCACAGTCGCAAATCCAACTCTGTGCTGAGTTGGCTACGGTGTGAGGGAGAGCCCCTAAAGAGATTTCTTTTTTTAAATTATTTTATCTCTTTATATTTTTTTAGATATATAAATATTCTCCTAATGTTTTTATGTTCGAAAATTTATAAAGAAATAAAAAAAATTCTATTTCCCATAAGTATAATTAAATTAATAAATTATATTAAATTTATATATTAATTTTTTTGAGTGTGATCTCTGATCATGATTCACAGTCGGGATGCTTTTGCACCAATTGGAGCACTTATTCTGATAAGTCCACGGGTAAACTGACAGAGAAGCCAGCAAATTAATAATTGCTACAAGCCTGTTTAAAAAAAATTGCTACAAAAGGGTTATTGCCCTTGTTTGATAGCATAAATTCTTGAGGATAGGAAAATGGACATTGAAGAGATTATGAGTGGGAAAATGTGAGAAAAAAATAGTATATTAATGAGCTTGAACAACAATGTTATTGCTTTGACACATTAATCGTTTAATTATAATAAATTTTTTATATGGTTGGATTGTTACAGAACAAATAAATTCCACGAAAATCAATACAATAATTTGTTTGCGCAAGACAACTAATATCCACCACTAGTATTGAGAGAGAAATGGAGCAGCAAAATTTTTTCTTTATAGAATGAACAGTGAAAAATAGCAAAATGCTTTTTTTTTTTTTAATTTTAATATAATTTTTTAGTTTTATTAGAATAAAATTTAAATACATTTTAATAAACATAAAAAATTTAAATATTAAAAAAATTCTTTTTTATACAATTACTTCATACTGAGATTTGAATTTAAGACCTTTTAATTTTATAAATGTTATTCGTAAATTTCCATTTTTTTAATTGTTAAGTTATTTATTTTATATAAATTTTCATAGTCACATGAATTGCAGTTAATTGTTTATGAATTTGAAATGCATGTCCCTGAAATTTAGATAAAAGATTTTTCTTTTTTAAATATAATTTTCAAATCAGTGTCTTTAGTTTTAGGACAACGGTTGGAAGACACTTAATACAAAAATTATACATAGTTAGAAAAATTTAAGGGGCTTAAATAATAAGTGATGGGATCACTTATCATGAAACCTTAGTTTGATATGGTTTTGCCTTGGGGTGGAAGTGGAATATCATTAAGAATTTGGGATTTCAATTTAAAGATTTCCGGACCAAATTTTGCTGCAATTGTAAGAAGCGAAGCGAGTCATACATAGATGATTCAAAATCCAATGCTCAAGGCCTTGTCTATATCACCTTGGGTCCTTGAGAACTGCATGTGCAAGGATAGTTCAAGCCCAAGTTAAAAGGACCCCCTATAATCTTTGTTAGGGGCTGGGCCGTTGTGCTCTGCCCCTCAGTCTTACATTTCAAACCCAAACTCCAAATATGCTCCGCCACTCAGTTTCCCGTCTCAGTTCCTCTGTTGCGTTCACGACTTGTTCTTATGCACTGTGCTCACCAACACTACGAATGCCGGAATTCAATACAATGGAATTCTAGTTTCATACATTAAGAAATTACGGCTCGATTTGTTTGTCAAGAAAAAATATTTTTCACATTTTTTAATGTTTAGATAATTGACTTCATCCAACAAAATTTCAATTTCTCCCTCTATAGGGAAAAAAAAATTGAATGTGATTTCTATCACACTTGCGTATTTCAAACAACCTGTATAAAACATCCAAAATCCTCATCCTTATCCCTACGAGGAAGGGGGAAAAAAAAGAGGAAAGAATAGGAGAAAACAAGTTGCACTCGTGATCAGACAAACATGGAATCGGAGTTCACGGGAGCAGGCTTAGTTGGAATGTTCCTTCTCTTTGCAATCATATAATAGCCAAGCCCATCGAGAGGAAGCAAAATAACCAAACCTCAACATGGGTTCCTTTTGGAACCTTCGCCATGCAAGTGGATCCTGTTCCCCTCTCCACCTGTTTGACACCCATCACTGCTCCATAAAGATAGCATTCTCTTGACTCGCCAGAGGAATATAATGCAGCAACGCATTTACAGTCTTCCAGACAAAATTTTTCACAAGCTTCCATGCTAGTATTTAAAGAAGCAGCCACTAGATCATGCATCATTTAATTCCAGCATTTCTACCTCACCTTTCCCGCAAAACCCACCAGAAATTCCATTACTACAATCCCAATCCAACCCATTTTCTTTGGTTACAAATCGGATGCATGAACCAAGTACTGGAGAACGTATGATAGAGGCAGATCACATGTGGTGTTTAGCGCTTGAAACTCCGCCTCCAAACTTAGCTTGTCAGGAGAATAAAAATAGAGCTCCAAATTTTCAGTTTTATTCCCCGGGCTAAAAATCTCGGGGGCTGTTGAATCCTTTTCGATTATGAAATCTTCGCGATTTTGAAAACTCTGAACCCTTGTGAGCCTAATTCAACAAAGGTGATGTTTCTCTTCTTGGAAGGCTTAAATAACCAATAAGAATAGCTCCTCTTACCTGAGTTCAGGTAGAGAGCGCAATCTTGTTGTGTTGAATTTGGAAGGATTAGAACTTGTTGAATTGCTGAAGCAAGAAGTCAAGCGAGTGGCCACAATTTAGTCTCTGTCCCCATAGCAATAGAATTACGTTGGTGGGAAACTCTGCCCCTTTATGAGGTTCAGGCATCCACCAAGACTAGATTACCCGTCCCTAAAATCTTTAACCTCTGCATAAAAGGGGGAAATAGAGAAAGATTAGTGTCATGAATATTTAATTAGTTTATGGTCTTTTTGGCTCTCGTAAGGGTTACCTCCACACCTTGTCCAAAAGTTCCATTTCGCCGTCCGACTTGTTCTTGGTATCCCTTCAACTGCATATCACCTCTTCGTTAGCTCAAGCACCCACCTTTCTGAAGCGAAAAATAGGGAGTAATGGCCAGAATTTCAAACCTTCACATCACCAAGAAAAACTTCCAAGGAACACGAATATTTTCTATCAATTGCTTCCACACTCAATGCAGCCTTGAAATTGGTTTGTCTCCTTCAGAAAAGCTCTCCAATGAATCCCACGCTGTATTCAGAGGAATAGAGAGGGTAGCACTGTAGCCAAGATGAATGTTGGATTTAGAAAGGGCACGAGCAAATAAAAGAAGAAGAAAACAGAGGAGACATGACTCCAGCGCAACTCTGATTTCTTTAGTCATAGCTTTCATTAGTAGTGCGGTTACTAACAAACACCTCATCTAATATTTGGTTGGGTTAATTAATTGATTGCGCAGCCCTTCTCCTTCTCCTTCTCCTTCTCCTTCTCCTTCTCCTTCTCCTTCTCCTTCTCCTTCTCCTTCTCCTTCTCCTGGGGTTACGGAAGGTCTTGCGATATGTGCTTGCCTGTGTATCACTATGTACATGATCTAGAGGCATCTCGTCAACTCGGAGACGTCTTTTTCCTTCCAAAGACTAGCTTGCGTATGTGCTTACAAAGGCTTCGTCTTGCATGTGTCAATCAATAGCGAGCTACGAGGATTACAATTTAACTCCGTTCTAAGAAAAATTATACTTAGATATTGTTATTAATTATAATAAGGATAATGTATGATATATTAGAGATAATATATGTCTGTACTAACAGATTTAATTTAATGGTAAATATATTTGATTAAAATTTAGAGGTTTCAGTTCTATTCTCTCAAATTCTCCAATTCTCAATTCTCATTTCAGAAAGAAATAATATATGCATGTATTATTATCCTATTATGTGGTTAGGTGGTAATATTAATGTTAAACTCAACAACTCTATTGAGTTATATTGACATGCATGTATATACCCCATGTGAATAAGAATACACCAGATTGGTTTTACTGTAACATGTTGTTGCCACGTACTTGTTTCTTTGAAAGAAAGTTTGAGCTACCGATTAAAGTATTATACGTATTTCACAGTAGTCCAGGTTAGATCATGCAAAAATTAACTAAGGTAGAGGCAGTATTATCCATTAAGCTAAAACACCATTTACGTGTATTCCTCAAATTGGTCTATAAGCTTGTATTCTTCTACGATAATACTGGATCGCATTTTGGGTTTTATTTGCGTGTCAATATTTAAATTCGATATACTTTTACCTGACGAAATAAATTAGTGTAATTTCTGGTGCATGTCTTACACCAACGCAAGAATCATGCCTGATGATTGGCATTTTTTCCTCTTTATTTTTGCCAAGTATAATTTTTCTCTAACTAGTGGAGTTTTATTACGTATTGTGTTGTCTATTAGATGGTTTTGATTATTCATCAATGAGTATGATAAATGTTACTATTTGTTTATCCATTGATATTTGGTACTATAAACTTTTTTATAAACAACAAAAGATAAAGCACAATACTGCAAAAAGTTTTTTTTTTTTTTTTTTTATCATTCAGAATGTTCTAAACAGAAAAATTGTGATGTGTTTACGTTTTACTACTTATGTATGAAATTTGTATTAAAAAAAAAATCTTCCATAAAATATTTTTTAATATAGTAAAATGTATTTATATATTTAATAGTTTTATAATAAATAAGAAAAACTCTAAATATTCTTAAATAAATATATATATATATATATATAAAGGAAAACCTCATAAATGCCTAAAACTCTAAAAGTATGTTTGTCTAAACTTATAAACTTCTAAAAGTTAAATCATTAAAATGTTTATAACATTTTTTGAACTTATAAATGGAGTTCATAAATTGAAAAAAATAAATCAGATTTTCCTGTCGATGCTCATAATACTAAATTTATAAGCTAATTTGACTAAGTAAATATTATATTGTCCTCAATTAATTTTAAAATTTTATCATATATCTTATTTAATATTTTTTAATAATTTAGTAAATATCATATTGTGTGGTATCTTATTTAATATTTTTTAATAATTTAGTAAATATCATATTGTTCTCAATTAATTTTAAAATTTTACCATATATTTTATTTAATATTTTTTAATAATTTTGATAATAAATATATTTATAAATTAATTATTATCAAATATATAGGGTTTGTCAGCCACTTATAAATATTTTAATCAAACACATAATTATTTAAAATTTTAAATGGTGATAAATTTTAAATAACTTATAATTTATTAGTGTGTATAAACTAATTTTTATAAATAAAGTCAAATACCTTTTAAAATAGCATCAAATTAAAAAAATATATAATTTAAAAAATCTATTAGTATAAATTTATGAAAACACTCGACCTATGACAGTGATGATAGAGATCCTGAGAGGGGATTCAGATCTTGACAACTGAATAGGTGGTTTGACTCGATGGATGTTTTTCAGAATGTGGTTGGTTTATCAACGGAGTAAATGCATGTGATAAATAAGAGGTTCTCTAGATCTTTTATTTGGAAAAGTTAAGATTTTTTGTACAGAAAACTAAGTGTATTCCTTTCATTAGTAGAAAAAATCGATTCTTTTTTATTTTTGGCAGAGGTATATAAAAATTCTCAATTGAGTCAATCTTGCTTGTGATATCTCTTCTCTATCATTAGTTCTATCGTTAAGTTAAAAACTCTTTTACCAAGGATTTCAGACAATTCATTAACGGTGGATAGCTAAACAATAAATGCGAAGTCGATTAATCCATACGTTTTTAGTAAAAAGCATGTCATTGATGCTTTTTCTGTACATGCCGGTAGCAGTTTGAGTCTTGAGAGATATGCTTTTTATACTATTCATGTTTCGACTGGTATGAAGTCTTTAACAATATAATCCGACTTTCTAAAGATCGGTCTTATTATAATTTAGTCGAATCGATATATAAGATATTTTTTATACCATTCATGTTTTGACAAATCACATGTCACGATTTCAAGAGATTTTTTATTTATTTATGTATTATCTGACAGAATGTATTCTTATTAAATTGAATCACATTTATCACGTGAATTGAAATGAATCAATTCTATTTTATTTTTCTTATAAAACGACACATCCTCATCAATTGTTTTCTTTAACAGAATATCTTCATCAATATAAGTTTATGGTAGAGATGTCCTGAAATATACTTAATTATTTAGGGGTTTTGAATCTAGTTGGAGTGAGATAAATTTAATTAATCAAAATATTCTGCTAAATTTCATTTTAATCGGGCATTTAATAAGAAATAATTATTGTATGATTTGATTATCCTTGGTTAGTAGATACTTTACGTTTGTGAGATTTCTTATTGTGTAAGGATCAATTTCAACTCCACGTTAGGTAATTTCCAAATGCTCTCGGTATATTTAAGATCTGATTAATATTCAGGGGTGGAATTGGAATTTTCTTTGAAAGGACCAATTATAATACATGAATAAAAAATATACATGCATCTATATATATATATAGTGTACATAATATATATTAAATAAAAATAATACAAAATATAAAATTATAAAATTTTTAATAATTAAAATAACGATAATAAAAGCTCCGTAATAAATGTAATATTAAACCGCTATAGTTTTATAATTATATAACTTCATGATATATATCAATATAGTGCATAAGATAAAAAAAATAATCATTAAAATTAAACTAACAAAGAAATTAAAGATTAATGAAATAGTAAAGTAAATTTATCATATTAAAATAAATTTATATTTAATAAGTTAATAAATTCAAATTTATATGGAAATTGTAATTGCTAATTTTATCTATTTGAAAATAAATAAATAATATGATTTTTAATTTTTATGAAATAAATGAGAAAACGAAATAGGAGGAAGGTAAAATAAAAAGAAAATTATATTACTCGTAAAATAAAAAGAGAGAGAAAAATATAAACTTTCTATTTAATTTTAAATATTGTGATAAGAAATTATTAAATTAATTTTTATTTAATTTTAAAATAAAAATTATAATCAATTTGTAATTTATTAATATATAAATTTAAATAATTATATTTTAATTATATTTTCATATTTTTTAAGATAAATAAATAATTTTTAATACTTTTATTTAAATTATAATATATACATTATGAATAATATATACATTAGAGAGCTGATATTATATAATAATCATTCAAAATAGATTATAAATTGTTACTACGAGGTAGAGTTATGTGACGAGAATCGAATAAGTAGAGAAAACAGTCCATCCTGAAAAAGGAAGATCCGAACACCCTAATACCGAATCATTATCAAGATTTGCCCGTCCCTTAGTAGGGAGAGTCTTGTCAATAAGTTACCGTTAATAAGTATAACTCAATATATTTCTATTATGCCTGTAATAACAAGATCAATAACTTGTTAGCTAGTAATATCTCCTATCAAGTAACCGGTCACATCATTGTTGGATTATTGGAAAATTTCATATTTATCTTCACTTTCTTATAATATAAAAGGAGAAAAATCATAGAGGTAAAAGTACGCTATTTTTCTTACACAATAACTCTAAATAATACATTACATTCACTCTCTTCTTCTATATCTCTAAATAATACATTACATTCACTCTCTTCTTCTATATATTGACTTACTGTGAGCACAACCACTACTTCACGTTCTCTTTTTTGCAGGTTCTATCCAATCACAACGTAACTTTACTCCGACCACGTCATCAATCTAAAATCTACAACATCATTTGGTTTCAATGCCGGAAAATCCTTTTAATGTCCTCTATTCATTGGATTACAACTGATCTCCTACTCATTTTCTTGGAAAGAAATCTCTCTCTCTCCTTTCACTTTCAGAATGGCCGGTAGTTCGCGAGCTGCTGCTAATATTGCTACCAACAAAGGAATCATCATTTCTTTCATTGCTGACAACAGAGAAAACACACCTCCAGTGGTCAATGAAGCAGACCTCAATCATTTAAATAATAAACATATACTCTAGTACATCCAAAGGTTGTAGGCTACTCTCGGGTAGTATAAATCTTGAAAAAAGGCATCAAAAATGGATTCCAGAAGAAGGGAGAAAACTTCTATAGACACCGTAAGGGCTCGAATAGAAGCGGAAAAAATGCAGCCCAAGAAAAAGGTTGAGTTCGAAGATGAATTAAACGAGGCTTCGAAAGGCGTTGATTGAAAGCTAATACGAGTCGTACAAAGGTACTAAAAGGAGTAAGAAGAGAATTTTGATCTAGATGGTATCTCACCTCTTTTGGAAGAGATCTTAGCAGAAACCTTTCTCACCAAGTTCAAGTTGTCTAAATTGGACAAATATGATGAAACGATAGACTCTAGAGCCACCTGGCAATCTTCAGGACGACTATGCAACTTCAAGTTGTAAACGATTTTGTGTTATGCTAGGTATTTCCATCGACACTCATAGGTTTGGCTCAGAAATAGTACTAACATTTGAGCCCAGGTTCAATTTAAAACTTTATACAGTTTACCATTTTATTTAAATCCAGATTTATTACTTGCATATCTCCTAAAAAGCTTTTCTCTGATTTGCGGAAGATCCGCCAAGGAGAGGGCGAGTTTTTAAGGAGTTTCATCTTATGTTTCAATACTGAATCTATACAGGTAGAATAGTTAAATTATGAGATAGCATGTGAAGCATTGAAGAAAGGAACCCGCAATATCAAATTCATGGATTCATTAATTAAAAATCTTGTTACGACATATCAACAGTTGATAGACAAAGCCCATAAATATATCAGGCTGGATGACAAAGTCCAGGCGTTAAAAGAAGACAGGAGGGCGAATCAAAAGTAAAGTCAGAAGTCCGAGAGACGAGGACATGAAGGAGATCACAAGAGTTATCCCATCTTGCGAAGGAGGGATGATCAAAGTAAGTATAAAAATTATACTCCATTAAATGACTCACGACTCATATTTTAATGTGGATAAGAAAAAATGATAAAAAAATCAGGTGGCCACCTAAACTTAACCCTAAGAAAGAAGAGAAACGAGAAAGGACAAAGTACTGTCACTTCCAAAAAAATTATGGTCATACAACAGAAGAATGTTCACAACTAAAGGATGAGATCAAAAGACTGATAAGGGATGACACCCTTCAAAAATTCTTAAGGAATGGAAGGGAAGAGAAGAGATCTGAGTCCGAGAAAATAACCTCCGGGACAACTCCTGATCGAGAACCTATAGAAGTTATATATGTAATAACGGAAGGACCTAGGAAGGGTCAGGGAAAGTAAGTAAACCGCAAATGTAATTACCGAACTAGTAAAAAACTTCTTAAAGTCTCGGAGATCACCCACCCAGAAGTTTTGTAAGCTAGCTAATTTAGGGAGTCGAATGGTCCCTCACTCTCAATATATTTATAATATAAGGATATTCTTTTAATAACAAAGTTAACGAGGTATTTTCATATGTTATGTTCTTCAGTGATAAGGGACGATGAGATTGCCTTCCTAAAAAAAAGAAAAGGATTAGGAAGACTATACAAGGCCACAAGGCGGGTTTCGCCAGGCCAGATCACAAGGTGGTTTCTACCAAACCATCCGGGCATTGGTCCCATTATATAAGGCCACAAGACAAGTTCTGCTAGATCAAGTCACAAGGCGATTTCTGCCAGACCATCTGGGTATTGGTCCTACTATACAAGAACAAAAGGCGGGTTCCGTTAGGCCAAGTCACACGGTAGATTTCGCCAGACCATCCGAGCATTGGTCTCACTATACAAGGCCACAAGGTAGGTTCCGCCAGACCATCCGGACATTGGTCCCGAATTTCGCCAGGCCATCCCACAATGCAGATTCTGCCAAGCCAGATGATAAAGTGGATTCTATCAGACCATTCGAGCATTGGTTCCACAATATAAGGCCATAAGACAGGTTTCGCCAGGTCATGTCACAAGGCGGGTTTTGTTAGACCATCCTGGTGTTGGTCCCACTATATAAGGCCATAAGACAGGTTCTGCCAGGTCAGATCACAAGGCGGATTCCATCAGACAAATTTAGGAATGATTCCACTAACCCAAAGTGGTCATAAAGGGCTACAGGGCAAATCTCGCCCTGTGTTAAGGGCCAGTACTGACCTCAAAATCACGAGAAATCCCATAGGATATTTCAAAGACCAAATGCAAAGCCATATGTTTAGGTGTTGCCCCATCATTCAAGGATTTTCAAGATATTTATTACCATGGTGATGGATGGATGTTAAACCTTAGTGATTTTTTAAGAAAAAGAAATTGTTCTGGTCTTGAAAGAAGACTGTAAATAAACATAGGGTGTGCAGACACTCAAAAAATAATAAACTTTCATTAAAATAAAAGATTACATAGGAGGAATGATATTCTTAGTTTCCTCCTGAGTCTCTACTAAATCAGTATTTACTACATCTATTGCATTATCTGAAGAGATTCGATTGGTGGGAGTATTCTCAGCACGCCCCTTCTCCTCTTCAATCTCATCCTTCTCCTTAGGGAGGATGTCGTCTATCCAGAAAAAATTCTCAGAAGGAAACTGCTTTGTCTGTTAGGAAATCCAGAGATTTACTGCAATCTAAACACGCAGCAGAAAAATTAAAATATCTGATTTCCTTCCCGGGATCCGTGTGCTTTGTTTAATTCGAAAGGAATGATAAGCTACTAACCTATTAGACTCGACGAGAAGATACAATCTCGGACTCAAGGTGCTGCTTTTTCAACGAACACCCGCTATGGTATCCACACGGACGTCTCTTATCCTTCTAGAGTGCTAACTCTCTCTAATGGATATGCTATGTGTTTCAATCTGCAGCTCAAAACGAATTCTCAAAAAAACCGTCTCCCCACAATTCGCAGCATGAGTTATATACATTTTAAGTCTTTCAGCTTTCCCACGCTTCTTTTTGTAAAAGAGTTGTGTGCATAACCCACTATCACAATCTCATAGATACTCTAATATCTTACGTGATAGTTTATTTTATAAGGAAAATTGAAGAATCTTTTTATCTGTAACAGTTACAGATAGACTGCAGATCTTTTAAATATTATTATTTCATAATAATAATTAATATTAATAATAATAACATCTTTATTATTATTAATTATACTAATGAGCTTTTAGCCCATTAATATAACACATCAACAACGTTCTTTTGTGTGTGACCCAATAGGCTCATATTAATTGGCAATAGGCTCAGTCCCACAAGGCCCATAAATCATAAGTGGCCTCTAACAAGACATTATGACTACCCAATTAATATGAGAATCGATAGTCCGATAAAGCCTAATAAATAGAACATGTATTAATCTCTTTGTCACATGATATCTAGTTTGAACATAAGTCATGGTCAATGTCAAACTTATAATGTTCAAACTTATGATTTCTCGATCTCTAAGTAGACTGATAAATTCAAATGATATTGATCACACTATCAATTCATTTGAGCACGACCATGCATTTCTCAGTCTCACTTATCGAGGGGCCCAAAAGATATCTCTCTAAAAGAAAGAGACAAATTCTATCTTGATTGTTCAATATCCTCTACATAATTTCTATTATGCTCAATCTTAACCTTTATGATTGTCTGATTAAAGACAATATTTGGTTATGTCAAAACATAACAGTCCTTATATTGGAAACTATGACAATCTCAAGTCAAAGGATTAAGACATAATTACTTTGAGATTCACTTATGACAATAACTCATGTAGTGATCTCAGTGCGAGTCCATCCAATACTTTGTTCTCTAATAAGTATCTATGATTATTGAATTATATCAACATATACATAATCATCTCATGATTATCAATCAATAACCATACTAGTTATATTTTATTATTATCAATATAATAATAAGTAACCAGGGATGTTAATCATTATTATGTAACATGCAAACAAATAATAATATAGTAAAAACCTCTTTTATTAGTAACCAAAACGACATACAAAAAGGTCCAAGATAATGGCCTAGGGTAAATACACTAACATTGTCAACTCCTTCTTCACCGAATCGTGGCCTTGTACAAACATCTCCCCACTCTGGGCCACTGTCTCCTTAAGCTCCGTCTCGAGCTCAATAATCCTGGTAGAGGCAGCCTGAGCCCCTTCAGCTTGAGTCTGTAGCTCTAAGACTTGGCATTGCAATTGGGCCACCTAATCCTCGGTAGATTTAGCTCAACTCTCAAGGCCTAGCTTGGAAGTGATAGCCTCATCCAGGTTAGCCCAAAACTTATTTACAAACTCTAGGGTCTCCTTCATGATACTCTCGACTTTAGTGACCCGAGCATTCAACCTTGAACACTCCTTGGCCAAGAGCCTTCTGTCTGTATAGTTTGCGCCAAACTCCCGCCTTAATGCTTTGTATCGCTCTTTGGCTACATAGGTGCAGAGGGCACCTTCCAATGTAGAGTGTATGGCATTATCAAAAAGCTTGTCTGTCTTGAGCTCATTTAGGTGGCAGCGATCTACAGGCCTCAAGGCACCTTTGATTAGCAGGAGGCCCAGAGTGGGATCGTCAAGGAGTGAAGGTACTCGGTTTAACGCTAAAGCCAGATGCTGGATACTCAAAAGCCAGGAAGGTTCGACCCCAATGCTCGCAGGAGCAGGTACGGAGGAGGTGGGGGTATTAGTAGGAAGCTCAAGACTGAGGCAGATTAGAAGCACCCAAAGGAGAAGACTCTGGCTGTAGATGGGGTGACCCTTCTGCTGTAGGAGGGGGCAGGGAAGGAGAAAGCATGATCACCTCTCCCAAGGGGTGAGCACGCTTAGCGAGAGGGCTAGTTACCCTGAAAACAATCTTGCCTTTATGAATGACACGTGCTGTCTTAGGAAATTTACTTGATCCAGCCATATCTGCAAAAAAAAGGAAAAGTAAGAAAGAAAGGCAATTCAAAAAATAAAAAAGACAGAAAGCAAAGTACCTTGATCTCGAGCCTAAGAATTGCCTTCGCCAAGGTTGGGAAGGTTGAACGTGTGAGGACCTCACATCTGGTTTGCTTGTATATGGCTCTGCCAAGGCATTCCTTACTGCCTGGGTAATGTCTATTTTCTTTGGGGATTTAGCTATCGTTAAGAGAAAGGCTAAAGTTCTGTCCTCCTCTCTCCTTGGATGGACCCCATCCTTCTTCAATGCCACCTAATAATGCCAACTTGTTTGAAGATGCCCAAAATCCTCCGACGTCTGGTGACAAAGTAAAAAAAAATTATTTTTCCACCGCTTCAAAGAGGAAAGCATTTGGTTAAATATGGTTAAGTACTTTCGAGTATTGAAGTATCAAAACTCTTCATTTTTACGGGTACCCAGTTGATATAGCTGGGAGAAAAGCGCTACGCTCGGTTTGATGTTATTATTAAGGTAGACGAACCAAAAAGCCACGAGGATTTGCCAACTATTAGGATGAAGCAAGGAAATCAAAAGCTTGTGAAAACGAAGGACTTCCACAAAAAATGGGTCGAAAAGGAACTGGAGAGTCACCTTCATCTGCTCCTCAAAAACAATGATAGTATTCTCAGTAAGGATCAAGTCATTAATACGGACGTGGGGAGAAGGAGCCAAAACCCGGAAAGACTCTCGAGGAATGTGGTAAGTATCATAAAAATGGTCTACGTCGCGATCCAAGAGGACAGACGGGATCTCACTAATTAAGCCACTCTCATTTTCTGGAGCCTCCCTCAATAGAACAATAGGGGCCGGTGCTCGATGGGGCCACCAGAGGAGGAATTAGAGGAATAACTCTCACTAGAGGAGAGGAAATAAGAAGTATTCCTATTCATATTAAATAAAAAAAATAGAATTACCGTAAGGAGAATAAGTCTGTAAGGAGCAGAAACAGAGAAGAAGTTGTGAAGCAAGTTTTTCTGAAAACAAAGGGTTGCAGAAGAGAGCAAAAATGGTACTTGGAGAAAACCAAGGGCTTATACAGGATGGTTTTAACAACGGGCTTTAAATGCGGCACGATAAGAATTGAGTCATCATTGAAGGGTTAGATAGGCGAAACAGTGTGAGTATAAAGAAACCAATTTTAGGAGTTCATGTGTCCTAGATCTCGATAATAGCTATCTCCTCTGAATATGAAGAATGAAAAACAACGGGGGACCTCTGATGTTATATAACAACCGCTCAAGATAAGTCATAAGCCGTCACTACGAGATAGAGTCACATGGTAAGGACCGGATAAGTAGGAAATGCGGTCCATCCCAAGGAAAGAATATCCAGATACCCTATCTAACACCGAGATCATTATCAAGACTCGCTCATCCCCAAGCAGAGAGAGTCTCGGCGCTAAGTTACAGTTAATAAGTATAGCCCAACATATCTCCAGTATGCCTGTAATCACGTGATTACCAACCTGTTAGCTAGTGATATCCCTTATTAAGCAAATGGCCACATCATCACTGAATTATCGAAAAATTCTATATTTATCTCCAACTTTTTACAGTATAAAAGAATAAAAATTACAGAGATAAAGGTACGCTATTCTTTTACACAAAAACTCTAAACAATTCATTACATTCGCTCTCCTTTTTTATATACTGACTTGAGCGTCGAAATAACCGTCATTAGCATTCACCACTACCTTACATTTTTTTTTTTGCAAGTTTTATCCAATCACAGTGCAGTTCTACTCTGGTTATCATCAATCTAATTTCTATAACATCAAAATCAATATAATGTTTAAGGAGGCAATTAACGAAAATTAAAAATTTACTACATTTATTTTAAGTTTTTTTTTTTATAAATATTTAGGGAGATTAATAAAAATTATGAGAGATTTAATAAAAAATGCATACTAAAATGATTTTAAAAATAGTTGAGGAGCCAAAACCTATATTATATTAATGTACTATAGAAATTTAAATATTTAAGTTATTTATATATATATATATATAAAATAAAAAAAATAGATGAGATTTGGAGGGCCGAGGCTTCCATCAACCTTCCCTGTTTCTATCCCCGTTAATATCGTTGTTAAAACCATCATTAAAATAAAACTTTTTATATAAATATTATTATTTAAAATAAATCTAACAAATTTAAGTTATAAAATTATTTTAAATAATGAGATAATTTTTGAAATTTATTTTTAAATCTCATTTGAAAAATTTTCCGAAAATATCAATTTTCATACTCAACATACCAATTTAACACTTAAATGTATATGTGTTTAATTTTTTTCAATAAAATTATGATGGATATGAGGTTTATAATGTTAAATTAAATATTTATATGTAAATTCTTATATCTATTAAAATTGTCTAATTGCATTAGGATAAATTATAAAACATTATCATGATTTGATGTAAGTATTTCAGTTTTTTTTAATCAAAAATTGGAGATTGAGAATAAAATATGAGATCTATTAAATGTACTTGGATACATCTACTACCAGATTAAACTTGTAAGTTTGATGTAAATATTTCAATTATTATGTGTATTAATTATTCTCTAAACTTTTATTTTTATTCACATCACAAAACAATGTTTGTTTTTCTTTTGTTAAATTATAATTATATTTTTACATGGGAAAGTATAAAAAAATTTTATATAATTTTATCAAATTTTAATTTTAAAATTTAAAATTTTGTTTATATTAAAATAATATTATGACACTATTAATAAATAATGATAATTTTTAAATATGTCAAAAAATATAAAAATCATACTACAAGATATTTTTTAATATAAATTAAAAAATAAATTTTATGATAAAAATAATGAAATTTTATTATATATTTTTATATTTTCTCTTTTAATTAATATTTATATTTTATTTATCATATTAATATTTTTTAATAATATTTAAAAATTATTATTATTTATTAACAATACAATATTTTAAGATACTATTTCAATATAAATTAGATTATAAATTTTAAAATAAAAATAACATTTAAAAATTATTATTTATTGATAATATAATAATATAAAATATTATTTTAATATAAATTAAATACATACTAAAAATGAAAATGAGTAACGCTAGGTGTTTTTTTTTAAACTTTCCCAAACGTAATTTACTTACCATTTCATTCATTAACCTTACATGGAATAGCTGATTTACCGTATAATCGCTCTTGAATTACGCATTGCTCCAGTAATTTTAGGTGGGTGAGCAATTACACGCGTCCACCACACATCATCTGCTCTCGCGCTCTGTCTGCTTGCCTATATAAATCATCCGACTTGCAATCTTAACCTGACCTCTATATATTTCTTCTGCTTCTCCTACCTTTCCAGTTCCTGCATTTCTGGAAAATCTATTTCACCGTAGATTTTTTTTTTTTTTAAATGCAAGGATTTATCGCCAAAAGGCTCTTCTCCGCAAGAAATTCCAATTCTCTCCCAACTCCCGCTCGCTGCTTTTCTCAGCTTGCCCAGAAGAAGAAGAATGACCTTCTTATCCCCAGATTACCTCCTTTTGATTACTCTCCTCCGCCATATACCGGTCCCTCCGCGGATGATATCATGGCAAAGAGAAAACAGTTTCTCAGCCCTTCATTCTTCCACTTCTACGAAAACCCCGTGAGTCCAGATCATATCCCACTGGTCTTTTTCACATCACTGTAATTTGCATCCCTGTCAATTGTTATTATCTGATCGTTATTTTTAACTCACTAATTAATCATGCCAGTGATGGTTAATAATTAAGGTCATATTTTTAGGATTTCGAAGGAATGATTTTTATGTTAATGGTAATTATAACAAGTCTCTATTGCTCATGCTAATCACGTTTTCTTTTATCTCACTTTCAAAACCTGCAGAATTTTGTCATACGATTTAATTGGCTACTCAATGAAAGTATAAGACTGTTTATCTTGTAAACTATGTGATTATATTTTCTTCAAGCCTTTTATTTTCCTTAAAAGGAAATCCACATTATCCATTTTCTGTTCTTTGATAGCTGAACGTCGTTGATGGGAGGATGCAGTACTTGTTCGATGAGAATGGGCGTAGATACCTTGACGCTTTTGGAGGAATTGCTACGGTCTCTTGCGGCCACTGCCATCCAGATGTGGTAGAGTCGATTGTTAACCAAATCAAGCGCTTACAACACACCTCTATTCTCTACCTTAACCACGTCATCGCTGATTTCGCCGAGGCATTAGCCTCTAAGATGCCTGGCAATCTTAAGGTACAAAAAAGCCTTTCAGACTATCTGAAAATTAGTAAAAGATTGCAGTAATTTCATACAAAAGAGTCTATTATTTTACAATAGCAAAAGAAGAAAGAAGCAAACTTTGAGGAGCTGACCCAAGTTGGCAGAGTCACTTACTTATTATTCGTGTGTATAGGTGGTGTTCTTCACAAATTCTGGCACAGAAGCGAATGAGTTGGCCATGATGATTGCAAGACTCTACACAGGTTACAATGACATAATTTCATTGCGGAATGGATATCATGGGAATGCCGCTGGGACGATGGGTGCCACTGCGCAGTCCATATGGAAATTCAATATCACGCAGGTACATTCCCATCCATCAGCTTGTTTAGTATGCCATTCCTCTGAAAATGAAAATATGTTTGAAAGAGACAAGATTTTTGTGGTACAGTTACATGACAGCATTAGATGCAATTAGAATTTTCTTTGATACCGTTGAGGGACATCTTTCTTTGTTACTGATTGCATATCCACTTCAATGCTTGATGTGATGTCAAAGGCTTGCAGATAATTTATGTATAACGTGCATATTTATTGTTCTCTTAAGTTGGCTATGAAATTCGATATAAATCTATTAACTTCCTGGTAACATGGAGAAAAGGATAAAGGGATAGGCTCTTTCTTCGGGCAATCTTCTGAGCTTAACAGAATTTTAATATTTTCCGTTTCACTAGGTATCCACTATATATTGTACGAGTGGGGCTAAGTATCTACCCCCATGACCATTATTTTAGTCATAGGGACAAAACAATCCTTAGATTTTATCCCCTCATGGGCAAAGCTCATGAATATTTTGTATCAGGACAGCTATAGCCCATCATTTCATGCGAAGTAGGACCACTTTTCATTATCTCAGCAACTAATATCAAAGCTACTGAAGGGAGCTTTTTAGATTGTAAAGACTTTTTTTTATGATGTGTCCTATCTAATGACAAGGATGACTCAACCATTCTTGTGTAAGTTGCTCAAATCAATGTATTAATCATAACCACTATATTTGTTTCATTTTGTTTTCAGTAGAGTCTTTAAAGAGAAGGCAATGAGTTATTCCTAATGAATTTGACCTTTAGTTTGCACGTGGTATGATAAATCATGACATAAAAAATGCAGAACAATCAAAAAGCTTACAGCTACTTTAATCAAATATCTGGGTTAGCTGAATGCATTCTTAACATCTTGTTAAACAATATGGAACAAGATAACAAATTAATGCAGCAAATATAAGTTGGAAATTCTCTCTTATGCTGCATTTTAAGTATGAAATTCAATTTGGAACTTTCCTTTTCTTTTCATATGATCAATTTACGCCTGTCATTATAAAACCAGATTTTCTCTTCTCGGTTTAACAACAGAGTGGAGTGCATCATGCGTTGAATCCAGACCCATATCGAGGCGTTTTTGGCTCAGATGGAGAAAAGTATGCAAAAGATGTCCAAGATATTATTGACTTTGGAACAACTGGCCATGTTGCTGGATTTATATCTGAAGCTATACAGGTAATAATTTTCAACAGTTTGTTGGATTTTTATGTACAATATTATGTATGCTTGTGCATGTATGTGTATACAAATGTATGCATATAAGCATTCTAAGAGAAAATACTTTCTTTCAAATGGCAGGGAGTTGGCGGAATTGTAGAACTGGCCCCTGGTTACTTGCCTGCTGCTTATAAAAGCATTAAAAAAGCAGGAGGCCTTTGTATAGCTGACGAGGTTCAAGCTGGATTTGCTCGTACTGGAAGTCATTTCTGGGGATTTGAGGCCCAGGATGTTGTTCCTGACATAGTGACAATGGCAAAGGTTAGATCTTTTTCATTTCATTGTTTGACAAACTAGTAAGTTAGTTGGTTGCTATCTAGGAATATTCGCCAAGGTCATGATATCTTCAATCCATTTCCTGGTCTTAGTTGTTCTTACTTTTCCTCTGTGGTATGCATGCTTCCTAACCACATATTGGTTTTGAAAACTTTAACCCTTTTTTCTTCTTTGACACATTTGCAGGGCATTGGAAATGGTATTCCCCTTGGTGCTGTGGTGACAACTCCCGAGATTGCTGAAGTATTGACTTGCCGAAGTTACTTCAACACATTTGGGGGTAATCCTGTGTGTACTGCTGCTGGACTGGCTGTGCTAAAAGTGATTGAGAAAGAAAATCTTCAGGAAAATTCATTAGTTGTGGGATCCTATCTGAAAGACAGACTAATTGAACTCAAAGATAAATATGAAAGTAAGTCATCCTTCTTATCCTTGACTTTTATGTATTGGACTCGTTAATTCATCACAAAATTTCAGCCTACTTTGCATTCAGAACAAAAATCAAAAACAATAAATTACTTCAGCTTTCTTATAATGTTATAATGGTTTTTTTTAGTAATTGGAGATGTGAGGGGAAGAGGATTGTTGCTTGGAGTTGAGCTAGTAACTGACCGCCGACAGAAAACTCCAGCAAAGTCCGAGACTTTACATGTAATGGAGCAGATGAAAGGTTTGTGCATCTTCCATCCTATGGTCCACCTAACATACTCTCCAAGTTATCTTCTAGTCTCTAACAGACCCTGATTTTGGTCACAGAAATGGGAGTTCTGATTGGAAAAGGTGGATTCTATGGAAATGTTTTTAGAATTACCCCACCCCTCTGTTTCACTAAAGAAGATGCAGGTACGTCTCATTTTTTCTCTTCTACTGATTACTTGACCAACATGTATATTTAAGGAAGTAGAACAATTTTCTTTTCATCATATTATACCATTACCAACTAGGCTGCACTTGTAACGCTTGGGCGAATCCTCTGGTTGCAGATTTCCTTCTTGATGTGATGGATGACACAATATCAAAGATATGAAGCCTCCAAATTTTAACTAGATAAAGATAACCACAAGTCGATAAAATTATTTCTGTATTGTTTCTTACTCAAAATTTAGAAAATATTACTAGTTCCTTTTTTTGGATGAGTTGATGCTGTCTTGATAAAGCAATGAGTCAACAGCTCGTTGTCTCTCCGCTAACTATCCTATGGGCTTTAAAGGTTTTGAACCTGTAGGCAATTTTGCAATTATCTTTGTAGTGTCTCCGATGAATGAAGAACTCCTACCAATCTTATGAATTGCTGCAACTCTCTCTCTCTCTCTTATCTCTCTCTCTCCAAACATTACTAACCATCCTTTTCAAACTCATACACATTATCTTCAACCAAGCCTTGAAGAGAAGAATTTAACTTATATAGTAGGCTAGCTTGCTTTGGTGCAGTGGCGGAATGCATATCACCCAATACTCTCAATCTTCTACTCAAAAAGCAAAAATTGATTGTAAGAACTGAGATTATAATTGCTTGTGATCTTTTTCTTCACGATCGAAACAACCAAGATTCACGGGACCTTGTTTCTGAACAACAGGACCATCATTGCCAGGAGAATTGGGATCTTAGTTTTCACTTTTTTGATGGCAATATCATTTTTTTTACCCCAAAGGCATGGCTGTATTGACGCAAATGGAGAAGAGAACGAGCAATAATATATAATAAAAGAATATAAGGAAGCAGAAGGCAACCCTAGAATTAAACTGCTCCAATACCAATTGTTCTGACAGGCTTACGACTCATGTAAAAGCAGCAACCTCAATGAATTACATAACATCCCTATATATAATGTTTGATCTGTCCCTTCACAACCCAAAAGAATAATCATAATAATAATAATAGATGGCTTGCCAAATTAGGAGTTCATCATACAAATCTCGTAATTACTACAAACTAAATGGAAAATAGATCCGCTAGTTTTTCTCAACTTCAAAGATGTAAGAACAGAGATACTATTCTAATAGTTTATCAAAATTCTTATTATTCATACAAAAACGGATCAAATGTAGAATGTCTCATTGTGCATTGCAGAAGCATGCATCACAGACGACAATAAATGAGATGGAAAAAAAAAACAGAAAAATTAACAGCCAAACACAGAAACAAATTTGTAGAGGAAACTACCGATCGTGTCGAGCAGCCATGGGAGGGTAGGTGGTGAAAACTGCAGGAGATTGACGAAAGTTTAATCTGGAATACTGAACAGCTGAAGTTAAAATCGATAGCAAGTCCAGCAATAAGAAGGCAACTTCATGAAACATTCTTGTGCTTTTCCGTAGAAACACGCTTATCAATACTGATGCTGCATCTCGAAATACACCCATTTTTTCTTGTTGTTGTTGTTGATTTGTTCTATTGGCATTTTCAATGCCTCAGCAAGGGCTGAAGACCTAGCTGATGGGATCATCTTATTGTCGTTATTATTATTCGTGGTAATAGCCAGCTTACCAAAACATAAAAATAATAGTAAATGTAGACATAATGTGGTCATCCTTGGGAGATGCAATCGCTGTCCCACTCTCTCCTTGATCGTATAAAATTTTGGTCTCAAAATGTCACACTAGTCTAGTCAGCCAAACTCATGTTAAAGTACCTCAACCAATAAAAGGGGATTGGACCGTTGTTGCACATGATCCCATAAATAGCCCAATGCCCAGATGGACCAGCAACTCCCAACTGGGTTGACATGCCGTGCTAGAGCCTATAGAATCACTCCACAGATCGATTGGGCTCAAGCTTGTAAGACTACTTAGGTCCTATTTGTTTATTCAATTTACTTTGATATCAGCTTGCCTGTAAATGTTATATCCTAGTCAATATTGAGCTATTTCATAAACAGACCATTAAATTTTTGTTGAATAAAAATGTAATAATTAAATTAGCACCATAAACCAACGCATGAAGATGTATCCATCAATATCAGACTTGTTTAAAAGCTGCGCGTAAAAATTGCTCCATTCCAGGGAGCAAAAATTTAAATCTTCTCATGTCTGTTATTAGTCAAAATAAAGCATCACAAGGAAAAGGGAGTTAAGGTGTTGTAATGTATATTAAGAATCATCTACTGTCTCTCAACTTCAACTGCCACTCAAATGTGCCTGTAGCCTTAAATCCTACACTGTGGGGACATGTTTGCTCCTCTGATAGTAATCTCTCAAGACGCATGGAGTTGGTTTTTAGTATATGATGGCCAAAAAAGCAAATGTGATAAAAGCTAAAGCTTCTTTAAAATGTAAAGACTCGCAGGTCAACCATCTAGCAAAGTGTACAATGTAGTGGCTTGGCTCAAGCCTTATAGATGCACTGACCTCAATTAATGCAGATTCAATACATGTGGATCAGGACCCCACTAGGTCACCACTACAATGTATTATCGATTGCTGCATTAAAGATTTCGCAATTACCATCACAAGAGTAATTTTCTGCATTACACAGTTGGATAACCAGCTCATACTTTTTCAAATTTTTATATTTGATGTATATGGAATTTTTAACATTAATAGTCAGGATGTTATAAATAATAATTTATTTTTCTTAAGGGAAAAAAAAAAAAAAAAACTTTTAAGGGATTGGATAAGCGAAGCTAGTACAATTTAGAACCTGAACTATAATGTTTTTTTTTCTGCTTTGGTGGAATCATACCAGGGTTTTTTTTATCAAGGCATGAATGGTGAGAAACACAGAGACATCTCTCTGCATTTTTGTCATCATGATTGGATAAAAATGTCACCTTTCCAAATTGATTGCAAAAAGGATTTTGGGTTGCATAAGCCAAAAATATATACACTGAAATGACACCTACTACTTGCTGCTTTGAGGAGTGAGGAGGAGGGAACAAAATTTGACAGGTGCCTTCATTTAGATGCCTTTTCACAAGCAAGGGAAGTAAACAAAAGCTTTTTCCTTTTTAAGATTATCTTTTTATTTTTCCTGCTAAAATTGTTACGTCCTGCCTTGCGTCTGCGAAACAATGAGCAGCTTAAAATTCAAAACACATCATAACTCCTCGTGCTTTTCAGAAGTGTGCATTTTCGTTCACTTTCTTTGCAGCTTACGAAAGTTGACCAACTAACTCTTTGGCATTATCGCTCTCTGCTCAAGGCTTTGAAGCCATACATCATGTTTTTTACTGCAATAAATTGACCCAAGGTGCACATAATTATTGTTTTCTTCTGAATTACTTTAAATCCTTTGTCGATTGTATTGCCAGTTGAATCCATATGCAGTTGTCGTCTCCCCAGGTAATATGTTTTTCCTCCAATGTCATCATGTGTGAGGGCTACCGCTGCCTGCTTACCTGCTACATCAATTATACATACCTGCAGATGAGATGTACCAAGCTGCTATATTTCTGTATTTAACCTAATATCTTGGGAATTTTTATGGAATCTCATGTTGTCCTGTATCGACTGGTTAAGGTCACCAAGTCCCAGCTTGGAAATAAGAAATTGGAACGCAAGAGTAGAAAGGGGCTTTGTAATACCCGGCTAGATTCCGGCATCGGAATCCCTATCTTCCGGCGGAATCTCCATTGGAATATGGAATGTTGATGATGCCAGAGTCTTCTAGAGGGGTAAAATGTGTTTTCTAAAATGATTTTTACTGATTTCATGGTTTTAAATGAAAAAGATTTGAGTTTTGAAAAGAAAAGACTAAGGAGGTTTTTGCCAGGTTCGGCCGCCGAAAGTGAAGTTCGGCCGCCGAACATGAGCTGGTTTTGGGAGCGCTTTTGGCCTCCGAAAGCTATGTTTGAACAAACCAGGTTCGGCCGCCGAACCTCAAGTTCGGCCGCCGAACATGGGGGTGTTTTGCTTGCACGTTAGGCCGCCGAAGGAGGTTTGGCTGGCCACCTATAAAAGCCCCTCAGACCGAAAATGGGCGAGTTTTCTCCCCATTCTCGAGCTCAGGTGTGTTCATGTCCTCCTCTAGTCATTTTCATGTTTTCTCTTCATCTCCTTCATGTTTTCATGAGTCCCATGGTTGTTTTGAAGAGTTTTCAAGCTTAGATCAAGTTTTGGGAGCTTGGAGCTTTTGGAGCTTGGATTCTCCACACCTCCAAGTTAGAACTCGCACAAACCCTCGATCTTCAAGAGGTAAGTGTGGATCTATGTTTTTCTTTACGTTTCATGAAGTTTTAAGTGAGTTTTAAGAGGTTTTGATGGTTGAGCATGGGTAGAAATGCATGTTAGGGTTTATGTGGGTTTTATGCCCAATGTATGATAATGTGATGTTTGTGTTGGGGTTTAAGTTAGTTTTCAAGCCCCTTGAGCATATGGGAGAGAGTATGCATGATTGGGAAAGAGTATGTGAGGTTTGGTTTGTTTTGATGGTTTTGGCCTATGTGGGTCATAAACTATCTATGTATGTCTTGATGTTGTTTTTGGAGTTTAATCAAGCTATTAAGCTCCCTTGTGCATGGTTAAGGATGTATGCATGTGTTTGAGATGTTGGATGCTTGTTTTGGGGTGTTTGGAAGGTTTGGGAGGCTTGAAATGCACAAAGGCTGAGTTCTGGAAGAACTCAGGTTCGGCCGCCGAAGGTGGTTTCGGCCGTCGAACCTGCCTGAGGATGCAGGGATTGGCCGCCTAACCTTGCCCCTGAAAGTTGAGTTTTGGCTTGAAAGCAGACTTTCGGCCGCCGAAGGTAATGTTCGGCCGCCGAAAGTGCCTGACTTTCGTCTCTGGAGAGAGGGTTCGGCCGCCGAAGGTGCCCCCGAACCTGCCTGACTTTCGTCTCTGTCTGGGACTTTCGGCCGCCGAAGGTGCCGCCGAAAGTGCCCTGTCTAGCCCTTTCATGGGTGTTTTCTATGCATGTTTCAGTGATGCTTTAGGGGGTTTTTGGGGAGTTGTTTATGTATTGTTTAGAGTATGTTTGGCACCTCACTGGAGTCCACCTGTGTAGGATCGGACCCGAGGAACCGAGGTGTTTAGCAGTGTTAGCTGCTTAAGAGTTAGTCCAGAGCTAGCCAGAGGTGAGTGGAACTAACCCTCATGTTTTTAAATCAAATGTTTTCAGCATGTTCAAGCATGTTCATGCATCATGAATACCATGTTATGCAATAGGTTGTTTGCATTAGAATTCACGAATATGATGCATTGCATAATACGATGATAGTGATGTGGATGGATACTGGATGATCCTCTAGCCCTCAGTATGTTATGACATGATGTGGAATGATATGATATGGCATGTACGATATGATATGAGATGAGAAGTCCAGGTGTGGCCGTATCGCCCCTGGCATAGAGCATGAGAAGTCCAGGTGTGGCCGTATCGCCCCTGGCATAGAGTATGTGAAGTCCAGGCGTGGCCGTATCGCCCCTGGCATAGAGTATTGTTGACTTGTTATGGTACGAGATTGATATGTAGAGGGCTATTGGTGACAGATTCATCCTTGAGGTGATATATTTGTGATGTGACGCATTCCATGATAGCATGTGTTAAAATGAACTGTTTTCTTTTATGGTTTCTGCTCACTGGGCTTTTTAGCTCACCCCTCTCCCCTAACCCCAGGTTTGCAGGGTCAGAGGTAGTTCAGGAAGATGACGAGATATGGTTATGGTCAGGACATGTAATAGAATAGTAGTGGACATGATGTAATATAAGATTATGTATTGATGTAAAAAGAGATGTATTGCATAATGATATTATGTTATATGTTCAGAGTTATAGTATTGTGCTTGGCCCGAGTTGGTTAATCCCTTTGTACATGAGTTTTATTTTATGTTATTACATGTGTTGAACCGAGTTGACATAGAGTATGCTGACCCTAGGGGTTCTATGAGTTCAGTCATAGTGCATACACAGGTCATACTGGTTAAAGGTAAAGTTTTAAATGTTTTATGGATATGTTTGATCATGTTTGGGATTATACCAGCTGTACAGGATGCATAGTAGGCTTGCTACGGGTCCCGGCGGCCTTATGCCGATCTGGATCCTAGTGCCGGTAGCGGTCCGGATTTTCGGGTCGTTACAGGCTTAGTGAAAAGAGCAGCCAGTTGTAGTCAAGAGGAAACTTTGACAGGGGAAATAAATCCTCTAGACATCTCTTTTTGGACCGAATGGCAATCACTTTCTAAGTGTTTCGTCTTTCATGAAAAAAGGTTAACGACTTAGTTGTCATAATATAATAAGGAAATTGGAAGCTAATTGGGAATCCGAAAAAAAAATCAAATAACAAGCAAGACAACCATTTCATCCCACAAATAGTATTGGGCACTGATATGTAGTTAGCTTCACCATAGTATATGCAGACAGTAACTTACATTTTGGCCTTCTATAAGACTAGAAATATGCAATAACCACGAATAGACTTTTTGGTAATTGGACAAGAAGCTCAATTTGCTTTCCAAAATGCAGGAATCAGAGGAAACTGAAATAAAAAAGCAAAAAGTAGAAGTGCATCACTTTTAAGTATCTCAAAACATGAAGTGATGCAAGCCAGTGTGTAATATATGCTCTTGTCAAATTAAGGTATAAAAGCTTGTCAGAAACCATGTCTTTAAACACCGTCTTAGAAAGATGGAGATGCTTGGTTCGGCTAGCATTTATTAATTTTTTATTGTTTCAACTCTATAACAAATAGGCAAATAGCGTTGGATAAATGGTGACTTCTATATATATTCACTTTGTTCATTACAAAGTATAATCATTTTGTTGTACAACAAATTAAAGGAATATTACTAATCATTTTGTTGTACGATTAACTACAAATAGATATAACATATTTTAGTCTTAAAATCATTTAAATAATAAATCATTTTTTAATATCTAAAATATGTTTTTCTAAAAAATGAATTTTCAATAAATTCTATACTTTTACTTAAGTTATTTATATTAAAAATATAAATTATTTACGATAAATAAAATATGAGTACTTTTATATTTCATTTTATTCTATAATATAAATATATATATAACATCAAGAATGTATATTTTTGTCAAAATTAATTAAGCTTGGATTTTTTTGAAAGGGCATGTATAGATAATTAATAAAAATAACAGATAATTGGTACCCCTGGACTTCAAGTCAATCACCTTATGCGGTGTCGTCTTGGAGATCATATCAAGCTCTCACCTCTTCAATTTACTTGTCCAATCTCCTCGCCCAACAAATAATATACGATGACCGCTGGATTCCTCCACCCCAGTGTAGGGCCGAGCCCATGGCGACAGTCCATTACCTGAAGGCCCTCAAGCCACCCACTTGAATCAGGTTCGGCCCGCTCAGCCTTAAAACCGGGCTCCACCCCGATTTCTCAGATAGATCGGCCCAACCTTCTCAGCCCAACAACCAGATTTTCTCTGGGCTCAGTCTTGAACTCCTCTTCCTGCATAGCCCGGAGGAAGGAAGGTGGCCAGCCTGTCCCCCGGGTGGGTCCGTCCGCATGCGTGCCCGAGAAAAATTAAATGGCTGTTACGCATGCAACATATATCTGATATACTCGTACGACCGTATCAGTATGGCAGAGACAGGTGGCCCAATGGAAACAAGGCCGATACACGTCATTGACAGAGGAAGGAAAAGAATAAAAGGGGAGGGTCACTCTCCTTTCAGACTAAGCTTTTTCTAAGTTAGCTAAAACCCTTGTAAAACCCTACTTTCTGGATCTCAGATCATCAATTGGCGCCGTCTGTGGGAAACAAAGGAGATCTTTTCATCGCCGGAGTTCCACTCTTACAAAATCCACTGAGATCCACAATGGCCAATTATAATGAAAACAACCTCGCTAACACCCCTAATGACCTGAGTTCCGCTCAGGAGGGACAACAGTTCTCTTTTTCCAGTCCCACAACCCCAAACACCGATCCCCTTCAACCCCTCACCGAGCCTGGTAGGGAATGCACCCGGAGCTGCCTTATCCAACCAGGACCTCCAAGCCATGGCCCTTCAACTACAAAATACCGCCCACTGGCTGGGGCAGATGATGCAACAGAGGGGCCTTAGCACCCCAATGAATGTGACGCCCGTAGTAGAAGAACCCCGAACCAATGAACCCCAGTGACTCGCGGTTGTCGAAACCGGTCAAAAATAACCTTTCTGGTTATCAACAATTTACAACTATAGATAGTGATGAAAGGATTGAATCCATAGAGAATTGAGAATTCACCTATTTCTCTTTTTATGACCAAGAAAATAAACTGAAACGATAATAAATTAAAAATGAGATAAAGACTGAAAGTGGGATCAAATGAGATAAACTGAAAATTGGAATCAAAACTGTCAACAAAATAACAGGGGGGTTTGAGATTGATTGTAGTAAACTAATAATGAGAATAATAATAGAAAGCAAATAATTAAATAAAAAAGTAATCAATAATGAGAAAGCTCTAGTTGAAGTATTGGATCCACTTTAGTTGTTGGGATTGATCACATACACTTTGTTCTTTTGGGTTGATTCAATAGATTAGTTATGGAGATGGAAGACGCTTCTCACCACTATTATCTCTCCTTATTATTAAATTAATTAGGGAATGTCATCTAATTAATTACTAATCAATAAGTTGCCAAAGAACGTCCTTGGGTCTCAGGCAACAAACAACTATCAATTGCATTAAGAAATAGAGAGATCCAATCCTAGCTACCCAAACGTATGGAGATAACGCTAGATCATGCAACTTCCTTGGTTTTTATCCCAAGTGTTCTTATGTAAGAATAATCTAAGCAATTACGGACTTAAATCATTCAAACTAACAAATAATTATTTTGCAATTAAAAATCAACGTAGATCTCAATAACAAAATAATAAAAAATTAAGTATGAAATTGCATAAATATTGAACTTCCAAAAATTAAACAATATTTGATCAAGTCTCACAACTCATTAATCAACTAAAACTTCAACCAATATTCAACTAGATTAAAGAAATCAGCCACTCATTGGCTGAATTAAAAACAGAAAAATAAAAAGGAAAAGAAAAAACCGAAGAGGGAGAGGAATTGCAATTCTGCCTCTGCGCCGGGCTGCGGAAATTGCCGAGTGATGAGAGATTTTTTTCTGCAACTTACGGTCCTTTAAATAAGAGGAGAGGCTGATTTAAGTTTCCAATTGCTGAGCTGTCCCATGTGTGTGAGTTGAGGAAGTGTGCGGGCCTATATGCAAGTGATCGTGCGGGAATGGGCCATCGTGTGCGTGAGTTGCTGAAACGCCTTGGTGGGGCCCACGTGCGTGTTTGTGAATGGTCGAAGTGGGAGCGAGCTATCCATGTGCGGTCCACGGTGAATTGCATTGGCGGGTCTATATGCGTGAGCTGGGTCCACGTGCGGGTGATTGGCCCACGGTGGAGTGAATTGGCGGGTCCAAGTGAAGTGCTTTGGTCCATGTGTATGAGAGCGTGCATGGGAATGGTGAAGTGGGCCATGTGCGTGAAGAATGGTCCACGTGAAGAGCTTGGTCCGCATGAAGTGAGTGTGCGGGAATTTGCGCTTGGCCCATTTGCGAGTGGCGGTGCGGGCTTGATCCACGTGAAGAGAGCTTGGGCTGTCCAAGTGCGTGGGCCCAAGTGCTTGAATATTTAAGTTTCAAAATCTTTTCCTCATTTAGCTTGACTTGAATCCAACTTGGCACGCTTACTCTCTTTGCTCCAACAAGGCAGTTTTAGGGAGATTTTCTCCAAATTGTCCTTTTACACTATTTTCTACAAAATAATATCAAAAGCACTAAATTAAGCAGAAATCATGTAAATATTTATCAGTAATATTAATATAAAATGGACTAATTTATGCTCTATCACCCAGCCTACCTTCAACCACCCACAAGCTGTTAGCCGAGAAACCGGGGAAAGAGGGCGAAGAACAGGAGGAGAAGATGAACTAGAAGCTAGAGTTCATGGAAGAAGGGTAAGGGAGCTGATAGAAAACGATGAGGCCGACAGTTATTCTGCCGGAATAACCAGGAGAACGGAAAGTGAAGCAGGGGAAGAAGAATACCGTCTGGAGAAGAGACCCAGACAGGAGGAAGAAAGTGTAGATCAAAAGCTGCAGAAACTGAGGGAACAACTCTTAGCTGAACTGGGAACGAAGGACCCCAACCAAGCCCTCTTGCCCACCTCTTCACCTTTCTCGAAATGGGTGCAGCAAGAGACTGTTCCCAAGAAGTTTATGATGCCACCCATGGCGGCTTACGACAGAGCGGGAAACACCAGGGAGCATGTCTTGAACTATAAAACTTTCATGGAGTTGCAGACTTTGTCAGATGCCTTGATGTGCAAGGTATTCCCAACGACACTAACAGGGCCAGCACGGGCATGGTTTAACAACTTGGAGGCTGGGAGCATCAGAAGTTTTGGAGATCTGGCTAATACCTTTATTAGTCGGGTCATAGCCGGAGTGCCAGCAGACAGAAAGACCAGTTACTTGGAGACGGTCAAACAGAGAAGGGATGAATCATTGAGGGAATACGTTGCCCGTTTTAATACAGAGGCCCTACAAATTCCCGAGCTGGATGAAGGGAGAGCGGTGGAGGCCATGCAAAAGGGGACGACCTCCGCCGAGTTTTTTGGCTCGTTGAGTAGAAAGCCTCCTACCACGTTGGTGGAACTGATGAAGAGGGCAGAGAAATACATCAGGCAAGATGATGCCTTGATGACGGGTAGGTTCACCAAGGGGGCAGAAGACAGAGGAAAAGCTCCCGAAGAAAGGAGGTCGGAGAGGCATGAGAAGAAGCAGAATAGGAAACCTGAGCCCTACAGGCAGCCTTGGGACCGGAGAGACCAGAGACCTTTCCCTCCATGGGCTCCAGAACAAAAGCCATTCCCTCCGCGTATTCCGGAGAACCTGACCCCACTCAACGCATCTAGAGCCGAGGTGCTCATGGCAGTTCAGGATAAGGAGTTCCTACAATGGCCCAGGCCTATGAGGGCAGAAGATCACCAGCGAGATCCTGACAAGTATTTTCAGTATCATTGCACCCACGGCTATGATACCAACAACTGCTATCAGCTGATCAGTGAGATCGAAAGGCTGATAAAGAGGGGACACCTCAAGAATTTTGTGAAGAAGCCGGAGGGACAAAGGCCTCAGCTGAACCCAACAGCACAAGCACCCAGGAGGACGGGAGGAGGGCCGGTGAGCGATGGCTCCAGTGGAACCATCAACATGATTGTTGGGGGAACCGGAGGTCGGATGAGCCGAAGGGGGAAGAAGAGGGGTCGAGATGGAGAAGGCAGCAGCGCCGAGGTCATGCAGGTGGTTGAGCACTCTCCAATAACCATCACCTTCTCTCCGGAGGATGCCCAGGGTGTTCAGATGCCTCATGACGATGCCTTTGTTATTGAAGCCGTCATCCACAACTACCGGGTTAAGAAGATCTTGGTTGATGATGGAAGTAAGGCGAACTTGCTACTGTAACGACCCGGAAATCCGACCCGTTACCGGCGCTAGGATCCAGATCGGCTTAAGGCCGCCGGGACCCGTAGCAAGCCTACATACCTCCTGTAAACCTGTGGAATCCCATACATAACAACATATACATGATCTGTAAAAATTTTTCTTTTCTCTTATCCAAGCAAAACCTGTGCATGCACAAAATCATACATAAACCCCACACTGGAGTCCTCATCAAATACTCCAATGGGGTATCATCATCATACATATCAGCTTGGATAATCATGATCATTAACATCATTACTCATTAAACACTCTGTACATAATGGGGATTCACACACCTCTAGGTCAAGCACTACTATAATCCTCAATACATCATCAAATCATTCATTACATTACATGGTCATAAATACTCGTTACATCATGTTCATGTCCACTACTATCTATTACAACATACATGACTTAACTTCACTCTAGCCGACTTCCCGATCTATCCTGTACCTGCAACTCTGGGGATAAAGGGAGTGGGGTGAGCTACTAGAGCCCAGTGAGCAGAATAATAAAACATCAATTTAAATCATGCTTTCATGTATGCGCCATAACACAAACATTTCACATCAAGGATGAACTTGTCACCATTTAGCCCTTATCTTTCTTACTTAAACATGCCGGGGGCGTAGAGCCGTAGCAGGCACACCCGGACTCCCATAATCAGTCATAGTGCCAGGGGCGTAGAGCCGTAGCAGGCACACCTGGACTCACATAGGCTATCATGACATAAAAGGGCTAATGGATCATTCAACATTCATCCACATCAACAACAAAGTATGCAATGCAACATATTCGTGAATTCTAATGCAATCAACCTGATATATCTCATGGCATTCATGATGCGTGAATCATGCTGAAACATTTCATTAATTTGCTTTAAAACTTAAAGTTTATTCCACTCACCTCTGGCTAGCTCTGAAGAGACTCTGAAGCAGCTGGCTCACTGCTGGGGGTCTCGGTTCCTCGAGTCCGAACCTACACAGGTGGACTCAAATGAGGGACCAAACATACATGAACATGACTCTAAAATACTCTCCAAAAACCCCCTAAAACATCCTGAAAGCATCACATGAAAACATGCAAGAAATGGCTGAACAGGGCACTTTCGGCGGCAGGTTCGGCGGCCGAAAGTCCCACTGCAGCCGAAAGTCATGCAGGTTCGGCGGCACTTTCGGCGGCCGAACCTCCCAGACAGAGACGAAACTTGAGTTTCGGGGGCAGGCTTCGGCAGCCGAAACTGCCTCCACAAGGGGGTTCGGCGGCCGAAAGTCACTTCGGCGGCCGAACCTGAGTTTCTGCCGAAGGGCAGAAACTTGGTTCCCTTGTGTCCATAGCCTCCAAAACGCCTCAAAACATGCATAAACTTGTTTCTACACATGCATACACATCATACATCACACCTAGGGGTCTCAAACTATAATATACCCCAACTACAACACTTCAAACAACACATTGCCAACATACATTGTTCAAATCACAACATAAACCTAACAACAAGCCTAAACATGCATTCTACCCCATCAACTTGCATAAAACTTTCATAAAACATAAGAGAAGCATATATCGAAGCTTACCTCTTGAAGATCGAGAGGAAGAACGACCCTAGCTCGGAAAATGGAGGGATTTAGCTCCAAGACTTCCAAGCTCCAAACTTGTTCCAAAAGCTTAAATCTTCAAAACCAAGGGAAAACAAGTGAAAATCTTGAAAGATTTAGAGGAAGAACATCAAAAATGGGTGAGGGGCGGCGGAAAGCTCACCTTGGCCGAAAATGGGGAAAAAACTCGCCCGTTTTCGGCTAAGGGACCTTTTTATAGTGGCTGGCCAGACCACGTTCGGGGGCCGAAAGTGCCTCCGCATGCATGCAAGGTTCGGCGGCCGAACATGAGGTTCGGCGGCCGAACCTGGACTTCCCTCACTCATGCTTTCGGGCGCCTAAAGTCCCTCCGAAAGCATGCATGTTCGGCGGCCGAACCTGGGTTTTCCTCCAAAGACTTTTCATGTAAAAACTCATTTAATTTCTTACTTAAAACATGAAATACATGAAAACATTTCATAAAATCATAGTTTTACCCTTCTAGAGGTTTCCGACATCCGAGGTCCCACCGGACGGTAGGGATTCCGATACCGGAGTCTAGCCGGGTATTACATTCTCCCCCCCTTAAGAACATTCGTCCCCGAATGTTTCTCAACTAACATACAAAGCATGGCATCAATCATAACATAGAACATAGCATACAATATATCATACATGCAACATATAGAACAACTAACACTCACCTCAAAACAGATGGGGGTATTGCTGGAGCATGGACTCCCGTGTCTCCCAGGTGCATTCTTCAATATTGTGGTGGTTCCAAAGGACCTTTACCATCGGGATTTCCTTGTTCCTCAGCTTTCTGATCTGAGTGTCTAGGATCCGCACTGGCTGCTCTACATAGGTGAGATCCTCTTGGATCTCTACATCAGGCTCACTAAGAACCTTTCCAGGATCCGACACGTACTTCCGTAATAGAGAAACATGGAAAACCGGATGGATTCTCTCCATCGAAGTAGGCAAGTCTAGCTTGTACGACACATTACCGATCCTCTGAAGCACCTCGAAAGGACCGATGTACCGTGGAGCTAACTTACCCTTCTTCCCGAACCGAACCACTCCTTTCATAGGAGACACCTTGAGCAAAACCAAATCCCCCTCCTGAAACTCTAGCTGTCTTCTACGGATATCTGCATAACTCTTCTGCCGACTAGCAGCAGTCTTGATCCTTTCTCTGATTATGGGTACCACCCTGCTGGTAAGCTCTACTAACTCCGGACCCGCAAGAGTCCTCTCTCCTACCTCCTCCCAGCAGATTGGTGATCTGCACTTCCTCCCGTACAAAGCTTCATATGGAGCCATCCCTATGCTAGCATGATAGCTGTTATTGTAGGCAAACTCCACCAAAGGTAGATGTTGCCTCCAAGAACCGCCAAAATCTAGCACACACATTCTGAGCATATCCTCTATTGTCTGGATGGTCCTCTCTGACTGTCCGTCTGTCTGTGGGTGGAAGGCAGTACTGAAGTCTAATCTGGTACCCATAGCGTTCTGCAGACTCCGCCAAAACCTGGAGGTGAACTGGGGCCCTCTATCTGACATTATAGATACAGGGACCCCATGCAGTCTGACAATCTCATCTACGTACACCTGCGCCAACTTGTCCACAGAGTAACCACTCCTGACAGGGATGAAGTGAGCAGATTTGGTGAGTCTGTCCACAATCACCCATATGGAGTCCAATCTGTTGGACGTTGCCGGTAACCCCACTACGAAGTCCATAGCTATATTCTCCCATTTCCACTCTGGAATCGGTAGTGGATTCAACATTCCAGCCGGCTTCTGATGCTCTAGTTTCACCCTCTGACACACATCGCAGGCTGACACGAACAGTGCCACGTCCTTCTTCATAGCTGGCCACCAATACACTCTCTTCAGATCCTGATACATCTTGGTGGCTCCGGGGTGAACACTATACCTGGTATTATGGGCTTCCCCCATAATATCTCCCTTCATACCAATGTCATCTGGCACACATAATCTGTTCCCGTAGCGGAGGATCCCCTTATCATCAAACTTGAACTCATTACTCTGGCCTGACTGAACCGTTCTGGCTATCCTGACCAACTCTGGGTCCTCATGCTGTTTCTGAGCCACCTGCTCCAGAAACACGGGTGTCACTCTCATCTGAGCCACTAAGGCACCTGTGCCAGACAACTCCAACTGTAATCCCTCACTCATAAGTCTGTGGAACTCCTTCACCACCGGCCTCCTCTCCGCTGAAATGTGGGATAGACTGCCGAGTGATTTCCGGCTTAGGGCGTCTGCCACAACATTCGCCTTACCCGGATGGTACTGAATCTTGCAATCATAGTCACTCAACAGCTCTACCCATCTCCTCTGCCTCATGTTCAGTTCTCTCTGACTCAGGATGTACTGCAGGCTCTTATGATCTGTGAAGATCTCACACTTTACCCCATAAAGGTAATGCCTCCACATCTTGAGTGCAAAGATCACTGCTGCCATCTCTAGGTCATGTGTGGGGTAATTCAGCTCATGCTTCTTCAGCTGTCTAGAAGCATAAGCGATCACCCTCTCATTTTGCATTAGCACACAACCCAGTCCCACACGGGACGCATCACAATATACTGAGAAGTCATCATCACTTTTTGGCAGAGCTAACACCGGTGCTGAAGTCAACCTCCTCTTAAGCTCCTCAAAGCTTTCCTCACACTGATCGGTCCATATGAACTTCTGATTCTTCTTTGTCAATTTGGTCATAGGAGCAGCAATCTTTGAGAAGTCCCGAACGAACCTCCTGTAGTAACCTGCTAAACCCAGAAAACTCTTGATCTCGGTCACTGTGGTGGGTCTAGGCCAGTTAGCTACAGCCTCTACCTTCTTGGGGTCTACTTCAATACCTTGTTCTGACACAATGTGCCCCAAGAATGATATGCTCCTAAGCCAAAACTCACACTTGGAGAACTTGGCATACAAGCCATGCTCTCTCAAGGTCTGCAAAACTGTCCTCAGGTGATGGGCATGCTCCTCTGCATTTCTGGAATACACTAAGATATCATCTATGAAGACAATAACGAAGTGATCCAGATACTGACTGAATACTCTGTTCATGAGGTCCATGAATGCTGCAGGGGCGTTGGTCAACCCAAACGGCATCACAAGGAACTCATAGTGCCCATACCTGGTCCTGAAAGCTGTTTTCGGTACATCTTCATTCCTTATCCTCAACTGATGGTACCCTGATCTCAGATCTATTTTGGAGAAACAACCTGCTCCTGCTAGCTGGTCGAATAGATCGTCGATCCTCGGCAAAGGGTACTTGTTCTTGGTAGTGACCTTGTTCAACTGTCTGTAGTCGATACAAAGTCTGAGGGATCCATCCTTCTTCCTCACAAACAAAACCGGAGCACCCCAAGGTGAAGTACTCGGTCGGATGAAACCCTTATCTACCAGCTCTTGCAACTGTTCCTTCAGTTCTTTCAATTCAGCTGGTGCCATCCTGTAGGGAGGGATAGAGATCGGTCTGGTACCAGGCATTAACTCAATCTCGAACTCTATCTCCCTAGCAGGTGGTAACCCTGGCAGCTCGTCTGGGAAAACATCTAAGAACTCACTCACCACAGGCACTGAGGCGGGCTCTCTGACATGACTATCTAACTCCCTCACATGAGCTAGAAACCCCTGACATCCCCTCCTAAGCAACCTACGAGCCTGAAGAGCTGAGATCAGACCTCTAGGTGTACCCCTCTTGTCTCCTCTGAAGACGACCTCTGACCCATCCTGATCTCTGAATCTGACTACCTTGTCTCTACAGTCCAAGGTAGCACCATGGGTCGATAACCAATCCATCCCTAGAATGACGTCAAAATCTGTCAAATCTAGAACCACGAGGTCGGCGGAAAGGCATCTTCCCTCTATGAAAACTGGACTACATTGGCAGACTGCCTCTGCCACTGACGGGTCACACTTGGGTCCACTGACCCATAGGGGACACTCTAACCCAGAGACCATCAATCCTACTCTCTCCACGACTCTCGGAGCAACAAAAGAATGAGATGCACCCGGGTCCATTAAGGCATACACATCAGAACAACCAATGATGAGATTACCTGCCACCACGGTGTTGGATGTATTGGCCTCCTGCTGAGTCATAGTGAAGATCCGTGCCGGAGCTGATGGACCTTCACCTCTGTATCCTGCTGACGAAGAGGCTGACCCTCTCCCTCTGCCTCTGCCACTGGCCTGTGTTGCGGCTGGAGCTACTGGCTGCACCACACTGCCGGAGGCTGTCTGCTGAGACGGTGCTGCAAAGGCTGCTCTAGGACAGTCTCGAGCCAAATGACCCGCCTGTCCGCATCTGAAACATGTGTTTGTCCCTGCCAGACATACTCCTTTGTGTGGTCTCCCACATCTCATACATGCTGTAACCTCTGCGCCAGAGCTTGAGCCACTGCCTAAACCCAGACCTGACTTGATTTTGTTCCAGAACTTATTCTTCTTAGATTTTCTGTGGCCTCTGTCCCACTTCTTACTGCCTGCAACTGCTGCACTCAGAGAAGAAGAGTCTAACCTTTCCCCACCTGGGGTCTTGGAACCAGAAGACTGTGCCACTGACTGTTTTACCTTCCCCTCAACGATGGCACAAGCCTCCATTCTCCTAGCCATATCCACTATGGCATGGAAACTCTCCCTCTCTGCTGACTGTATCAAAGAGGAATACCTGGAGTGCAGCCTCATAATATATCTACTTGACTTCTTTTGATCTGTGTCCAAATTCTGCCCAGCATATGGCAACAACTCCAGGAACCTGTCTGTGTACTCCTCCACACTCATCTGTTCTGTCTGCCTCAACTGTTCGAATTCTATTATCTTCTGCTCTCTAGAGCTCTCAGGGAAAGCCCATCCTGCAAACTCATTTGCGAACTCCTCCCAGGACATACTGTCCGCTCTCGGGTTCACATAGTTCTTAAACCAACCACGTGCCTTCTTGCACTCCAGTGTGAACCCAGCCATCTGAATGGCTCTACTGTCATCAGCCCCTATCTCATCTGTAATAGTCTTGACCCTGTTCAGATACTCAAATGGGTCATCGCCTGCTCTGTACTGAGGAGCACCCAACTTCATGTAATCGGTCATCTTGACCTTGCTCCCTCCAGATGAGGTAGGTTTGGGTACTTGTGTTTCCGGGACAGTAGGTACTGGTGGTGGTGGAGGTGCAACATCCCCTGGGGTAGGGTTTGCTGTACTGGTATAGGGAGGTGGAGGTGGGTACGTGGGGTACTGAGAGTATGGTGGGTAGTAAGGTGGGTATGGCATGTGTGGAGGATAAGGGCTAAAACTGGGGTTATCCGATGTACCTCCCATCGAATACCCTGGATGGTGTGAATAGGGTGGGTAGTGATGTGGCTGGACATAACTCGAGGCCTGAGTGCCTCCTTCTGATTCTCCCATGCCCTCTTCCGGCATGTTCACACCGAGACTGCCATCCCTCCTCTGATCTACTTCCATATCCTCAGACATTCCTCCCTGCACTGTTCCCCTTACTGATCTGCTTCTACCCAGATCCAAAGACCTTCTAGGGTCTCTAGCTACTCTGTCTCTGTTGGACCTACTGGACATTGCCCTAGGCAAAGCTGAAGGACGGGCATCAGCGCCCTCGTCCTGAGGTGGCACTCCAGTCAATCGTGCAGATCGACGAGTTCCTCTCATCCTATCTTCTGAAAAACAGCACATAGCATAAACAATCATTAGCATCATATGGTTCATGTGGAAACACATGAACCCTCATCACATACATAGCATCACATCATAGCATTTATGCACATGCATATCATCATGGCATATCACATCATCATATAGACAGGACACTACATCCTATCCTAGTGGACATGATTTTCCTAGTGTGCTTGACCTTCTATAACCTCTATGAGCCCGACACTCTAGGTCCGACCATATGAACCTAGGGCTCTGATACCACTCTGTAACGACCCGGAAATCCGACCCGTTACCGGCGCTAGGATCCAGATCGGCTTAAGTCCGCCGGGACCCGTAGCAAGCCTACATACCTCCTGTAAACCTGTGGAATCCCATACATAACAACATATACATGATCTGTAAAAATTTTTCTTTTCTCTTATCCAAGCAAAACCTGTGCATGCACAAAATCATACATAAACCCCACACTGGAGTCCTCATCAAATACTCCAATGGGGTATCATCATCATACATATCAGCTTGGATAATCATGATCATTAACATCATTACTCATTAAACACTCTGTACATAATGGGGATTCACACACCTCTAGGTCAAGCACTACTATAATCCTCAATACATCATCAAATCATTCATTACATTACATGGTCATAAATACTCGTTACATCATGTTCATGTCCACTACTATCTATTACAACATACATGACTTAACTTCACTCTAGCCGACTTCCCGATCTATCCTGTACCTGCAACTCTGGGGATAAAGGGAGTGGGGTGAGCTACTAGAGCCCAGTGAGCAGAATAATAAAACATCAATTTAAATCATGCTTTCATGTATGCGCCATAACACAAACATTTCACATCAAGGATGAACTTGTCACCATTTAGCCCCTATCTTTCTTACTTAAACATGCCGGGGGCGTAGAGCCGTAGCAGGCACACCCGGACTCCCATAATCAGTCATAGTGCCAGGGGCGTAGAGCCGTAGCAGGCACACCTGGACTCACATAGGCTATCATGACATAAAAGGGCTAATGGATCATTCAACATTCATCCACATCAACAACAAAGTATGCAATGCAACATATTCGTGAATTCTAATGCAATCAACCTGATATATCTCATGGCATTCATGATGCGTGAATCATGCTGAAACATTTCATTAATTTGCTTTAAAACTTAAAGTTTATTCCACTCACCTCTGGCTAGCTCTGAAGAGACTCTGAAGCAGCTGGCTCACTGCTGGGGGTCTCGGTTCCTCGGGTCCGAACCTACACAGGTGGACTCAAATGAGGGACCAAACATACATGAACATGACTCTAAAATACTCTCCAAAAACCCCCTAAAACATCCTGAAAGCATCACATGAAAACATGCAAGAAATGGCTGAACAGGGCACTTTCGGCGGCAGGTTCGGCGGCCGAAAGTCCCACTGCAGCCGAAAGTCATGCAGGTTCGGCGGCACTTTCGGCGGCCGAACCTCCCAGACAGAGACGAAACTTGAGTTTCGGGGGCAGGCTTCGGCAGCCGAAACTGCCTCCACAAGGGGGTTCGGCGGCCGAAAGTCACTTCGGCGGCCGAACCTGAGTTTCTGCCGAAGGGCAGAAACTTGGTTCCCTTGTGTCCATAGCCTCCAAAACGCCTCAAAACATGCATAAACTTGTTTCTACACATGCATACACATCATACATCACACCTAGGGGTCTCAAACTATAATATACCCCAACTACAACACTTCAAACAACACATTGCCAACATACATTGTTCAAATCACAACATAAACCTAACAACAAGCCTAAACATGCATTCTACCCCATCAACTTGCATAAAACTTTCATAAAACATAAGAGAAGCATAGATCGAAGCTTACCTCTTGAAGATCGAGAGGAAGAACGACCCTAGCTCGGAAAATGGAGGGATTTAGCTCCAAGACTTCCAAGCTCCAAACTTGTTCCAAAAGCTTAAATCTTCAAAACCAAGGGAAAACAAGTGAAAATCTTGAAAGATTTAGAGGAAGAACATCAAAAATGGGTGAGGGGCGGCGGAAAGCTCACCTTGGCCGAAAATGGGGAAAAAACTCGCCCGTTTTCGGCTAAGGGACCCTTTTATAGTGGCTGGCCAGACCACGTTCGGGGGCCGAAAGTGCCTCCGCATGCATGCAAGGTTCGGCGGCCGAACATGAGGTTCGGCGGCCGAACCTGGACTTCCCTCACTCATGCTTTCGGGCGCCTAAAGTCCCTCCGAAAGCATGCATGTTCGGCGGCCGAACTTGACTTTCGGCGGCCGAACCTGGGTTTTCCTCCAAAGACTTTTCATGTAAAAACTCATTTAATTTCTTACTTAAAACATGAAATACATGAAAACATTTCATAAAATCATAGTTTTACCCTTCTAGAGGTTTCCGACATCCGAGGTCCCACCGGACGGTAGGGATTCCGATACCGGAGTCTAGCCGGGTATTACAGCTACCGTACAGGGTCTTCCAGCAGATGGGAATCCCTGAGGAACAATTGGTTCGGGACCAAGCCCCAGTCAAAGGGATCGGGGGAGTTCCAGTATCCGTGGAAGGGAAGTAAAGCTGGCTCTCACTCTGGGAGAAGTGCCAAAGAATCGCACTCACTATGTGGTGTTCTTAGTGGTCAAACTCCCCCTGAGCTACAACGCGATATTGGAAAGACCTGCGCTGTTTGATTTTGAGGCTGTCAACAGCATTAGATACCTGGCTATGAAATTCCCAACAGAGGCAGGAGTGGGAGTAGTCAGAGGAAGCCAGGAGGAGGCAAGAGCGGTGTACCTTGCCACAGTATCAGAGCCGAGCTCGGCCGAAGAGAAACTTGACTCGGAAGTCCTGGAGGTCCGGGATGAGAAAAAAGAGGCGAGAACAGAGCCGGTCGGAGAGCTGGAGACCTTTCCCTTATCAGAAGCAGAGACAGATAAGGTCTTTAGTCTTAACGCCGGCCTCACTGAAGAGCAGAAGATGGAAGTCATGACCCTGATTCGAGCTCACTCGTCAAGTTTCACCTGGAAGCCTTCTGACATGCCCGAGATTGACCCCAGAGTGATGACACACAAGTTGAATGTCCTCCCGGAAGCCAGGCCGGTAAAGTAGAAGAAGAGAGTGGTAGGAAGGGAGAAACAGTAAGCCACCAGGAAGGAGGTGCAGAAGTTAGAAGAGGCCGAGTTTATTAGAGAGGTCATGTACCCACAGTGGCTAGCAAATCCTGTATTAGTTAAAAAAGCCAATGGCAAATATAGGATGTGTATAGATTTTACAAACCTCAATCAAGCGTGTCCCAAAGATTGTTACCCCCTCCCTGATATTAATAAAATGGTCGATTCTACGGCCGGATTTGATTACATGTCGTCTTTGGATGCTATGTCTGGCTATCACCAAATTCCAATGGACAGGTCGGATGAAGAAAAAACCTCGTTCATAACGAAAGATGGAACCTACTGCTATAAAGCCATGCCCTTCGGGTTGAAGAATGCCGGGGCAACATACCAAAGATTGATGAATAAAATCTTCAAAGATCAGATCGGCAGGAATGTCGAAGTATATGTGGATGATATGGTGGTGAAAAGTCCGACTTTCCAGCAGCACTTGGTGGATCTGAGGGAGGTGTTTGAGGTGCTAGAGCAGTACAGAATGAGGCTGAACCCAGCGAAGTGTGCCTTCTGCATTAGGGGAGGAAAGTTCCTCGGATATATGGTGAGTGGAAAAGGCATTGAGCCCAATCCGGAGAAAGTGAAAGCTATTCTGAATATGCCCGAGTCGACCTGTGTGAGGGATGTCCAAAGGCTTACTGGAAGAGTGGTGGCACTCAATCGCTTCATGTCGAGGTCGGCAGAAAGATGCTTGCCGTTCTTTAAAAAGTTGAGGAAAGTGCTGAACTTCGAGTGGACCGAGGATTGCCGAGAAGCTTTCAAAGAGCTCAAAAGCTATCTCAGCTCGCCTCATGTACTTAGCAGTCCATTGGAGGGAGAAGAGCTCCTGATTTATTTGTCAGCCTCAGAACAAGCCGTCAGTGGTGTGTTGGTAAGGGTGGAAGGCAGAGAGAAGAAGCCTATTTTCTATGTCAGCAAAGTGCTTATAGATGCCGAGGTAAGATACCTGAACATTGAAAAAATAGCATATGCCTTGTTACTGGCAGTCAGAAAATTCAGGGTCTATCTCGAAAGCCACCAGGGAGTAGTGATGACAGATCAACCGCTGAAGAAGATTCTTCATAGGCCGAAAACATCAGGTCGGATGCTTGCCTGGTCCATTGAGATTAGTCCCTACTGTTTAGAGTACCGACCTCAGACCACCATAAAGTCTCAAGCTTTGGCTGACTTCATAGCAGAGTGCTCATTCAACGAAGGACAGACGGAACGGGGTGAGTCATCTTTGGAAGAGTTGGGGAAGGAGAAAGAAGGGCAATCCTCCCGAGAATTCAGTTGGAAGTTGTATGTCGATGGGGCATCTAGCGTTGGGGGCAGTGGTGCAGGAATAATGCTGAAGGGACCTGAAGAGTTTAAGGTTTGTTACGCTCTGCGCCTCGGATTCAAGGCCTCTAATAATGTAGCAGAGTATGAAGCCCTAATAAATGGAATGCTGGTAGCAATGGAGGTAGGGGCAACCGACCTCGAGGTGAATAGTGACTCACAGCTGGTGATCAATCAGATAACAGGGGCATATCAAGCCAGAGACCCTACCATGCAGAACTACTTAGTGAAGACGAAGGCTATAGAAGCCGAGCTCAAGAGTCGAGGAATCACAGTTAAGTATCAGAGAATACCTCGAGAAGAGAATGAAGAGGCAGACCTACTCAGCCGATTATCTAAAGAGGAGCTAGAACAACTCCCTGATGAGGTATACATACAACACATTAGCACACCTGCTTTTGACAAAACGGCCACTATATTGCAGGTGGAGCAAAACCAGAGCTGGATGATCCCATACCTAGAATACCTGGAGAAGGGAAAGCTCATTGAAGACAAGAATGAAGCAAAGAAGATAGCAGCTCGTGCTGCTAATTACCAAGCAGTAAGGGGGACTTTATACAGAAGGGGGAAATCCAGCCCGTGGCTCCGATGTGTGAGCCCGGAGGAGGCAATAAAGGTGATGGAAGAGATACATAGGGAAATGTGCGGAGCTCACGAAGGAGCAGGAACGCTAGCAAATAAGATATTCAGTCAAGGGTAATACTGGCCCACTGTAAAAAAAGAGGCAGAAGAGTTTGTCCAAAGATGCGATGTATGCCAGAGGTTTGCCAACGCATCAATGTCCCAGCCACTCCTCAGTCCAGCATATCCAGCCCGTGGCCATTCTCACAATGGGGAATAGACATCCTGGGACCCTTTTCCAAGACCACGGGGCAGAAAAAATTTGTAGTGGTGGCTGTGGAGTACTTCTCAAAATGGCCAGAGGCAGAGGCAATTCCCACAATTACAGCCTGTAAGATGATAGACTTCGTATGGGGCAACATCATCTGTAGGTTCGGAATACCGAGGGTACTCATCTCAGATAATGGCAGACAATTTGACTGCAGTGCCTTCAGAGCGTTCACAGCAAACATGGGCATATGGCACAAGTTCTCTTCAATGGCCCATTCTCAGACCAACGGTCAAACAGAGGTCACTAACAGAGCCATCCTCCAGGGATTGAAGAAGCGGCTGGATGAATTTTTGACTCGCGGTTGTCGAAGCCGGTCAAAAATAACCTTTCTGGTTATCAACAATTTACAACTGCAGATAGTGGTGAAAGGATCGAATCCACAGGGAATTGAAGACTTACCTATTTTCCTTATCAAGACCAATAAAATAAACTGAAACAAAAATAAACTGCAAAAGAAGAAAACTGAAAACGAGATAAACTGAAAACGAGATAAACTGAAAGCGGAATAAAAATAAATTGTAATAAAAGTAAAATGGGGGGGTTTGAGATTGATTTGATTAACAAACTACTGAAAGCAATTAAAACAAGCTAATAATAAAAATAAAGAGAAATAAATAATAAGAAAGATCTAGTTGAAGAATTGGATCCACTTTAGTTGTTGGGATTGATCATTGACACTTAGTTTCCTTTGGGTTGATTCAATAGATTAGTTATGGAGATGGAAGACGCTTCTCACCACCATTATCTCTCCTTATGATTAAACCAATTAGGGAACGTCCTCTAATTAATTACTAATTAACAAATTACCAAGGAACGTCATTGGGCCTTAGGCATCAAAACTATTGTCAATTGCATTAAGAAATAGAGAGATCCAATCCTAACTACCCAAACGTATGGAGACAACGCTAGATCATGCAACTTCCTTGGGTTTTATTCCAAGTGTTCTCATGTAAGAATAATCCAAGCAATTACGGACTTAAATTATTCAAACTAACAAATAATTATTTTGCAATCAAAAATCAATGTAGATTTCAATAACAAAATAATATGAGAATTAAATATGAAATTGCATGAATATTAAATTCTCAAAATTAAATAATATTTGATCAAGTCTCACAACCCATTAACCAACTAAAGTTTCAACCAATATTCAACTAGATAAAGAAATCAGCCATTCATTGGCTGAATTAAAAACAAAAAAATAAAATAAAAAAATAAAATAAAAAGGAAAAAAAAGAACCGATGGAGCGCAGGGGCTGGCGAATGGAAGAGATTCTCCCTTTTTCGTCCACTGTAAGCTCTATTTATAAGTGCAGAGGAGCGCTCTATTTAGGAAAATTGCTGGCCTGGGAGTGGATCGAGTGTGCGAGTGTCTACGTGAAGCTGGAGTGGAGGCGCGTGAAAATGGGAAGTACTGCGGTCATGAGCGTGAAGCGTGAGTCGAGGCAGGTCCACGTGCTTGTGTGTGAATGGGTCTTGATCCACTGGAGGGAATGGCGTCATGTGCCTGAGCTGAGTGGGCCCAAGTGCGATGGAGTTGAGGAAGCACTTCGGCGGGCCATGTGAGAGAATTGCATTGGGGGTGGAGTGGCCCACGTGCGTGAATGGTGCGGAAGCTTGCATGGGCCATGTGCGTGGATTGTTCCGGTGGGCTGCTTGGTCAATTGCGCGTGCTTTGGCCCATGTGAAGTGCTTGTCTTCTTTGTGAGGAATGGGGCCATGTGCATGAGTTGCTGAAGGCGGCTGGGAAATGGGCTGCGTGGTCCATGTGCGGGCTGGGCCATGCATGGGTGAAATGCGCTCCACGTGCAAGTGTGAATGGGCTGCGTTGAAATGCTTTGGCGGGGCCCAAGGTGCAAGAGCGGGCTGTCCATAAACGGACCCAAATTGCTTGAATATTTAAGCTTTAAAATCTTTTCCTCATTCTTTACTCCAATAAGGCAGTTTTAGGGGAATTTTCTCCAAATTGTCCTTTTACACCATTTTCTGCAAAATAATATTAAAAACACTAAATTAGACAGAAATCATGTAAATATTTATTAATAATATTAATATAAAATGGACTAAATTATGCTATATCAAATACCCCCACACTTAGCCTTTTGCTTGTCCTCAAGCAAATAAACATAGTCAAATAAGCTTTCTTTGCTACGTGATCCTTATTTCCACTTAAACTCTTACTCTAGACACCTATTTTGAATCATTGCAGTGAAGAATATATGTATGAAGATTACTCACCTTCTTTCCTTGTTTCCCTTTACTTACCATGGTTAGGATCTGTTTTCCTCAAGAGAGACCATACATGCACATTTTTGTTAAGACTTTTTCTAACTTTCAGAGTGACTTGCCCTTACCTTGAAGTACTTTATTCAGGCTTTTGCACTTTAGATCTTGCTTGAAAAAGTCACCAACCTTTTTACGTGAAGGTACATATTTGTGATACCCACCCCCAGTTACTCAGTTGGTCACCTTTCCAAGTGGCTACTAGCTCTGTTCATAGTCTTTTGACCATTGGAACAATCTTAGATTTGTGCTTTTGAGGTCTTTGCCTTTGCTGAATTTTCTTTCTCTCAATAATTTGGGCAAATCAACACCAATTGCTAAATCAAGTCACATTAAGTTCATTCACACAATTTTTTTAATTTATTCTCATCAATTGAGAGTCATCAATATATTTTTCACCATGTAAAGCTCAAAGATTCAATTCAAAAGGCAATTCTCAAACATGAATATAACTCACTGCAATTGATTCAACATAAGTTTAAAGAGTCATCACATCAATGGGGTCATGAAAAGAAAACTCATCCAACATAGTCTATATGATGAGTAAAGCATTTCAAAAACGGAAACAAAATAAATAATAATAATAAAAAAAAAAACTGTGGCTATCTGTGTGTGTTATTGAAAGCAAAAGTGAAAAATTTCAACTAATGTAAGCAAACTAAAAATCAAAGCAAAAATAAACTCAAAAAGTAAAGATTCAGAAATATGCACCCCCACACCTAAATCATGCATTGTCCTCAATGTATAGGAAATATTAAAATGCAAAAGAAACTGAGTACTCTCCTGGGTGTGGTGTGCATGGTGTGATCCACTTGATCAAGGCTCAAGTAATTGGGGAAGGGAAAAGAGTCCCAACTGCATTGAGCAAAAAGTGTAGCACTCCTTGTGATTTTGTCATAGCCCATCCTACTTTTTCCATGTACTCATGAAGTAACATGATTAGCTCCTCCTCTTTCAGATGAGGCGTGCCTCTAGCCCTTATGTTCACATTTTTGAGATGATTGGGAAGCACTTTGAACTCCAATTCATGTTTCTCTATGGCTAGCTGCAATTTAGTACTGAATTCAGGTAAAACAAACTCTACCTTATCCGGAGGTTTGGGAAGGCATTGATCTGCATGGTGCTTTGGTTTGGGCCATTGGACTACCATTTGTTCCTCCTGGGCATGGACTGTTTGCATTGGAAGGATGAAAGGAATTTCAGTTTTTTCATCTTGCGCAAGAATAGTCTTCAATGGAGGACTGGAGAGGGTTTCAGGCAATGGAAGTTGAAGAGGTGCAACTAGAAGAGTTGCAGGACTATCCTGCGGTCCAAGCTGATGTGGTTCAGTTGGAGTTCCTTCTGACTGCGCAAGATTGATCTGAAGAGGTGCGATTGGCTCTTCTTTGTTCTGTGCGTGTTCGCAGTCCACCTGTTGGATGTAACAGTTAGTTTCTTTCAGTTCTGGCTCTTTCTGGCTCTCTTTCCTGCAAAGATCATCATTTAGTATATCATCTTGATTTACATAAAAAATATTTTCACTTAAACAATCAATGATATCTAAATTATCAACAGGTTCTGTTTCACTAGTTTGTTTGGACAAACAGTTTTCTGGTTGTGTTTCTTCAGCAGCTTGTTCTTGAACTTGTGAACTTTCATCATCATCCCATACATCTTGAAGCTCTTGCTCTCTTCTTAACATGATCGCATTTAATGAGGTGGCCATTTGATCCAGCTGTTGTTGCATCATTTGCAAAGTCTTTGCCAACTCACTAATGGCGGGGTCTGAACTTGGAGGTGCTGGTTGGGCTTGGTATCCTTGATAGTCCTGGTAATCATTAGCCACAGCGTAGCCATAGTTCGGTTGGCCTCCCCAATATGGATTGTATGTGTCATGGTAGGGATCATGTCTTGGTTGTTCATAGTATCCTCCATATGCATGAACTGGTTGGTCATTGAATCCTCCAAATGTATGCATTGATTGGTCATCCTCATAAAGTGTAGGACATCGGGAAGTTAGGTGTCCCACATATGCACATATCCTACATGGCTGAGATAGCTCAAGTCGTCGAGCCCGTAGTTCTAAGACGTAGGTTTTCACACTTGAGGCTAGGTTAGGAATTTGAGAAGAAAGATTAGATGTACTTACCTCATCCATGATTCAGATCTGCGATGGAAGCTTTTTGTGCTCAAATTTTTTTTTTTTTTTTTAAATCTTAAGGAAGAATGTCCTTGAGTGCAGATTTGGCCCTAAAAGAAAAATAAACAAGTTAGATAAAGTCTCCGGCAACGGCGCCAATTTTTGACTCGCGGTTGTCGAAGCCGGTCAAAAATAACCTTTCTAGTTATCAACAATTTACAACTGCAGATAGTGGTGAAAGGATCGAATCCACAGGGAATTAAAGACTTACCTATTTTTCTTATCAAGACCAATAAAATAAACTGAAATAAAAATAAACTGCAAAAGAAGAAAACTGAAAACGAGATAAACTGAAAACGAGATAAACTGAAAGCGGAATAAAAATAAATTGTAATAAAAGTAAAATGGGGGGGTTTGAGATTGATTTGATTAACAAACTACTGAAAGCAATTAAAACAAGCTAATAATAAAAATAAAGAGAAATAAATAATAAGAAAGATCTAGTTGAAGAATTGGATCCACTTTAGTTGTTGGGATTGATCATTGACACTTAGTTTCCTTTGGGTTGATTCAATAGATTAGTTATGGAGATGGAAGACGCTTCTCACCACCATTATCTCTCCTTATGATTAAACCAATTAGGGAACGTCCTCTAATTAATTACTAATTAACAAATTGCCAAGGAACGTCCTTGGGCCTTAGGCATCAAAACAATTGTCAATTGCATTAAGAAATAGAGAGATCCAATCCTAACTACCCAAACGTATGGAGACAACGCTAGATCATGCAACTTTCTTGGGTTTTATTTCAAGTGTTTTCATGTAAGAATAACCCAAGCAATTACGGACTTAAATTATTCAAACTAACAAATAACTATTTTGCAATCAAAAATCAATGTAGATCTCAATAACAAAATAATATGAGAATTAAATATGAAATTGCATGAATATTAAATTCCCAAAATTAAACAATATTTGATCAAGTCTCACAACCCATTAATCAACTAAAGTTTCAACCAATATTTAACTAGATAAAGAAATCAGCCATTCATTGGCTGAATTAAAAACAGAAAAATAAAATAAAAAGGAAGAAAAAAGAACCGATGGAGCGCAGGGGCTGGCGAATGGAAGAGATTCTCCCTTTTTCGTCCATGTAAGCTCTATTTATAAGTGCAGAGGAGCGCTCTATTTAGGAAAATTGCTGGCCTGGGAGTGGATCGAGTGTGCGAGTGTCTACGTGAAGCTGGAGTGGAGGCGCGTGAAAATGGGAAGTACTGCGGTCATGAGCGTGAAGCGTGAGTCGAGGCAGGTCCACGTGCTTGTGTGTGAATGGGTCTTGATCCACTGGAGGGAATGGCGTCATGTGCCTGAGCTGAGTGGGCCCAAGTGCGATGGAGTTGAGGAAGCACTTCGGCGGGCCATGTGAGAGAATTGCATTGGGGGTGGAGTGGCCCACGTGCGTGAATGGTGCGGAAGCTTGCATGGGCCATGTGCGTGGATTGTTCCGGTGGGCTGCTTGGTCAATTGCGCGTGCTTTGGCCCATGTGAAGTGCTTGTCTTCTTTGTGAGGAATGGGGCCATGTGCATGAGTTGCTGAAGGCGGCTGGGAAATGGGCTGCGTGGTCCATGTGCGGGCTGGGCCATGCATGGGTGAAATGCGCTCCACGTGCAAGTGTGAATGGGCTGCGTTGAAATGCTTTGGCGGGGCCCAAGGTGCAAGAGCGGGCTGTCCATAAACGGACCCAAATTGCTTGAATATTTAAGCTTTAAAATCTTTTCCTCATTCTTTGCTCCAATAAGGCAGTTTTAGGGGGATTTTCTCCAAATTGTCCTTTTACACAATTTTCTGCAAAATAATATTAAAAACACTAAATTAGACAGAAATCATGTAAATATTTATTAATAATATTAATATAAAATGGACTAAATTATGCTCTATCAATGGGGCAAAGGCGAATTGGGCAGAAGAGCTCAATAGCATCCTGTGGGCACTCCGAACTACCCCCAGGACGTCCACTAAAGAAACGCCTTTTGCGCTCGCGTTTGGCACCGAAGCTGTGGTTCCAATCGAGCTGCAGGTCCCCACCCATCGAGTCCAATTCAATAACGAGAGCACCAATGCCGATAAGTTAAGAAGCAACCTGGATGCTCTGGAAGAAGTTAGGGAGGAAGCTCAAATCCGAACTGCCGCTTATCAGCAAAGAGCTGCCCGTTATTACAATCAAAGGGTCAGAGAAAGAAGCCTGAAAGTAGGAGATCTGGCCCTGAGAAATCTGGAAACTACTGGAAAGCGAGCGGTAGTAGGAAAGCTTGCTCCGACCTGGGAGGGCCCCTTCAGAATAGCAAAAGTGGTCAAGCCGGGGGTATATCGAATCGAGGACATGCAAGGAAACCCTGAACCTCATGCCTGGTGTAATACCCGGCTCGTTCAGGCATCAGAATTCCTACCGTCCGGTGGAATATCTGATAGTGGACCTTCTGTGAAGGCTAGAGCAAGGGTAAAGGAAAGTGTTTTAAGTATTTTCATGGTTTTAAATGAAATAGGAAAGAGTTTTAAAGAGAAAAGGCTTTGGAGACAAAGGCCAGGTTCGGCCCCCGAATGTAAGTTCGGCCGCCGAAAGTGCCCAATGTTCGGCCCCCGAAGGTTATGTTCGGCCCCCGAACGTTGCATGGTTTTGCATGCAGTTTCGGCTGCCGAAGCTGAGGAGGTTGGTTCGTTGTGGACACGCCTCAGTCCGTGGTTTGGCCAGGTGTTTACCTCCAGATCATGATCAGAGGTTATGCCACGTCTCCCTTTGACTCATCTGCAAGCTTTAATCAGCTCATGCAGAAGGTTTGGTCATTTGCAAAGGATTTAAACGTTTTGGAGCAAAAAGAGAGAAAAGAGAGGTTTTGGTAATAGGTGAAGAGGAGTTGCTGAGTTGGTTGTTCCTCTTCTGTTTTCAAGAGGTAAGGGAAGTCTTTACGTTTGTTTTAATGAGTTTAACAGCTTTTCAAATGGTTAAGGGTAGAGTTGCATGGTTAGGGTTGATAGCTTAGTTTGGATGCTTTCATGGTGAAGCATGATTATGTGTTATAGTTGCTGTTTTGTTGGGGTTAATAGGTAGTTTTGGACCCCTTGGAGCATATACCCGAGTATATGCAAGTTGAGGAGTTGTGTATGCATGTTGGAGTGGTGTTGGTGCTTGGCAGGAGATGGTTGTGCACGAAGCTGAGTTCTGGATGAACTCAGGTTCGGCCGCCGAAGGGAGGATTCGGCCGCCGAACCCCTTGTGAAGGTAGTTTCGGCTGCCTAAGGTTGCCCCCGAAAGAATGGACTTTCGGATCTGTCCTGCACGTTCGGCCGCCGAAGGTGCCGCCGAAGGTGTCCTGCCTAGCTTTTCCTTTGCATGTTTTCAGTGATTGTTCTATGAGCTTTTAGAGGGGTTTTGGGAAGATGTTTAAGAGTTAATAAGAGTATGTTTGACACCTCAATCGAGTCCTTTTGTGTAGGATCGGACCCGACAGTTCAGGGAGGTCGTCAGGATTAGCAGTTGCAGAGTCAGTCAGGTTTCTGCTTGAGGAGCAGAGGTGAGTAGAACGAAACTTAATCTTTTATGAAAGAAACATAATGCTTTAGCATAGTTCATGCATCATGACTGCTATGATATGTAATAGGGTGATTGCATTAGAATCACGAATATGAAGCATTGCATCTTATTGATGATTATGTGATCAGAGGTTAGGTGGACCCAGGCGACTCCAATAGCCTAAGCTTCGGCTCCTGTCATTGTGTCAGGTCAGTTGGGCAAGTATATGTTGGTATGCCCTGTGTAGCTCCTTTGGGGGGCCAGTTTTGACAGAGGGTATTTTTGGGGTCATGTCTACCTTAATGAAGATTGGACCAAGGCGACTTCACTAGCCCGTCGAGGGAGTTGTGGGGTCATGTCTAATCCATGATATATTGAGATGTTTGTTTGGTGATGCATTTTCATATATAGTGCGTATGAATGAACTGTTTTCAGTGTTTCTACTCACTGGGCTTTAGAAGCTCATCCCTTTCCCTTAATCCCAGTTTTGCAGGTTCAGAGTAGCTGGGAAGGGCAGAAGCATCAGAGGTGCTAAAGGATTGCATGTGTAATAGTATAATGTGGACATGATGTAATTAAAGAGATAGATGTAAAGTGATGTAATAGATAGTTCGTCAATCAGTATGTTAATGAGATAGACTGTGCTTTTGCCTATAGTGTATGTTAATCCCTTGAGTATATGCATGTATCCTGTTTTATAGTTTCTTGATGAGAAATGAGTCAGACCAGACTTAATATATGTTGTGTTTCGAAAACCCAGTGAATGATAACTGTGAGGGAAGACAGGGATTCATTCCTTTGACCCAAGACCAGTGCAATAGGAAAGACCAGGTTTGATTCCTGTGATCCATAGAGAGAGGCCATTAGAGAAGACCAGGTTTGATTCCTGTGACTCTATGGTAGCCAAGTTAACTTATGATATGCTGACCCTTACAGAGTGGGTTCTATGCTGCAGAGCGCATAGGGTATGGAGGTTACTTGGTAGAGTATCACTGGTGTATTATAGATAGCCTGAGGGCTAGCTCAGATTAGTATATCTGAGTATTTTGGTTCATATGCATGGACCAACAGAGAGTGTTTTAAAGGTTAAGTCTGGTAGTTTTAAAGTAAAGTTTTAACAGTTAGTAGTCCAGTTGGATCATGTATGGGATTTTCACAGGTACACAGAGTTCATAGCAGGCTTACTACGGGTCTAGGCGGCCTTAAGCCGATCTGGATCCTAGTGCCGAGCAGTTTGGGCCGTTACAAAGAGGGTACCGGTTTCCGGGCTGTTACAGTTGGTATCAGAGCATAGGGCCTCCTGAGTACGGTGTGTTGAACATGTTTGTTCAAGGATTAGAGATCCCACATCGGAAAGAGGTTGGTTTAGAGTCATAGTCAGGCAAAGCACAATAAGTATAATCATGTCCACTAGGCTAAAATGTTCAGTTGTTTTGCATGCTGATGTGAAATGCCCATGTATATAAACATGTGTATTGATGTTATGCTATGTATGCATGTATATCTTGTCCGTTCATGTGTTTTCATATGAACTCTATGTGTGCTAATGTTTGTTTCTTGTGGTGTTCTTCAGGATAGCTAAGATGAGTGGTGTTAGTCCACAGATTGATTCAGATCCGTCTGAAGAATCTTTTGATGAAAATAGAGGAGGCATGGACCTAGGAAACAAGAGAGAGATAGAAGTAGATGTTCAACGAAGGGATGTTGGTATACAGGTGAGTATGGATGCTGAATCTTTAGAGGATGCTCAGACCAAGGACTCTAGAATAGGAGAGAATGAACCCTCCACTTGGAGTACAGCTACCGCGAAAGGAGTGATGTGGGGGAAAACTATAAAGAAAAAGGTTAGAGGTGTGAGACGGTCAAAGAAAAATAAGAGTCTAGGTGATGATGTTGGTCCAAGTTCTGGTATAGGCAAGCCACAATGTTTGAGGTGTGGTAGATTGCATAAGGGAATCTGTCTGGCAGGAACAATAGGATGTTATAGGTGTGGCCAGGAGGGGCATGTGATTCGTGAGTGTCGTATGATGCCTTGGATGGTTCGGTCCCAGCAGACTTTTTCAGGTAGAAAGGCTCAGCAGGGAATAGCCCCATCAGATCCAGTGATGCCAGGTATGCTCTTTTTGAGAGTTTTGATGTCTATTTTTGTTTTGTGGATCCTAGTAGGATTGAAAGTAACAGAAGGAAAAGAGAGGTACATGGTCAGAGTAAAAGTAAAAGAGATAGAGAGGAAGAGAAAAGTTAATAGGTAAAGGAAAGTAAATCAGAAAAGAGTAAGAGAGAGAGTTGCTATGAAATGTTATGGTTCAGGTTTCTTTAAACCCAGGCATAGTGAGAATTGGTTTCTCAAAGAAAGAGTAAGTAAGGAAGGTAAAAGCAAAAGGAAAAGTGAATCAGATTCAAAAAGAAAGGTTAGAGTTAGTCTGGGAATGGGTGGTAGTTGAGGCAGAGAAAAAGGGCTAGCTCTTTCCGTAGATTTCCGTGGGAAGTTCCATTTGCTTTAGCCTGGATCTTCACCCTGACTTAGTATAGCCTAACACATTAAGCACGGTGACGTCAGATACGTTCACCTAGAAGTGCTCAGATGTGTAAGTTAGTGGTTTTGAACCCCAGTGTTTCGCTTTCCTTGTTGGTGTGAGCCGTTGATAGGATTGGGTTTGATGACTTCTGGGCTTAGAGTGTTTTCCTTGGGTCAGTGGACCTGAGAGTGTGATCCATCTGATGCAAAGTCAGTTAGTTCAGTTCAGAGTTAGTGGTGAGTAGATGCGATCCAGCTGACCTTATGGTTCTAGATTTGACTGTGTGATGTCATTCTAGGGCGGATTGATGCATTACTCCTGGTACTACCTGTGTCCACAGAGACAAGGTAGGAGAGTTTATAGTTGAAGATGGATCAGAGTAGTCCTTTTAGGGGGACAGAGTATAGCTGCCTAGAAGTTGATGTCAGCCCTGTAGGCTCATAGTTTCTCAGGAAAGGTTATCAGAGGGTTGTTCTAGCTCTTGTGAGCAAGTTTGTCAGGACAGGGAATCAGCCTCAGTGCCTGTTCTAGTGAGTTCTAGATGTTTCCCAGATAGGCTGTCAGGTGTACCAGCTGTCAGGGAGGTAAAGTTGGAATGAGAATGGTATCTGGACGCAGAACCATTGTTTCCTTTCTTTCCTCTACAGAATGGCACCTGCAGAGAGAGAGCTAAGAGTTATCAGGCTAGTGAAAAAGAGGCTTGGTAGATAAGGTTTTATCTGACTTAGTACTTCACCCTGGTTTATGTACCAGTTGGTGTGGGCAACGAAAGGTGAATCCTTAAGGTTTTGTTCTGATAGAACAGTAAACCAGTGAGTTGTAGTTGATAAGTAAGTACCAAGTGTTGCTAGTTAAGATTGATTGTGATAGTATAATCAGAGAGTTGGCTGCTACCAGTTGCGAGTTTGAAAACAAAGGTTAGAAACAAGAATAGTTAAATAACAGTTAAAGAGAAAAAGGAATAAGGATCAGCGTAGCGCAGCGAAAGCTGTGGAGTCTAGATCTTGTTGTTCTTGTTTGTGTTGAAACATTCGAGGACGAATGTTTTTTAAGGGGGGAAGAATGTAATACCCGGCTCGTTCAGGCATCATAATTCCTACCGTCCGGTGGAATATCTGATAGTGGACCTTCTGTGAAGGCTAGAGCAAGGGTAAAGGAAAGTGTTTTAAGTATTTTCATGGTTTTAAATGAAATAGGAAAGAGTTTTAAAGAGAAAAGGCTTTGGAGACAAAGGCCAGGTTCGGCCCCCGAATGTAAGTTCGGCCGCCGAAAGTGCCCAATGTTCGGCCCCCGAAGGTTATGTTCGGCCCCCGAACGTTGCATGGTTTTGCATGCAGTTTCGGCTGCCGAAGCTGAGGAGGTTGGTTCGTTGTGGACACGCCTCAGTCCGTGGTTTGGCCAGGTGTTTACCTCCAGATCATGATCAGAGGTTATGCCACGTCTCCCTTTGACTCATCTGCAAGCTTTAATCAGCTCATGCAGAAGGTTTGGTCATTTGCAAAGGATTTAAACGTTTTGGAGCAAAAAGAGAGAAAAGAGAGGTTTTGGTAATAGGTGAAGAGGAGTTGCTGAGTTGGTTGTTCCTCTTCTGTTTTCAAGAGGTAAGGGAAGTCTTTACGTTTGTTTTAATGAGTTTAACAGCTTTTCAAATGGTTAAGGGTAGAGTTGCATGGTTAGGGTTGATAGCTTAGTTTGGATGCTTTTGTAACATCCTCTGGGCCCACAACAGTAGATATTGTCCGCTTTGGGTTCGAGGGCCTTGGCCCAGCCTTCCCCTCACGGTTTTGTTTCTGAGGGTTCACGCAAGCGTCCTTCCCCTCAAAACGCGTCTACTGTGGTCTCTTGGGGCTTGCCCTTATAAGGCGTCCCCCCTCCTTACCTCTTTCCGATGTGGGATACTTTCAATCCACCTCATAGGGCTTCTACCCCCCTGGACAGAACACTTTCGGCGGCAGGTTCGGCGGCCGAATGTCCTCTCCAGAGACGAAACTCAAGCACCTTCGGCGGCCGAATCTCAAGCTTCGGCGGCCGAACCCTTTCGGGGGCAAGTTTCGGGGGCCAACACATACGCCAGAGACGAAAGTCGCTAACCTTCGGCGGCACCTTCGGCGGCCGAAGTCCCCAAACAGAGCCGAACATGCACAACTCGCGGGGGCAAACTGTGGCAGCCAAAGCCACCATGCACGAGGTTCGGCGGCCGAATGACCTTTCGGCTGCCGAACCTGAGTTCATCCAGAACTCAGCTTCAACGGCAAACCATCTTCTCCTTCCCCTCAAGCTCTCAAAACATGCAGCTCTCATCTACTCAACATACATATACTCATGTATATGATCACAGGGGTCCAAAACTAGCTAATCACCCCAAACCAAATCTAACATAAAACACAGAAACATGTATACATGCATAAAACATCAAAAACACCATTAAAAACCTAAGCATACATCTCCTTCCTCAAATCCCCCTAAAACCTTCAGAAAACATATTCAAGAACATCACTTACCTCCTGTAGTAAGAAACTACACACTCTGAACAAGGGAAAACGGATCACCTCCTCTCACACCCTCAAACTCTCTCAAACTCACTTTTTGCTTCACAACCGTTCTAAACTTGGTGAATGAGCAACCTCCTGCATGAGCTGCTCTAAACACTTGCAGAAGAGTCAGCAAAAACGTGGCTAATTCATGGCAAGAATCTGAGGCCAACATCTGTCAAAAGCCATGACTCAGCTTGGCTGGCCAACTCATCGTCGGCTGCCCAATCACGTGCAAGACCATGCAACATTCGGGGGCCGAACTTCCCTTCGGAAGCCAAACACTTTCGGCGGCCGAACTTACTTTCGGCGGCCGAACTTGGCTCACCTGCCTAGGTCATTTCACCTCAAACACTCACTTCCCTTAACCTTAAAACATCTCATATAACACATAATAGCACTTAAGAACAATGAACACACTTCGACATCCTGGTTTCCACTGGTAAACAGGAATGCCGACGCCGGACTCACGCCGGGTATTACATTCTCCCCTCCTTAAGAACATTCGTCCTCGAATGTTCCTAAAACACATAAAAACAAAACACAAGGAGGAAACTAACCTCAAAACAAATATGGATACTGCTGGAGCATAGACTCCCGCGTCTCCCATGTGCACTCTTCTAAATTATGGTGGTTCCATAAAACTTTCACCATCGGAATCACTTTGTTCCTTAGCTGTCTGATCTGCGTGTCCAGAATCCGCACTGGCTGCTCTATATAGGTGAGATCTGTATGAATCTCCACCTCAGGCTCACTCAGAACCTGATTCGGATCTGACACAAACTGTCGTAGCATAGAAACATGAAATACCGGGTGAATCCTCTCCATAGAAGCAGGTAAATCCAGCTTATACGACACATTTCCGATCCTCTGCAACACTTCAAAGGGTCCAATGTACCGTGGAGCTAATTTACCTTTCTTCCCAAAACGAACCACTCCTTTCATTGGAGACACTTTCAGCAATACCCAATTACCCTCCTGAAACTCCAACTGCTTTCTACGAACGTCTGCATAACTTTTCTGTCTCCTCTGCTCATTTTCTTCCAGTACGGAGTAACTATTCTGTGGATAAGTTGGCACAGGTCTATCTGGATGAGATAGTGAGATTACATGGAGTTCCAGTGTCTATAGTGTCAGACAGAGGACCTCAGTTTACTTCTCGCTTTTGGCGGAGTCTGCAAAGTGCAATGGGCACAAGATTAGATTTTAGTACTGCTTTCCACCCACAGACTGATGGACAGTCAGAAAGGACCATCCAGACCATAGAGGATATGCTTCGCCTATGTGTGTTAGACTTTGGCGGTTCTTGGAGGCAGCATCTACCTTTGGTGGAGTTTGCCTACAATAACAGTCATCATGCTAGCATTGGGATGGCTCCTTATGAAGCATTATATGGGAGGAAGTGCAGATCCCCTGTTTGCTGGGAAGAGGTAGGAGAGAAGGCTCTTGCAGGGCCAGAGTTAGTAGACATGACCAGTAGAGCATTTACTCACATCATCAAATACCAATGCAATGCAACATAGTCGTGAATACTAATGCAATCAACCTATGGCATAAACATGATGCATGAGATATGCTAAAAGCAGTTTGTGATTCAATTAAAAGTCATAAGTTTAGTTCCACTCACCTCTGGCTCTGGACTGACTGACTCTGCAGGTTCTGAATCTCTGGAGCAGTACTCACTGCTGCTCTCTCTGGTTCCTCTGGTCTGTACCTATACAGATGGACTCAAATGAGGGACCAAACTCACTTATCACTACTTCTATTAACCTCCCCAAGAATCCCCTGAAACTCACTTAACTAGCCATGCAAAGCATGCAAAAGAAAAGCTGGACAGAACACTTTCGGCGGCAGGTTCGGCGGCCGAATGTCCTCTCCAGAGACGAAACTCAAGCACCTTCGGCGGCCGAATCTCAAGCTTCGGCGGCCGAACCCTTTCGGGGGCAAGTTTCGGGGGCCAACACATACACCAGAGACGAAAGTCTCTAACCTTCGGCGGCACCTTCGGCGGCCGAAGTCCCCAAACAGAGCCGAACATGCACAACTCGCGGGGGCAAACTGTGGCAGCCAAAGCCACCATGCACGAGGTTCGGCGGCCGAATGACCTTTCGGCTGCCGAACCTGAGTTCATCCAGAACTCAGCTTCAACGGCAAACCATCTTCTCCTTCCCCTCAAGCTCTCAAAACATGCAGCTCTCATCTACTCAACATACATATACTCATGTATATGATCACAGGGGTCCAAAACTAGCTAATCACCCCAAACCAAATCTAACATAAAACACAGAAACATGTATACATGCATAAAACATCAAAAACACCATTAAAAACCTAAGCATACATCTCCTTCCTCAAATCCCCCTAAAACCTTCAGAAAACATATTCAAGAACATCACTTACCTCCTGTAGTAAGAAACTACACACTCTGAACAAGGGAAAACGGATCACCTCCTCTCACACCCTCAAACTCTCTCAAACTCACTTTTTGCTTCACAACCGTTCTAAACTTGGTGAATGAGCAACCTCCTGCATGAGCTGCTCTAAACACTTGCAGAAGAGTCAGCAAAAACGTGGCTAATTCATGGCAAGAATCTGAGGTCAACATCTGTCAAAAGCCATGACTCAGCTTGGCTGGCCAACTCATCGTCGGCTGCCCAATCACGTGCAAGACCATGCAACATTCGGGGGCCGAACTTCCCTTCGGAAGCCAAACACTTTCGGCGGCCGAACTTACTTTCGGCGGCCGAACTTGGCTCACCTGCCTAGGTCATTTCACCTCAAACACTCACTTCCCTTAACCTTAAAACATCTCATATAACACATAATAGCACTTAAGAACAATGAACACACTTCGACATCCTGGTTTCCACTGGTAAACAGGAATGCCGACGCCGGACTCACGCCGGGTATTACATTCTCCCCTCCTTAAGAACATTCGTCCTCGAATGTTCCTAAAACATATAAAAACAAAACACAAGGAGGAAACTAACCTCAAAACAAATATGGATACTGCTGGAGCATAGACTCCCGCGTCTCCCATGTGCACTCTTCTAAATTATGGTGGTTCCATAGAATGTAATACCCGGCGTGAGTCCGGCGTCGGCATTCCTGTTTACCAGTGGAAACCAGGATGTCGAAGTGTGTTCATTGTTCTTAAGTGCTATTATGTGTTATATGAGATGTTTTAAGGTTAAGGGAAGTGAGTGTTTGAGGTGAAATGACCTAGGCAGGTGAGCCAAGTTCGGCCGCCGAAAGTAAGTTCGGCCGCCGAAAGTGTTTGGCTTCCGAAGGGAAGTTCGGCCCCCGAATGTTGCATGGTCTTGCACGTGATTGGGCAGCCGACGATGAGTTGGCCAGCCAAGCTGAGTCATGGCTTTTGACAGATGTTGGCCTCAGATTCTTGCCATGAATTAGCCACGTTTTTGCTGACTCTTCTGCAAGTGTTTAGAGCAGCTCATGCAGGAGGTTGCTCATTCACCAAGTTTAGAACGGTTGTGAAGCAAAAAGTGAGTTTGAGAGAGTTTAAGGGTGTGAGAGGAGGTGATCCGTTTTCCCTTGTTCAGAGTGTGTAGTTTCTTACTACAAGAGGTAAGTGATGTTCTTGAATATGTTTTCTGAAGGTTTTAGGGGGATTTGAGGAAGGAGATGTATGCTTAGGTTTTTAATGGTGTTTTTGATGTTTTATGCATGTATACATGTTTCTGTGTTTTATGTTAGATTTGGTTTGGGGTGATTAGCTAGTTTTGGACCCCTGTGATCATATACATGAGTATATGTATGTTGAGTAGATGAGAGCTGCATGTTTTGAGAGCTTGAGGGGAAGGAGAAGATGGTTTGCCGTTGAAGCTGAGTTCTGGATGAACTCAGGTTCGGCAGCCGAACGGTCATTCGGCCGCCGAACCTCGTGCATGGTGGCTTTGGCTGCCACAGTTTGCCCCCGCGAGTTGTGCATGTTCGGCTCTGTTTGGGGACTTCGGCCGCCGAAGGTGCCGCCGAAGGTTAGAGACTTTCGTCTCTGGCGTATGTGTTGGCCCCCGAAACTTGCCCCCGAAAGGGTTCGGCCGCCGAAGCTTGAGATTCGGCCGCCGAAGGTGCTTGAGTTTCGTCTCTGGAGAGGACATTCGGCCGCCGAACCTGCCGCCGAAAGTGTTCTGTCCAGCTTTTCTTTTGCATGCTTTGCATGGCTAGTTAAGTGAGTTTCAGGGGATTCTTGGGGAGGTTAATAGAAGTAGTGATAAGTGAGTTTGGTCCCTCATTTGAGTCCATCTGTATACCCGGCGTGAGTCCGGCGTCGGCATTCCTGTTTACCAGTGGAAACCAGGATGTCGAAGTGTGTTCATTGTTCTTAAGTGCTATTATGTGTTATATGAGATGTTTTAAGGTTAAGGGAAGTGAGTGTTTGAGGTGAAATGACCTAGGCAGGTGAGCCAAGTTCGGCCGCCGAAAGTAAGTTCGGCCGCCGAAAGTGTTTGGCTTCCGAAGGGAAGTTCGGCCCCCGAATGTTGCATGGTCTTGCACGTGATTGGGCAGCCGACGATGAGTTGGCCAGCCAAGCTGAGTCATGGCTTTTGACAGATGTTGGCCTCAGATTCTTGCCATGAATTAGCCACGTTTTTGCTGACTCTTCTGCAAGTGTTTAGAGCAGCTCATGCAGGAGGTTGCTCATTCACCAAGTTTAGAACGGTTGTGAAGCAAAAAGTGAGTTTGAGAGAGTTTGAGGGTGTGAGAGGAGGTGATCCGTTTTCCCTTGTTCAGAGTGTGTAGTTTCTTACTACAGGAGGTAAGTGATGTTCTTGAATATGTTTTCTGAAGGTTTTAGGGGGATTTGAGGAAGGAGATGTATGCTTAGGTTTTTAATGGTGTTTTTGATGTTTTATGCATGTATACATGTTTCTGTGTTTTATGTTAGATTTGGTTTGGGGTGATTAGCTAGTTTTGGACCCCTGTGATCATATACATGAGTATATGTATGTTGAGTAGATGAGAGCTGCATGTTTTGAGAGCTTGAGGGGAAGGAGAAGATGGTTTGCCGTTGAAGCTGAGTTCTGGATGAACTCAGGTTCGGCAGCCGAAAGGTCATTCGGCCGCCGAACCTCGTGCATGGTGGCTTTGGCTGCCACAGTTTGCCCCCGCGAGTTGTGCATGTTCGGCTCTGTTTGGGGACTTCGGCCGCCGAAGGTGCCGCCGAAGGTTAGAGACTTTCGTCTCTGGCGTATGTGTTGGCCCCCGAAACTTGCCCCCGAAAGGGTTCGGCCGCCGAAGCTTGAGATTCGGCCGCCGAAGGTGCTTGAGTTTCGTCTCTGGAGAGGACATTCGGCCGCCGAACCTGCCGCCGAAAGTGTTCTGTCCAGCTTTTCTTTTGCATGCTTTGCATGGCTAGTTAAGTGAGTTTCAGGGGATTCTTGGGGAGGTTAATAGAAGTAGTGATAAGTGAGTTTGGTCCCTCATTTGAGTCCATCTGTATAGGTACAGACCAGAGGAACCAGAGAGAGCAGCAGTGAGTACTGCTCCAGAGATTCAGAACCTGCAGAGTCAGTCAGTCCAGAGCCAGAGGTGAGTGGAACTAAACTTATGACTTTTAATTGAATCACAAACTGCTTTTAGCATATCTCATGCATCATGTTTATGCCATAGGTTGATTGCATTAGTATTCACGACTATGTTGCATTGCATTGGTATTTGATGATGTGAGTAAATGCTGAATGATCCAATAGTCACAGACAGGAAGACCAGGAGCCTTTGACTACGCCCTGGCACGTATAGCAAAGACCAGGAGCCTTTGACTACGCCCTGGCAGGTATATAGCAAAGTCCAGGAGCCTTTGACTACGCCCTGGCAATGGTAAGTTTACAGGTGTTATATACACATATACATATATGACAGGAAGACCAGGTGCTCGATTCTACGCCCTGGCACAGAGTTACTGGGACTATGTGGTGACAGGTTTACTCTTGATGTGGCTTGTCTGTGATATGGCGCATTCCATGAGATCATATTTTATTAAGATGTTTTACTGTTCTACTCACTGGGCTATAGAGCTCATCCCACTCCCTTAACCCCAGTTTTGCAGGTTCAGTGTACAGTGTACAGGGACAGTCCAGCAGAGTACAGGAAGAGTAAAGAAATTTGTAATAGCTTAGAGTGGACATGTAATATTATAGAGATGTAATAGTTGTTGCTTGACCTAGACCTAGTGATGTATGTTTTGTACATGATCTGTATATGTTATATGTTTTCCTGTATGTAAAAACCTGGCTTAACAGGTATGAGTTACCCATCTAGAGCAAGCTCTAGTCAGGGATACAGAGTACAGAGTACATGAGTACAGAGTACAGAGATAGTGCATGCACAGGTTAAGCCTTGGTTCAGAAAAGAGTTTTATTTTCACAGAAAATGTATGATCATGTATGAGGTTTACAGGTACACAGAGAGCATAGCAGGCTTGCTACGGGTTCTGGCGGCCTTAAGCCGACCTGAATCCTAGCGCCGGTGACGGTCCTTTTTGGGGTTTACAGATAAGTGAATCTTCACTTATATGCTCACTGTCTGTCTGTTTGTTATCACTTTTTGCTTCATACCTGGAAGAAAGGTAAATTAGCTCCACGGTACATTGGACCCTTTGAAGTGTTGCAGAGGATCGGAAATGTGTCGTATAAGCTGGATTTACCTGCTTCTATGGAGAGGATTCACCCGGTATTTCATGTTTCTATGCTACGACAGTTTGTGTCAGATCCGAATCAGGTTCTGAGTGAGCCTGAGGTGGAGATTCATACAGATCTCACCTATATAGAGCAGCCAGTGCGGATTCTGGACACGCAGATCAGACAGCTAAGGAACAAAGTGATTCCGATGGTGAAAGTTTTATGGAACCACCATAATTTAGAAGAGTGCACATGGGAGACGCGGGAGTCTATGCTCCAGCAGTATCCATATTTGTTTTGAGGTTAGTTTCCTCCTTGTGTTTTGTTTTTATGTGTTTTAGGAACATTCGAGGACGAATGTTCTTAAGGAGGGGAGAATGTAATACCCGGCGTGAGTCCGGCGTCGGCATTCCTGTTTACCAGTGGAAACCAGGATGTCGAAGTGTGTTCATTGTTCTTAAGTGCTATTATGTGTTATATGAGATGTTTTAAGGTTAAGGGAAGTGAGTGTTTGAGGTGAAATGACCTAGGCAGGTGAGCCAAGTTCGGCAGCCGAAAGTAAGTTCGGCCGCCGAAAGTGTTTGGCTTCCGAAGGGAAGTTCGGCCCCCGAATGTTGCATGGTCTTGCACGTGATTGGGCAGCCGACGATGAGTTGGCCAGCCAAGTTGAGTCATGGCTTTTGACAGATGTTGGCCTCAGATTCTTGCCATGAATTAGCCACGTTTTTGCTGACTCTTCTGCAAGTGTTTAGAGCAGCTCATGCAGGAGGTTGCTCATTCACCAAGTTTAGAACGGTTGTGAAGCAAAAAGTGAGTTTGAGAGAGTTTGAGGGTGTGAGAGGAGGTGATCCGTTTTCCCTTGTTCAGAGTGTGTAGTTTCTTACTACAGGAGGTAAGTGATGTTCTTGAATATGTTTTCTGAAGGTTTTAGGGGGATTTGAGGAAGGAGATGTATGCTTAGGTTTTTAATGGTGTTTTTGATGTTTTATGCATGTATACATGTTTCTGTGTTTTATGTTAGATTTGGTTTGGGGTGATTAGCTAGTTTTGGACCCCTGTGATCATATACATGAGTATATGTATGTTGAGTAGATGAGAGCTGCATGTTTTGAGAGCTTGAGGGGAAGGAGAAGATGGTTTGCCGTTGAAGCTGAGTTCTGGATGAACTCAGGTTCGGCAGCCGAAAGGTCATTCGGCCGCCGAACCTCGTGCATGGTGGCTTTGGCTGCCACAGTTTGCCCCCGCGAGTTGTGCATGTTCGGCTCTGTTTGGGGACTTCGGCCGCCGAAGGTGCCGCCGAAGGTTAGAGACTTTCGTCTCTGGCGTATGTGTTGGCCCCCGAAACTTGCCCCCGAAAGGGTTCGGCCGCCGAAGCTTGAGATTCGGCCGCCGAAGGTGCTTGAGTTTCGTCTCTGGAGAGGACATTCGGCCGCCGAACCTGCCGCCGAAAGTGTTCTGTCCAGCTTTTCTTTTGCATGCTTTGCATGGCTAGTTAAGTGAGTTTCAGGGGATTCTTGGGGAGGTTAATAGAAGTAGTGATAAGTGAGTTTGGTCCCTCATTTGAGTCCATCTGTATAGGTACAGACCAGAGGAACCAGAGAGAGCAGCAGTGAGTACTGCTCCAGAGATTCAGAACCTGCAGAGTCAGTCAGTCCAGAGCCAGAGGTGAGTGGAACTAAACTTATGACTTTTAATTGAATCACAAACTGCTTTTAGCATATCTCATGCATCATGTTTATGCCATAGGTTGATTGCATTAGTATTCACGACTATGTTGCATTGCATTGGTATTTGATGATGTGAGTAAATGCTGAATGATCCAATAGTCACAGACAGGAAGACCAGGAGCCTTTGACTACGCCCTGGCACGTATAGCAAAGACCAGGAGCCTTTGACTACGCCCTGGCAGGTATATAGCAAAGTCCAGGAGCCTTTGACTACGCCCTGGCAATGGTAAGTTTACAGGTGTTATATACACATATACATATATGACAGGAAGACCAGGTGCTCGATTCTACGCCCTGGCACAGAGTTACTGGGACTATGTGGTGACAGGTTTACTCTTGATGTGGCTTGTCTGTGATATGGCGCATTCCATGAGATCATATTTTATTAAGATGTTTTACTGTTCTACTCACTGGGCTATAGAGCTCATCCCACTCCCTTAACCCCAGTTTTGCAGGTTCAGTGTACAGTGTACAGGGACAGTCCAGCAGAGTACAGGAAGAGTAAAGAAATTTGTAATAGCTTAGAGTGGACATGTAATATTATAGAGATGTAATAGTTGTTGCTTGACCTAGACCTAGTGATGTATGTTTTGTACATGATCTGTATATGTTATATGTTTTCCTGTATGTAAAAACCTGGCTTAACAGGTATGAGTTACCCATCTAGAGCAAGCTCTAGTCAGGGATACAGAGTACAGAGTACATGAGTACAGAGTACAGAGATAGTGCATGCACAGGTTAAGCCTTGGTTCAGAAAAGAGTTTTATTTTCACAGAAAATGTATGATCATGTATGAGGTTTACAGGTACACAGAGAGCATAGCAGGCTTGCTACGGGTTCTGGCGGCCTTAAGCCGACCTGAATCCTAGCGCCGGTGACGGTCCTTTTTGGGGTCGTTACAGATTGGTATCAGAGCCCTAGGTTCACATGATCGGACCTATAGAGACAGTGTTGGGCTCAGACAGGTTAGAAGTGGTCAAGCATAATAGGAACAATCATGTCCACTAGGATAGGGTCTTGAGTCCTATCTGCTATGATATGCCATGAGTATTGAATGTATATGATTGCTATGTGATGTTTATGTGCTAAAGTGATATGTTATATGTTGTGTTTCCAGAATAAAGATGCGAGGAACTCGTCGATCAGCTCGATTGACTGGAGTCCCACCAGAGAATGAGAGACCAGCTGCTCGTCCTCCTGCATTGCCAAGGGCAAGGTCTCAGAGATCTAGCAGGGCAGGTACGTCAATAGACCCTAGAAGGTCTGTAGACGAGAGCAGAAGAGGTACAGTGAGGGGAGGAAGATCAGAGGAAAGGAGGGAAGCTATGGAGTTTGATCAGTCTAGAGATGACAGTATGGGTATAGGCAGTTTTGAGGAAGGTATGGGAGAGTCGCAGGGAGGTGCTCAGGCCTCAGATTTTGGCTATCCATCCTTGTTTCAGGAGCCAGAGTATCCGATGGAGGGGATGTCGGAGTACTCTCGCTTTGACCCATATCCTACATACATGCCATATATGCCATATCCGCACTATTACCCATCATATCCACCATATCCTATGTATCCATCTTCCCCTATACATCCAAATGCAGCACACCTAGAGCCAAATGAACCAAATGAACCAGTATTACTACCAGAACCAGTAGCCCCTGTTGTGGACAGACATGAACCTAGCTCATCTGGAGGTAAAGTCCAAATGACGGAGTACTTGAAATTGGATGCTCCTAAATACAACACGGGAGATGATCCATTTGATTACCTCAGAGCAGTTCGGATGATAACCAGTGAATTGGGAGCAGATGATAGGAGAGCCATTGAGATGGCAGGTTTCACAATAAAATGCAGGAAAGCCAGAGAATGGTTTAAGAATTATGTGGAGCCTAGAATGGACAGCATGTCATGGGGAGAGTTCGCCAATGAGTTTGCAGGGTGGGCTTTTCCTGACAGTTCAAGGGAGATGAAGATAATTGAGTTTGAACAGCTGAGACAAACAGATGAGATGACTGTGGATGAGTTCACAGATAAGTTCCTAGATCTGCTTCAGTACGTGGGTCAGGCCTATGATACTGATCAGAAGAAGGCAAGGAGATATACCATGAGACTTCATCCCAGGTATTCTTCTTTGATCCTTCCAGCAGAAAAGGAGAGTTTTCACTCTATTATAGATGCAGCTAGGAAAATGGAAGCTAGTGCCAAGAGTCAGAAACAGGCACAGGCTTCGGGTTCTAAGGCCCCCAGTTCAGGTTCGACAGGCAGTAAGAGATGGGATAGAGCGAGAGGAACAAGGAAAGGGTTCTGGAATAAAGTCAAGTCAGGTCTGGGAATAGGTAGTGGCTCAAGCTCTGGCACAGCTCCAGTCTGCAGACGATGCGGAAAACCACATGGAGGAGTTTGTCGGTTGGGATCTTCAGCTTGTTTTCGATGTGGACAGGAAGGGCATATTGCTCGGGATTGTCCGCAGATGACTTTTGCACCATCCCAGCAGATGAGTTCAGGCAGTGTGGTACAGCCAGTTGTACGGCCAGTAGCTCCAGTCATGCCTCAGACGAGTGGCAGAGGTAGAGGGAGAGGGGTAGCCTCTACTTCAGCAGCAGGTTCCCGAGGTGGAAATCCGGTAGCCCCAGCACGGATTTTCACGGTGACACAGGAGGAGGCTAACACGTCGAACACAGTGGTGTCAGGTAATCTCATCATTGGGTGTTCAGATGTGTATGCTTTGATGGACCCCGGTGCTTCTCATTCCTTTATTGCTTCGAGAGCCATAGAGCGGTTGGGTTTGATCAGTTCTGAGTTAGAGTATCCTCTCTGGGTCAGTGGACCTAGATGTGACCCATCAGTGGCAGTGTCAGTCTGTCGTTTCAGTCCAGTATTCATAGAGGGTAGATGCCTTCCAGCTGACCTTGTGGTTCTAGATTTGACAGATTTTGATGTCATTCTAGGGATGGATTGGCTATCTGCATATGGTGCTACGTTGGACTGTCGAGAAAAGCTAGTGAGTCTCAGAGACCAGGATGGGTCAGAGTGTGTCTTCCGAGGAGACAGGAGAGGTACACCCAGAGGTATGATTTCAGCCCTTCAGGCTCGTCGTTTGCTTAGGAGGGGTTGTCAGGGGTTTCTAGCTCATGTGAGAGAGCTAGACAGTCAGGATAGGGAACCAGCCACAGTACCAGTAGTCCGAGAGTTTCTCGATGTGTTCCCAGACGATTTGCCAGGACTACCACCTGATAGGGACATAGGGTTTGAAATTGAATTACTGCCAGGTACTAGACCTATCTCTATTACTCCCTACAGGATGGCGCCAGCTGAGTTAACAGAGTTGAAAGCACAGTTGCAGGACTTGGTAGATAAGGGTTTCATCCGCCCTAGTACCTCACCTTGGGGTGCGCCAGTGCTCTTTGTCAGAAAGAAGGATGGATCCCTTAGACTTTGTATCGACTACAGACAGTTGAACAAGGTCACTATCAAGAATAGGTATCCCTTACCTCGGATTGATGATCTATTTGACCAGCTAGCTGGAGCAGGTTGTTTCTCGAAAATAGATCTGAGATCTGGGTATCATCAGTTGAGAGTCAGAGAGGCAGATGTGCCTAAGACAGCTTTCCGGACCAGATATGGGCATTATGAGTTCTTAGTGATGCCGTTCGGGTTGACTAACGCCCCTGCAGCATTTATGGATCTCATGAACAGGGTATTCAGTGAGTTTCTAGATCACTTTGTCATTGTGTTTATCGATGATATCTTAGTGTATTCCAGAGATGCAGAGGAGCATGCCCAGCATCTGAGGATAGTTTTGCAGACACTGAGAGAGCATGGTTTATATGCCAAATTCTCAAAGTGTGAGTTTTGGTTGAGGAGTATTTCCTTCTTGGGACATGTCGTATCAGCAGAGGGTATTGAGGTAGATCCCAAGAAGATAGAGGCTGTAGCTAACTGGCCCAGACCCACGACAGTGACTGAGATTAAAAGCTTTCTGGGACTGGCAGGTTACTACAGGAGGTTCGTTCAGAACTTCTCAAAGATAGCAACTCCTATGACCAAATTGACGCAAAAGAACCAGAAGTTTATCTGGTCAGACCAGTGTGAAGAGAGCTTTGAGGAGCTCAAGAGGAGCTTGACAACAGCACCAGTGTTAGCTCTGCCTGTGAGTCATGAGGATTTCACAGTGTTCTGTGATGCATCTCGAGTGGGATTGGGTTGTGTATTGATGCAGAGTGATAGAGTAATCGCTTATGCTTCTAGACAGTTGAAGAAGCACGAGTTGAAATACATGATCATACATTTTCTGTGAAAATAAAACTCTTTTCTGAACCAAGGCTTAACCTGTGCATGCACTATCTCTGTACTCTGTACTCATGTACTCTGTACTCTGTATCCCTGACTAGAGCTTGCTCTAGATGGGTAACTCATACCTGTTAAGCCAGGTTTTTACATACAGGAAAACATATAACATATACAGATCATGTACAAAACATACATCACTAGGTCTAGGTCAAGCAACAACTATTACATCTCTATAATATTACATGTCCACTCTAAGCTATTACAAATTTCTTTACTCTTCCTGTACTCTGCTGGACTGTCCCTGTACACTGTACACTGAACCTGCAAAACTGGGGTTAAGGGAGTGGGATGAGCTCTATAGCCCAGTGAGTAGAACAGTAAAACATCTTAATAAAATATGATCTCATGGAATGCGCCATATCACAGACAAGCCACATCAAGAGTAAACCTGTCACCACATAGTCCCAGTAACTCTGTGCCAGGGCGTAGAATCGAGCACCTGGTCTTCCTGTCATATATGTATATGTGTATATAACACCTGTAAACTTACCATTGCCAGGGCGTAGTCAAAGGCTCCTGGACTTTGCTATATACCTGCCAGGGCGTAGTCAAAGGCTCCTGGTCTTTGCTATACGTGCCAGGGCGTAGTCAAAGGCTCCTGGTCTTCCTGTCTGTGACTATTGGATCATTCAGCATTTACTCACATCATCAAATACCAATGCAATGCAACATAGTCGTGAATACTAATGCAATCAACCTATGGCATAAACATGATGCATGAGATATGCTAAAAGCAGTTTGTGATTCAATTAAAAGTCATAAGTTTAGTTCCACTCACCTCTGGCTCTGGACTGACTGACTCTGCAGGTTCTGAATCTCTGGAGCAGTACTCACTGCTGCTCTCTCTGGTTCCTCTGGTCTGTACCTATACAGATGGACTCAAATGAGGGACCAAACTCACTTATCACTACTTCTATTAACCTCCCCAAGAATCCCCTGAAACTCACTTAACTAGCCATGCAAAGCATGCAAAAGAAAAGCTGGACAGAACACTTTCGGCGGCAGGTTCGGCGGCCGAATGTCCTCTCCAGAGACGAAACTCAAGCACCTTCGGCGGCCGAATCTCAAGCTTCGGCGGCCGAACCCTTTCGGGGGCAAGTTTCGGGGGCCAACACATACGCCAGAGACGAAAGTCTCTAACCTTCGGCGGCACCTTCGGCGGCCGAAGTCCCCAAACAGAGCCGAACATGCACAACTCGCGGGGGCAAACTGTGGCAGCCAAAGCCACCATGCACGAGGTTCGGCGGCCGAATGACCTTTCGGCTGCCGAACCTGAGTTCATCCAGAACTCAGCTTCAACGGCAAACCATCTTCTCCTTCCCCTCAAGCTCTCAAAACATGCAGCTCTCATCTACTCAACATACATATACTCATGTATATGATCACAGGGGTCCAAAACTAGCTAATCACCCCAAACCAAATCTAACATAAAACACAGAAACATGTATACATGCATAAAACATCAAAAACACCACTAAAAACCTAAGCATACATCTCCTTCCTCAAATCCCCCTAAAACCTTCAGAAAACATATTCAAGAACATCACTTACCTCCTGTAGTAAGAAACTACACACTCTGAACAAGGGAAAACGGATCACCTCCTCTCACACCCTCAAACTCTCTCAAACTCACTTTTTGCTTCACAACCGTTCTAAACTTGGTGAATGAGCAACCTCCTGCATGAGCTGCTCTAAACACTTGCAGAAGAGTCAGCAAAAACGTGGCTAATTCATGGCAAGAATTTGAGGCCAACATCTGTCAAAAGCCATGACTCAGCTTGGCTGGCCAACTCATCGTCGGCTGCCCAATCACGTGCAAGACCATGCAACATTCGGGGGCCGAACTTCCCTTCGGAAGCCAAACACTTTCGGCGGCCGAACTTACTTTCGGCGGCCGAACTTGGCTCACCTGCCTAGGTCATTTCACCTCAAACACTCACTTCCCTTAACCTTAAAACATCTCATATAACACATAATAGCACTTAAGAACAATGAACACACTTCGACATCCTGGTTTCCACTGGTAAACAGGAATGCCGACGCCGGACTCACGCCGGGTATTACATTCTCCCCTCCTTAAGAACATTCGTCCTCGAATGTTCCTAAAACACATAAAAACAAAACACAAGGAGGAAACTAACCTCAAAACAAATATGGATACTGCTGGAGCATAGACTCCCGCGTCTCCCATGTGCACTCTTCTAAATTATGGTGGTTCCATAAAACTTTCACCATCGGAATCACTTTGTTCCTTAGCTGTCTGATCTGCGTGTCCAGAATCCGCACTGGCTGCTCTATATAGGTGAGATCTGTATGAATCTCCACCTCAGGCTCACTCAGAACCTGATTCGGAACATTCGAGGATGAATGTTCTTAAGGAGGGGAGAATGTAATACCCGGCGTGAGTCCGGCGTCGGCATTCCTGTTTACCAGTGGAAACCAGGATGTCGAAGTGTGTTCATTGTTCTTAAGTGCTATTATGTGTTATATGAGATGTTTTAAGGTTAAGGGAAGTGAGTGTTTGAGGTGAAATGACCTAGGCAGGTGAGCCAAGTTCGGCCGCCGAAAGTAAGTTCGGCCGCCGAAAGTGTTTGGCTTCCGAAGGGAAGTTCGGCCCCCGAATGTTGCATGGTCTTGCACGTGATTGGGCAGCCGACGATGAGTTGGCCAGCCAAGCTGAGTCATGGCTTTTGACAGATGTTGGCCTCAGATTCTTGCCATGAATTAGCCACGTTTTTGCTGACTCTTCTGCAAGTGTTTAGAGCAGCTCATGCAGGAGGTTGCTCATTCACCAAGTTTAGAACGGTTGTGAAGCAAAAAGTGAGTTTGAGAGAGTTTGAGGGTGTGAGAGGAGGTGATCCGTTTTCCCTTGTTCAGAGTGTGTAGTTTCTTACTACAGGAGGTAAGTGATGTTCTTGAATATGTTTTCTGAAGGTTTTAGGGGGATTTGAGGAAGGAGATGTATGCTTAGGTTTTTAATGGTGTTTTTGATGTTTTATGCATGTATACATGTTTCTGTGTTTTATGTTAGATTTGGTTTGGGGTGATTAGCTAGTTTTGGACCCCTGTGATCATATACATGAGTATATGTATGTTGAGTAGATGAGAGCTGCATGTTTTGAGAGCTTGAGGGGAAGGAGAAGATGGTTTGCCGTTGAAGCTGAGTTCTGGATGAACTCAGGTTCGGCAGCCGAAAGGTCATTCGGCCGCCGAACCTCGTGCATGGTGGCTTTGGCTGCCACAGTTTGCCCCCGCGAGTTGTGCATGTTCGGCTCTGTTTGGGGACTTCGGCCGCCGAAGGTGCCGCCGAAGGTTAGAGACTTTCGTCTCTGGCGTATGTGTTGGCCCCCGAAACTTGCCCCCGAAAGGGTTCGGCCGCCGAAGCTTGAGATTCGGCCGCCGAAGGTGCTTGAGTTTCGTCTCTGGAGAGGACATTCGGCCGCCGAACCTGCCGCCGAAAGTGTTCTGTCCAGCTTTTCTTTTGCATGCTTTGCATGGCTAGTTAAGTGAGTTTCAGGGGATTCTTGGGGAGGTTAATAGAAGTAGTGATAAGTGAGTTTGGTCCCTCATTTGAGTCCATCTGTATAGGTACAGACCAGAGGAACCAGAGAGAGCAGCAGTGAGTACTGCTCCAGAGATTCAGAACCTGCAGAGTCAGTCAGTCCAGAGCCAGAGGTGAGTGGAACTAAACTTATGACTTTTAATTGAATCACAAACTGCTTTTAGCATATCTCATGCATCATGTTTATGCCATAGGTTGATTGCATTAGTATTCACGACTATGTTGCATTGCATTGGTATTTGATGATGTGAGTAAATGCTGAATGATCCAATAGTCACAGACAGGAAGACCAGGAGCCTTTGACTACGCCCTGGCACGTATAGCAAAGACCAGGAGCCTTTGACTACGCCCTGGCAGGTATATAGCAAAGTCCAGGAGCCTTTGACTACGCCCTGGCAATGGTAAGTTTACAGGTGTTATATACACATATACATATATGACAGGAAGACCAGGTGCTCGATTCTACGCCCTGGCACAGAGTTACTGGGACTATGTGGTGACAGGTTTACTCTTGATGTGGCTTGTCTGTGATATGGCGCATTCCATGAGATCATATTTTATTAAGATGTTTTACTGTTCTACTCACTGGGCTATAGAGCTCATCCCACTCCCTTAACCCCAGTTTTGCAGGTTCAGTGTACAGTGTACAGGGACAGTCCAGCAGAGTACAGGAAGAGTAAAGAAATTTGTAATAGCTTAGAGTGGACATGTAATATTATAGAGATGTAATAGTTGTTGCTTGACCTAGACCTAGTGATGTATGTTTTGTACATGATCTGTATATGTTATATGTTTTCCTGTATGTAAAAACCTGGCTTAACAGGTATGAGTTACCCATCTAGAGCAAGCTCTAGTCAGGGATACAGAGTACAGAGTACATGAGTACAGAGTACAGAGATAGTGCATGCACAGGTTAAGCCTTGGTTCAGAAAAGAGTTTTATTTTCACAGAAAATGTATGATCATGTATGAGGTTTACAGGTACACAGAGAGCATAGCAGGGAATTAGGTCAAATCCACTCGGGCTAGGGCGGGCCGTATTGGCTCCCCCGAGGGACAAATCCTGCCTGGAACCCGTGAGGGTGAAGGGATGTTAAGAGCTGCTCACAGTGGCCGCCCCTAGGAGGTGTAACGGGCTGTGAGCGGTAACAGGGCCGGTCGTACGGGGCCGGGCTGTTACATAAAAAGGCGCCTTTTTATGTAACAGCCCGGCCCCGTACGACCGGCCCTGTTACCGCTCACAGCCCGTTACACCTCCTAGGGGCGGCCACTGTGAGCAGCTCTTAACATCCCTTCACCCTCACGGGTTCCAGGCAGGATTTGTCCCTCGGGGGAGCCAATACGGCCCGCCCTAGCCCGAGTGGATTTGGCCCAATTCCTTCCTCTGGGAATTAGGTCGCCTCCCCCACTGCTCGAACCCTTGACCTCCCACTTTAAGGGAATAGTCTGGTGAGAGTGAGTACCAATTGTTCCATTGGAACAATTGGTACTCACTCTCACCAGACTATTCCCTTAAAGTGGGAGGTCAAGGGTTCGAGCAGTGGGGGAGGCGACCTAATTCCCAGAGGAAGGAATTGGGCCAAATCCACTCGGGCTAGGGCGGGCCGTATTGGCTCCCCCGAGGGACAAATCCTGCCTGGAACCCGTGAGGGTGAAGGGATGTTAAGAGCTGCTCACAGTGGCCGCCCCTAGGAGGTGTAACGGGCTGTGAGCGGTAACAGGGCCGGTCGTACGGGGCCGGGCTGTTACAGCTTTCATGGTGAAGCATGATTATGTGTTATAGTTGCTGTTTTGTTGGGGTTAATAGGTAGTTTTGGACCCCTTGGAGCATATACCCGAGTATATGCAAGTTGAGGAGTTGTGTATGCATGTTGGAGTGGTGTTGGTGCTTGGCAGGAGATGGTTGTGCACGAAGCTGAGTTCTGGATGAACTCAGGTTCGGCCGCCGAAGGGAGGATTCGGCCGCCGAACCCCTTGTGAAGGTAGTTTCGGCTGCCTAAGGTTGCCCCCGAAAGAATGGACTTTCGGATCTGTCCTGCACGTTCGGCCGCCGAAGGTGCCGCCGAAGGTGTCCTGCCTAGCTTTTCCTTTGCATGTTTTCAGTGATTGTTCTATGAGCTTTTAGAGGGGTTTTGGGAAGATGTTTAAGAGTTAATAAGAGTATGTTTGACACCTCAATCGAGTCCTTTTGTGTAGGATCGGACCCGACAGTTCAGGGAGGTCGTCAGGATTAGCAGTTGCAGAGTCAGTCAGGTTTCTGCTTGAGGAGCAGAGGTGAGTAGAACGAAACTTAATCTTTTATGAAAGAAACATAATGCTTTAGCATAGTTCATGCATCATGACTGCTATGATATGTAATAGGGTGATTGCATTAGAATCACGAATATGAAGCATTGCATCTTATTGATGATTATGTGATCAGAGGTTAGGTGGACCCAGGCGACTCCAATAGCCTAAGCTTCGGCTCCTGTCATTGTGTCAGGTCAGTTGGGCAAGTATATGTTGGTATGCCCTGTGTAGCTCCTTTGGGGGGCCAGTTTTGACAGAGGGTATTTTTGGGGTCATGTCTACCTTAATGAAGATTGGACCAAGGCGACTTCACTAGCCCGTCGAGGGAGTTGTGGGGTCATGTCTAATCCATGATATATTGAGATGTTTGTTTGGTGATGCATTTTCATATATAGTGCGTATGAATGAACTGTTTTCAGTGTTTCTACTCACTGGGCTTTAGAAGCTCATCCCTTTCCCTTAATCCCAGTTTTGCAGGTTCAGAGTAGCTGGGAAGGGCAGAAGCATCAGAGGTGCTAAAGGATTGCATGTGTAATAGTATAATGTGGACATGATGTAATTAAAGAGATAGATGTAAAGTGATGTAATAGATAGTTCGTCAATCAGTATGTTAATGAGATAGACTGTGCTTTTGCCTATAGTGTATGTTAATCCCTTGAGTATATGCATGTATCCTGTTTTATAGTTTCTTGATGAGAAATGAGTCAGACCAGACTTAATATATGTTGTGTTTCGAAAACCCAGTGAATGATAACTGTGAGGGAAGACAGGGATTCATTCCTTTGACCCAAGACCAGTGCAATAGGAAAGACCAGGTTTGATTCCTGTGATCCATAGAGAGAGGCCATTAGAGAAGACCAGGTTTGATTCCTGTGACTCTATGGTAGCCAAGTTAACTTATGATATGCTGACCCTTACAGAGTGGGTTCTATGCTGCAGAGCGCATAGGGTATGGAGGTTACTTGGTAGAGTATCACTGGTGTATTATAGATAGCCTGAGGGCTAGCTCAGATTAGTATATCTGAGTATTTTGGTTCATATGCATGGACCTACAGAGAGTGTTTTAAAGGTTAAGTCTGGTAGTTTTAAAGTAAAGTTTTAACAGTTAGTAGTCCAGTTGGATCATGTATGGGATTTTCACAGGTACACAGAGTTCATAGCAGGCTTACTACGGGTCTAGGCGGCCTTAAGCCGATCTGGATCCTAGTGCCGAGCAGTTTGGGCCGTTACAAAGAGGGTACCGGTTTCCGGGCTGTTACACCTGGAATATCCAGCATTTGAAACGATACTTCCCCTGAGATGTTATCAAATGTAAAAGATCAATTGTATCTTAACGCATGATAATAAAATAGACGTTGTCATCGTCCAAATGCCTTATTCGCCATGACTTATGTTGTTTTCATGAAAGAAATAAAAGAGAAAACTAAAGCAGGCACCAATGCCCAAAGCCTCGGGGAGGCACAAGACCTCCCGGCGCCACAAAAACGAACTGAGATGACAAGGCCCCAGAAAATAGAAGACCGGGATCCCCAAGATCTCCCGACAACAGAAGACCGGGATCTCCAAGATCTCCTGGCACCAGAAGACCGGGATCCCCAAGATCTCCCGGCACCTCAAGACCGGGATCCCCAAGATCTCCCGGCACCTCAAGACCGGGATCCCCAAGATCTCCCGGCAACAGAAGACCGAGATCCCCAAGATCTCCCGGCACCAGAAGACCGGAATCCCCAAGATCTCCCGGCACCATAAGACCGGGATCCCCAAGATCTCCCGGCACTAAAAGACCGAGATCCCCAAGATCTCCAGCACCATAAGACCAGGATCCCCAAGATCTCTCGGCACTGCAAGATCGGGATCCCCAAGATCTCCCGACACCTCAAGACCGGGATCCTCAAGATCTCCCGGCACCACAAGACCAGGATCCCCAAGGTCTCCTGGCATCGAGCTGAGATGACAAGACCTCAGCCAGGAAGATGACCAGGATCCCCAAGATCTCCTGGCATCGAGCTGAGACGATAAGACCTCAGCTGGAAAGGTGACCAGGATCCCCAAGATCTCCTGGCACTGAGCTGAGATGACCGGACCTCAGCCAGAAAGGTGACCAGGATCCCCAAGATCTCCCGACACCAGAAGGTCGAGCTGAAAAGATAAAAGTAACATGAAGATAAAAGTGCCGACTTGAGGCACGTAAACGTAAGCCAGAAAAACAAAGCAAGAAGAGAACCGAACTCAGAAAGTTCAAGGGCAAACCATAGCTACAAGCTCCTTATGATCTAAGAGGAAGCCTAAAGCATGAGCAGACAAGGCTCCGGCCTTGATTCTTATCAGAACAGAACTAAAAACAAGAGGCCAGCCCCTACTCATCACTTTAAAAGGTACATGATCCTTTTTACTTTGGTTATATGAACGTTATACATCCGAGCCCATATTAATAAAGTAATTAAAAGAGAAATGAGAACGTCCAGTCAATTGTTAAAAATCGAACTCATAGGTGACGACCTGATATAGTTGAATCCTGCAAAAGATTAGATAAACATGTAGCTTAAAGGTTTTTATCTTTAAGGTAAAACCAACTCGGAAAAGGCTTGCAGACAAGAATGCCTTGGTGAGATTGGAAAAATTTATAAGTTAAAAGTTTAGCCAAATTGGCAGAATTTCAGCTCTGACTGGCTTGAGGGCAAAAGAGGAAAGATGTTATAGTTGATTCCTTGAAAAAATTATTAAGTACATGGTTTGAGAATCCCATCTTTAGCATACTGACAAGTTAAGCCGAGTAGGCCTTTAATAGATTAAGTCAATTAGACTTTTAGCAGATTGAGTAATGCTATGAGAACAGAAAAGTAAAAGCAAAAATGGTTCACATATAAACACAAATAAAACTAGATTTCATTAAATAAAGAGAAAAATTACAACTTAATCATCTACTCTACTGAAGGAAAAACTGTCCTCAAGGGACTTACATGCCTAGGTACATTGTCATCTACATTGGCATTATTTGTATCACTATCACCTACACTATTATCTACAAAGGGCACAAGTTCCTGCCCCTGAGGCCCGACGCTTTCGTCCTCCTGCCTCGGCTCGGCAGCTGCCTCAGAAGACCCAGCTGCAGTACGAGAAGCTCCTTTGGGTAGGAGTCTATCGTCCTCCCCGTAGAGCACCTCCTCGCCATCAGAGTCTTCCTCAGCAGCTCGGAGTTCAGCCAACGGGGTGGAGGGGGCATATCTGGCAGTCCTCAGGCCTCGATTATATCCAGAGACGAACATGCGAAAGCTTTTATTCCATATGGCTGTCTTCATTTCGCTAGAAGCTTTAAACTCCGCAAGTCGCTCTTTGCAGGCCTCAGCTATCTTAGTGTTCAGCTCCGAAGAGTCCTTATAGCTCTGAAGATGAGCTTCACAGGCTTGCTGGATCTCCCCTTTGAGCTCTACCGACCCCTTGTATTCCCTCAAGCGCTCCTCGCACTCCAGCTGGACTCTGTCCTCAGCATGCTTGGCGTCCTCGAGCAAGGCAGCACACCTTTTCTTAAGGACCTCGACCTCCTGGCAGAGATGTTGATTCTGAAGTTTAGACGTCTCTACTGCCAGGGCTAGGTCTCTCTCATTATCAACCCTTTTAGCCAGCTCTTGCTCAAGGACCACCACCCAGGCCAGGGCTTCTTCTCTCTATGCCAGCACGGCATCAAAATCTGCCTTCAGTAGCTCGTGCTGGTGCCGAGCCTCATCCCTCTGACTCAGGGCCTCATCCTTTTCTCGCTGGATCCCCTCCAAGGAGGATAGTTGCTTTAATGCTTCGTCACGTTGATCCTTCGTCTCAGCTGTCCTCCCATCAGCCCTTTTGAGGGCCTCCAGCGCGGTGTGTAGCTCTATCTGGAGGGACCTGGAATGTTCTCGGGCAACCGCGAGATTGCCCTGGGCATCGCTGGTTGCAGACAGGTTCTCCTCCAGACGTGCCTCCTCAATCTGGCGATCCACAGACTCCCAGAGAGAGTGGTCACGAGCGTCCACCTCCATGAAGAGGCTCATCACCTAGTACAAAAAGACAACCGTTAAGACAAAGAAACAAAGAAAGTCAAAAAGAAAACAAAAGAGACAACTTACCATCAAGAGCATCTCCCTGATCGTGTCTCCGAGCTCCCTTCGAGGTTGAGACCGAAACGCTGCCTGCTCCCTAGTGGAACTGGCTAGAAGGCCAGTAAGGGGAAGCAAGCGTGGGTCAGAAGCCTCTGTGATGCCGCCAAACATCCGCTCCTTGATGATTTCGGCAACTACGCTCGCGGGAGACTGGTGGGTGATGTCCTCCGCGTTTAAGATATCGTTGTCTGGGACAGACAGCAGGGGCACCATAGAGGTCTTCTCCTTCTCAAGAGAAGGTAGAGGTGGAGCCGGTTTTCTAGAGGCCCTAGCCTTCTTGGAAGCAGGAGCTGGGGCATGAACTTTGGAGGGAGGGGGACGCTTACTCCCAGCCTCTCCTGCAGGGCCTTCGGGGGCAGCGGACGACTTCTCTAGAGGAGGAACGACCTCAATCGAACTGGGCTCAGCCCTCTCTGCAAGAACGCCCTCAGTTGCAGGGGTGCCTTCAGTAGCGACCCCCTGAGCACCTTCACTTACGAGGATGACCCCCAGCCCGTCCTCGGGAACCCTGCGTCCAGCAGGAGCAGCTCCAGACCTTTCTTCAGGAACAACCACCGAGGACACGACAGCATCTGTCTTCACTTGCTCGGCACTCTCCACCGGGCTAATAGTAATCTTCGGAGCCTTCTTCGTCCGCTTAGAAGGAGCCCGTCGGGACTTGGGAGCATGAGAAGGTTGAGGGGCAGAGTCTGACCTGCTATGGCTGGAGGGCCTCCCTGACCTGACACCTCGGGAACTTGGTCTGGGAGCCTGAGAAGTAGTTGGAGCTGGAGGAGGAGGTCGGCTACCCGACCTGGAAGATATAACCTCGGCCGCTCTCTGAGTAGCCTCTCCCACCTATTGACCAGCTAGAAGAGCGTCTAGCGCAACATTTATGCTCTCCCGGGACAATGTAAGGTTCTTGGGAGGCTTAATCTGGTCCATTTTCACTTCAGAAGCTGCAAAATCCAAAATCAGGACAAGTCAGAATAGTACTCAATAAAAATCACCAAAACAAGATTAAAATGAGCAAACGGAATAGAGTACCCGCGTCCTTGATATCCCGAAGGTTGGACGCATACAAGCACTTCTCGACATCATACTTCATTTCGACAGAAGTCAGTCGAACGAACCCGACCTGCTCGGTAAGGCTCAACTGGGGCAGGTCATTGCAACCCAACGAGACATCATCCCAGTCGAGTCCTAACTCCCAAGCCAATCCAGTCTCCTTCTTCAATTCCACCATGACAAAACCCTCTACCCAGCCCTTGATAGAGTCCTTATACACCGTAAAAATTGACAGCCCCCTGCGGGGGGCAAAATAGTAAAACTTTTGGCTCGCCTTGACAAGCCTGAAAAAGGTAACGAACAGACGCACCGTGGGTGTAAGCCCCCAGCTCAGACACACAGATTCAAAGAAAGACATGAATAGAATGGAATTAGGGGTCAGCATCCGAGGGGTAATCTCGAAATACCGGAAGACCTCGATGAAGAAGGGAGAGAAAGGAAAGGACAAACCATACTCCCTTTGCTTAACGAAGAATATTAAGCTCGTGTCCCTTTGAGGGTTGAACAGACCAGGAGGAGAAGGATCGGGAAGAATGATCCTCTCATTCTGGTAAGGGGCCAGGATGTGAAAAAGGGGGGTGTCTAGGTACTCCCTGAGGATGAAGTTCCTAATATTGGATGGAGTGATGCTAGACTCTAGGTTGATAACATCGGGGAGACTAGAGCTATCCATGGTAGAAGAAGAGGCGCACCTGGAAAGCAGTTAGTGCGGATGAGCAGAGGAAAGCGAAGCTAATAAGAGCGCACAGAGAGTTAAAGAGAGCAAAAATTTTGAGAAGGCAGAGGGAATTCGAAATTCGAAATTCGAAATGACAATAAGATGAAAGGGTGTTCTAAGGCAAACTGTACTTAGACGGCGCGGTCATAATGACTCTCGGTATTTACCCCCTCATCAGTCGGGCAATAACTGATGAGAAGGTAAAGGGACAATTGATGACCGCTGGATTCCTCCACCCCGGTTTGGGGTCGGGCCTATGGCGATAGCCCATTACCTGAAGGCCCTCAAGCCACCCACCTGAACCAGGTCCGGCCCGCTCAGCCTTAAGACCGGGCTCCACCCCGATTTCTCAGATAGATCGGCCCAACCTTCTCAGCCCAACGATCAGATTTTCTCTGGGCTCAGTATTGAACTCCTCTTCCTGCCCAGCCCGGAGGAAGGAAGGTGGCTAGCCCGTCCAGCTCGTCCCCCAGGTGGGTCCGTCCGCATGCGTGCCCGGGGAGAATTAAATGGCCGTTACGCATGCAACAGATATCTGATATTCTCGTACGACTGTATCAGTATGGCAGAGACAGGTGGCCCAATGAAAACAAGGCCGGTACACGCCATTGACAGAGGAAGGAAAAGAATAAAAGGGGAGGGTCACTCTCCTTTTAGACTAAGCTTTTTCTAAGTTAGCGAAAACTCTTGTAAAACCCTATTTTCTGGATCTCAGATCATCAATATATAATACACATAAATCATTCCTCAAACTCAAAATTTTTTTATCCCAAATATATTATTTTTAAAATATAATATACATAGATTCATCCTTTTGTTAAAAAAAATTGTAAGAAAATTACTTAAGCTATTTTTATCTATTTCTCATATAAAACTGATTGCAATGTAAAAATAAATAAAATAATAATAATTGAAACTATATATATAATATTTATAATATTATATTTTTCAAATATAATTTAGGGATGATAATAAATTAAAAATAATGGAATGAAATATAATTACTGTCAAAATAAATTATTGTCATCTTCAGCAGAGTCGCAATCAAGTGATGTCGTTTTAAAAAACATACCCGATGAAAACATGATCATCCACAACAAAGTCGGACAGGGGACGAGACAGTGAGGAACACGTGGACACTCTGTCCAAGCATGCGTGGAAAATTTAATAAAAATAATCATTTACTTTAGCCTTGAAATCAGGTGCTTAATCACTGCATATTTATTCAGCATAATTTATTTTATAATAAAAGAATTTAAATAAATAATTTTTTTAAATAAAAATATTTTAAATTAAAAATAATTAAATTATCTTCTTTCAAATAAAAAAATTATTAAAAAATTTAATTGAAGTGAATTTTTATAAAAATTTAAAAATTTAAAAATTTTAATTATAAACGATAAAAATATGATTTATATTCAAAAATATTTTTTTTTCAAAATGATAAATTAAAACGCTTGAATTATAAGTGAATAGAAAGGGTGAGGAAAAGACAGTGAGAAGCGATAATTAAGGGGGCTATATTTTGGAGTAGTAGCGGAGTGGGTTTTGAGTAGAAAAACTCTATGTTTTTGTAGTTTTATCAGTGTCGTCTTTAAGTCAATGAGGAAATATCCTCTCCGCCTCAGCATGGTCTGTTTTATATTCGTATGGTTTTTTCATATCAAAGTCTTCTAGAAGGGTTGTTTTGCTAATGTGACGGAGAAGCTCTCATCTGGGAGCTGTATTTTATGGGGGGTTTTGGTCTTCGGTGAAAAAAGCTGCACTACCACCACATTCAATGACTAGTTGCCTTTCGACCGGTGTTTGCTGCAAGCTATTCCTTGTTATCTCTTGCAGTTCTTTAAAAGGTCTTTTCAGGATTTTCGAGTTTTGGCTCTTGACTTTCTTGGAGGCTTTTCCCTGGTGTTAGTTTTGGCTCAACTGTTTATGGTATTGGTGAGGTCAGCAATGATGATGCCAGCCATGCAATGCAACTATTTGTAGATAAAAAGAGAATTAAACAATTTATTTTTAAGACAATTAATATAATATTAATTTAAATATAATCAAATAATGAAATAATAGTGCATTTTTAAGAATATTTTGATAAGTTTTTATACAATTAATGAAAAATTAATGGATAATTTGATGGATGGTTTCCCGGTTTGGTAGATAAAAAAATATATGAAGTATTGAATTATAAGATTGGAGACACGTGTATTAATTTTAAAATAATTCATCAACAAAAAAAGTAATTTATTATATTACTATTTTAACACCTTTAATAACACAATTTATAATAAGTATTTTTTTGAAAGGATAATTTATTATAAGTATATATAATTCATTTGATAAATTTACGTTTGAGTCTTTTCATTCTTCAATTTTCTACTTCACTGAAATTACATTATATTTAATAAATTTTAAATTTTATATTAAATATATTTTATCATTTAATTAAAAACCTTTCTTAATACTTTAGTACCAAAATTATATTATTAATTTTGATAAGAAATCGGTGAATTTAGTTGTAATTTTGTTGTGGGCATTGGAAAAGATGTTATATATATTGCAAAAACTCTACAGATTCTTTAATTTTTTTCGTGGATCCTTAAGACATTTTAAATTGCTTGTCAACGTTTATGTTCATCACCTTTTTACTACTTAATGAAAGATTTGGTTACGCTCTTCTTTGTTAGATTTAATCGTCCAAAATAAGTCATGAGTTGTTACTATAAAATAGGGTCATGTGGCAAGAAATCTAATAAATTGATGTGCAGTCCTGACTGTGCGGTTGTCGAAACCGGTCAAAAATAACTTTTCTAGTTATCAATAATCTTACAACTGTAGATAGTGGTGAAAGGATCGAATCCATAGGGAATTGATACTTACCTATCTTTCTTATCAAGACCAAGAAAACAAACTGAAAATAAAATAACATAAACTGCAAGTAAAGTAAAAAAAGGGATTTTTGAGATTGATTCAATTAAACTACTACTGAAAGCAATAAAGTAAAGCAAACAATAAAATAAAAGGATTCAAATATGAGCAAAACTCTAGTTGAAGAATTGGATCCACTTCAGTTGTTGGGATTGATCATTGATACTGAGATTCTTTTGTTTGATTCAATAAATTAGTTATGGAGATGGAAGACGCTTCTCACCACCATGTCTCTCTTTAAGCATAAATTAATTAGGGAACGTCCTCTAACCAATCACTAATCAACAAGTTGCCAATGAACGTCCTTAAGTCTTAGACATCAAAACAACTGTCAATTGTATTAAGAAATAGAGAGATCTAATTTTAGCTACCCAAACGCATGGAGATATCGCTAGATCATGCAATTTCCTTAGTTTTTACACCAAGTTTTCTTGTGTTTGAATAATCCAAGAAATTACGGACTTAAAACTATTCAAACTAACAATATATCACCTTGCAATCAAGAATCAACTGGCCACATTGATCAAAATAACAAAGCAATAATAGAATCAAGCATGAAATTGCATAAATATTGAATAAACAAAAGTTAAACAATATATGTTCAGATCTCCTAATCCATAAAACAACTAAAGTTTCAACCAATTTTCAACTAGAATAAAAGGTTTCAGCCACTCATGGCTGAAACAAAACCAAAAAAAGAAAGAAAAGAAGGAGAGAAGAGGCCGAAGCCTTGGAGAAGGTGGAGTGGTGCGGTTGCCCTTGGTGTGGCTGAATGGGAGAGATGGCGTGGAGAGAGGAGTGGCTGGCCCTTGAAGAGATCCTTTTATAGGGTTTATGTGCTACCTAAGTGTGCTCAACTTGCAGCCCAAGTCCTTCCCTTGCCGCCCATGTGAGCATTGATGAGGTGGAGCCTCTCTTTTGAATTTTGAATTTTGAATTTTAAATATGCAAGACTTGGGGGGCAAATATGTCTTCTTTGGCTTCCTTGATAAGCTGAATTTGAATTTCAAATTTGAATTTGCATCTTCTAGAGATTTGCCTTCTTCAATAAGGAAAAGGATTCTTGAAGATTTGAATTTCAATTTGCTCTCTTGACTGCACTTTTCTTATCTGCCACTTTCCTTATTTAGCACTTTCCTTATTTAGCACTTTCCTTATTTAGCTGAATCTTGAATTTTGAATTTTGAATGCTCTTGGAGATTTGAAATTTGAATTTCAAATTACTTTCCTTGTTTATCTCCTCTTCAGTTGCAACTTTGCATATTTGCTCTCCTTTGTTCCATTTTAGGCAGTTTTAAGGGCATTTTCTCCAAATTACCTCTTTACACCATTTTCTGCAAAATAAGATCAAAATCAAAAAATTAGGCAAAAAAAGTGTAAATTAACATCAATAACATCATGATAAAATGGTCTAAATTTGGATTGATCAAATACCCCCACACCTAGCCTTTTGCTTGTCCTCAAGCAAATAAACTTAGTCAAACAAGCTCTCTTTGCTACTTGATCCTTTATTTCCACTTAAGCTCTTACTCTAGATACCTATTTTGAAGCATTGCAGTGAAAAATGTATGCACCAAGGTTACTCACCTTCTTTCCTTGTCTCCCTTCACCTACCATGGCTAATATTTGTTTTACTCAAGAGAGAGATTATACATGCACATGTTATTGTTCAATTAAGACTTTTTCTAGCTTTCGGAGTGACTTTGTAACGACCCAGAAACCGGACCGCTACCGGCGCTAGGATTCAGATCGATTTAAGGTCGCCAGAACCCGTAGCAAGCCTAACATACATCCTGTCATACCTGATAAATCCCATACATGATCATACATTTTCATAAAAACCTTAAACTTTTCATATACCAAGCTTGACTTGTGTAACATCCTCTGGGCCCACACCAGTGAATATTGTCCGCTTTGGGTCAAGGGATTGAAACCCTGTCTTCCCTCACGGGTTTATTTCTGGGTCAAGGGATTTACTAACCTGTCTTCCCAAAACGCGTCCACTGGGGTCTCTTGGGCATAGGCTTATAAGGCCTTCTCCCTTTCAACCTCTTTTTGATGTGGGATACCTTTGATCCACCTACATGGGGTTCCTTCCCCCCATAAGGCCTGAGCGTCCTCGCTCAGCACACCGTACTCATGAGGCCCAGGCTCTGATATCAATTGTAACATCCTCTGAGCCCACACCAGTGAATATTGTCCACTTTGGGTCAAGGAATTGAAACCCTGTCTTCCCTCACGGGTTTGTTTCTAGGTCAAGGGATTTACTACCCTGTCTTCCTAAAACGCATCCACTGGGGTCTTTTGGGCATAGGCTTATAAGGCCTTCTCCCTTTCAACCTCTTTCCGATGTGGGATACCTTTGATCCACCTACATGGGGTTCCTTCTCCCCATAAGGCCTGAGCGTCCTCGCTCAGCACACTGTACTCATGAGGCCCAGGCTCTGTACCAATTGTAACATCCTCTGGGCCCACACCAGTGAATATTGTCCGCTTTAGGTCAAGAGATTGAAACCCTGTCTTCCCTCACGGGTTTGTTTCTGGGTTAAGGGATTTACTACCCTGTCTTCCCAAAACGGGTCCACTGGGGTCTCTTGGGCATAAGCTTATATGGCCTTCTCCCTTTCAACCTCTTTTCGATGTGGGATACCTTTGATCCACCTACATGGGGTTCCTTCCCCCCCATAAGGCCTGAGTGTCCTCGCTCAGCACACCGTACTCATGAGGCCCAGGCTCTGATACCAATTGTAACATCCTCTGGGCCCACACCAGTGAATATTGTCCGCTTTGGGTCAAGGGATTGAAACCCTGTCTTTCCTCACGGGTTTGTTTCTGGGTCAAGGGATTTACTACCCTGTCTTCCCAAAACGCGTCCACTAGGGTCTCTTGGGCATAGGCTTATAAGGCCTTCTCTCTTTCAACCTCTTTCCGATGTGGGATACCTTTGATCCACCTACATGGGGTTCCTTCCCCCCATAAGGCCTGAGCGTCCTCGCTCAGCACACCGTACTCATGAGGCCCAGGCTCTAATACCAATTGTAACATCCTCTAGGCCCACACCAGTGAATATTTAACCTATATCCCTCCTTCATGCCTTACCCTCCTTTTTACCCACCATACTCACAGTACCCTATGTATCCACCCTCACCCTTCTACCCAAATACAGCAAACCCTAACCTAGGGAATGCTGCACCTCCTCCACCACCCACAAAACCTGTAGCCCCTGATATCCAAACACCCAAACCTAGCTCATCTGTGGGGAGCAAAGTGAAGATGACAGATTACCTGAAGCTGGATGCTCCCAAGTTCAAGACAGGTGATGATTCGTTTGAGTACCTCAAAATGGTAAAAATGATAACAGATGAGCTGGGAGCTAATGAAAGTAGAGCCATTCAGATGGCAGGGTTCACATTGAAATGCAAGAAAGCACGAGAGTGGTTTAAAAATTATGTGGACCCAAGGTTGGACAGCCTGTCCTGGGAGGAGTTTGCCAATGAGTTTGCTGGATGGGCTTTTCCGGACAGTTATAGGGAGCTGAAGGTTGTTGAGTTTGAGCAGCTGAGGCAGACAGAGGACATGAGTGTCGACGAGTACACCGATAAGTTTTTGGAGTTACTGCAGTATGTGGGACAGGCATATGACACAGATCAAAAGAAAGCCATGAGGTATACCATGAGGCTCCACTCTAGGTATTCCTCCCTGATCCTAGCAGCAGAGAGGGAGAGCTTCCACACCATAGTGGATGCGGCCAGAAAGATGGAGGCTAGTGCCATCATTCAAGGAACAGTGAAACAACAAGTGGCACAGCCCTCGGGTTCCAAGACCCCAGGCAGGGGAAAGTTAGATCCCTCTTCTTTGAGTGCAGCAGCTTCAGGCAGTAAAAAGTGGGGCAGCACCATTAAAAAGCCGAAGAAGAATAAGTTCTAGAACCGTTTGAAGTTAGGTCTGGGATTAGGTGGTGGCTCGAGCTCAGGTTCAGAATGCTTGAGGTGTGGTAAGCCACATAAGGGAGTATGTTGGTTTGGGACAACAGCCTGCTTCAGGTGTGGGCAGGAGGGACACATGGCACGGGAGTGTCCTAGGGCAGCTTTTATGGCACCGTCCCAGCAGACAGCTTCAGGCAGTGTGGCACAACCAGTGGCTCCAGCCATGACTCAGGGTAGTGGTAGAGGCAGAGGGAGAGGGGCAGCCTCTTCTTCAGCAGGTTCCCGGGGTGAAGGTCCATCAGCTCCAGCTCGGATCTTTACTATGACACAGCAGGAGGCTAACACGTCAAACACTGTGGTGTCAGGTAATCTCATCATTGGTTGTTCAGATGTGTATGCTTTAATGGACCCTGGTGCTTCTCATTCTTTTTGTAACGACCCGAAAATCGGACCGCTACCGGCGCTAGGATCCAGATCGGTTTAAGGCCGCCAGGACCCGTAGCAAGCCTATCCTGAACTCTGTGTACCTGATAAATCCCATACATGATCAAACATACACATACAAACTGAAAACCTTTCCTTCCATTTACCAAGCTTGACCTGTATGCACTATGTCTGAACACATAGAACCCCTAGGGTCAACATAACATACATCAGGCTGGGTTCAACACATTTCTCATCAAGAAACATTCAATAAAGATCATGCTTAACAAGGGATTAACCATACACTAGGGCAAATCACAACTCTATCCATTACATGTCATTACATATCTATGCATTACATTACATACTAATCCTTTAATTTACATCATGTCCACTACTCTATTACATAACCAACTCATACTCATCACTCTGCTGACTCTTACTTCCCATAGCTAACTTTGGCCCTGCAAAACTAGGGGTGAGGGAGGGGGTGAGCTACTAGAGCCCAGTGAGTAGAAACAATGAAAACAGGTCATTAATTACATGCTTTCATGGAATGCGTCATAGCACAAACATTTCACATCTCGGATTGGACATGATCTCAAAACTCCCTCTGTCAGCGCCCGGCCCCCAAAGGAGCTCACACAGGTCTTTCCTTACTTAACAAATTGTGGGCTATTGAGGTCGCCTTGGTCCATCCACATCATCAGTAAATAATGCAATGCATCATATTCGAGACTACTAATGCAATCAACCTATTGCATACTCATGGTGCATGAAACATGCTAAAGCATTTAATTTCTCAATTTAAAACATTAAGTTTAGTTCCACTCACCTCTGGCAGACGTTGGACTGACTCTGCAACAACTAACACTGATGGCCTCCTCGGTCCCTCGGGTCCGATCCTACACAGGTGGACTAGAATGAGGTGCCAAACACACTCGAAACAACTCATAAACAACTCCCCAAAAACCCCCTAAAGCATCCTAGAACAATCATAGCAATCATGCAAAGGAAGGCTGGACAGGGCACTTTCGGCGGCAGGTTCGGCAGCCGAAACCCCTCTCCAGAGCCGAAACTTAGCTACTTTCGGCAGCACCTTCGGCTGCCAAAAGTCCCTCCAGAGATGAAACTCATGCATGTTTGGCGGCACTTTCGGCGGCCGAACCTCCCTCCAGAGCCGAAAGTCCAAACTTTCAGGGGCAAGCTTAGGCGGCCAAAACCACCTCCACAAGGGGTTCGGCAGCCGAACCTGAGTTCATCCAGAACCCAGCCTCATGCACAACCAAGCCTCCCAAACCTTCCAAACACCCAAAACATGCATCCAACCTCTTAAAAACATGCATAACTCATACAATAAGCATCTAGGAGCTTAAAACAAGCTTAACCTCCAACAAACAACAACATAAAGCAGACTTAGGCATAAAGGGTCCATAAACCCTCACATGCACAACCATGCAACTCATGCATCAAAACCCCCAAAAACCTTCCTAAAACTTACTTAAAACTTCATAAAAACTGAGGATCTACACTTTCCTCTTGAAGAACAAGGGTTGGTGCGACCTCAAACTTGACGATATGGAGAATCCAAGCTCCAAAGTCTTCAAACTTCAAAACCTTGCTCAAAGCTCACAACTCTTCAAAACAAGGAGAAAACTCATGAAAACTTTGAAAGATTTGAAGAAACATCATGAAAACAACCAAAGGAGAGCATGAGCCTACCCTTGCACGAAAAGAGAGTGAATGCACACTCCATTGTCGGTCAACGGGGCTTTTATAGGTGGCCAACCGCCTCTCCTTCGGCGGCCAAAGCTGCATGAAAACCTTTACCACGTTCGGCGGTCGAACATGGACTTCGGAGGCAGCAAAACCATGCAATGTTTGGAGGCCGAACTTCACCTTCGGCGGCCGAATCTGGCAAAGGCCTTCTTGGTCTTTTCTCTTTAAAACTCAATTCCTTTTGCCTTAAAACTATAAAACACTTAAAAACCTTTTAGAAAACCTTTCTCTTACCCTTCTAGGAACCTCCGACATCCTCGAAGTCCATATTCCAACGGAAATCCCGCCGAAAAGTAAGAATTCCGATGCTGGCGTCTAGCTGGGTATTACACTTTTGTTGCTCCGAGAGCCGTAGATAGGTTGGGTTTGATAGTCTCTGGGTTAGAGTGTCCCCTCTGGGTCAGTGGACCCAAGTGTGATCCATCAGTGGCAGAGTCAGTCTGCCGGTATAGTCCAGTGTTTGTTGAGGGTAGATGCCTTCCAGCCGACCTTGTGGTTCTAGATTTGACTGAATTTGATGTCATTATAGGGATGGATTGGCTATCTGCTCATGGTGCTTGTAATACCCGGCTAGACTCCGGTATCGGAATTCCTACCGTCCGGTGGAATCTCGGATGTCAGAGACCTCTAGAAGGGTAAAATCATATTTTCATAAAATGTTTTAATGTATTTAATGATTTTAAGTAAGAAAGGAATTGAGTTTTGAATGGATAAGGACCAAGGAGGTATTTCCAGGTTCGGCCGCCGAACATTGGATGGTTTAGGGGGGCAAGTTAGGCGTCCGAAAGTCTCAAAGGTTCGGCCGCCGAACCTTATGTTCGGCCGCCGAACTTGCATGAGATGTGGGGGCACGTTCGGCTGCCGAAAGGTGGTCTGCCAGCCCTATATAAGAGCTCCATGGCCGAAACGGACGAGTTTTCTCCCCATTTTCGGCCACGGTGAGTTCATGCTCTCCTATGGTTCGTTTTTGATGTTTTTCCTCCGATCTTTCATGTTTTAACAAGCTTTATGTTGATTTGAAGAGATTTGAGCAAAAAGAGCAAGTTTTGGAAACTTGGAGACCAAAGAGCGGATCTCTCCCATCTCCGAGTTGGATCGTCTCTCCTCTCGTTCTATAAGAGGTAAGAGTAGATCCATAGTTCCTTACATGTTTTAAGTAAGTTTTATGGGGTAGAAATGCATGTGTAGGTTTATGTGGAGTTCATGGGTTTACTGTGCGTTTATGAACAATGTATGTTGGTTATGCATGTTTGATGTGTTGTAGATGGGGTGTAGGATAGTTTAAAGCCCCTAGGAGCTTGTATGCTTGAGTATGCATGTTGTAGAATAGGAAAATGCATGATTGAATGAGTTGGGAGGCGTTTGTGCATGTTGGAACTGAGTTTCTGCCCTTTGAGAGAAACCAGGTTTGGCAGCCGAAGGCTCTTTCGGCCGCCGAACCTGCCTTTGGTAGCATGTATCGGCTGTCGAACCCTGCCCCCGAAAGTGGACTTTCGGCTCTGGAAGGGAGTTTCGGCCGCCGAAGGTGCCGCCGAACATACATGAGTTTCGTCTCTGGAGGGAACCTTCGGCCGCCGAAAGTGCCGCCGAAGGTGCATGACTTTCGGCTCTGGAGGGCCTTTCGGCCGCCGAACCTGCCGCCGAAAGTGCCCTGTTCAGCCCTCCTTTGCATGTTTTCTATGATTATTTTAAGGTGTTTTAGGGGGTTTTTGGGGAGTATTTCAGAGTCATGTTTATGTATGTTAGGTCCCTCATTTGAGTCCACCTGTGTAGGTTCGGACCCGAGGAACCGAGGACCTCAGCAGTGAGATTGTAACGACCCCAAAATGGACTGTCACCGGCGCTAGGATTCAGGTCGGCTTAAGGCCGCCAGAACCCGTAGCAAGCCTGTTATACTCTCTGTGTACCTGTAGAACTCATACATGATCATACATTTTCTGTGAAAATAAAAACTCTTTGCTGAACCAAGGCTTAACCTGTGCATGCACTATCTCTGTACTCTGTACTCTGTACTCTGTACTCTGTACTCTGTACTCTGTACTCTGTACTCTGTACTCTGTACTCTGTACTCTGTACTCTGTACTCTGTACTCTGTACTCTGTACTCTGTACCCCTGACTAGAGCCTGCTCTAGATGGGTTCACTCATACCTGTTAAGCCTGGTTTTTCACATACAGAAAAACATAGATACATACCAGATCATGTACAACACATACATCACTAAGTCAAGCACATGTCTACCTTTAGACACACAATTATTACATTTCTTTACTATTACATGTCCACTCTAAGCTATTACAATTCTCTTTACTCTTTCCGTACTCTGCTGGACTGTCCCTGTACACTGAACACTGAACCTGCAAAACTGGGGTTAAGGGAGTGGGATGAGCTCTATAGCCCAGTGAGTAGAACAGTAAAACATCTCAGTAAAACATGATCTCATGGAATGCGTCATAACACAAACATTTCACAGCAAGAGTAAACCTGTCACCACATAGTCCCAGTAACTCTGTGCCAGGGCGTAGTCAAAGGCTCCTGGACTTCCTGTCATATATGTATATGTGTATATAACACCATTATACTTACCATTGCCAGGGCGTAGTCAAAGGCTCCTGGTCTTTACTATAAACCTGCCAGGGCGTAGTCAAAGGCTCCTGGACTTGCTATACCTGCCAGGGCGTAGTCAAAGGCTCCTGGACTTGCTATACCTGCCAGGGCGTAGTCAAAGGCTCCTGGACTTCCTGTCTGTGACTATTGGATCATTCAGCATTTACTCACATCAACAGATAACTATGCAATGCAACATATTCGTGGATACTAATGCAATCAACCTATGGCATAATCATGATGCATGAGATATGCTAAAACATTCCAGTAGTCAATTAAAAGAGTTAAGTTTAGTTCCACTCACCTCTGGCTAACTGGACTGACTGACTGAGCAGGCTCTGAAAACTCTGGAGCAGTACTCACTGCTGCTCTCTCTGGTTCCTCGGGTCTGTATAGGTACAGATAAACTCAAATGAGGGACCAAACAAGCTTCTGAATACCTCTATGACACTCCCCAAGCATCCCCTAAGCTCACTCGAAACCTCATGCAAAGTATGCAAAAGAAAGCTAGACAGAACACTTTCGGCGGCACCTTCGGCGGCCAAAAGTCCTTTCCAGAAACGAAACTCAAGCACCTTCGGCGGCCGAATCTCAAGCTTCGGCGGCCGAACCCTTTCGGGGGCAAGTTCGGGGACCAAAACACACTCCAGAGACGAAAGTCTCTATCCTTCGGCGGCACCTTCGGCGGCCGAAGTCCCCAAACAGAGCCGAACATGCAAAACGCTCGGGGCAAGCTGTGGCAGCCTAAGCCACCATGCAAGAGGTTCGGCGGCCGAAGGAACCTTCGGCTGCCGAACCTGAGTTCATCCAGAACTCAGCCCGACGGCAAACCAAGCTCCTCCTTCTCTTCCACATCTCCAAACATGCATATATCAACTCCTCCACACTCATATACATAAGTATATGGTCACAGGGGTCCAAAACTATCTAATAACCCCAAACAACAAAACAAACATAACACATAAACATGTATACATGCATAAATCATCAAAACCACCAAACATGTCTCTCTCTTCCTAAAACCTGTAAAACCTTCAGAAAACATATCAACAGGTTCAAGAGCACCACTTACCTCCTGTAAGAAGAAGCTCAACACTCTGAACAAAAGGAAACGGACCAACTTCCTTCAACCACTCAAACTCTCAAACACTTAGGGTTTTCGTCAAAACTTTCACTATCTTTTGCACACCAGCTCACTCTTGCATGAGCTGCTCAAACTGAGCACATATAGCATGGGAGACGTGGCCACTCTTCTGGCCATGGTTTGGAGCCAACACCTGTCCACCATGCTGACTAAGGATTGCACAAGAGCTGGCTGAGCAACTCAGCTTCGGCTGCCGAATCGCATGCAAAACCATGCAACATTCGGGGGCCGAACCTGACCTGCGGAAGCCGAACATGGAGCACTTTAGGCGGCCGAACTTAGCTTCGGCGGCCGAACTTGGCTCATCTGCCTTGGGTCATTTCAGCTCAAAACTTACTCCCATTTGACATTAACACACATCATAACACGTAGTAAAACATAAAGCCTACCCTCCTTTAGCATTCCGACACCCCGGATTCCACCGGACGACAGGAATTCCGATGCCGGATTCTAGCCGGGTATTACATCCTCCCCCCCTTAAAACCATTCGTCCTCGAATGAGTCTAAAACAAACATAAAAAAGAGGAAACTAACCTCAAAACAAATATGGATACTGCTGGAGCATAAACTCTCGCGTCTCCCAGGTGCACTCTTCTAGGTTATGGTGGTTCCATAGAACTTTCACCATTGGAATCTCCTTGTTTCTTAGCTGTCTGATCTGCGTGTCTAGAATCCGCACTGGCTGCTCTATATAGGTGAGATCTGTATGAATCTCCACCTCAGGCTCACTCAGAACCTGATTCGGATCTGACACAAACTGCCGTAGCATAGAAACATGAAATACCGGATGAATCCTCTCCATAGAAGCAGGCAAATCTAGCTTATACGACACATTTCCGATCCTCTGCAAAATCTTAAAGGGTCCAATGTACCGTGGAGCTAATTTACCCTTCTTCCCAAAACGAACCACTCCTTTCATTGGAGACACTTTCAGCAATACCCAATTACCCTCCTGAAACTCTAACTGTTTTCTGCGAACGTCTGCGTAACTTTTCTGTCGACTCTGAGCTGTCCTGATTCTATCTCTGATCATGGGCACTACTCGACTAGTAATCTCTACTAACTCTGGCCCTGCAAGAGCCTTCTCTCCTATCTCTTCCCAACAAACAGGGGATCTGCACTTCCTCCCATACAAAGCTTCATAAGGAGCCATCCCAATGCTAGCATGATGGCTGTTATTGTAGGCAAACTCCACCAAAGGTAGATGCTGCCTCCAAGAACCGCCAAAGTCTAACACACACAGTCGAAGCATATCCTCTATGGTCTGGATGGTCCTCTCTGATTGTCCATCAGTCTGTGGGTGGAAAGCAGTGCTAAACTCTAATCTCGTGCCCATCGCACTCTGCAGACTTCGCCAAAATCTGGAAGTAAACTGAGGTCCTCTATCTGAAACTATCGACACTGGAACCCCATGTAATCTCACTATCTCGTCCAGATAGACCTGTGCCAATTTATCCACAGAATAGTTACTCCGAACGGGAAGAAAATGAGCAGATTTCGTGAGTCTGTCCACAATCACCCATATCGAGTCTATCCTGTTGGACGCTGCTGGTAAACCCACTACAAAATCCATAGCTATGTTCTCCCATTTCCATTCTGGAATCGGCAATGGGTTAAGCATTCCTGCTGGTTTCTGATGCTCTAGTTTCACCCTCTGGCAAACCTCACAGGCTGTCACAAACTGCGCCACTTCTTTCTTCATGGCTGGCCACCAATAGACTCTTTTCAAATCCTGGTACATCTTGGTGGCTCCTGGGTGAACACTATACCTCGCATTATGAGCTTCCCTCATAATGTCTTCCTTCACACTGCCCCTATCTGGTACACAAAGTCGACTCCCATAGCGAAGGATCCCTTTGCTGTCAAATCTGAACTCTGCACTGTTGCCTGACTGAACAGTCCTGGCAATTTTCATCAACTCAGGGTCCTCATGCTGTCTCTGAGCTATCTGTTCCAGAAACACAGGTGTCACTCTCATCTGTGCTATCAACGCACCTGTACCAGACAACTCTAACTGTAATCCGTCATCTAAGAGCTTATAAAGCTCCATCACTACTGGTCTCCGCTCTGCTGCTATATGGGATAAACTGCCTAGTGACTTCCGGCTTAGGGCGTCTGCCACAACATTCGCCTTACCGGATGATACTGGATCTTACAATCATAATCACTGAGCAATTCTACCCATCTTCTCTGCCGCAAATTCAGCTCTCTCTGACTTAAGATGTACTGTAAACTCTTATGATCAGTGAAGATCTCGCATTTCACCCCGTAGAGGTAATGCCGCCACATCTTAAGTGCAAAGATAACTGCTGCCATCTCGAGGTCATGGGTAGGGTAATTCAACTCGTGCTTCTTCAACTGTCTAGAAGCATAAGCTATCACCCTCTCACTCTGCATTAATACACAACCCAATCCCACTCGAGATGCATCACAGAACACTGTGAAATCCTCATTACTCACAGGCAGAGCTAGCACTGGTGCTGTTGTCAATCTCTTTTTGAGCTCTTCAAAGCTCTCTTCACACTGGTCTGCCCAGATAAACTTCTGGTTCTTCTGAGTCAATTTGGTCATAGGAGCCGCTATTTTTGAGAAGTTCTGAACGAACCTCCTGTAGTAACCTGCCAGTCCCAGAAAGCTTTTAATCTCAGTCACTGTCGTGGGTCTGGGCCAGTTAGCTACAGCTTCTATCTTCTTGGGGTCTACCTCAATACCCTCTGATGATACTACATGTCCCAAGAAGGAAATGCTCCTCAACCAAAACTCACACTTCGAGAACTTGGCATATAACCCATGCTCTCTCAGTGTCTGCAAAACTATCCTCAGATGCTGGGCATGCTCCTCTGCATCTCTGGAATACACTAAAATATCATCGATGAACACAATGACAAAGTGATCCAGAAACTCACTAAAAACTCTGTTCATGAGATCCATGAATGCTGCAGGGGCGTTAGTCAACCCGAACGGCATCACTAAGAACTCATAATGCCCATATCTGGTTCTGAACGCTGTCTTAGGCACATCTGCCTCTCTGACTTTCAACTGATGATACCCGGATCTTAGATCTATTTTCGAGAAACAACCTGCTCCAGCTAGCTGGTCAAATAGATCATCAATCCTAGGTAGCGGATACCTATTCTTGATAGTGACCTTGTTCAACTGTCTGTAGTCGATACAAAGTCTGAGGGATCCATCCTTCTTTCTGACAAAAAGCACTGGAGCACCCCAAGGTGAGGTACTAGGGCGGATGAAACCCTTATCTACCAAGTCCTGTAACTGCTCTTTTAACTCTTTTAACTCTGCTGGTGCCATCCTGTAGGGAGGAATAGAGATAGGTCTGGTACCTGGCAACAATTCAATTTCAAACCCTATCTCCCTATCAGGTGGGATTCCTGGTAAATCGTCTGGGAACACATCGAGAAACTCTCGAACTACTGGTACTGCGGCTGGTTCCCTCACCTGACTGTCTAGCTCTCTCACATGAGCTAGAAACCCCTGACAACCCCTCCTAAGCAACCGACGAGCCTGAAGGGCTGAAATCATACCTCTGGGTGTACCTCTCCTGTCTCCTCTGAAGACACACTCTGACCCATCCTGGTCTCTGAGACTCACTATCTTCTCTCTACAGTCCAAAGTCGCACTATATGTAGATAACCAATCCATCCCTAGAATGACATCAAAATCCGTCAAATCTAGAACCACAAGGTCAGCTGGAAGGTATCTACCCTCTATAAACACTGGACTGAAACGACAGACTGACACTGCCACTGATGGGTCACATTTAGGTCCACTGACCCAGAGAGGATACTCTAACTCAGAACTGATCAAACCCAATCTCTCTATGGCTCTCGAAGTAATAAAGGAATGAGAAGCACCGGGGTCCATCAAAGCATACACATCTGAACACCCAATGATGAGATTACCTGACACCACTGTGTTCGACATGTTAGCCTCCTCCTGTGTCACTGTGAAAATCCGTGCGGGGGCTACCGGATTTCCACCTCGGGAACCTGCTGCTGAAGTAGAGGCTGCCCCTCTTCCTCTACCTCTGCCACTACTCTGAGGCATGACTGGAGCTGCTGGCCGAACAACTGGCTGTACCACACTGCCTGAACTCATCTGCTGGGATGGTGCAAAAGTCACCTGAGGACAATCCCGAGCAATATGCCCTTCCTGTCCACATCTAAAACAAGCTGTAGATCCCAACCGACAAACTCCGCCATGTGGTTTTCCGCATCTTCTGCAGACTGGAGCTGTGCCAGAGCTTGAGCCACTACCTATTCCCAGACCTGACTTCACTTTACTCCAGAACTTACCCTTTGTTCCTTTTGCTCTGTCCCATCTCTTGCTGCCTGAAGTGCCTGTACTGGGGGCCTTAGAACCCAAAGCCTGTGCCTTTGATTGTTTCTGAATATTGGCACTAGCTTCCATTTTCCTGGCTGCGTCCACGATGGTGTGGAAACTCTCCTTTTCTGCTGGAAGAATCAAGGAAGCATACCTGGGATGCAATCTCATAGTATATCTCCTTGCCTTTTTCTGATCAGTATCATAGGCTTGACCCACATACTGAAGCAAATCCAGGAACTTATCTGTGAATTCATCAACACTCATTTCATCTGTCTGTCTCAACTGTTCGAACTCTATGACTTTCATCTCCCGAGAACTGTCAGGAAAAGCCCACCCTGCAAACGCATTGGCGAACTCTCCCCATGACATGCTATCCATTCTAGGCTCCACATAGTTCTTAAACCATTCTCTGGCTTTCTTACATTTGAGGGTAAACCCTGCCATCTCAATGGCTCTACTATCATCAGCTCCCAACTCACTAGTTATCATCCTAACTGCTCTGAGGTAATCAAATGGATCATCTCCCGTGTTGTATTTAGGAGCATCCAATTTCAAGTACTCCGTCATTTGCACTTTACCTCCAGATGAGCTAGGTTGATGTCTGTCAACAGGGGCTACTGGTTCTGGTGGTGGTACTGGTTCATTTGGCTCTGAGTGTGCTGCACTTGGATGGGTAGGGGACGATGGATACATAGGATATGGTGGATAGTACGGAGGATAAGGCATATATGGCATGTAAGAAGGATATGGCACAAAACTAGAGTACTCCGACATACCTCCCATCGGATACTCTGGATAGCCAAAACCTGAGGTCTGAGCACCTCCCTGTGACTCTCCCATACCTTCCTCAAAACTGCCTATACCCATGCTATCATCTCTAGACTGATCAATCTCCATAGCTTCCCTCCTTTCCTCTGATCTTCCTCCCCTAACTGTTCCTCTTCTGCTTTCGTCAACAGACCTTCTAGGGTCTATTGACGTACCTTCCCTGCTAGATCTCTGAGACCTTGCCCTTGGCAATGCAGGAGGATGAGCAGCTGGTCTCTCACTCTCTGGTGGGACTCCAGTCAATCGGGCTGATCGACGAGTTCCTCTCATCTTACTCTCTTTGAAAACACAGCATATAACAGAGCACTTTAGCACATAAACAACACATAACAATAAGGCACATGCATAACTCATGGCATATCACAGATAGGACACAACACCCTATCCTAGTGGACATGATTTCCTATTGTGCTTGACCACTTTTAACCTCTATGAGCCCGTCACTGTCTCTATAGGTCCGATCATGTGAACCTAGGGCTCTGATACCAATCTGTAACGACCCCAAAATGGACCGTCACCGGCGCTAGGATTCAGGTCGGCTTAAGGCCGCCAGAACCCGTAGCAAGCCTGTTATACTCTCTGTGTACCTGTAGAACTCATACATGATCATACATTTTCTGTGAAAATAAAAACTCTTTGCTGAACCAAGGCTTAACCTGTGCATGCACTATCTCTGTACTCTGTACTCTGTACTCTGTACTCTGTACTCTGTACTCTGTACTCTGTACTCTGTACTCTGTACTCTGTACCCCTGACTAGAGCCTGCTCTAGATGGGTTCACTCATACCTGTTAAGCCTGGTTTTTCACATACAGAAAAACATAGATACATACCAGATCATGTACAACACATACATCACTAAGTCAAGCACATGTCTACCTTTAGACACACAATTATTACATTTCTTTACTATTACATGTCCACTCTAAGCTATTACAATTCTCTTTACTCTTTCCGTACTCTGCTGGACTGTCCCTGTACACTGAACACTGAACCTGCAAAACTGGGGTTAAGGGAGTGGGATGAGCTCTATAGCCCAGTGAGTAGAACAGTAAAACATCTCAGTAAAACATGATCTCATGGAATGCGTCATAACACAAACATTTCACAGCAAGAGTAAACCTGTCACCACATAGTCCCAGTAACTCTGTGCCAGGGCGTAGTCAAAGGCTCCTGGACTTCCTGTCATATATGTATATGTGTATATAACACCATTATACTTACCATTGCCAGGGCGTAGTCAAAGGCTCCTGGTCTTTACTATAAACCTGCCAGGGCGTAGTCAAAGGCTCCTGGACTTGCTATACCTGCCAGGGCGTAGTCAAAGGCTCCTGGACTTCCTGTCTGTGACTATTGGATCATTCAGCATTTACTCACATCAACAGATAACTATGCAATGCAACATATTCGTGGATACTAATGCAATCAACCTATGGCATAATCATGATGCATGAGATATGCTAAAACATTCCAGTAGTCAATTAAAAGAGTTAAGTTTAGTTCCACTCACCTCTGGCTAACTGGACTGACTGACTGAGCAGGCTCTGAAAACTCTGGAGCAGTACTCACTGCTGCTCTCTCTGGTTCCTCGGGTCTGTATAGGTACAGATAAACTCAAATGAGGGACCAAACAAGCTTCTGAATACCTCTATGACACTCCCCAAGCATCCCCTAAGCTCACTCGAAACCTCATGCAAAGTATGCAAAAGAAAGCTAGACAGAACACTTTCGGCGGCACCTTCGGCGGCCAAAAGTCCTTTCCAGAAACGAAACTCAAGCACCTTCGGCGGCCGAATCTCAAGCTTCGGCGGCCGAACCCTTTCGGGGGCAAGTTCGGGGACCAAAACACACTCCAGAGACGAAAGTCTCTATCCTTCGGCGGCACCTTCGGCGGCCGAAGTCCCCAAACAGAGCCGAACATGCAAAACGCTCGGGGCAAGCTGTGGCAGCCTAAGCCACCATGCAAGAGGTTCGGCGGCCGAAGGAACCTTCGGCTGCCGAACCTGAGTTCATCCAGAACTCAGCCCGACGGCAAACCAAGCTCCTCCTTCTCTTCCACATCTCCAAACATGCATATATCAACTCCTCCACACTCATATACATAAGTATATGGTCACAGGGGTCCAAAACTATCTAATAACCCCAAACAACAAAACAAACATAACACATAAACATGTATACATGCATAAATCATCAAAACCACCAAACATGTCTCTCTCTTCCTAAAACCTGTAAAACCTTCAGAAAACATATCAACAGGTTCAAGAGCACCACTTACCTCCTGTAAGAAGAAGCTCAACACTCTGAACAAAAGGAAACGGACCAACTTCCTTCAACCACTCAAACTCTCAAACACTTAGGTTTTTCGTCAAAACTTTCACTATCTTTTGCACACCAGCTCACTCTTGCATGAGCTGCTCAAACTGAGCACATATAGCATGGGAGACGTGGCCACTCTTCTGGCCATGGTTTGGAGCCAACACCTGTCCACCATGCTGACTAAGGATTGCACAAGAGCTGGCTGAGCAACTCAGCTTCGGCTGCCGAATCGCATGCAAAACCATGCAACATTCGGGGGCCGAACCTGACCTGCGGAAGCCGAACATGGAGCACTTTAGGCGGCCGAACTTAGCTTCGGCGGCCGAACTTGGCTCATCTGCCTTGGGTCATTTCAGCTCAAAACTTACTCCCATTTGACATTAACACACATCATAACACGTAGTAAAACATAAAGCCTACCCTCCTTTAGCATTCCGACACCCCGGATTCCACCGGACGATAGGAATTCCGATGCCGGATTCTAGCCGGGTATTACAGAGATAGCTACTTCAGAGTCATTAGAGCTTCAGCCAGAGGTGAGTGGAATAACTCCTTATAGTTTAAAATAAATAAATCAGTTTTAGCATGATTCACGCATCATGAATGCCATGAGATATAATAGGTTGCTTGCATTAGATTTCACGAATATGTTGCATTGCATATTATGTTGATGATGCAGATGAATGTTGAATGATCCTCTAGTCCTCGTATGGTATGACATGATGTGATATGATATGGTATGGAAGTCCAGGTCGAGGCCCATTCTACGCCCTTGACACTATAGTAAGAGAAAAACCAGGTCGAGGCCCATCTACGCCCCTGGCATTATTGGAATGTTATGTTATGTATGTTATGATAAGAGAAAGACTAGGTCGAGGCCCATTCTACGCCCCTGGCACTATTAGAATGTATGGAGGACTATTGGTGACAAATTCATCCTTGATGTGATTAGCTGTGATGTGATGCATTCCATGTTATCATGTGTTTTAATTATAATGTTCCATTATTCTGCTCACTGGGCTCTAGTAGCTCACCCCTCCCTTAACCCCCAGGTTTGCAGGTACAGGGTAGACCAGGAGGTCAGCAAGAGTAATGAAGTTATGGTCATGTAATAGCTAATGTGGACATGATAAATGTTAATATGTTATGTTTAGTACAGTCATGTAAAAGTGTAGTATTGAATGTAATGTAATGATGTCTATTGAGGTTTATAGTTGTGCTTGACCCTAGTATGTTGTTAATCCCCTTGAGTACATGATTTTTAATGATGCTTATGTAACCAAACTCAATTTATGTTATGTCGCCCCAATGGGACATTGATGAGACTCCAAAGAGGGGTTAATGTTTATGATTATAATTATGTTTATGTATCGTGCATGCACAGGTTGAGTTTGGCGAATGAATGAATGAATGAATGAATGAAAAAGAAAAGTTCAAATTTTTTATGTATGTTGTTGATCATGTATGGGATTAAACAGGTTTACAGGATGTATGTTAGGCTTGCTACGGGTCCCGGCGTCCTTAAGCCGACCTGGATCCTAGCGCCAGTAGCGGTCTGATTTCTGGGTCGTTACAGATTGGTATCAGAGCCCTAAGTTCACATGGTCGGACCTAGAGTATCAGGCTCATAGATGTTATAGAAGGTCAAGCACAATAGGAAGATCATGTCCACTAGGATAGGATAAAGAGTCCTGTCTTGAATGATGAGGTGAAATGCCATGATTATATGCATGTGCATTCATGTTATGCTTTGATATGTGATGTATGTGATGCGGGTTCATGTGTTTGCACATGAACCATTTGATGCTAATGTTTATGTGATGTGTGCTGTTTTTCAGTAAACAGGATGAGAGGAACTCGTCGATTTGCACGATTGACTGGAGTACCACCGGAGGATGAGGGCATGAGTGCCCGTCCCCCTGCATTGCCAAGGGCAATGTCTAGCAGGTCTAGCAGGGAAAGAGCAGTAAGAGACCCTAGAAGGTCTTTGGATCTGGGTAGAAGCAGATCAGTGAGAGGAACAGTGCAAGGGGATATGTCAGAGGATGTGGGGGATCAGATGGATGTGGATCAGAGGAGGGATGGCAGTCTCGGAGTAAGTATGTCGGAAGAGGGAATGGGAGAGTCCCAAGGAGGCACTCAGGTCTCGGGATTTGTTCAGCCACCTTACTACCCAACCTTTTCACATAATCCCGGGTATTCGATGGGAGGTACATCGGATTACCCCAGTTTTAACCCTTATCACTCTCAGATGCCATACCCACCTTTTTACCCACAGTACCCTATGTATCCACCCCCACCCTACCATCCAGGTACAACAAACCCTACCCCGGGGGATGCTGCACCTCCTCCACCACTGGCAGCACCTACTGTCTTAGTAACCCAAATGCCTAAGCCTAGCTCATCTGGGGGGAGCAAGGTCAAGATGACCGATTACATGAAGCTGGGTGCTCCCCAGTTTGAAACCGGTGATGACCCGTTTGTGTACCTTGAGAGGGTCAAGACAATCACAGATGAGATAGGAGCTGATGACAGTAGAGCCATCCAGATGGCCGGGTTCACACTGAAATGTAAGAAGGCCCGAGAGTGGTTTAAGAACTATGTGAACCCGAGGTTGGACAGCCTATCATGGGAGGAGTTTGCAAATGAGTTTGCAGGATGGGCTTTCCCTGACAGTTCAAGAGAATTGAAGATGATTGAGTTTGAACAGTTGAGGCAGACAGATGAGATGAGTGTGGATGAGTATACAGACAGATTCTTGGAGCTGTTGCCGTTTGCTGGGCAGAATCTGGATACAGATCAGAAGAAGTCAAGGAGGTATATCATGAGGCTCCATTCCAGGTATTCCTCCTTGATTCAGTCAGCTGAGAGGGAGAGTTTCCATGCCATTGTGGATATGGCTCGGAGGATGGAGGCTAGTGCAATCATCGAGGGGAAAGTTAAACAGTCAGTGGCACAGCCTTCTGGTTCCAAGACCCCAGGTGGGGGAAGGTTAGATCCCTCTTCTCTGAGTGCAGCAGCTTCAGGCAGTAAAAAGTGGGGTAAAGCTGTAATACCCGGCTAGAAGTCGGCATCAGAATTCCTGTCGTCCGGTGGACTCCGGGGTGTCGGACTTCTAGAGGAGGGTAGGCTTTATGTTTGACTAAGGGGTATGATGTGTTTTACTGTTTTACTTAAGTTTTGAGCTGAAATGACCCAAGGCAGAGGAGCCAAGTTCGGCCGCCGAAGGTAAGTTCGGCCGCCGAAAGTGCTCATGTTCGGCTTCCGAATTCAGGTTCGGCCCCCGAATGTTGCATGGTTTTGCATGCGCTTCGGCAGCCGAAGCTGAGTTGTTGAGCCAGCAGTTTTGTATCCCTTAGTCAGCATTTTGGACAGGTGTAATCACCAGATCATGTCCAGAAGGTGGTCACGTCTCCCATGTTTTATTTGCTCACTTTGAGCAGCTCTTGCACGAGTTAGCTTGTGTTCAACAAGTTTGAAAGTTTGAAGCAAAAAGGTGAGGGTTGAGAGTTAGTAAGGTTGAAGAAGAGTTGATCTGTTTTCCTTGGATTCAGACCGTTCATCTTCCTGTTTATAGAGGTAAGGGAAGATCTAGAACCTGTTTATATGTTTTCTGAAGGTTTTATGGGGTTAAGGAAAGAGATGCATGCTTAGGTTAGTAATGGTGGTTTTGATGAGTTATGGATGTATACATGTTTATGTGTTATGTGTGATTTGTTGTTTGGGGTTATTAGATAGTTTTGGACCCCTGTGACCATATACTTATGTATATGAGTGTTGTTGAGGAGATGTTTGGAGATGTGGAAGGGAAGGAAGAGCTTGGTTTGCCGTCGGGCTGAGTTCTGGATGAACTCAGGTTCGGCAGCCGAAGGTTCGTTCGGCAGCCGAACCTCTTGCATGGTGGCTTAGGCTGCCACAGCTTGCCCCCGCGAGTTTTGCATGTTCGGCTCTGTTTGGGGGATTCGGCCGCCGAAGGTGCCGCCGAAGGTTAGAGACTTTCGTCTCTGGAATGCCTTTTGGCCCCCGAAACTTGCCCCCGAAAGGGTTCGGCCGCCGAAGCTTGAGGTTCGGCCGCCGAAAGTATTCTGTCCAGCCTTCTTTTGCATGCTTTGTATGGATAGTGAGTTGAAAGGGATTCTTGGGGAATGGAATAGAGGTATAAGCTAGTTTGGTCCCTCATTTGCATTTATCTGTATCTGTACAGACCAGAGGAACCAGAGAGAGCAGCTGTGAGTACTGCTCCAGAGTTTTCAGAGCCTGCTCAGTCAGTCAGTCCAGTTAGCCAGAGGTGAGTGGAACTAAACTTAATCTTTTAATTGGAACGTGAAATGCTTTTCGCATCAGTCATGCATCATGAGTATATTGTAGGTTATGTGCATTAGTATTCACGAATATGTTGCATTGCATAGTTATCTGTTGATGTGAGTAAATGCTGAATGATCCAATAGTCACAGACAGGAAGTCCAGGAGCCTTTGACTACGCCCTGGCAGGTATAGCAAGTCCAGGAGCCTTTGACTACGCCCTGGCAGGTTTATAGTAAAGACCAGGAGCCTTTGACTACGCCCTGGCAATGGTACGTATAATGGTGTTATACACATATACATATATGACAGGAAGTCCAGGAGCCTTTGACTACGCCCTGGCACAGAGTTACTGGGACTATGTGGTGACAGGTTTACTCTTGATGTGATTTATCTGTAACAGCCCGGAAATCGGTACCCCTCTTGTAACGGCCCCAAACTGCTCGGCACTAGGATCCAGATCGGCTTAAGGCCGCCGGGACCCGTAGTAAGCCTCTATACATCCTGAACTCTAGGTATAATCCCGTGCATGATCAAACTTTACTTGAAAACTTAAGCTTTTATTTCAGAAAACCTTTAAACTTGTCTTCCTTGCCTCTGCTTGACCTATGCATGAAAACATAGAACCTCATACTAGATGGGTCATCAAGCTTGCTTTAAAACCATGCCTGCTTTGGGTCAAGGGATTGAAACCCTTTCTTCCCCCACGGGCCATTCAAAACTCATAACATTTAAAACATTTTTCTCAAGATCATGCATAACAAAAAGGGATTTACCAACACTCTAGGCAAAGCACAATTCTATATATCTCATGCTACAACACATGGCATATCTATACTTTTCTTAACTTGGCTCTATCTCTTTATAACATTACTCTTTCTATTCTTTCATATCCCTTATATACATAAGGACCATACATCAAGTCCATCTATCATGTCCATATATCATCATGTCCATAACTAAGCTATACAAGCAGACAAACATACATAGCATTACATAACATATCATCTCTTAGCAACTTCCTTACATAACTATCACTATCTCCATAAACATATACATACAGGCATCTCTTATACATAAACAAAACACAACTAAGCTATTACAACCAAACATGGCAACCCATGCTTGAACCTCTTCTTTCCCCATAGCTTACTCTGACTGAACTCTGGCTTACTTACTCTGGCCCTGCAAAACTGGGGTTAAGGGAGTGGGGTGAGCTACAAGAGCCCAGTGAGTAGAAACAGAGAAAACATATAATTTTATTATTATTATTATTTCATTTCACTTTATTCTTTCTTTTTCTTTTTCATGCTTTCATGAAGTGCAACACATCACAACTATCGCACAACAAACATATCACTCCCGCTTGAGTTCACGCTAGCAATTCTCTTCCTCTCGCGGGTGATTTTAGAGGGTTCACGAAACGTCCTTCCCCTCAGGGTTAGACATGACCCCAACATTCCCTCTGTCAAAACTTGGCCCCGAAGGAGCTCTCATGGGGCTTTCCTACATGTACTCGCCCGACTGACAAAGACTCAATGAAAGACTTGCGGGCTATTGAGGTCGCCTTGGTCCACCCATCTCATCATATACACAGCAAATTATGCAATGCGTAACCTTCGTGAAACTAATGCAATCATCCTATCACATATAAACATGGTGCATGGGCATGGTGAAGCTAATGCAATCATCCTATTACATAACATGATATATGAGTATGCTTTAGGCATTTGATTTTCTTAAAATAAAAGATTAAGTTAGTTCTACTCACCTGGAGTCACTGCTCAGCTAACTCTACTGGCCAACTAGCACTGAAGCTAGACACCTTGATGTCTCAGGTCCGATCCTACACAGATGGACTCACACGAGGTACTAAACACATTCTAACAACTCATAAGCAACTCCCCAAAAACCCCTCTAAACATCACTGAAACATGCATAGGAAACAGCCATGAAAAGGCTGGACAGGCACTTTCGGCGGCACCTTCGGCGGCCGAACCCTCTCTCCAGAGACGAAACTCGGGTACCTTCGGCGGCACCTTCGGCGGTCGAACCCTCTCTCCAGAGACGAAAGTCAGGCTCTTTCGGCGGCCGAACATTACCTTCGGCGGCCGAAAGTCTGCTTTCAAGCCAAAACTCAACTTTCGGGGGCAAGGTTAGGCGGCCAAACCATGCATCCAAAGGCACGTTCGGCGGCCGAAACCACCTTCGGCGGCCGAACCTGAGTTCATCCAGAACTCAGCCTTCGTGCACATCAGCCTTCCAAACCTCACAAAACATCCCCAAACCTCACATACTCTCTCCCAAGCATGCATACACACTCCCACAAGCATAGAGAGCAAAGAAACTAGCTTAAACTCCTCAACACAACATCACATAGCATACATTGGGCATAAAACCCACAAAAGCCTAAACATGCATATCTACCCATACTCAAACATTAAAACCTTCATAAAACTTCATAAAACACTAGGGAAGCAAAGATCTACACTTACCTCTTGAAGATTGAGGGTGGTGTGATCTCTAACTTGGAGGTGTGGAGAATCCAAGCTCCAAAAGCTCCAAGCTCCCAAAACTTCTATTTTAGCTTCAAAACTTCAAACCAAGGGTAGATCTTATGAAAACTTGAGGGATTTTGAAGAGAAGACACACAAGCAACCAAGGGAGGGCAGAAACTCACCTGAGTTCGAGAATGGGGAGAAAACTCGCCCATTTCCGATCTGAGGGCTCTTTATAGGTGGCCTGGTCATCAACCTTCGGCAGCCTAACGTGCCCCCTAAACTCATGCATGTTCGGCGGCCGAACCTCACTTTCGGCGGCCGAACCTTGGCTTCCTCCCACAAGACTTTCGGAGGCCAAAGGCGCTCCCGAAGCCTCCACATGTTCGGCGGCCGAACTTAACCTTCGGCAGCCGAACCTCTGATTTTCCCTCCTTGGCCTTTCTCTTCAAAAACTCAACTCTTTTCTATTTAAAACCATAAAACACTTAAAAACATTTTAGAAAACCTTTCCTTTACCCTTGCTCTACCCCCCAAAGAGGATCCGACACCCGAGATTCCACCGGACGGTAGGAATTCCGATGTCTGAACGAGCGGGGTCTTACATTATCTGTGTTATGACGCATTCCATGAGAGCATGTTTTACTGAGATATTTTACTGTTCTACTCACTGGGCTATAGAGCTCATCCCACTCCCTTAACCCCAGTTTTGCAGGTTCAGTGTACAGTGTACAGGGACAGTCCAGCAGAGTACAGAAAGAGTAAAAGAGCTTGTAATAGTATAAAGTGGACATGTAAATTGTAAAGAGATGTTATAGTTGTGTATACCGTTAGAGTTGTGCTTGACTTAGTTGTATTGTGTTGTAAAGCTTTTGTTACATACATGATCTGTATATGTATATATGTTTTATAACCAGGCTTAACAGGTATGAGTTAACCCATCTAGAGCAAGCTCTAGTCAGGGGTACAGAGTACAGAGTACAGAGTACAGAGTACAGAGTACAGAGATAGTGCATGCACAGGTTAAGCCTTGGTTCAGCAAAGAGTTTTTATTTTCACAGAAAATGTATCATGTATGAGTTTTACAGGTACACAGAGAGTATTGCAGGCTTGCTACGGGTTCTGGCGGCCTTAAGCCGACCTGAATCCTAGCGCCGGTGACGGTCCATTTTGGGGTCATTACAGATTGGTATCAGAGCCCTAGGTTCACATGATCGGACCTATAGAGACAGTGTCGGGCTCATAGAGAGTGGTCAAGCACAGTAGGAAATCATGTCCACTAGGATAGGGTCTTGAGTCCTATCTGTTTCATGCCATGAGTTATGCATGTGCTTTCTTGCTATGTGTTGTTTAAGTGCTAAGTGCTATGTTATGTGTTGTTTTTCAGAGAGTAAAGATGCGAGGAACTCGTCGATCAGCTCGATTGACTGGAGTCCCACCAGAGAGTGAGAGACCAGCTGCTCATCCTCCTGCATTGCCAAGGGCAAGGTCTCAGAGATCTAGCAGGGAAGGTATGTCTATAGACCCGAGGAGGTCTGTCGACGAGAGCAGAAGAGGAACAGTTAGGGGAGAAAGATCAGAGGAAAGGATGGAAGCTATGGAGATTGATCAGTCTAGAGATGATAGCATGGGTATAGGCAGTTTTGAGGAAGGTATGGGAGAGACGCAGGGAGGTGCTCAGACCTCAGGTTTTGGCTATCCAGAGTATCCGATGGGAGGTATGTCGGAGTACTCTAGTTTTGTGCCATATCCTTCGTACATGCCATATATGCCTTATCCTCCGTACTACCCACCATATCCTATGTATCCATCTTCCCCTACCCATCCAAGTGCAGCATATCCAGAGCCAAATGAACCCGTACCATCACCAGAACCAGTAGCCCCTGTTGTTGACAGACATCAACCTAGCTCATCTGGAGGTAAAGTGCAAATGACAGAGTACTTGAAATTGGATGCTCCTAAATACAATACGGGAGATGATCCATTTGATTACCTCAGAGCAGTTAGGATGATAACTAGTGAATTGGGCGCAGATGATAGGAGAGCCATTGAGATGGCAGGTTTCACATTAAAATGCAAGAAAGCCAGAGAATGGTTTAAAAACTATGTGGAACCCAGAATGGACAGCATGTCATGGGGAGAGTTCGCCAATGCGTTTGCCGGGTGGGCTTTTCCTGACAGTTCGCGGGAACTGAAAGTAATAGAATTCGAACAGTTGCGCCAGACAGATGAGATGAGTGTTGATGAATTCACAGATAAGTTCCTGGATTTGCTTCAGTATGTGGGTCAAGCCTATGATACTGATCAGAAGAAGGCAAGGAGATATACTATGAGATTGCATCCCAGGTATGCTTCCTTGATTCTTCCAGCAGAAAAGGAGAGTTTCCACACGATAGTAGACGCAGCCAGGAAAATGGAAGCTAGTGCCAATATTCAGAAACAGTCAAAGGCACAGGCTTCGGGTTCTAAGGCCCCCAGTGTAGGCACGCCAAGCAGCAAGAGATGGGATAGAGCAAAAGGAACAAAGAGTAAGTTCTGGAATAAAGTGAAGTCAGGTCTGGGAATAGGTAGTGGCTCAAGCTCTGGCACAGCTCCAGTCTGCAGAAGATGCGGAAAACCACATGGTGGAATTTGTCGGTTGGGATCTACAGCTTGTTTTAGATGTGGACAGGAAGGGCATATCGCTCGGGATTGTCCGCAGATGACTTTTGCACCATCCCAGCAGATGAGTTCAGGCAGTGTGGTACAGCCAGTTGCTCAGCCAGCAGCTCCAGTCATGCCTCAGAGTAGTGGCAGAGGTAGAGGAAGAGGGGCAGCCTCTACTTCAGCAGCAGGTTCCCGAGGTGGAAATCCGGTAGCCCCAGCACGGATTTTCACAGTGACACAGGAGGAGGCTAACACGTCGAACACAGTGGTGTCAGGTAATCTCATCATTGGGTGTTCAGATGTGTATGCTTTGATGGACCCCGGTGCTTCTCATTCCTTTATTGCTTCGAGAGCCATAGAGAGATTGGGTTTGATCAGTTCTGAGTTAGAGTATCCTCTCTGGGTCAGTGGACCTAAATGTGACCCATCAGTGGCAGTGTCAGTCTGTCGTTTTAGTCCAGTGTTTATAGAGGGTAGATACCTTCCAGCTGACCTTGTGGTTCTAGACTTGACAGATTTTGATGTCATTCTAGGGATGGATTGGTTGTCTACATATAGTGCTACGTTGGACTGTAGAGAGAAGATAGTGAGTCTCAGAGACCAGGATGGGTCAGAGTGTGTCTTCAGAGGAGACAGGAGAGGTACACCCAGAGGTATGATTTCAACCCTTCAGGCTCGTCGTTTGCTTAGGAGGGGTTGTCAGGGGTTTCTAGCTCATGTGAGAGAGCTAGACAGTCAGGTTAGGGAACCAGCCACCGTACCAGTAGTCCGAGAGTTTCTCGATGTGTTCCCAGACGATTTACCAGGACTTCCACCTGATAGGGAGATAGGGTTTGAAATTGAATTGTTGCCAGGTACCAGACCTATCTCTATTCCTCCCTACAGGATGGCACCAGCAGAGTTAAAAGAGTTGAAAGAACAGTTGCAGGACTTGGTCGATAAGGGTTTCATCCGCCCTAGTACCTCACCTTGGGGTGCTCCAGTGCTCTTTGTCAGAAAGAAGGATGGATCCCTCAGACTTTGTATCGACTACAGACAGTTGAACAAGGTCACTAGCAAGAATAGATATCTGCTACCTCGGATTGATGATCTATTTGACCAGCTAGCTGGAGCAGGTTGTTTCTCGAAAATAGATCTGAGATCCGGGTATCATCAGTTGAGAGTCAGAGAGGCAGATGTGCCTAAGACAGCGTTCAGAACTAGATATGGGCATTATGAGTTCTTAGTACTGCCGTTCGGGTTGACTAACGCCCCTGCAGCATTTATGGATCTCATGAACAGGGTATTCAGTGAGTTTCTGGATCACTTTGTCATTGTGTTTATCGATGATATCTTAGTGTATTCCAGAGATGCAGAGGAGCATGCCCAGCATCTGAGGATAGTTCTGCAGACACTGAGAGAGCATGGTTTGTATGCCAAGTTCTCGAAGTGTGAGTTTTGGTTGAGGAGCATTGCCTTCTTGGGACATGTAGTATCAGCAGAGGGTATTGAGGTAGACCCCAAGAAGATAGAGGCTGTAGCTAACTGGCCCAGACCCACGACAGTGACTGAGATTAAAAGCTTTCTGGGACTGGCAGGTTACTACAGAAGGTTCGTTCAGAACTTCTCAAAGATAGCGGCTCCGATGACCAAATTGACTCAAAAGAACCAGAAGTTTGTCTGGTCAGACCAATGTGAAGAGAGCTTTAAAGAGCTCAAAAAGAGATTGACAACAGCACCAGTGCTAGCTCTGCCTGTGAGTAATGAGGATTTCACAGTGTTCTGTGATGCATCTCGAGTGGGATTGGGTTGTGTATTGATGCAGAGTGATAGGGTGATAGCTTATGCTTCTAGACAGTTGAAGAAGCACGAGTTGAATTACCCTACCCATGACCTAGAGATGGCAGCAGTTATCTTTGCACTTAAGATGTGGCGGCATTACCTCTACGGGGTTAAATGCGAGATCTTTACTGATCATAAGAGTTTACAGTACATCTTGAGTCAAAGAGAGCTGAATTTGAGGCAGAGAAGATGGGTAGAATTGCTCAGTGATTATGATTGTAAGATCCAGTATCATCCGGGTAAGGCGAATGTTGTGGCAGACGCCCTAAGCCGGAAGTCACTAGGCAGTTTATCCCATATAGCAGCAGAGCGGAGACCAATAGTGATGGAGCTTTATAAGCTCTTCGAAGAGGGGTTACAGCTAGAGTTGTCTGGTACAGGTGCATTGATAGCACAGATGAGAGTGACACCTGTGTTTCTGGAGCAGATCGCTCAGAGACAGCATGAGGACCCTGAGTTGATGAAAATTGCCAGGACTGTTCAGTCAGGCAATAGTGCAGAGTTTCGATTTGATAGCAAAGGGATCCTTCGTTATGGGAGTCGCCTTTGTGTACCAGATAGGGGCAGTGTGAAGGAAGACATTATGAGGGAAGCTCATAAGGCAAGATATAGTGTTCACCCAGGAACCACCAAGATGTATCAGGATCTGAAAAGGGTCTATTGGTGGCCAGCCATGAAAAAAGAAGTGGCGCAATTTGTGACAGCCTGTGAGGTTTGCCAGAGGGTGAAACTAGAGCATCAGAAACCAGCAGGAATGCTTAACCCATTACCGATTCCAGAGTGGAAATGGGAGAACATAGCCATGGATTTTGTAGTGGGTTTACCAGCAGCGTCCAACAGGATAGACTCGATATGGGTGATTGTGGACAGACTCACGAAATCTGCTTATTTTCTTCCAGTTCGAAGTACCTATTCTGTGGATAAGTTGGCACAGGTTTATCTGGATGAAATAGTAAGATTGCATGGGGTTCCAGTGTCGATAGTTTCAGACAGAGGACCTCAGTTTACTTCCAGATTTTGGCGAAGTCTGCAGAGTGCGATGGGCACGAGATTAGAGTTTAGCACTGCTTTCCACCCACAGACTGATGGACAGTCAGAGAGGACCATCCAGACCATAGAGGATATGCTTCGACTGTGTGTGTTAGACTTTGGCGGTTCTTGGAGGCAACATCTACCTTTGGTGGAGTTTGCCTACAATAACAGCCATCATGCTAGCATTGGGATGGCTCCTTATGAAGCTTTGTATGGGAGGAAGTGCAGATCCCCTGTTTGTTGGGAAGAGATAGGAGAGAAGGCTCTTGCAGGGCCAGAGTTAGTAGAGATTACTAGTCGCGTAGTGCCCGTGATCAGAGATAGAATCCGGACAGCACAGAGTAGACAGAAAAGTTATGCAGACGTTCGCAGAAAACAGTTAGAATTCCTAGAGGGTAGTATGGTATTGCTGAAAGTGTCTCCAATGAAAGGAGTGGTTCGTTTTGGGAAGAAGGGTAAGTTAGCTCCACGGTACATTGGACCCTTTGAGATTTTGCAGAGGATCGGAAATGTGTCGTATAAGCTAGATTTGCCTGCTTCTATGGCGAGGATTCACCCGGTATTTCATGTTTCTATGCTACGGCAGTTTGTGTCAGATCCGAATCAGGTTCTGAGTGAGCCTGAGGTGGAGATTCATACAGATCTCACCTATATAGAGCAGCCAGTGCGGATTCTGGACACACAGATCAGACAGCTAAGGAACAAAGAGATTCCGATGGTGAAAGTTCTATGGAACCACCATAACCTAGAAGAGTGCACCTGGGAGACGCGGGAGTCTATGCTCCAGCAGTATCCATATTTGTTTTGAGGTGAGTTTCCTCTGGTTTATGTGTTATTTGTTTTCGAATCATTCGAGGACGAATGTTTTTAAGGGGGGGAGAATGTAATACCCGGCTAGAAATCGGCATCAGAATTCCTGTCGTCCGGTGGACTCCGGGGTGTCGGACTTCTAGAGGAGGGTAGGCTTTATGTTTGACTAAGGGGTATGATGTGTTTTACTGTTTTACTTAAGTTTTGAGCTGAAATGACCCAAGGCAGAGGAGCCAAGTTCGGCCGCCGAAGGTAAGTTCGGCCGCCGAAAGTGCTCATGTTCGGCTTCCGAATTCAGGTTCGGCCCCCGAATGTTGCATGGTTTTGCATGCGCTTCGGCAGTCGAAGCTGAGTTGTTGAGCCAGCAGTTTTGTATCCCTTAGTCAGCATTTTGGACAGGTGTAATCACCAGATCATGTCCAGAAGGTGGTCACGTCTCCCATGTTTTATTTGCTCACTTTGAGCAGCTCTTGCACGAGTTAGCTTGTGTTCAACAAGTTTGAAAGTTTGAAGCAAAAAGGTGAGGGTTGAGAGTTAGTAAGGTTGAAGAAGAGTTGATCTGTTTTCCTTGGATTCAGACCGTTCATCTTCCTGTTTATAGAGGTAAGGGAAGATCTAGAACCTGTTTATATGTTTTCTGAAGGTTTTATGGGGTTAAGGAAAGAGATGCATGCTTAGGTTAGTAATGGTGGTTTTGATGAGTTATGGATGTATACATGTTTATGTGTTATGTGTGATTTGTTGTTTGGGGTTATTAGATAGTTTTGGACCCCTGTGACCATATACTTATGTATATGAGTGTTGTTGAGGAGATGTTTGGAGATGTGGAAGGGAAGGAAGAGCTTGGTTTGCCGTCGGGCTGAGTTCTGGATGAACTCAGGTTCGGCAGCCGAAGGTTCATTCGGCCGCCGAACCTCTTGCATGGTGGCTTAGGCTGCCACAGCTTGCCCCCGCGAGTTTTGCATGTTCGGCTCTGTTTGGGGGATTCGGCCGCCGAAGGTGCCGCCGAAGGTTAGAGACTTTCGTCTCTGGAATGCCTTTTGGCCCCCGAAACTTGCCCCCGAAAGGGTTCGGCCGCCGAAGCTTGAGGTTCGGCCGCCGAAAGTATTCTGTCCAGCCTTCTTTTGCATGCTTTGTATGGATAGTGAGTTGAAAGGGATTCTTGGGGAATGGAATAGAGGTATAAGCTAGTTTGGTCCCTCATTTGCATTTATCTGTATCTGTACAGACCAGAGGAACCAGAGAGAGCAGCTGTGAGTACTGCTCCAGAGTTTTCAGAGCCTACTCAGTCAGTCAGTCCAGTTAGCCAGAGGTGAGTGGAACTAAACTTAATCTTTTAATTGGAACGTGAAATGCTTTTCGCATCAGTCATGCATCATGAGTATATTGTAGGTTATGTGCATTAGTATTCACGAATATGTTGCATTGCATAGTTATCTGTTGATGTGAGTAAATGCTGAATGATCCAATAGTCACAGACAGGAAGTCCAGGAGCCTTTGACTACGCCCTGGCAGGTATAGCAAGTCCAGGAGCCTTTGACTACGCCCTGGCAGGTTTATAGTAAAGACCAGGAGCCTTTGACTACGCCCTGGCAATGGTACGTATAATGGTGTTATACACATATACATATATGACAGGAAGTCCAGGAGCCTTTGACTACGCCCTGGCACAGAGTTACTGGGACTATGTGGTGACAGGTTTACTCTTGATGTGATTTATCTGTGTTATGACGCATTCCATGAGAGCATGTTTTACTGAGATATTTTACTGTTCTACTCACTGGGCTATAGAGCTCATCCCACTCCCTTAACCCCAGTTTTGCAGGTTCAGTGTACAGTGTACAGGGACAGTCCAGCAGAGTACAGAAAGAGTAAAAGAGCTTGTAATAATATAAAGTGGACATGTAAATTGTAAAGAGATGTTATAGTTGTGTATACCGTTAGAGTTGTGCTTGACTTAGTTGTATTGTGTTGTAAAGCTTTTGTTACATACATGATCTGTATATGTATATATGTTTTATAACCAGGCTTAACAGGTATGAGTTAACCCATCTAGAGCAAGCTCTAGTCAGGGGTACAGAGTACAGAGTACAGAGTACAGAGTACAGAGTACAGAGATAGTGCATGCACAGGTTAAGCCTTGGTTCAGCAAAGAGTTTTTATTTTCACAGAAAATGTATCATGTATGAGTTTTACAGGTACACAGAGAGTATTGCAGGCTTGCTATGGGTTCTGGCGGCCTTAAGCCGACCTGAATCCTAGCGCCGGTGACGGTCCATTTTGGGGTCGTTACAAAAGCCAAGACTAAGAAGAACAAGTTCTGGAGCAAGATCAAGTCAGGTCTGGGATTAGGAAGTGGCTCGAGCTCAGGTGCAGATAATGCAGTATGCAGAAAGTGTGGGAAGCCGCACAAGGGTGTATGTCTGGTTGGGACGACAGCCTGCTTCAGATGTGGGCAGGAGGGACACATGGCTCGGGAGTGTCCTAGAGCAGCTTTTATGGCACAGTCTCAGCAGACAGCCTCTGGTAGTGTGGCTCAGCTAGCAGCTCCAGCCGCAACTCAGGCCAGTGGCAGAGGCAGAGGGAGAGGTACAGCCTCTTCTTCAGCGGGTTTCAGGGGTAAGGGTCCGTCAGCTCCAGCACGGATCTTCACCATGACTCAGCAGGAGGCAAACACATCCAACACCGTGGTGTCAGGTAATCTCATCATTGGTTGTTCCGATGTGTATGCATTAATGGTGTAACGACCCCAAAACGGACCGTCACCAGCGCTAGGATTCAGGTCGGCTTAAGGCCGCCAGAACCCGTAGCAAGCCTGCTATACTCTCTGTGTACCTGTAAATCTCATACATGATCATACATTTTATGTGAAAATAAAACTTTTTCTATGGACCAAGGCTTAACCTGTGCATGCACTATCTCTGTACTCCGTACCCTGTACTCTGTACGCTGTACCCCTGACTAGAGCTTGCTCTAGATGGGTTAACTCATACCTGTTAAGCCTGGTTTTTCACATACTCTGTAAAACATATACATATACAGATCATGTACATAACAAAAGATTTACAACATAAAATAACTAAGTCAAGCACAAGTCTACTGTATACACAACTGGGATATCTCTTTAAGATTACATGTCCACAATATTCTATTACAAAACTCTTCTCTCTTTCTGTACTCTGCTGGACTTCCCCTGTACACTGTACACTGAACCTGCAAGACTGGGGTTAAGGGAGTGGGATGAGCTCTATAGCCCAGTGAGTAGAATAGTAAAACAAATCATTAACACATGATCTTATGGAATGCATCATATCACAGACAATTCACATCAAGGGTAAACCTGTCACCACATAGTCCCAGTAACTGTTCCGTGCCAGGCCGTAGACTGGGGTCCTGGTCTTCTTATACTGTATATGTATATGTGTATATAACACCTGTACTTACCATTTGCCAGGGCGTAGACTGGGCACCTGGTCTTTACTATACCTGCCAGGCCGTAGAATGGGGTCCTGGACTTTCCTATACTTGCCAGGCCGTAGAATGGGGTCCTGGACTTCCTGTCTGGAACTATTGGATCATTCAGCATTCACCCACATCAACAAATAACTATGCAATGCAACATATTCGTGAATTCTAGTGCAAACAACCTACTGTATACTTATGATGCATGAATGATGCTAAAAGCATTTCATTTCTCAATTAAAAGAAGTAAGTTTAGTTCCACTCACCTCTGGCTATCTGGATTGACTCTGCAGGCTCTGTAAACTCTGGAGCAGTACTCACTGCTGCTCTCTCTGGTTCCTCTGGTCTGTGTAGGCACAGATAAACTCAAATGAGGGACCAAACTAGCTCAAGACCAACTCTATTAAACTTCCCAAGAATCCCCTTACACTCACTCAAACATCCATGCAAAGCATGCAAAGGAAGGCTGGACAGGACACTTTTGGCGGCAGGTTCGGCGGCCGAAAGTCCTCTCCAGAGCCGAAACTCATGCACCTTCGGCGGCCGAATCTCAACTTTCGGCAGCCGAACCCTTTCGGGGGCAAGTTTCGGGGGCTGAAAGGCACTCCAGAGATGAAAGTCTCTAACCTTCGGGGGAATCTTCGGCGGCCGAAACTCCCCTCCAGAGCCGAAAGTCCAAAGGCTCGGGGGCAAGCTTAGGCAACCGAAGCCACCTCCTCAGCACATTCGGCGGCCGAACCATTCTTCGGCGGCCGAAGCTGGGTTCATCAGCAAGGCAGAACCTTGCTCTGCCTCACGCCAAAAAGCACCAATCTTCCTCCAACTCAAACACCTCAACTCCTCAACATGCATACACCCAAGTATATGCTCAAAGGGGTCAGAAACTACCTTAAAACCCCAACAACACAAAACATACAACACATATACAAGCTGTTCTCACAAAATCATCAAAAACTCTCTTTTTACCCTATTCATGCAACTCTCTCCCAAAACCTCATAAAACCTTCAGAAAACATAAAAACAAGTTTAGGATCTTCACTTACCTCTTGAAACCAAGAAGATGAACGATCCTAACGTGGAGTTTTGGAGCAACTCTCCCTCAAACTCTCCAAACTTCACACCTTTGTGTTTTTAGCTCAAAACCTTCAAAATAACATAAAAATCAATCAAACCTTTGCATGATTTGATGTAAACATGAAGAAAACTTAAGGAAGACAGAGTCTCACCTCAGAAAGTGAAAGAAAGCGGCAAAGCTTATCCGTTCAACCGACTGAGGGCCTTTTATAGGTGGCTGGCCAGACCACCTTCGGCGGCCTAACGTGAAACCAAAAGCCATGCATGTTCGGCGGTCGAATGTCACCTTCGGCGGCCGAACCTGGCTTTTCTGCCTTGGTTCTTTTCTTTCAAAAACTCATTGCATTTTAACTTGAAAACATTAAAACATACTATATTACTGTAGAAAACATAAATCTTACCCTTCGAAAGATTCCGACATCCTGGATTCCACCGGACGACAGGAATTCTGATGCCGGACTCTAGCCGGGTATTACATTCTCCCCTCCTTAAGAACATTCGTCCTCGAATGTTCCTAAAACAACAAATAAACACATAAAAACAAGAAAACTCACCTCAAAACAGATATGGATACTGCTGGAGCATCGACTCCCGTGTCTCCCACGTACACTCTTCTAGATTATGGTGGTTCCACAGAACTTTCACCATCGGAATCTCCTTCTTCCTTAGCTGTCTGATCTGTGTGTCAAGAATCCGCACTGGCTGCTCTATATAGGTGAGATCTCTAAGGACCTCCACATCAGGCTCACTAATAACCTGATTCGGATCTGACACAAACTGCCGTTGTAATACCCGGCTAGACTCCGGTATTGGAATTCCTACCGTTCGGTGGAATCTCGGATGTCAGAGACCTTTAAAAGTGTAAAACCATGTTTTCATGAAATGTTTTAATGTTTTTGATGATTTTAAGTAAGAATGAATTTGAGTTTTTAAAAGGAAAAGACCATGGAACCTTACCAGGTTCGGCCGCCGAAAGTCATGTTCGGCCGCCGAACGTGGATAGGTTTTGGGAGCACTTTTGGCCTCCGAAAGTTTTGTTTGAAAGAAACCAGGTTCGGCCGCCGAACCTCATGTTCGGCCGCCGAACATGCATGAGATGTGGGGGCACGTTCGGCCCCCGAACGTGAACTGGCCAGTCCCTATATAAGAGCTCCATGGCCGAAACGGGTGGGTTTTCTCCCCATTTTCGACCACGGTGAGTTCTTGCTCCTCCATGGTTCATTTTTGATGATTTTCCTTCAATCTCTCATGTTTTAACAAGGTTTATGTCATTTTGAAGAGATTTGAGCAAGTTTTGGAGCTTTGAGGTTCAAGAACTCAAAATCTCCCACCTCCGAGTTTAGGACGTCTCCCTCTCGATCTTCAAGAGGTAAGAGCCGATCTTAAGCTCATTTTATGTTTAAAGTAAGTTTTATGCAAGATCTATGGGATAGAATGCATGTTTATCTCATAGTTAGGTTTTTGAGTTAATGTATGTTCATGAACAATGTGGCTTGTTTTGTGCGTTTGATGTGTTGTAGTTGGGGTTTAAGGTAGTTTGAGACCCCTAAGAGCCAATGTATGTATATTTGCATGTTTTGGTTGAGCTAAATGCATGAATGGAGGTTTTGGAGGCAAATGTACTTGAAGGAGCCAAGTTTCTGCCCTTTGGCAGAAACCAGGTTCGGCAGCCGAAGGAACTTTCGGCCGCCGAACATGGCTGGGGAGGCAGGCCTTTCGGCTGCCGAAGTTGCCCCCGAAAAGAGACTTTCGTCTCTGTCTGGGACTTTCGGCCGCCGAAGGTGCCGCCGAACCTGCCTGGGTTTCGGCTCTGGAGGGACTTTCGGCCGCCGAAGGTGCCGCCGAACCTGCCCTGTTCAGCCTTCCTTTGCATGTTTTGCATGGATGTTTTGAGATGTTTTAGGGGGTTTTTGGGGGATGTTTTTAGAGTTATGTTTTAGTATGTTGGTCCCTCATTTGAGTCCACCTGTGTAGGTTTGGACCCGAGGAACCGAGGACCTCAGCAGTGAGTCAACTGCTTCAGTCAGTGTCAGAGCTAGCCAGAGGTGAGTGGAATGACTCTTATGCTTTTCAATAAATAAATCAGTTTTGAGCATGTTCATGCATCACGGATGCCATGTGATATTTTAGGTTGTATGCATTAGAAATCACGAATATGTTGCATTGCATAAAATGTTGTTGATGTGGATGAATGTTGAATGATCCATTAGCCCTCATATGTTATGACATGATGATATGATATGGAAGTCCAGATGTGGCCTGCACTACGCCCCTGGCACTATGTAAGAGAAAGACCGGAAGTGGCCTGGACTACGCCTCCGGCACCATGGAATATGTATGTTATGTTATGTTATGTATAAGAGAAAGACCAGATGTGGCCTGCACTACGCCCCTGGCATGATTGGATTTATGTAGAGGGCTAATTGGTGACAAGTTCATCCTTGATATGATTAGTTGTGATGTGATGCATTCCATGATAGCATATGTTTTAAATGCTTTACTATTATGCTCACTGGGCTCTAGTAGCTCACCCCTCTCCCAAATTCCCCAGGTTTGCAGGTACGGGTTAGACAGAGAAGTCAAGAAAAGTAATGAAGTCTTATGTATGTAATAGTTAGAAAGTGGACATGACAGTTTGTATAATGATGTATAGATACGTGATGTAATGATTGAGGTTAGAAGTGTGCTTGACCATAGTATGATGTAATCCCTTTTTGAAACATGATCTTAATGTTTATGGATGTTTATGTTTAGCCAACTCAACCCATGTATATCGCCCATTGGGGGCATTGTTGAGATCCCACAGAGGGGTCAAGTCTATTGTAATGACCCGGAAACCGGTACCCCTTAGGAACGGTCCGAACCATCACTGGCACTAGGATCCAGATCGGCTTAAGGCCGCCGGGACCCGTAGTCAGCCAACTATACTCTCTGTGTACCTGATAAATCCCATACAAGATACTAAATAACTCAACAATCCTGTAAAACTCTGTAGGCTTAACTACTGTATATCAATCTGATATGACCCTCAGGGCCTGTACCAGGGACTACTATCTGCTGTGGTCCAGGGATTAACACAATCTGTAACACATCCCACTGGTATCTCATCGAAGCCATACATTAAGCCTAACTCACACATTTCTCATCAAGAAACGTAAAACAGGATTGTGTACAAGGGATGACTCATACATCACACTATAGCAGTGACACTAGGGGAAAGCATCAGTCTATCCTGTATCTGACAGTATATATCGACATATTACATTACAACTATTTTTAAATTACATCATGTCCACTATACTATTACAACATTCAGTCATGCATAACTGTCCTCTGTACTCTTGCTGACTTTAACTTCCCATAGGAATCACAGAACCTGCAAAACTGGGGTTAAGGGAGTGGGATGAGCTACGACAGCCCAGTGAGGAGGAACAATAAAACAATTCATTAATTACATGTTCTCATGAAATGCATCATATCACAAACATATCATCTCAAGGATGAACTTGTCACCACTAGCCCTTAACTACATGTGATAATCTGACCAACTGTGCCAGGGAGACGATGTCATCACCTGGTCTACTCTTATCTGATATCATAACATGACCAACTGTGCCAGGGAGACGAGGTCTCACCTGGTCTACACTTATCTCTGATTTGACAGCCCAGCTGTCTCACTCATAGTACCAGGAGCGACCTGGACTATCCAGGGGCGACCTGGTATGGCGATCTCATGCCATAAATCTGTATCTGCTCTCTGTCAAGGGCTAAGGATCATCCAACATTCATCCACATAAACAACATCTTATGCAATGCATCATCTTCGTGAATTCTAATGCAATACAACCTAATACATAACATGGCAGTTTATGATGCATGGATCATGCTAGAATCGTGTCATTTCTCAAGATAAAATAGTTCATTTAGTTCCACTCACCTCTGCTCCTCTGGCAGATACTGTACTGACTCTGATATCTCTAACTCTGATGACCTCCTCGAACTCTCGGGTCCAATCCTACACAAATGGACTCGAATGAGGTGTCACACATACTTTGAATAACTCTTAAACAATTCCCCATAAACCCCTCTAAACCTCTGCAAATAATCACATAACTCATGCAAAAGAAGGCTGGACAGAACACCTTCGGCAGCAGGTTCGGCGGCCGAATGTCCTCTCCAGAGCCGAAACTCATGCATGTTCGGCGGCACCTTCGGCGGCCGAATGTGCATGACAGATCCGAAAGTCCATTCTTTCGGAGGCAACCTTAGGCAGCCGAAACTACCTCCACAAGAGGTTCGGCAGCCGAATCTTCACTTCGGCGGCCGAAGCTGGGTTCTCCAGCAGGCAGAACCTTGCTTCCTCTCATGCACAACTTCTCCAACACACTCTAATATGCATAACTCAGCGTCTTAACTCACATATACTCTGGTATATGCACAAAGGGGTCCCAAACTACTTATTAACCCCAACAAAACAACGAACACAACACATAAGCATGCTTTTACCATTAACACATGTCTAAACCATGAACACACTAAAACAACCTATCTAAGCAACGCTACCCTTCTCCTCGGTAAAAACACTGTTAAAACCAAGAAAACAAGAAAAGGAACAACTCTCTTACCTCCTAAAACTAGAAGAGGAACAACTTGACCTCAGCAAATCCCCTGCACAAGCTTTAAACCACCAAAACCTCTCTTTTCTCTCAAACTCACAACTCTTTGAAACATACTCAACCCTCTGCACGAGCTGATAAAAGCTTGCAGATGAGTCATGGGAGACGTGGCCTATCCTCTGGCAAAGATCTGGAGGCAACACCTGTCCAAATCACTGGCTGAGGAGTGTCCAATAGCTGGCTGACCAGCTCAGCTTCGGCTGCCGAATCGCATGCAAAACCATGCAACTTTCGGGGGCCGAACATACCCTTCGGGGGCCGAACATTGGGTACTTTCGGCGGCCTAACTTAACTTCGGCGGCCGAACCTGGCCTTTGTCCCCTAAGCCTTTTCTTTTCAAAACTCAATCCTATTCTATTCCAAACCTTACAAAGTCTTAAAAACATTTTGCCAAACTGTCAATACCCTCCGACTAGAAGTCTCTGACATCCCCGAATTCCACCGGACGGTAGGAATTCCGATGCCTGACTTAGCCGGGTATTACATTCTTCCCTCCTTTAAAAACATTCGTCCTCGAATGTTAAAAACAAAAAAAAACAACAACAAGAAACATATAGGGAAACAAGCACTTAAGGAAAGCCGACGACCTTCCTCTGAGAAGAGACACAGATACCCCTGGAATAAAACTCCCGGGTTGGTTATACTTTCTGACTCTGCTGACCCTTAACTGCTTAATCTGTGGCCACACTCGACACTGATTACTGATCACTCCTGTCTATACACAGTCAACTCAGCTCTATTCATACTTTTACTTAACCCGGTCAGAGGAGCAATTCCTCTAAGGAAATGCTAACTGCCTTGCCTATAGCTTTACCTTTCGCAAGTAGGCCCCGACGTCGAACTCAGTTAGTACAAGACTTGGCCTCTAGGCCATGTAATCACTTCATCGATAATGGGCATGCTTCTCTGGTTTTCTGACCTAGTCTACACTTTTGCTACGCCACTCTGACCCTTGCCCGCTTTTCTTTTTTTTTACGCTCATGGCTTTTTATCTTTTGATCCGTCTAACTACACTGGACTAGCTCTATAGGATACACTGATAATCGACTTCTGACTGAGGGCAGCTAACATCTGATCTGCCTCATTCAGTAATCTCTGTTTGTATACTCAGAGTTTTGCACCCTTGACTTCTAGTATAGACGCTTTCCTATAATTCTGATCTCAGCTCTATTTAATTGCTTTTCTCTCACTCTCAGCACATGGGTTCCGAATCTCAGATCTATCCTCATCAATTCGACATGAGAACATCTATCCTTGGTAGTGTTTTGCATCAACTGCTCACAGTCGTTACAACCTCTCAAGGTTTCATCCTTCGTTTCGCACACTGATACTGGCACATTCCAGGGTGAGGTACTAGGTCGGATAACCTTTCTATACCAAGCTTCTCTATACTATGCTGACTATGCTCTCTTTGCAGGTGCCATGCTGTAGGGTAGAAGAAAAGAAGGAAAGAAATGGTTCCGCGTCCAGACACCACTCCTATTCCAAACTCTGACTCCCTGACAGATGGAAAACCTGACAGTTCGTCTGGGACAACCATCGAGAACTCACTAGCAATGGGCGATGAGGCTGATTCCCTGATCTGACTCCTACACTCGCTCACAGGAGCTAGACCCGTCTAATACCCTTTCCTGTGTACCGTTGAGCCTACTGGGCTGACATCAAACCTCTAGGCACCTATACTCTGTCCCTTTCAAGGACGATCTCTGATCCATCTTAGCCTTTGAACTCTCTTACCTTGTCTTTACAGAGACAGACACAAATAGTACTGAGTAAGTAGCCAATCCGCCCTAGAATGACATCAACTGGTCACCTCTAGAACCATAAGGTCAGCTGGATAGTCTCTACTCACTCCAACCGCTAAACTGCTCTGACTAACTGACTCTGCCTCAGATGGATCATACTCGGGTCCACTAACCCAAAGAAACCAAAGCCTAGAAGGCATCCAACCCACTCAAGTAACAGCTCACTAAGTCACAAGAAAATAGAAACACGCGGGGTCAAACCAACCAACATACACAGTCGAACATCCACAAGTGAACATACCTGACGTCACTGTGTTCGATGTGATAGTTTCCTACTGAGTCAGAGTGAAGCTCCGCACTATAGGTAACGGACCTTCTCTCGGGAATGTACTAATGAAAAGGCTAACCCTTTCCTCTGCCTCAATTACCACCGAATCCCAGAGTAAACTGAAAACTCCTCTTGACCTTACCCTTAGTCTTACTCTTTTCTTTTTCGCTATTTCATTCTAGTTTGCGTATTCTTTTTCTTTCTTTTGTTTTGTTACTCTGATCTATGACACTTTTCTCGTACTCTCATTCTTTTCTTACTCTGTTCTTTGACTTATTTCTTATCTTTGAGGGCTGCACTCGGAGACGAGAGCTCACTCTCCCTATACCTAGAGCAAAAGCATCTCTTGGTACCACTCTCGAATATCTTTTCTGGTTCAACTATCTCGTTATTACTCATTTGGCTTTTCCTTTCTCGCACTCTGGGAGTACAATCTTTACCATTCGTCGTTCTCACTCTCTACGTTTAGCGGGTGGTACACCTGATGACTTGTCTGGGTCCTATCGACAACTTTTCTCTGGCTGTGGACACTACAACTGTTCCCCTTCTACTCTAATCTGACTACCTACGCTGTTCTCTGACACAAGCAAGAAACCTGCGATAACCTTTCCTAAACAGAGTAAGAGCCTCTAGGGCTGATAGCAAACTTCTAGGCATCTCTACTTTGTCCCCTCTCACATTACCTGTGATCCATCCATCCTGGTCTTAAAGCCTGACTACTCTGCCTCTGCTATCTAAGGCAGTACGATGAGTAGCTAGCCCATCCACCCCTAGAATGACATCAACCAGTCACTCTAGAACCACAAGGTCAGCTGGAAGGCATCTACTCAAAACTGGCACTCAACGCTATTGGCAGACTAACTCTGCCACTGACGGATCACACTTGAGTCTATTGACCCCAAAGAGGACATTCTAATCCCAGAAGTTATCAAACCCATACTCTCGACGGCTCTCACGACCCTAAGGAAAGCGAAACATCAAAGTTGCTATGACCAAACACATCAAAACATAGGGAAGTGAAAAGTACCTGTCACCGCCATGTCCGATGTGTCAGTCTCCTGCTGCGTCAAAGCGAAGATCCGTGCTGACACTGATGGACCTTCACCTGGGGAACCTGTGGAAGAAGGAGTGATCCCGCTCCTTCTGTCTCTGTCCTGCACCATGGCTAGAGCTTCTGACTGAGCTACTCTGTCTGAGACGGTGGAACACTCACGTGCTATGTGCCCCTCTTGTCCGCACCTGAAACATGTTGTTGTCCCTACTAGACAGACTCCCTTGTGCGGCCTACCGCACTTCGGACATTTAGAACTATGCAAACCAGAACTTGATCCCTCACGACAACCCATGCCTAACTGTACCCTATTCCAGAACTCTCTTTTCTTTGACCCTTTCAGGCCTCTCACTTTCTTTTTATTCGTTACAGCAGCCTTACCCAAAGGGAAACGATCACTATTCTCTGGGTTCTTTTCTACACTCATGTTTTCTGTCTGCCCTGGCTGCTCACAGTCACTCTCTTTATGCTCCCTTGAGCTATCTGGACAAGCCCATCCTACAAATTCTATAGCAAATTGTTCCCAGGATAAGCTTTCTACCCTCGGGTACACATACTGGTTGAACCATGCCCTTGTCTTTTCACAGTTCACTGTGACCCCTGCCATTTGAATGGCTCTATTCTCACTGACTCCCAACTCATCAGTTATCATCTTAACCATTCTAAGATACTCAACAGGGTCATCACCAGTCTCAAATTGGGGAACATCCAACCTCAAATAATCTGTCAGCTGCACCATACTTTCTCCAGGTGAACTAAGCTTAGGTGTTTGGATAACTGGGGCTACTGATTCTACTGGTGGTGGAGGAGGTGCAACTTGCCTTGGGTTAGGGTTTACTGACCTTGGGTAACAAAAGAAGGGTGGAACCATGGTATACTGTGGATATGATGGTGGATATGGCGGATAAAAGGGAGGATAGAGCATAAAGGTGGGATATGGGTGATACCTAGGAAATTCTGATGTACCTCTCATCAGGTACTCTGTCCCCCACTGGTAGGGTGGATACTGAGGTGGAACAAACCTCGAGGCCTGAGTGCCTTCTTGGGACTCACCCATATCTCCTCCTAATCCGCTCATACCAAAGCCACCCTCTCTACTCTCCCCAATAGACCTTCTAGGGTCCCCTGATGTACCTTCGCTACTTAAGCTATCTGCTGTTGCCCTTTGCAGACTAGGGAGATGGACATCCATGTCCTCATTCTCCGGCGGAGCTCCAATCAATCTCGCTGATCGACGAGTTCCTCTCATCCTGCCTCTGAAAGCACAACAGCACACAAAAATATCATCAAATGCTCCATGTGAGAACACATGAAACCGCAGCACATATCAAACATATTCCTAGCACATGTAGCTCATCATGGCATTTCACATCATCATGCAAGACAGGACTCCACATCCTATCCTAGTGGACATGCGTTTACCTATTATGCTTTCCCTCCTATACAAGATTACACCTCTTTCCGAAGTGGGAAGCTAACCCTTGAGCATCTTCGCTCAACACACCGTACTCAAAAGATCTAAAAGTCTAACATCTTAACCTCTTTCCGATGTGAGATATCTCTGATCTCTGAGTATACTGACTCAGCACATCGTACTCTAGAGGCCCTATGCTCTGATACCAATCTGTAATGACCCGGAAACCGGTACCCCTTAGGAACGGTCCGAACCATCACTGGCACTAGGATCCAGATCGGCTTAAGGCCGCCGGGACCCGTAGTCAGCCAACTATACTCTCTGTGTACCTGATAAATCCCATACAAGATACTAAATAACTCAACAATCCTGTAAAACTCTGTAGGCTTAACTACTGTATATCAATCTGATATGACCCTCAGGGCCTGTACCAGGGACTACTATCTGCTGTGGTCCAGGGATTAACACAATCTGTAACACATCCCACTGGTATCTCATCGAAGCCATACATTAAGCCTAACTCACACATTTCTCATCAAGAAACGTAAAACAGGATTGTGTACAAGGGATGACTCATACATCACACTATAGCAGTGACACTAGGGGAAAGCATCAGTCTATCCTGTATCTGACAGTATATATCGACATATTACATTACAACTATTTTTAAATTACATCATGTCCACTATACTATTACAACATTCAGTCATGCATAACTGTCCTCTGTACTCTTGCTGACTTTAACTTCCCATAGGAATCACAGAACCTGCAAAACTGGGGTTAAGGGAGTGGGATGAGCTACGACAGCCCAGTGAGGAGGAACAATAAAACAATTCATTAATTACATGTTCTCATGAAATGCATCATATCACAAACATATCATCTCAAGGATGAACTTGTCACCACTAGCCCTTAACTACATGTGATAATCTGACCAACTGTGCCAGGGAGACGATGTCATCACCTGGTCTACTCTTATCTGATATCATAACATGACCAACTGTGCCAGGGAGACGAGGTCTCACCTGGTCTACACTTATCTCTGATTTGACAGCCCAGCTGTCTCACTCATAGTACCAGGAGCGACCTGGACTATCCAGGGGCGACCTGGTATGGCGATCTCATGCCATAAATCTGTATCTGCTCTCTGTCAAGGGCTAAGGATCATCCAACATTCATCCACATAAACAACATCTTATGCAATGCATCATCTTCGTGAATTCTAATGCAATACAACCTAATACATAACATGGCAGTTTATGATGCATGGATCATGCTAGAATCGTGTCATTTCTCAAGATAAAATAGTTCATTTAGTTCCACTCACCTCTGCTCCTCTGGCAGATACTGTACTGACTCTGATATCTCTAACTCTGATGACCTCCTCGAACTCTCGGGTCCAATCCTACACAAATGGACTCGAATGAGGTGTCACACATACTTTGAATAACTCTTAAACAATTCCCCATAAACCCCTCTAAACCTCTGCAAATAATCACATAACTCATGCAAAAGAAGGCTGGACAGAACACCTTCGGCAGCAGGTTCGGCGGCCGAATGTCCTCTCCAGAGCCGAAACTCATGCATGTTCGGCGGCACCTTCGGCGGCCGAATGTGCATGACAGATCCGAAAGTCCATTCTTTCGGAGGCAACCTTAGGCAGCCGAAACTACCTCCACAAGAGGTTCGGCAGCCGAATCTTCACTTCGGCGGCCGAAGCTGGGTTCTCCAGCAGGCAGAACCTTGCTTCCTCTCATGCACAACTTCTCCAACACACTCTAATATGCATAACTCAGCGTCTTAACTCACATATACTCTGGTATATGCACAAAGGGGTCCCAAACTACTTATTAACCCCAACAAAACAACGAACACAACACATAAGCATGCTTTTACCATTAACACATGTCTAAACCATGAACACACTAAAACAACCTATCTAAGCAACGCTACCCTTCTCCTCGGTAAAAACACTGTTAAAACCAAGAAAACAAGAAAAGGAACAACTCTCTTACCTCCTAAAACTAGAAGAGGAACAACTTGACCTCAGCAAATCCCCTGCACAAGCTTTAAACCACCAAAACCTCTCTTTTCTCTCAAACTCACAACTCTTTGAAACATACTCAACCCTCTGCACGAGCTGATAAAAGCTTGCAGATGAGTCATGGGAGACGTGGCCTATCCTCTGGCAAAGATCTGGAGGCAACACCTGTCCAAATCACTGGCTGAGGAGTGTCCAATAGCTGGCTGACCAGCTCAGCTTCGGCTGCCGAATCGCATGCAAAACCATGCAACTTTCGGGGGCCGAACATACCCTTCGGGGGCCGAACATTGGGTACTTTCGGCGGCCTAACTTAACTTCGGCGGCCGAACCTGGCCTTTGTCCCCTAAGCCTTTTCTTTTCAAAACTCAATCCTATTCTATTCCAAACCTTACAAAGTCTTAAAAACATTTTGCCAAACTGTCAATACCCTCCGACTAGAAGTCTCTGACATCCCCGAATTCCACCGGACGGTAGGAATTCCGATGCCTGACTTAGCCGGGTATTACATCTATGATTATGTATATGTTCAGTGCATGCACAGGTTGAGTTTGGCATATGATAGAATGTATGAAAGAAAAGTTTTAGTTTTTATGTATGATTGTTGATCATGTATGGGATTAAACAGGTTTACAGGTTACATGTCAGGCTTGCTACGGGTCCCAGCGGCCTTAAGTCGACCCGGATCCTAGCGCCGGTAGCGGTCCGATTTTCGGGTCGTTACAGAATGGTATCAGAGCCCTAGGTTCATATTGTCGGACCTAGAGTGTCGGGCTCATAGATGTTATAGAAGGTCAAGCACAGTAGGAAAGATCATGTCCACTAGGATAGGATGTGGAGTCCTGTCTTTCATGATGATGTGAAATGCTATGATATGAATGATATGCTATGATATGTGATGCGGGTTCATGTGTGCCCACATGAACCATATGATGTTAATGTTTATGTGATGTGTATTGTTTTTCAGAAAACAGGATGAGAGGAACTCGTCGATCAGCAAGATTGACTGGAGTACCACCTGAGGATGAGGGCACGAGCGCCCGTCCTCCAGCATTGCCTAGGGCAATGTCTAGTAGGTCTGGCAGAGAAAGAGCAGTGAGAGACCCTAGAAGGTCTTTGGATCTGGGTAGAAGCAGATCAGTCAGAGGAACTGTAATACCCGGCTAGAATCCGGCATCGGGATTTCTACCTTCCGGCGGAATCTCCGTTGGAATCTAGAATTTCTGAAGATGCCAGAGGCTTCTAGAGGGGTAAAATGTGTTTCAAAAATGTTTTCTACTGATTTCATGTTTTTAAATTTAAAATGAATTGAGTTTTTGAAGAGAAAGACCAAGGAGGCGTTTGCCAGGTTCGGCCGCCGAAAGTGAAGTTCGGCCGCCGAACATGGAAAGGCTTCGGGAGCGCCTTTGGCCTCCGAAAGTCTTGTTTAAACGAGCCAAGGTTCGGCCGCCGAAAGTGAGGTTCGGCCGCCGAACATGCATGAGTTTAGGGGGCACGTTAGGCTGCCGAAGGTCTTTGACCAGGCCACCTATAAAGGGCCCTCAGATCGGAAATGGGTGAGTTTCCTCCCCATTCTCGAGCTCAGGTGCGTTTATGCCTTCCTTTGGTCGTTTTCGTGTTTTCTCTACCCATCTCTCAAGTTTTTCATGATTTCTACCCTTGTGTTTGAAGATTTAAAGCTTAAAAGGAGTTTTGGGAGCTTGGAGCTTTTGGAGCTTGGATTCTCCACACCTCCGAGTTAGGGGTCGCACCACCCTCGATCTTCACAGGTAAGTGTAGATCCTTGTTTCCCTAGTGTTTTCAGTAAGTTTTATAGAGTTTGATGGTTGAGTTTGGGTAGAAATGCATGTTTAAGGTTTATGTGGGTTTTATACCCAATGTATGTTATGTGATGTTTGTGTTGAGGAGTTTATGTTAGTTTATGCTCCTTTATGCTTGTGGGAGTGTGTATGCATGCTTGGGAGAGAGTATGTAAGGATTTGGGGTGTTTTGAGTTTGGTTTTTGGCTTGGCAGAATCGGACCTGTCGTCCAGAGGGGACCAGGTTCGGCCGCCGAAAGGAGTTTCGGCCGCCGAACCTGCATGGGAGGCAGTCTTTAGGCTGCCGAACGTGCCCCCGAAGGAGGGACTTTCGTTTCTGTCCAGGGGTTTCGGCCGCCGAACCTGCCGCCGAACCTACCCGAGTTTCGTCTCTGGAAGGGACTTTCGGCCGCCGAAGGTGCCGCCGAAAGTGCCCTGTCCAGCCGTTTCTTGGGTGTTTTCCATGCATGTTTAAGTGATGTTTAGAGAGGTTTTTGGGGAGTTGTTTATGAGTTGTTAGAATGTGTTTGGCACCTCATTCGAGTCCACCTGTGTAGGATCGGACCCGAGAGACCGAGGAGGCCATTAGTGCTAGCAGGTGCAGAGTCAGTCGGCGTCTGCCAGGAGGTGAGTAGAACTAAACTTAATGTTTTATTTTAAGAAATTCTAATGCCCAAAGCATGAGCATGCATCATGATTATGTATAGTAGGTTGATTGCACTAGTTCACGAATATGTTGCATTGCATTATTTCATGTTGATGCTGAGGTAGGGTGGACCGAGGCGACTTCAATAGCCCATATCTGTCACGAGTCTTGTCTTAGTCCTTTGAGAGCCGGACAAGTACATGTAGGAAAGTCCATGTGAGCTCTCTGTGGACCAGACACCATGTCATGTATATTACAGGCCTTTGTGAGCTCCTATGGGGGAGCCGGGCACCGACAGAGGGATTTTTGATGTCATGTCCATCCTCTGAGAGGAAAGATGCATGCAAAAAGTCAGACTCTCAGAAACCAGGGTCCGTGGGGAATAAATATTACATAAGCCCCGAGGCGGACAAGATTATGTGATTTACTTGTGTTATGACGCATTTCATGAAAGCATGTAATTAATGAACTGTTTTCTATGTTTCTACTCACTGGGCTTTTTAGCTCACCCCTTTCCCCTAACCCCAGTGTTGCAGGTTTAAGTCAGAGTCCAGAGGCTGCAGGGTAAAGTCAAGGTTCAGATATGCATGTTGTAATAGCTTAGATTATGCTTATGTTTAGTATTTTAGAAGTGGACATGTAATACAAGTTGATGTAATGTAAATTGAGATAATGTATGTAACAGATAGTAGAGTTAATGTTTATGGATTAGAGTGTGCTTGGCCCTATAGCTTGGTTAATCCCTGTTGATGCATGGTTATGTAACGTTTTGAATGTTGAGATGAGAACCAGGCTTGAGGTCTGTAATGTTGACCCAGCCAGAGCATTTGATGAGGGCTCTAGCATGGGAAAGTTTATGTTCACAGTTATGTTATAGCATACGGACCAAGCTTGGTGTATGTTCAGATTACAGGTTTTTACGTTTAAGTTTTTAGGGTTAAGTTTTAATCATGTATGGGATTTGACCAGGTAATAGTATGTATGTTTGGCTTGCTACGGGTCCCGGCGGCCTTAAGCCGATCTGGATCCTAGCGCCGAACAGTTTGGAGCCGTTACGGCAGGGTATCGGTTTCCGGGCTGTTACAGGAACAGTTCAGGGAGGAGCATCAGAGGATATGGGGGATGATATGGATGTAGAGTAGAGGAGGGATGGCAGTCTGGGAGTCAGTATGTTAGAAGAAGGAATGGGAGAATCCCAAGGAGGCACTCAGGCCTCGGGATTTGTTCAGCCACCATTGTAATACCCGGCTAGACTCCGGTATCAGAATTCCTACCGTCCGGTGGGATCTCGGATGTCGGAGACCTCTAAAAGGGTAGAACCATGTTTTATAAAAATGTTTTCATGCATTTTAAATGATTTTAAGTATGAAATTAAATGAGTTTTTGCATGAAAAGTCATAGGAGGAAAACCCAGGTTCGGCCGCCGAAAGCCAAGTTCGGCCGCCGAACATGCATGCGTTTTGGAGGCACGTTAGGCCCCCGAAAGCATGAGTTAGGGAAGTCCAATTTCGGCCGTCGAAAGTCAAGTTCGGCCGCCGAACATTGCATGGATGCGGAAGCGCATTCGGCCCCCGAACGTGGCCTGGCCAGCCACCTATAAAAGGGGCACTTAGCCGAAATGGGCGAGCTTTCTCCCATTTTCGGCCACAGCAAGCTTCCGACCTTCCCTTTGCAACTCTTGTGTTCTTCCTCCAAATCTCTTCCATTTTCCTTGAGTTTTAAACTCACATTGCAAGTTTTGGGCATTTAAACCAAGTTTTGGAGCTTTGGGAACTCAGGAGCTCATTTTCGTGGATCTCCAAGTTTAGGTCGTCTCCCTCTCGATCTTCAAGAGGTAAAAGCCGATCTTAAGCTCCTTATGTGTTTTAAATAAGTTTTATGCAAGATCTATGGGTAGAAATGCATGTTAGGGTATATGTTGAGTTTATGGGTTATATTGATGATTTGAGCAATGTGTGTTGATTATGTGTATTTGAAGTGTTGTAGTTGGGGTATTTGATGTTTTGAGGCCCCTAGGAACTTGTATGCATGTGATGGTTGAGATGTATGCATGATTGGAGGTTTTGGGAGGCAAGAGGTTCGTTTGAACCAAGTTTCTGCCCTTTGGCAGAAACCAGGTTCGGCAGCCGAAGGGAGTTTCGGCCGCCGAACCCCCTTGTGGAGGCAGCATTCGGCTGCCGAAGCTTGCCCCCGAAAGAAGACTTTCGGATCTGTCTGGGAGGTTCGGCCGCCGAAGGTGCCGCCGAACCTGCCTGACTTTCGGCTCTGGAGGGACTTTCGGCCGCCGAACCTGCCGCCGAAAGTGCCCTGTTCAGCCACTTCTTGCATGTTTCTATGTGATGTTTTCAGGATGTTTTAGGGGGTTTTTGGGGAGTATATTAGAGTTGTACTTACGTATGTTTGGTCCCTCATTTGAGTCCACCTGCGTAGGTTCGGACCCGAGGAACCGAGGACCCTAGCAGTGAGTTCAGTTGCTTCGGTGTTGTCAGAGTCAGCCAGAGGTGAGTGGAACTAAAACTTAATCTTTTAAATTAAATGTTTTATCATGTATCATGCATCATGATTATGCAATAGGATGATTGCATTAGTTTTCACGAATATGCCGCATTGCATCGATTGTTGTTGATGTGGGTGAACGTCGGATGACCCAATTAGTCCATGACAGGAAGACCAGGCCCCATGCTACAGGCCTGGCACAGAGTAAGAAAGACCAGGCCCCATTCTACAGGCCTGGCACAGAGTAAGGAAAGACCAGGATCCCATCCTATGGTCTAGCACGGTCACGGGACTCGAAGACCAGGAGCTCAGAGGAGGCCCTGGGAAATGGTAAGTAAAGTATGTTCTGACAGGAAAGACCAGGACCCCATTCTACAGGCCTGGCACAGAGTTAACTTGGACTAATTGGTGACAAGTTCACCCAACCCTTATGTGAATTGTCTGTGTTATGATGCATTTCATTAAAGCATAGTGTTAATATGTTTTATAGTTCAACTCACTGGGCTTTTAGCTCACCCCTCTCCCTTTACCCCCAGGCTTGCAGGTACAGTATAGTGCGGGAGTCCGGATAGAGTTAAGAAGTCATGTTTATGTAATAGCTAGCAATGGACATGATCAAATTGTAATGTAAAAGTACAGTACAGTTATGTAATGAGGTTTATGGGTGTTAGTGGTGTGCTTGACCATAGATTGTTGTATCCCTTTTTATACATGATCTTAAAGATTTTTATGATGTTTATGTAACCAACTCAGCATATGTTATGTCACCCCTTGGGGGCATTGTTGAGATCCCACAGAGGGATCAAGGTTATGTTAATGTTATGCACAGGTTGAGTTTGGTTGATGTTCATGGAAAGAAAAGTTTTAATTTTTATGCATATTGTTGATCATGTATGGGATTAAGCAGGTTCACAGGATGCATGTTAGGCTTGCTACGGGTCCCGGCGGCCTTAAGTCGACCCGGATCCTAGTGCCGGTAGCGGTCCGATTTTCGGGTCGTTACAACCATACTACCCACCCTTCTCACAAAACCCTGGGTATTCGATGGGAGGCACATCGGACTACCACAGCTTTAGCCCTTACCCCACACATATGCCATACCCACCCTACTACCCACCATAGTCACAGTACCCAATGTATCCACCTCCACCTTACTATCCAAATCCAGCGAACCCTATCCCAGGGGATGCTACACCTCCTCCTCCTCCAGCAGAACCAGCAGCCCCAGTTACCCAACCTCCTAGACCTAGCTCAGCCAGTGGGAGCAAGGTCAAGATGACCGACTACATGAAGTTGGGTGCTCCCCAGTATGAAAAAGGGGATGACCCATTTGTGTATCTGGAGAGGGTCAAGGTGATCACAGATGAGATTGGGGCTGATGATAGTAGAGCCATTCAGATGGCTGGGTTCACACTTAAGTGCAAGAAGGCACGAGAGTGGTTCAAGAATTATGTGAACCCGAAAGTGGATAGCATGTCGTGGGAAGAGTTTGCAAATGACTTTGCAGGATGGGCTTTCCCAGATAGTTCAAGGGAGCTGAAGATGATAGAGTTTGAGCAGTTGAGGCAGACTGATGAGATGGGTGTAGAAGAGTTCACAGACAGATTTTTGGAGCTGTTGCCTTTTGAAGGGCAAAGCCTTGACTCAGACCAGAAAAGGTCAAGGAGGTATATCATGAAACTCCACTCCAGATATTCCTCATTGATCCAGTCAGCAGATAGGGAGAGCTTCCATGCCATAGTGGATATGGCCCGGAAAATGGAGGCTAGTGCCATCGTTCAGGGGACAGTTAAACAGTCAGTGGCACAGCCTTCTGGTTCTAAGACCCCAGGCTCTTCTTCAATGAGTGCAGCAACCTCAGGTAGCAAGAAGTGGGACAGAGGTCCCAGGAAGTCTAAGAAGAATAAGTTCTAGAACAAGGTTAAGTCTAGTCTGGGACTAGGAAGTGGCTCAAGCTCTGGTGCGGATAATGCAGTTTGTGCAAGGTGTGGTAAGCCACACAGAGGAGTATGTCGGTTTGGGACGACGGCCTGTTACAGATGTGGTCAGGAGGGGCATATGTCTCGAGAATGTCCAAGAGCAGCCCCGATGGCTCAGTCCCAGCAGACAGCTTCAGGCAGTGTAGCGCAGCCAGCAGCTCCAGCCATGACTCAGGCCAGTGGCAGAGGCAGAGGGAGAGGGGCAGCCTCTTCTTCAGCAGGGTTTAGAGGTGAAGGTCCATCAGCTCCAGCACGGATCTTCACGATGACACAACAGGAGGCAGATGCATCTAACACCGTGGTGGCAGGTAACTTAGTCATTGGTTGTTCGGATGTGTATGCCTTGATGGACCCTGGTGCATCTCATTCTTTTGTTACACCTAGAGCCGTCCAGAGGTTAGGGTTGATGATATCTGAGTTAGAGTGTCCTCTCTGGGTCAGTGGACCCAAGTGTGATCCATCAGTGGCAGAGTCAGTCTGCCAGTGTAGTCCTGTGTTTGTTGAGGGAAGATGCTTGTCCGCCGACCTTGTGGTTCTAGACTTGACAGATTTTGACGTCATTCTAGGGATGGACTGGTTATCTACCCATGGTGCTACCTTGGACTGCAGAGACAAGGTAGTTAGGTTCAGAGGTCAGGATGGGTCAGAGGTTGTCTTCAGAGGAGACAGGAGGGGTACACCTAGAGGTCTGATATCAGCTCTTCAGGCTCGTAGGTTGCTTAGGAGGGGATGTCAGGGGTATTTGGCTCATGTGAGAGAGCTTAGCAGTCAGGTTAGAGAGCCCGCCTCAGTGCCAGTGGTTAGAGAGTTTCTAGACGTCTTCCCAGACGAGCTGCCAGGTTTACCACCTGCTAGGGAGATAGAGTTCGAGATAGAATTGATGCCTGGAACCCGACCGATCTCTATCCCTCCCTACAGGATGGCTCCAGCCGAGTTGAAGGAATTGAAAGAACAGTTGCAAGAGCTGGTAGACAAGGGCTTCATCCGACCGAGTACCTCACCCTGGGGTGCTCCAGTCTTGTTTGTCAGAAAGAAGGATGGATCCCTTAGACTTTGTATCGACTACAGGCAGTTGAACAAAGTCACTACCAAGAACAAGTACCCTTTGCCAAGGATCGACGATCTATTCGACCAGCTAGCAGGAGCGGGTTGTTTCTCCAAAATAGATCTGAGATCTGGGTACCATCAGCTGAGGATCAGAGATGAGGATGTGCCAAAGACAGCTTTCAGGACCAGATATGGGCATTTTGAGTTCCTTGTAATGCCGTTCGGGTTAACCAATGCCCCTGCAGCGTTCATGGATCTCATGAACAGAGTGTTTAGTCAGTACCTGGATCACTTTGTTATTGTCTTCATAGATGATATCTTGGTGTATTCCAGGAATGCAGAGGAGCATGCCCATCATCTGAGGTTGGTTCTGCAGACCTTGAGGGAACATGGCTTGTATGCCAAGTTCTCTAAATGTGAGTTCTGGCTGAGGAGCATTTCGTTCTTGGGGCATGTAGTGTCAGAGAATGGGATAGAGGTGGACCCCAAGAAGACAGAAACTGTGGCTAACTGGCCTAGACCCACTTCAGTGACAGAGATCAGGAGTTTCTTGGGTTTGGCAGGTTACTACAGGAGGTTCGTTCAGGACTTCTCGAAAATAGCAGCTCCTCTGACTAGACTAACCAGGAAGAATCAGAAGTTTCTGTGGACCGACCAGTGCGAAGAGAGTTTTGAAGAGCTTAAGAAGAGGTTGACTTCAGCACCAGTTTTAGCTCTGCCATCTAGTGATGAGGACTTTACAGTCTTTTGTGATGCGTCCCGTGTGGGACTGGGTTGTGTACTAATGCAGAATGAGAGGGTGATTGCTTATGCTTCTAGGCAGCTGAAGAAGCATGAGTTGAATTACCCCACACATGACCTTGAGATGGCAGCAGTAATCTTTGCACTCAAGATGTGGAGGCACTACCTCTATGGGGTAAAATGTGAGATCTTCACAGATCATAAGAGCCTGCAATACATCCTGAGTCAAAGAGACCTGAACTTGAGACAGAGGAGATGGGTAAAGCTGCTGAGTGACTATGATTGCAAGATTCAGTATCATCCGGGTAAGGCGAATGTCGTGGCAGACGCCCTAAGCCGGAAGTCACTAGGCAGTCTATCCCACATCACGGCAGAGAGGAGACCAGTGGTGAAGGAGTTTTACAAGCTCATTGATGAAGGTCTACAGTTGGAGTTGTCTGGTACCGGTGCTTTAGTGGCCCAGATGAGAGTGACACCTGTGTTTCTGGAGCAAGTGGCTCAGAAACAGCATGAGGACCCAGAGTTAGTAAAGATTGCTAGGACTGTTCAGTCAGGCAAGGACAGTGAGTTCAGATTTGACAGTAAGGGGATCCTCCGCTATGGGAGTCGATTGTGTGTACCAGATGACATAGAGCTAAAAGGAGACATTATGAGGGAGGCTCATAATGCAAGATACAACGTTCACCCCGGAGCCACCAAGATGTATCAAGATTTGAAGAAAGTTTATTGGTGGCCAGCGATGAAGAAAGAAGTGGCACAGTTCGTGTCAGCCTGCGAAGTATGTCAGAGGGTGAAGCTGGAACATCAGAAGCCGGCTGGAATGCTTAACCCGCTACCTATTCCAGAGTGGAAATGGGAGAATATAGCTATGGACTTCGTAGTGGGGTTACCGGCAGCGTCCAACAGAGTGGACTCCATATGGGTAATTGTGGACAGACTCACCAAATCTGCTCACTTCATCCCTGTCAGGAGTGGCTACTCTGTGGACAAGTTGGCGCAGGTATATGTGGATGAGATCGTCAGGCTGCATGGGGTTCCAGTTTCGATAGTGTCGGATAGAGGGCCCCAGTTCACCTCCAGGTTTTGGCGGAGTCTACAGAATGCCATGGGTACTAGGTTGGATTTCAGTACTGCCTTCCACCCCCAGACTGACGGACAGTCAGAAAGGACCATCCAGACTATCGAGGATATGCTTAGAATGTGTGTGCTGGACTTTGGCGGTTCTTGGAGGCAACATCTACCTTTGGTGGAGTTTGCCTACAATAATAGCCATCATGCTAGCATTGGGATGGCTCCATATGAAGCTTTATATGGGAGGAAGTGCAGGTCACCTGTTTGCTGGGAGGAAGTTGGAGAAAAGGCCTTGGCAGGGCCTGAGCTAGTAGAGATCACCAGCAGGGTAGTACCCATAATCAGAGAAAGAATCAAGACTGCTGCAAGCAGACAGAAGAGTTATGCAGACATCCGCAGAAGACAGGTAGAGTTTCAGGAGGGGGATCTGGTATTGCTCAAGGTGTCTCCAATGAAAGGAGTGGTTCGCTTTGGGAAGAAAGGTAAACTAGCTCCGCGATACATCGGACCCTTTGAAATCTTGCAGAAGATTGCGAATGTGTCGTACAAGCTAGATTTGCCTGCTTCAATGGCAAGAATCCATCCGGTTTTCCATGTTTCTATGTTGAGGAAATTTGTGTCAGATCCGGGCAAGGTTCTTAGTGAGCCTGATGTAGAGATCCAAGAGGATCTCACCTATGTTGAGCAGCCAGTGCGGATCATAGACACCCAGATCAGAAAGCTAAGAAACAAGGAAATATCGATGGTCAAAGTCCTATGGAACCACCACAATATGGAAGAGTGCACCTGAGAGACACGGGAGTCCATGCTCCAGCAATACCCTTATCTTTTCTAAGGTTAGTTCTTTGTGAGTTCTATGTGTTTTATATGTATGTTATGTGTATGCCATGCTATGTGTTAGTTGAGGAACATTCGGGGACGAATGTTCTTAAGGGGGGAGAATGTAATACCCGGCTAGACTCCGGTATTAGAATTCCTACCGTCCGGTGGAATCTCGGATGTCGGAGACCTCTAAAAGGGTAAAACCATGTTTTCATGAAATGTTTTAATGTTTTTGATGATTTTAAGTAAGAATGAATTTGAGTTTTTAAAAGGAAAAGACCATGGAACCTTACCAGGTTCGGCCGCCGAAAGTCATGTTCGGCCGCCGAACGTGGATAGGTTTTGGGAGCACTTTTGGCCTCCGAAAGTTTTGTTTGAAAGAAACCAGGTTCGGCCGCCGAACCTCATGTTCGGCCGCCGAACATGCATGAGATGTGGGGGCACGTTCGGCCCCCGAACGTGAACTGGCCAGCCCCTATATAAGAGGTCCATGGCCGAAACGGGTGAGTTTTCTCCCCATTTTCGACCACGGTGAGTTCTTGCTCCTCCATGGTTCATTTTTGATGATTTTCCTTCAATCTTTCATGTTTTAACAAGGTTTATGTCATTTTGAAGAGATTTGAGCAAGTTTTGGAGCTTTGAGGTTCAAGAACTCAAAATCTCCCACCTTCGAGTTTAGGACGTCTCCCTCTCGATCTTCAAGAGGTAAGAGCCGATCTTAAGCTCATTTTATGTTTAAAGTAAGTTTTATGCAAGATCTATGGGATATAATGCATGTTTAGCTCATAGTTAGGTTTTTGAGTTAATGTATGTTCATGAACAATGTGGCTTGTTTTGTGCGTTTGATGTGTTGTAGTTGGGGTTTAAGGTAGTTTGAGACCCCTAGGAGCCAATGTATGTATATTTGCATGTTTTGGTTGAGCTAAATGCATGATTGGAGGTTTTGGAGGCAAATGTGCTTGAAGGAGCCAAGTTTCTGCCCTTTGGCAGAAACCAGGTTCGGCAGCCGAAGGAACTTTCGGCCACCGAACATGGCTGGGGAGGCAGGCCTTTCGGCTGCCGAAGTTGCCCCCGAAAAGAGACTTTCGTCTCTGTCTGGGACTTTCGGCCGCCGAAGGTGCCGCCGAACCTGCCCTGTTCAGCCTTCCTTTGCATGTTTTGCATGGATGTTTTGAGATGTTTTAGGGGGTTTTTGGGGGATGTTTTTAGAGTTATGTTTTAGTATGTTGGTCCCTCATTTGAGTCCACCTGTGTAGGTTTGGACCCGAGGAACCGAGGACCTCAGCAGTGAGTCAACTGCTTCAGTCAGTGTTAGAGCTAGCCAGAGGTGAGTGGAATGACTCTTATGCTTTTAAATAAATAAATCAGTTTTGAGCATGTTCATGCATCACGGATGCCATGTGATATTTTAGGTTGTATGCATTAGAAATCACGAATATGTTGCATTGTATAAAATGTTGTTGATGTGGATGAATGTTGAATGATCCATTAGCCCTCATATGTTATGACATGATGATATGATATGGAAGTCCAGATGTGGCCTGCACTACGCCCCTGACACTATGTAAGAGAAAGACCGGAAGTGGCCTGGACTACGCCCCCGGCACCATGGAATATGTATGTTATGTTATGTTATGTATAAGAGAAAGACCAGATGTGGCCTGCACTATGCCCCTGGCATGATTGGATTTATGTAGAGGGCTAATTGGTGACAAGTTCATCCTTGATATGATTAGTTGTGATGTGATGCATTCCATGATAGCATATGTTTTAAATGCTTTACTATTCTGCTCACTGGGCTCTAGTAGCTCACCCCTCTCCCAAATTCCCCAGGTTTGCAGGTACGGGTTAGACAGAGAAGTCAAGAAGAGTAATGAAGTCTTATGTATGTAATAGTTAGAAAGTAGACATGACAGTTTGTATAATGATGTATAGATACGTGATGTAATGATTGAGGTTAGAAGTGTGCTTGACCATAGTATGATGTAATCCCTTTTTGAAACATGATCTTAATGTTTATGGATGTTTATGTTTAGCCAACTCAACCCATGTATATCGCCCATTGGGGGCATTGTTGAGATCCCACAGAAGGGTCAAGTCTATGATTATGTATATGTTCAGTGCATGCACAGGTTGAGTTTGGCATATGATAGAATGTATGAAGGAAAAGTTTTAGTTTTTATGTATGATTGTTGATCATGTATGGGATTAAACAGGTTTACAGGTTACATGTCAGGCTTGCTACGGGTCCCGGCGACCTTAAGTCGACCCGGATCCTAGCGCCGGTAGCGGTCCGATTTTCGGGTCGTTACAGCCGTAGCATAGAAACATGAAATACCGGGTGAATTCTCTCCATAGAAACAGGTAAATCCAGCTTATACGACACATTCCCAATCCTCTGTAAGATCTCAAAGTGTCCAATGTACCGTGGAGCTAACTTACCTTTCTTTCCAAAACGAACCACTCCTTTCATTGGAGATACTTTCAGCAATACCATACTACCCTCCTGGAACTCTATCTGCTTTCTGCGTACGTCTGCATAGCTTTTCTATCTACTCTGAGCTGTTCTGATCGTCTCTCTGATCATAGACACTGTTCTATTGGTAATCTCTACTAACTCTGGTCCTGCAAGAGCTTTCTCTCCTACCTCTTCCCAGCACACAGGTGATCTGCACTTCCTCCCATACAACGCTTCATAAGGAGCCATCCCGATGCTAGCATGATGACTGTTATTGTAGGCAAACTCCACTAGAGGGAGATGCTGCCTCCAAGAACCGCCAAAGTCTAACACACACATTCTGAGCATATCTTCAATGGTCTGGATGGTCCTCTCTGACTGTCCATCAGTCTGCGGATGGAAAGCAGTGCTAAAATCCAACCTCGTGCCCATTGCACTCTGCAGACTTCGCCAAAATCTGGAGGTGAACTGAGGTCCTCTGTCTGAAACTATAGACACTGGAACTCCATGAAGTCTCACTATCTCATCTAGATAAACCTGTGCCAACTTATCCACAGAATAGTTACTCCTCACTGGCATGAAATGAGCAGATTTCGTGAGTCTGTCCACAATCACCCATATAGAGTCTATCCTGTTGGACGCTGCCGGTAAACCCACGACAAAATCCATAGCTATGTTCTCCCATTTCCATTCTGGAATCGGCAGTGGGTTAAGCAGTCCAGCCGGCTTCTGATGTTCCAATTTCACCCTCTGACAAACCTCACAGGTTGTCACGAACTGTGCCACTTTTTTCTTCATGGCTGGCCACCAATATACCTTCTTTAGATCCTGATACATCTTGGTGGCTCCTGGGTGAACACTATACCGCGCATTATGAGCTTCTCTCATAATGTCTTCTTTCAGACTGCTACTATCTGGTACACAAAGTCGACTCCCATAGCGAAGGATCCCTTTGCTGTCAAATCTGAACTCTGCACTATTGCCTGACTGAACAGTCCTGGCAATTTTCATCAATTCAGGGTCCTTGTGCTGTTTCTGAGCTATCTGCTCCAGAAACACAGGTGTCACTCTCATCTGTGCTATCAATGCACCCGTACCAAACAACTCTAGCTGTAACCCTTCCTCAATGAGCTTATAAAGTTCCATCACGACTGGTCTCCGCTCTGCTGCTATATGGGATAAACTGCCTAGTGACTTCCGGCTTAGGGCGTCTGCCACAACATTCGCCTTACCCGGATGGTACTGGATCTTACAATCATAATCACTGAGCAATTCTACCCATCTTCTCTGCCTCAAATTCAGCTCTCTCTGGCTCAAGATGTACTGTAAACTCTTGTGATCAGTGAAGATCTCGCATTTAACCCCGTAGAGGTAATGCCTCCACATCTTGAGTGCAAAGATAACTGCTGCCATCTCTAGGTCATGGGTGGGGTAATTCAACTGTCTAGAAGCATAAGCAATCACCCTATCACTCTGCATCAAAACACAGCCCAATCCCACTCGAGATGCATCACAGAACACTGTGAAATCCTCGTTACTAACAGGCAGAGCTAGCACTGGTGCTGATGTCAATCTCCTTTTGAGCTCCTCAAAGCTCTCTTCACACTGGTCTGACCAGACAACCTTCTGGTTCTTCTGAGTCAGTTTGGTCATAGGAGCAGCTATCTTCGAGAAGTCCTGAACGAACCTCCTGTAGTAACCTGCCAGTCCCAAAAAGCTTTTAATCTCTGTCACTGTAGTGGGTCTGGGCCAGTTAGCTACAGCCTCTATCTTCTTGGGGTCTACCTCAATCCCTTTTGCTGATACCACGTGTCCCAAGAAGGAAATGCTCCTCAACCAAAACTCACACTTAGAGAACTTGGCATACAAACCATGCTCTCTCAGTGTCTGCAGAACTATCCTCAGATGCTGGGCATGCTCCTCTGCATCTCTGGAGTACACTAAGATATCATCGATAAAAACAATGACAAAGTGATCCAGAAACTCGCTAAAAACTCTGTTCATGAGATCCATGAATGCTGCAGGGGCATTAGTCAACCCGAACGGCATCACTAAGCACTCATAATGCCCATATCTGGTCCTGAAAGCTGTCTTTGGCACATCTGCCTTTCTGACTTTCAACTGATGATATCCGGATCTCAGATCTATTTTAGAGAAACAACCTGCTCCAGCTAGCTGGTCGAATAGATCATCAATCCTTGGTAAAGGATACCTATTTTTGGTAGTGACCGTGTTCAATTGTCTGTAGTCGATACAAAGTCTGAGGGATCCATCCTTCTTTCTGACAAAGAGCACTGGAGCACCCCAAGGTGAGGTACTAGGGCGGATGAAACCCTTATCTACCAAATCCTGCAACTGTTCTTTCAACTCCTTTAACTCTGCTGGCGCCATCCTGTAGGGAGGAATAGAGATAGGTCTGGTATCAGGCAGCAATTCTATTTCAAACTCTATCTCCCTATCTGGTGGTAGTCCTGGTAAGTCGTCTGGGAACACATCTGGAAAGTCTCGAACTACTGGTAGCGAAGCTGGTTTCCTAACCTGTCTGTCTAGCTCTCTAACATGAGCTAGAAACCCCTGACAACCCCTCCTAAGCAAACGACGAGCCTGAAGGGCGAAAATCAAACCTCTGGGTGTACCTCTCCTGTCTCCCCTGAAGACACACTCTGACCCATCCTGGTCTCTGAGACTAACTACCTTCTCTCTACAGTCCAAAGTCGCACCATATGCAGATAACCAATCCATCCCTAGAATGACATCAAAATCTATCAAGTCTAGAACCACAAGGTCAACTGGAAGGCATCTACCCTCTATGAACACTGGACTGAAACGACAGACTGACGCTGCCACTGATGGGTCACACTTGGGTCCACTGACCCAGAGAGGATACTCTAACTCAAAAATGATCAAATCCAATCTCTCTATGGCTCTCGAAGTAATAAAGGAATGAGAAGCACCGGGGTCCATCAAAGCATACACATCTGAATACCCAATGATGAGATTACCTGACACCACTGTGTTCGACGTGTTAGCCTCCTCCTGTGTCATAGTGAAAATCCGTGCTGGGGCTACCGAATTTCCACCTCGGGAACCTGCTGCTGAAGTAGAGGCTGCCCCTCTCCCTCTACCTCTGCCACTACTCTGAGGCATGACTGGAGCTGCTGGCTGTACTACACTACCTGAACTCATCTGCTGGGTTGGTGCAAAAGTCACCTGAGGACATTCCTGAGCAAAATGCCCTTTCTGTCCACATTTAAAACAGGCTGAAGATCCCAACTGACAAGCTCCCTTGTGTGGTCTCCCACATCTCCTACATACTGAACTGCTTGCACCATAGCTTGAGCAGTTACCTATTCCCAGGCCAGACTTGACTTTACTCTAGAACTTAGTCTTTGTTCCTTTTGCTTTTTCCCATCTTTTGCTGCCTGAAGGTGCTGAACTGGGGGCCTTAGAACCCGAAGCCTGTGCCTTTGACTATCTCTGAATATTGGCACTTGCTTCCATTTTCCTGGCTGCGTCTACTATAGTGTGGAAATTCTCCTTTTCTGCTGGAAGAATCAAGGAAGAATACCTGGGATGCAATCTCATAGTATATCTCCTCGCCTTCTTTTGACCAGTATCATAGGCTTGACCCACATACTGAAGCAAATCCAGGAACTTATCTGTAAACTCGTCAACACTCATCTCGTCTGTCTGTCTCAACTGCTCAAATTCTATTACTTTCATCTCCCTGGAGCTGTCAAGAAAAGCCCACCCTGCAAAATCATTGGCGAACTCTCCCCATGACATACTGTCCATCCTGAGCTCCACATAGTTCTTGAACCATTCTCGAGCTTTCTTACACTTCAGTGTAAACCCTGCCATCTCAATGGCTCTACTATCATCAGCGCCCAATTCACTAGTTATCATCCTAACTGATATGAGGTATTCAAATGGATCATCTCCCGGATTGAATTTAGGAGCATCCAATTTCAAGTACTCTGTCATTTGCACCTTACCTCCAGATGAGCTAGGTTGATGTCTTTCAACAACAGGGGCTTCTGGTTCTGGTTGTAGTGGTGGAGATACTGGTGCTGCACTTGGATGGGTAGGGGAAGGTGGATACATAGGATATGGTGGATAATAATGAGGATAAGGCATATATGGCATGTAAGTAGGCTATGGGGCAAAACTAGAGTACTCCGACATACCTCCCATCGGATACCCTGGGTCCTGAGGAAAGGATGGATAGTCAAAACCTGAGGCCTGAGCGCCTCCCTGCGACTCTCCCATACCTTCTTCAGATCTGCCTACACTCATGCTATCATCTATAGACTGGTCAATCTCCATAGCCTCCCCTGATCTTCCTCCTCTAACGGTACCTCTTCTGCTCTCGTCGACAGACCTTCTAGGGTTTATTGACGTACCTTCCCTGCTAGATCTCTGAGATCGTGCCCTTGGCAATGCAGGAGGACGAGCATCTATTCTCTCACTATCTGGGGGGACTCTAGTCAATTGAGCTGATCGACGAGTTCCTTGCATTTTACCTCTGGAAAACAACACATAACATAGCATATCAGCATATAGTTAACTCATATATCTCAATACTGCACATGCATATCGTGGCATTTCATAGCATCAGATAGACAGGACTCAACATCCTATCCTAGTGGACATGATTCCCTATTGTGCTTGACTTCCTCTAACCTCTATGAGCCCGACACTCTCTCTATAGGTCCGATCATGTGAACCTAGAGCTCTGATACCAATCTGTAATGACCCCAAAATAGACCGTCACCGGCGCTAGGATTCAGGTCGGCTTAAGGCCGCCAGAACCCGTAGCAAGCCTGCTATACTCTCTGTGTACCTGTAAATCTCATACATGATCATACATTTTCTGTGAAAATAAAACTTTTTCTCTGGACCAAGGCTTAACCTGTGCATGCACTATCTCTATACTCTGTACCCTGTACTCTGTATGCTGTACCCCTGACTAGAGCTTGCTCTAGATGGGTTAACTCATACCTGTTAAGCCTGGTTTTTCACATACTCTGTAAAACATATACATATACAGATCATGTACATAACAAAAGATTTACAACATAAAATAACTAAGTCAAGCACAAGTCTACTGTATACACAACTGGGATATCTCTTTAAGATTACATGTCCATAATATTCTATTACAAAACTCTTCTCTCTTTCTGTACTCTGCTGGACTTCTCCTGTACACTGTACACTAAACCTGCAAGACTGGGGTTAAGGGAGTGGGATGAGCTCTATAGCCCAGTGAGTAGAATAGTAAAACAAATCATTAACACATGATCTTATGGAATGCATCATATCACAAACAATTCACATCAAGGGTAAACCTGTCACCACATAGTCCCAGTAACTGTTCCGTGCCAGGCCGTAGACTGGGGTCCTGGTCTTCCTGTACTGTATATGTATATGTGTATATAACACCTATACTTACCATTTGCCAGGGCGTAGACTGGGCACCTGGTCTTTACTATACCTGCCAGGCCGTAGAATGGGGTCCTGGACTTTCCTATACTTGCCAGGCCGTAGAATGGGGTCCTGGACTTCCTGTCTGGAACTATTGGATCATTCAGCATTCACCCACATCAACAAATAACTATGCAATGCAACATATTCGTGGATTCTAGTGCAAACAACCTACTGTATACTTATGATGCATGAATGATGCTAAAAGCATTTCATTTCTCAATTAAAAGAAGTAAGTTTAGTTCCACTCACCTCTGGCTATCTGGACCGACTCTGCAGGCTCTGTAAACTCTGGAGCAGTACTCACTGCTGCTCTCTCTGGTTCCTCTAGTCTGTGTAGGCACAGATAAACTCAAATGAGGGACCAAACTAGCTCAAGACCAACTCTATTAAACTCCCCAAGAATCCCCTTACACTCACTCAAACATCCATGCAAAGCATGCAAAGGAAGGCTGGACAGGACACTTTCGGCGGCAGGTTCGGCGGCCAAAAGTCCTCTCCAGAGTCGAAACTCATGCACCTTCGGCAGCCGAATCTCAACTTTCGGCAGCCGAACCCTTTCGGGGGCAAGTTTCGGGGGTTGAAAGGCACTCTAGAGACGAAAGTCTCTAACCTTCGGGGGCATCTTTGGTGGCCGAAACTCCCCTCCAGAGTCGAAAGTCCAAAGGCTCGCGGGCCACCTTCGGCGGCCTAACGTGAAACCAAAAGCCATGCATGTTCGGCGGCCGAATGTCACCTTCGGCGGCCGAACCTGGCTTTTCTGCCTTGGTTCTTTTCTTTCAAAAACTCATTGCATTTTAACTTGAAAACATTAAAACATACTATATTACTGTAGAAAACATAAATCTTACCCTTCGTAAGATTCTGACATCCTGGATTCCGCCGGACGACAGGAATTCCAATGCCGGACTCTAGTCGGGTATGACAAATGGACCCTGGTGCATCTCATTCTTTCATTGCTCCGAGGGCCGTCGAGAGGTTGGAATTGATGGTCTCTGGGTTAGAGTGTCCCCTATGGGTCAGTGGACCCAAGTGTGACCCGTTAATGGCAGAGTCAGTCTGCCAGTATAGTCCAGTTTTTATAGAGGGGAGATGCCTTTCAGCCGACCTTGTGGTTCTAGATTTGACAGATTTTGACGTCATTCTAGGGATGGATTGGCTATCTACCCATGGTGCTACCTTGGACTGCAGAGACAAGGTAGTCAAGTTTAGATGTCAGGATGGGTCAGAGGTTGTCTTCAGAGGAGACAGGGGGAGTACACCTAGAGGTTTGATATCAGCCCTTCAGGCTCGTAGGTTGCTCAGGAGGGGTTGTCAGGGTTTTCTGGCTCATGTGAGGGAGCTGGATAGTCATGTTAAAGAGCCCGCCTCGGTGCCCGTGGTCAGTGAGTTTTTAGATGTGTTCCCAGACGAGCTACCAGGTTTACCACCTGCTAGGGAGATAGAGTTTAAAATCGAATTGATGCCTGGAACTAGACCGATCTCTATCCCTCCCTACAGGATGGCACCAGCAGAATTGAAGGAGCTTAAAGAGCAGTTGCAAGAGTTGGTAGATAGAGGCTTCATCCGACCGAGTACCTCACCTTGGGGTGCTCCAGTGCTATTTGTGAAAAAGAAGGATGGATCCCTCAGACTTTGTATCGACTACAGGCAGTTGAACAAGGTCACTACCAAGAATAAGTACCCATTGCCAAGGATCGACGATCTATTTGACCAGCTAGCCGGAGCAGGTTGTTTCTCCAAAATAGATCTGAGATCGGGGTACCATCAGCTAAGGATAAGAGAAGAAGATGTACCGAAGACAGCATTCAGGACCAGATATAGGCACTATGAGTTCCTTGTGATGCCGTTCGGGTTAACCAACGCCCCTGCAACATTCATGGATCTCATGAACAGAGTGTTTAGTCAATACCTGGATCACTTCGTTATTGTCTTCATAGATGATATCTTAGTGTACTCCAGGAATGCAGAGGAGCATGCCCATCATTTGAGGTTGGTTTTGCAGACCTTGAGGGAACATGGCTTGTATGCCAAGTTCTCCAAATGTGAGTTCTGGCTGAGGAGCATTTCATTCTTGGGGCATGTGGTGACAGAAAATAGAATCGAGGTAGACCCCAAGAAAGTGGAAGCTGTAGCTAACTGGCCTAGACCCACCACAGTGTCAGAGATCAAGAGCTTCTTGGGTTTGGCAGGTTACTACAGGAGGTTCGTTCAGGACTTCTCTAAGATTACAGCTCCCATGACCAGATTAACTAAGAAGAACCAGAGGTTTGTGTGGACCGATCAGTGCGAAGAAAGCTTTGAGGAGCTCAAGAAGAGGTTGACTTCAGCACCAGTGTTAGCTCTGCCAGCTAGTAACGAAGACTTCTCAGTCTATTGTGATGCGTCCCGTATGGGACTGGGTTGTGTGCTAATGCAGAATGAAAGGGTGATTGCTTATGCTTCAAGGCAGTTGAAGAAGCACGAGTTGAATTACCCTACACATGACCTAGAGATGGCAGCGGTAATCTTTGCACTCAAGATGTGGAGGCATTACCTTTATGGGGTAAAATGTGAGATCTTCACAAATCATAAAAGCCTGCAGTACATCCTGAGTCAGAGAGAGCTGAATTTGAGGCAGAGAAGATGGGTAGAATTGTTCAGTGACTATGATTGCGAGATCCAGTACCATCCGGATAAGGCGAATGTTGTGGCAGACGCCTTAAGCCGGAAATCACTTGGCAGTTTGTCCCATATATCAGCAGAGAAGAGGCCAGTAGTGAGGGAGTTCTTCGAGCTCATCAATGAAGGTCTACAGTTAGAGTTGTCTGGTACAGGTGCTTTGATAGCCCAGATGAGAGTGGCACCCGTGTTTCTGGAGCAGGTGGATCAGAAACAGCACGAGGACCCAGAGTTAGTGAAGATTGCCAGGACTGTTCAGTCAGGCAAGAACGAAGAGTTCAGATTTGACAGTAAGGGGATCCTCCGCTATGGGAATAGATTATGTGTACCAGATGACGTAGGACTGAAGGGAGACATTATGAGGGAAGCTCATAATGCCATATACAGTGTTCACCCTGGAGCCACCAAAATGTATCAAGATCTGAAGAGAGCGTATTGGTGGCCAGCTATGAAGAGGGAAGTGGCACAGTTTGTGTCAGCCTGCGAAATATGTCAGAGGGTGAAGCTGGAACATCAGAAGCCGGCTGGAATGCTTAACCGACTACCTATTCCAGAGTGGAAATGGGAGAATATAGCTATGGACTTCGTGGTGGGGTGATAGAGCATATTTTAGCCCATATTTTCTTGATCTTATTGATGTTTGTTTGCACCTATTCTACCTAATTTTGTGGTTTTAATCATGTTTTGCAAGTATTAGGGAGGCAACTTTCGAAAGCCAAAAATCAGTCACCTTCGGCGGCAACCTTCGGCGGCTGAAAGAGGACTCCAGCGACGAAAGTCGACCACCTTCGGCGGCCGAAGTGTCCAAAGCCGAAAGTCCAGCCTCCGAAACTCACTTTAGGCAGCCGAAAATGCACTCCAATGCACACTTTCCATATTCAAGAAGCCATATCTCAAGTTGCCATATCTCAAGTTGCCATATTTGAGGAGCCAAACAAGGGAAGTATTTTGAGATCCAAATCTTCAAGATTCACATTCAAATATTGGATTTCAAGATCAAGCTTATTAAGGAAGCCAAATCCAAAGATCACATGTTTCCCACTTAGTATCATGCACATTCAAAATTCAAAAGAAGGCTCCACCTTCCTCATTAGTGCATGGGCAATCTCTTGGACTTAATGTACAGCATCTTGAGGATCTTGGACAGCTATGAAAAGACCAAAGTGCCCCCACTTGCCTCCCATCATATGTAACTCGTTTTTGCCTTCACTCATGCACACCCAAGGCACATGCAACACCAAAGGCACTTTGGACAGCCTCTAAAAGTCTCCTGGACTTCCATGAAATGCTAGGCAGCCTCTCAAGACATATTTAAAGGCTTCAAGAAGACAGGAAGAGAGATTTTGATCCACCTCTTCTCCAAGAAATCGGCAAGGCCTCTCCAAGGCTCTCTCCACCTTAGTTCTTCATCTTTTCTTCTTCTTTTCTTTTATTTTCTGTTTTGGTTCAGCCATGAGTGGCTGAAACCCTTCTCTCTAGTTGGAGTTTGGTTGAAACTAAGGTTGTTTAATGGGTTGTGAGATCTGAACAGAAACTATTGTCTTTGATTTTATTCAATATTCATGCAATTGTGCTTAATTCTAAGATTGCTTTGTTGTTTTGATCAAATTGGCCACTTGATTCTTAATTGCAAAGTTAATTGATTGTTGGATTAGGATATTTGTTAGTCCATAATTGCTAGAAATATTCTGTCCATAGAACACTTGGTGTATAAACCCAAGGAATTGTATGATCTAGCAACATCTCATGTGTAATACCCGGCTAGAGTCCGGCACCGGAATTCCTGTTGTCTGGTGGAATCCGGGGTGTTGGGATTCTATAGAAGGGTAGGAATTGTGTTTTTCTACGGGTTATGAGATGTTGTAAGGTTAAGGGAAGTGATAGTTTTGAGTTGAAATGAACCAAGGCAGAGGAGCCAAGTTCGGCCGCCGAAAGTAAGTTCGGCCGCCGAAAGTGTTTGGCTTCCGAAGGGAAGTTCGGCCTCCGAATGTTGCATGGTCTTACCTGTGATTGGGCAGCCGACGATGAGTTGGCTAGTGAGCTGAGTCATGTTTGTTTTGACAAGTGTTGGCCTCAGATTCTTGCCATGGAATGACCACACCTTTTATGACTCATCGGTACATGTTTTTGGTTGGTCTTACAGCAGGTTGAGGTGCTTGCAAAGGTATTGAGAGTTGAGAGAAACAAAAGTGAGCTTTGGAGAGTTAGTGAGGGTGAAGAGAGTGGAACCGTTTTCCTTTGTTGAGATCACTCACCAGGAGGTAAGTGATGTGTTGACTATGGTTTTATATGTTTTCTGAAGGTTTTATGGGAGTTGTGAAGAGAGAGATGCATGTTTAGGTTTTCAATGGGAGGTTTGCGGATATATGCATGCATATATGTTTCTGTGTTATGTTTGATTTGTTGTTTGGGGTATTAGATAGTTTTGGACCCCTGTGACCATATACTTATATGTATATGAGTGTTGAGGAGTTGCTTATGCATGTTTGGAGATGTTGAAGAGAAGGAGGAGCTTGGTTTGCCGTCGGGCTGAGTTCTGGATGAACTCAGGTTCGGCAGCCGAAGGTTCATTCGGCCGCCGAACCTCTTGCATGGTGGCTTTGGCTGCCACAGCTTGCCCCGTGAGTTTTGCATGTTCGGCTCTGTTTGGGGACTTCGGCCGCCGAAGGTACCGCCGAAGGTAGAGACTTTCGTCTCTGGAGTATGTTTTGGCCCCCGAAAGTTGCCCCCGAAAGGGTTCGGCCGCCGAAGCTTGAGATTCGGCCGCCGAAGGTGCTTGAGTTTCGTCTCTGGAGAGGACATTCGGCCGCCGAACCTGCCGCCGAAAGTGTTCTGTCCAGCTTTTCTTTTGCATGTTTTTGCATGGCTAGGTAAGTGAGTTTCAGGGGATTCTTGGGGAGTGTAATAAAGGTATTGATAAGTGAGTCTGGTCCCTCATTTGCATCTTTATGTATTACAGACCAGAGGAACCAGAGAGAGCAGCAGTGAGTACTGCTCCAGAGGTAAACCTGCAGAGTCAGTCAGTCCAGATAGCCAGAGGTGAGTGGAACTAAACTTAATCTTTTAATTGGAACATGAAATGCTTTTAGCATCAGTCATGCATCATGAAAATATTGTAGGGTATATGCATTAGTATTCACGAATATGTTGCATTGCATAGTTATCTGTTGATGTGAGTAAATGCTGAATGATCCAATAGTCACAGACAGGAAGTCCAGGAGCCTTTGACTACGCCCTGGCACGTATAGCAAAGACCAGGAGCCTTTGACTACGCCCTGGCAGGTATATAGCAAAGTCCAGGAGCCTTTGACTACGCCCTGGCAATGGTAAGTTCACAGGTGTTATATACACATATACATATATGACAGGAAGACCAGGTGCTCGATTCTACGCCCTGGCACAGAGTTACTGGGACTATGTGGTGACAGGTTTACTCTTGATGTGGCTTGTCTGTGTTATGGCGCATTCCATGAGATCATATTTTACTGAGATGTTTTACTGTTCTACTCACTGGGCTATAGAGCTCATCCCACTCCCTTAATCCCAGTTTTGCAGGTTCAGTGTACAGTGTACAGGGACAGTCCAGCAGAGTACAAGAAAAGTAAAGAGATCTGTAATAGCTTAGAGTGGACATGTAATATTAAAAAGATGTAATAGTTGTTGCTTGATCTAGTGATGTATGTTTTGTACATGATCTGTATATGAATATATGTTTTCCTGTATGTGAAAACCAGGCTTAACAGGTATGAATTAACCCATCTAGAGCAAGCTCTAGTCAGGGATACTGAGTACAGAGTACATGAGTACAGAGTACAGAGATAGTGCATGCACAGGTTAAGCCTTGGTTCAGAAAAGAGTTTTATTTTCACTGAAAATGTATGATCATGTATGAGGTTTACAGGTACACAGAGAGTATAGCAGGCTTGCTACGGGTTCTGGCGGCCTTAAGCCGACCTGAATCCTAGCGCCGGTGACGGTCCTTTTTGGGGTCGTTACATCATGCGTTTGAGTAGCTAGGGTTTGGCTCTTTCTTGTTCTTCATGCAATTGGCAATTGTTTTGATGCCTTTGGCCCAAGGACGTTCCTTGGCAATTTGTTGATTAGTAATTGATTAGAGGACATTTCCTATTCAGTTTGTTCTTAAGGAAAGACATGGTGGTGAGAAGCGTCTTCCACCCCCATAACCAACCTATTGAATCAATCAAGATAACCATGTTTCAATGATCAACCCAAACAACCAAAGTGGATCCATATCTTCAACTAGACTTTTCTCATATTGATTTCCTCTTTTATTTTAATTACTTGCTGTTTTAATTGCTTTCAATAGTTGTTAATCAAATCATCTCAAAACCCCCCTTTTTACTTTCCTTGCACTCGTTTCTATTTCTCTTTGATTACTTGCTTTCACTTGTGCTTTCAATTAGTTCTATTGGTCTTGATGGAGATAAATAAATAGGTAATCAATTCTCTGTGGATACGATCCTTCACCACTATCTGCAGTTGTAAATTGTAGGTAACCAAGAAGGTTATTTTTGACCGGCTTCGACAACCGCTCCTGTCAAAAATTGGCACCGTTACCGGGGAGTTGATATCACTTGTTTATTTTTCTTTCATGACTAGATCTGAATGCAGGGACACACTACCCTTTGATCCAGAAATTGAACGCAGTCTCAGAAGACTTGGCAAGCAAGCCGTAGAGCAATCTGCCCAACATTCGGCCGCCGAACCCAAGCCATCTTCGGCCGCCGAAAGTTCTTCACTCCTGCAACCGAATTCTGCACCAATGGCAGAACTTCAAGCACCAGTTGCTGCCCATGATGGACATGCTGTCCAAGGCCAAATGGTTCAAGAAAATCCAGCAATTAGGCCCCAAGAACAAAGAGAAAGGACCATGGGAGAATTGGCAACTCCTGTAGGTGATTATGCCCCACTTTGCATCACCTACCCACCTCTGACAGTTCTCTTTGAACTGAAGACAGGTTTGATAAACATTCTCCCTAAGTTTAGAGGTAGAGAAAATGAAAATCCACACAAGCACTTAAAAGCATTCAATATAATATGTTCATCTATGAAACCTCAAGGTATCTCTGAAGACCAAATTAAGTTGAGAGCCTTCCCCTTTTCATTGGATGACTTTGCTAAAGATTGGTTATTTTACTTGCCACCTGGATCTATTACATCTTGGGATGATATGGTCAAAACCTTTTCGAACAAATACTTCCCAACTCATAAATCAATTTGCATAATAAGAGAAATTACAAGCATAAAGCAAAAACCATCTAAGGACCTATATGATTATTGGGAAAGGTTTGAAAGACTTTGCACAGAATGCCCTCAACATGACATATCAGACAAGGCCCTTATACAATTCTTCTATGGAGGATTATCTCCTTCAGAAAGAAAATTCATTTATGTAACCTGTGGAGGCTCCATTGAAGACAAAACATCTAGACAAATGAGAGAATTGATCTCCACTCTTGCAGCCTCATCTAGGCAATATGGAGAAGAGAGGCAACTACAAAGGGCCAATGAGGTAAATTTTCCTACTATGACTGAACTAACATCTGTTATAAAAAATGCTGTGGTGGATGTGGTACAACAGATTCAAGCACCCCAGCCACCTAGGCCATGTGGGATTTGTTTATGTGTGGGACACCCAACTGATCAATGTCCCACACTCCAAGAAGACCATCATCAAGCCAACGCCATTGGGAGGTACAAGAACCAGCCTAGATATGATCCATATTCCAACACCTATAATCCAGGTTGGAGAGACCATCCCAATTTCAGCTATGGAAAGGGCAACACTGATAAGAATCACCAAGGTTACCAAAGAAGCCAAGTCCAACCAGCACCTCCAATGGACAATAACACTATGAATGAGGTAGTGAAGACCTTGCAAATGATACAACAACAGATGGGACAAATGGCCACCTCCATAAACAGATTGGAAGCTCAAGGAAAGTTGCCATCCCAGACTGAGGCAAATCCCAAACAAAATGTAAGTGCCATTACTTTGAGAAGTGGGAAAGAGCTTCAAGATGCAAGATTTGAGGAGGAAAAGCAAGTTGAACCAAAGCATGCATCATCTGAGACACCCTCTGCACAACATCCAAGGCAATCTGAAGCCTCTTCATCGCATTCTGCACCACCTCCTGCGCAAAGAGCTGACCCGAAGGTAAGTTTTCACATCCCACCTCCTTTTCCAAAAAGATTTGAAAGAACTCAAAAAGAAAAAGAAGAAAAGGAGATCCTTGAGACCTTCAGAAAAGTGGAGATCAACATACCACTGCTAGATGCTGTCAAGCAGATTCCAAGGTACGTAAAATTTCTAAAAGAGTTGTGCACCAACAGAAGAAAGCTAGCTGAAAGAGAGAAAGTAAGTGTAGGTGAGGTAGTTACTGCTGTTATTAAAAGAGAACTCCCTACTAAATGCAAGGACAAAGGTATGTTTGCTATCTCTTGCAAAATTGGGAATGTTGGTATCAAGAAAGCCATGTGTGATCTAGGTGCATCCATCAATGTCATGCCTCTCTCCATCTATAAATCTCTCAATGCATGTGCACTCAAAGAAACAAGAGTTGTGATCCAACTAGCTGATAGATCGGTGGTATACCCCATAGGTGTTCTAGAAGATGTGTTAGTCCAAGTAGATGAACTTGTCTTTCCTGCTGATTTTTATGTGATTGATACTAAGGAAGATAGTTACAATACTAGTTCTGACATTCTTCTTGGACGTCCTTTCTTGAGTACTGCTAGAACTAAAATTGATGTGCATGATGGTACTCTTACCATGGAATTTGAAGGGGAAGTAATCAAGTACAATGTCTATGATGCCATGAAATACCCACATGATATGTCCCCAGTTTATGGTCTTGATATTATTGACTGTTTGAGCCAAGATGTGTTTAATGAGAATCAAGATTGTGTTTTAAATGATGATCTTTGCAGGATTGAAAGCCAGAAACTGAAAGAAACCATCTACAGCATTCAGCAGATTGAGGTTGCGCAGACAGAAGACATTCGGCCGCCGAACATGGACACCTTTCGGCCGCCGAACCCTACTGACCTTCGAAATCCGAATCCTGTTGCACCGCTCCCGAAAGTCACTGCGCAAAAGGAAGACAAACTTCGGCCGCCAAACACCTTTCGGCCGCCGAACTTGACTGACCTGCGGAAGCCGAATCCATTGCCACAGCTCACTCCGCAAACCACGAATCTTCGGCCGCCGAACCCAGAATCCTTTCAGCCGCCGAATCTCTCACAGCAACCTCCATCACAAGCAAGCTCCTCTGAAACTACTCTGCAACAACCTTCTGATCTAAAGCCTCTCCCAGATCATCTGAAATACATGTACTTAGGAGCCAACAAGACACTTCCAGTCATAGTGTCCAATGAATTGAACCAACATGAAGAAGCAAGCCTCTTAAAGGTACTACAGAAACACAAGGGAGCCATAGGATGGACCATTGATGACATAAAAGGTATCTCTCCTTCCACATGCATGCATAGAATTCACATGGAGGATGAATGCAAACCTGTCAGAGATGCTCAAAGGAGATTAAATCCACCCATGATGGAAGTGGTAAAGAAAGAAATAGTCAAACTCCTTGATGCAGGAATCATCTACCCAATCTCTGATAGCAAATGGGTGAGCCCTGTACATGTAGTTCCAAAGAAAACTGGAATTACCATTGTTCCAAATGCTGAAGGGGAACTTGTACCCACTAGAGTTCAAAATGGATGGAGGGTATGCATGGACTATAGGAAGCTCAATGCTGCGACAAGAAAAGATCACTTCCCACTTCCTTTCATTGATCAGATGCTAGAAAGGCTTGCAGGTAAAACTCACTATTGTTGTCTTGATGGATATTCAGGTTTCTACCAGATTCCAGTTGCTCCAGAAGATCAAGAGAAGACTACCTTCACTTGCCCTTTTGGCACTTTCGCCTTTAGGAGAATGCCATTTGGACTATGCAATGCACCTGCCACCTTTCAGCGATGCATGATGAGCATATTTTCTGACTATGTGGGTAAGACAATTGAGGTATTTATGGATGACTTCACAGTTCATGGAAACTCTTTTGATGAATGCCTTTCCAACTTAGAAAAGATCTTACAAAGATGCATTGAGACTAACCTTGTGCTTAATTATGAAAAATGTCATTTTATGGTTAATCAAGGTATGGTCTTAGGTCATGTTGTTTCAGCCAAGGGCATTGAAGTGGACAAAGCTAAGGTGGATACCATCAAAAATCTGCCCTACCCCACAAATGTTATAGACATACGCTCATTCCTTGGCCATGCAGGATTCTATAGAAGATTCATGAAAGACTTCTCAAAAATTACTTTGCCATTATGCAGATTGCTCCAACAAGATGTAACATTTGATTTTGATGCAGATTGCAAAAAGGCATTTAATTTGATTAAAGAATTGCTTGTGACTGCCCCAATTATTCAAGGACCTGACTGAAACTTGCCATTTGAAATCATGTGTGATGCAAGCAATTATGCAGTAGGAGCAGTCTTGGGGCAACGTGTGGGAAACTCACCCCATGTCATTCACTATGCCTCCCGCACACTTGATGCTGCATAAAGCAACTACACAACAACTAAAAAAGAACTCTTGGCAGTTGTATTTGCTTTGGAGAAGTTCAGACCATATCTATTGGGAACCAAAGTCGTCGTCTATTCTGACCATGCAGCCTTGCGATACTTGATCAAGAAAAAAGAAGCAAAACCAAGGCTCATTAGGTGGATTCTACTTCTACAAGAATTTGATCTTGAGATAAGAGACAAGAAGGGCAAAGAAAACCTTGTGGCGGACCACCTCAGCCGACTTCCCTCCAGCTCTGCACCATGCCCAGTCAAAGAAGAGTTCCCAGACGAACATCTGTTCGCCACTCATTCTGCCTAAAGTGAATTGCACCATGCACACCACACCCCAGGGAAGTACTCAGTTTCTTTTGTTCTCTTCTCTCTTCTTCTCCTCTCCCCTTCTCTCTTCTTTTACATTGAGGACAATGCATGATTTAAGTGTGGGGGTGCATATCTCTCTCTTCTTCTTCCCTTCTTCTTCTCCTCTTCTTCCCTTCTCTTCTGCGATTTTACATGCTTTCAGATTGCAAAAATTTTTTTTTTTCTTTTCTCCTTTCAATTTTGCGTTCCTTTCAGTTAATTAGCCACAGTTGAATTTTAATTTGTTTATGCTTTCAATAAAACACACACAACCACAACCTTCTTCTTCTTCTTTTTGTTTTGCTCTACTCAAACTGATGAACTATGTTGGATAAGTCTTTCTTTCCATGACCCCATTGATGTGATAACTCTTTAAACTTGTGTTGAATCACTTGCAGTGGGTTATATTCATGTTTGAGAATTGCCTCTTGAATTGAATCTTTGAGTTTGCCATGGTGAAAAATGTATTGATGACCCTCAATTGATTGAGAATAAATTAAAGTTGTGTGAATGAACTTAACATGACTTGATTTAGCAATTGGTGTTGATTTGCCCAAATCGTTGAGAGAAAGAAAATTCAGCAAAGGCATAGACCTCAAAAGCACACAAATAAGAGCTACTAGCCACTTGGATAGGTGACCAACTGAAAAATATAAACCATGACATCAAAAATAGGTTGGTGACCTTTCCAAGCAAGATCTAAAGTGCAAAAGCCTGAATAAAGTACTTCAAGGAAAGGGCAAGTCAATTCAAAAGCTAGAAAAAGTCTTAACAAATTAATGTGCATGTCTCTCTTGAGGAAAACAAATCCTAGCCATGGTAAGCAAAAGGAAACAAGGAAAAGAGGTAAGTAATCTTCATGCATATATTCTTCACTGCAATGATTCAAAATAAGTGTCTAGAGTATGAGCTTAAGTGGAAATAAGGATCTAGAGGAAGAAAACTTATTTGACTATGTTTATTTGCTTGAGGACAAGCAAAAGCTTAAGTGTGGGGGTATTTGATAGAGCATATTTTAGCCCATATTTTCTTGATCTTATTGATGTTTGTTTGCACCTATTCTACCTAATTTTGTGGTTTTAATCATGTTTTGCAAGTATTAGGTGTGAAGAAACAATTTGGAGAAAATGCTCTTAAAAATGCCAAAAGAAGCCAAAACTAGAGAAGCAACCTTCGGAGGCAACTTTCGGAAGCCAAAAATCAGTCACCTTCGGCGGCAACCTTCGGCGGCCGAAAGAGGACTCCAGAGATGAAAGTCGACCACCTTCGGCGGCACCTTCGGCCGCCGAACCTTGTGTCCAGAGCCGAAAGTCCAGCCTCCGAAACTCACTTTAGGCAGCCGAAAATACACTCCAATGCACACTTTCCTTATTCAAGAAGCCATATCTCAAGTTGCCATATTTGAGGAGCCAAACAAGGGAAGTATTTTGAGATCCAAATCTTCAAGATTCACATTCAAATATTGGATTTCAAGATCAAGCTTATTAAGGAAGCCAAATCCAAAGATCACATGTTTCCCACTTAGTATCATGCACATTTAAAATTCAAAAGAAGGCTTCACCTTCCTCATTAGTGCATGGGCAATCTCTTGGACTTAATGTACAGCATCTTAAGGATCTTGGACAGCTATGAAAAGACCAAAGTGCCCCCACTTGCCTCCCATCATATGTAACTCGTTTTTGCCTTCACTCATGCACACCCAAGGCACATACAATACCAAGGGCACTTTGGACAGCCTCTAAAAGTCTCCTGGACTTCCATCAAACTCTAGGCAGCTTCTCAAGACATATTTAAAGGCTTCAAGAAGACAAGAAGAGAGATTTTGATCCACCTCTTCTCCAAGAAATCGGCAAGGCCTCTCCAAGGCTCTCTCCACCTTAGTTCTTCATCTTTTCTTCTTCTTTTCTTTTATTTTCTATTTTGGTTCAGCCATGAGTGGCTGAAACCCTTCTCTCTAGTTGGAGTTTGGTTGAAACTAAGGTTGTTTAATGGGTTGTGAGATCTAAACAGAAACTATTGTCTTTGATTTTATTCAATATTCATGCAATTGTGCTTAATTCTAAGATTGCTTTGTTGTTTTGATCAAATTGGCCACTTGATTCTTAATTGCAAAGTTAATTGATTGTTGGATTAGGATATTTGTTAGTCCGTAATTGCTGGAAATATTCTGTCCATAGAACACTTGGTGTAAAAACCCAAGGAATTGTATGATCTAGCAACATCTCATGCGTTTGAGTAGCTAGGGTTTGGCTCTTTCTTATTCTTCATGCAATTGGCAATTGTTTTGATGCCTATGGCCCAAGGACGTTCCTTGGCAATTTGTTGATTAGTAATTGATTAGAGGACATTCCCTAATCAGTTTGTTCTTAAGGAAAGACATGGTGGTGAGAAGCGTCTTCCACCCCCATAACCAACCTATTGAATCAATCAAGATAACCATGTTTCAATGATCAACCCAAACAACCAAAGTGGATCCATATCTTCAACTAGACTTTTCTCATATTGATTTCCTCTTTTATTTTAATTACTTGCTGTTTTAATTACTTTCAATAGTTGTTAATCAAATCATCTCAAAACCCCCCTTTTTACTTTCCTTGCACTTGTTTCTATTTCTCTTTGATTACTTGCATTCACTTGTGCTTTCAATTAGTTCTATTGGTCTTGATGGAGATAAATAAACAGGTAATCAATTCTCTGTGGATACGATCCTTCACCACTATCTGCAGTTGTAAATTGTAGGTAACCAAGAAGGTTATTTTTGACCGGCTTCGACAACCGCTCCTGTCATGGGGCTACCGGCGGCGTCCAACAGATTGGACTCCATATGGGTGATTGTAGACAGACTGACCAAATCTGCTCACTTCATCCCTGTTAGGAGTGGCTACTCTGTGGACAAGTTGGCGCAGGTGTATGTAGATGAGATTGTCAAGCTGCATGGGGTTTCCATCTCAATATTGTCTGATAGAGGACCCCAGTTCACCTCCAGGTTTTGGCGGAGTCTGCAGAACGCTATGGGTACCAGGTTGGATTTTAGCACTGCTTTCCATCCACAGACGGACGGACAGTCAGAGAGGACCATCCAGACAATAGAGGATATGCTCAGAATGTGTGTGCTGGATTTTGGCGGTTCTTGGAGGCAGCATCTACCTTTGGTGGAGTTTGCCTACAATAACAGCCATCATGCTAGCATCGGGATGGCTCCATATGAAGCTTTATATGGAAGGAAGTGCAGATCACCTGTTTGTTGGGAAGAAGTTGGGGAAAGGGCCTTGGCAGGGCCTGAGCTTGTAGAGATCACCAGCAGGGTGGTGCCCATAATCAGAGAAAGGATCAAGACTGCTGTCAGCAGACAAAAGAGTTATGCAGATGTCCGCAGAAGACAAGTGGAGTTTCAGGAGGGGGATTTGGTGTTGCTCAAAGTGTCTCCAATGAAAGGGGTGATTCGGTTTGGGAAGAAAGGTAAGCTAGCTCCACGGTACATTGGACCCTTTGAAGTCTTGCAAAAGATTGGGAATGTATCGTACAAGCTGAACTTGCCTGCTTCAATGGAGAGAATCCATCCGGTTTTCCATGTTTCTATGTTGAGAAAGTTCGTGTCGGATCCGGGCAAGGTTCTTGGTGAGCCTGATGTGGAGATCCAAGAGGATCTCACCTATGTTGAGCAGCCGGTGCGGATCCTAGACACCCAGATCAGAAAGCTAAGAAACAAGGAAATCCCGATGGTGAAAGTCCTTTGGAATCACCACAACATCGAAGAGTGTACTTGGGAGACACGGGAGTCCATGCTCCGGCAATATCCTCATCTCTTCTAAGGTGAGTTTTATGTGTTTTGTATGAATGTCTATGTTTTATGCTATGCATGTTTGTTTAGTGAACATTCGGGGACGAATGTTCTTAAGGGGGGGAGAATGTAATACCCGGCTAGACTCCGGTATCGGAATTCCTACCGTCCGGTGGAATCTCGGATGTCGGAGTCCTCTAGAAGGGTAAAATCATGTTTTCATAAAATGTTTTAATGTATTTAATGATTTTAAGTAAGAAAGGAATTGAGTTTTGAATGGATAAGGACCAAGGAGGCATTTCCAGGTTCGGCCGCCGAACATTGGATGGTTTAGGGGGGCAAGTTAGGCATCCGAAAGTCTCAAAGGTTCGGCCGCCGAACCTCATGTTCGGCCGCCGAACTTGCATGAGATGTGGGGGCACGTTCGGCTGCCGAAAGGTGGTATGTGTAATACCCGGCTAGACTCCGGTATCGGAATTCCTACCGTCCGGTGGAATCTCGGATGTCGGAAACCTCTAGAAGGGTAAAACCATGTTTTATGAAATGTTTTTAATGTATTTTATGTTTTAAGCAAAAAGGAAATTGAGTTTTGAATGAAATAGACCAAGGAGACTTTGCCAGGTTCGGCCGCCGAAAGTTAAGTTCGGCCGCCGAACATGGTGGGGTTTTGGGAGCGCTTTAGGCCTCCGAAAGCCTTGTTTGAAAGACTCAAGGTTCGGCCGCCGAACCTCATGTTCGGCCGCCGAACATGCATGAGATGTGGGGGCACGTTAGGCCGCCGAAAGGTGACAGAACCTGCCCTATAAAGGACCCCGTGACCGAAACAGGCGAGGTTTTCTCTCCCATTTCGGCCGACGGTAAGCTTTAGCCCTCCTATGGTCATTTTGAGTGTTTTCCCTCAAATCCTTTAGATCTTAACAAGTTATATCTTGTTTTTTGAAGAGTTTTAAAGTTTAAGCAAGTTTTGGAGCTTTGAAGTTCAAGAACTCGAATCTCCCCACCTTCGAGCTAGGATCGTTTCTCTCTCGATCTTCAAGAGGTAAGAGCCGATCTCTAGTTCTATATGTGTTTTAAGTAAGTTTTATGCAAGTTTTTGGGGTAGAAATGCATGAGTAGGCTTGATGGGTTTTTATGAGAAATCCATGGTTATAATGTGTGTTTATGTGCAATGTGGCTTGCTTGTGTGTTGTAGTTGGGGTTTAAGCTTGTTGGAGACCCCTAGGAGCTTGCATGCTTGTGTATGAGTGTTTTAGAAGAGTTTTATGCATGATTAGGAAGTTTGGGGAACTTGGAGGCAAGAGGAACCAAGTTTTTGCCCTTTGGCAGAAACCAGGTTCGGCAGCCGAAGGGAGTTTCGGCCGCCGAACATGGCTTGTGAGGCAGCTTTAGGCTGCCGAAGCTTGCCCCCGAAAGTTGGAGTTTCGGCTCTGTCCGAGACTTTCGGCCGCCGAAGGTGCCGCCGAACATGCATGAGTTTCGTCTCTGTCTGGGAGTTTCGGCCGCCGAAGGTGCCGCCGAACCTGCCTGACTTTCGGCTCTGGAGGGACTTTCGGCCGCCGAAGGTGCCGCCGAAAGTGCCCTTCCCAGCCTTTTCTTGCATGTTTTCTAGGATTGTTTTGAGGTTTTTGGGGGTATGTTTAGAGTTATGTTCTTGTTGTTTGGTGCCTCATTTGAGTCCACCTGTGTAGGTTTGGACCCGAGGACCCGAGACCCCCGGTTGTGAGATAGTCTTTCAGAGTCCGTCGTTAAAGCTTCGGTCACCAGGTGAGTGGGATCTTTCCCTAAATTTTTAAGTAATGAATAAACGAATAAATGAACAAATGAATGAATCTGATAGCATACTCATGCATCATTAATGCCATGCGATGTTTCAGGATGTTTGCATTAGAAATTCACGAAAATGTTGCATGGCATAATTTGATGTTGATGTGGATGGTTATTGGGTGATCCATAGTCCTCTAATGTTATGTTATGATGATATGCTATGGAAGACCAGTGAGGCCCATTCTACGCCCCTGGCACTATGTAAGAGAAAGACCAGCGAGGCCCATTCTACACCCCTGGCACTTTGGAGTGTTATGTTATGTATGTTATGTAAGAGAAAGACCAGCGAGGCCCATTCTACGCCCCTGGCACTTGGAGATGTGAGGACTAATGGTGACAATACCATCCTTTATGTGATTAAATGTGATGTGTTGCATTTCATGAAAGCATGTAAAGTAAAAGTTATGTTATTTAATGTTAATAATAAAATGAATAATAATATACCTATAAAGTGTGGAACTAAATCAAATGTAAATAATAAAAATGGAGAATAAAATACCTAAAAATGGAGGAATTAATATCATGTTTTTTACTTTTTGCTCACTGGGCTTTTTAGCTCACCCCTCTCCCCTAACCCCAGTCTTGCAGGTACCGTGTAGATAGAGGAGTCAGAAGAGTAAGAGAAGTTTATGTAATAGCATAGCTGTGGACATGGTTTATTCATAATGTAAAAGTATGTAATGTAATGTAAGTTTAGAAATGTGCTTGACTAGAGTTGTTCTAATCCCTTGTATACATGGTTTTGCTATGAGATGTAATGTTTTTATGATGTTTATGTAACCCAAGCCTGATATATGTTATGTACCCCATTGGAGTATTTGTTGAGAACTCCAATGAGGGGTTTATGTTATGATTATGCATGCACAGGCTAGGCTGGGTAAAGAAAAGTTTTAATTTTTATGTATGTTTTGGTTCATGTATGGGATTGAACAGGTTCACAGGATGTATGTTTGGCTTGCTACGGGTTCCGGCGGCCTTAAGCCGCCCTGAATCCTAGCGCCGGTAGCGGTCCGGTTTCCGGGTCGTTACAGAATGGTATCAGAGCCCTAGGTTCATATGGTCGGACCTAGAGTGTCGGGCTCATAGATGTGATAGAACGGTCAAGCACAATAGGAAATCATGTCCACTAGGATAGGATGTAGAGTCCTGTCTTGCATGAAAGTATGTATGCCATGTGATATGATGTGTATATGATGTGGGTTCATGTGTTTCCACATGAACCATTTGATGCTAATGTTTTGTTATCTGTGCTGTTTTTCAGTAAACAGAATGCGAGGAACTCGTCGATCAGCTAGATTGACTAGAGTACCACCGGAGGATAAGGGCACGAGCGCCCGTCCTCCAGCATTGCCAAGGGCGATGTCAAGCAGGTCCAACAGAGACAGAACAGTGAGGGACCCTAGAAGGTCTCTGGATCTGGGTAGAAGCAGATCAGTAAGGGGTACAGTTCAGGAAAGGATGTCAGTTGATGAAGAAGTAGAGATGGATGTGGAGCAGAGGAGGGATGGTAACCTTGGTGTAAACATGCCAGAAGAGGGCATGGGTGAGTCACAGGGAGGCACTCAGGCCTCGGGGTTTGTTTCACCACCCCAGTACCCACCTTTTTCACCATACCCCGGGTATTCGATGGGAAGTACATCGGATTACCCCAGTTTTAATCCTTACCCTTCTCACATGCCATATCCACCTTTCTACCCACAGTATCCACAGTACCCTATGTACCCACCTCCATCCTTCCATCCAGGCACGGCAAACCCTATCCCAGGGGATGTCGCACCTCCACCACCAGCAGAACCCACAGTTCCAGAAACCCAAAGACCTCAACCTACCTCATCTGGAGGGAGCAAGGCCAAGATGACCGACTATATGAAGTTGGGTGCTCCCCAGTTTGATACCGGTGATGATCCGTTTGTGTACCTGGAGAAGGTCAGAACAATTACAGATGAGATAGGTGCTGATGATAGTAGAGCCATTCAGATGGCTGGTTTCACCCTGAAATGCAAAAAGGCCCGTGAGTGGTTCAAGGGCTATGTGAAACCAAGGGTGGACAGTCTTTCATGGGAGGAGTTTGCGAATGAGTTCGCAGGATGGGCTTTCCCTGACAGTTCAAGGGAGCTGAAGATGATTGAGTTTGAACAGCTGAAACAGACAGATGAGATGGGTGTCGATGAGTACACCGATAGATTCTTAGAGTTGTTGCCGTTTGCTGGGCAACATCTGGACACAGATTCGAAGAAGTCGAGGAGGTATACCATGAGGCTCAATTCCAGGTATTCCTCTTTGATTCAGTCAGCCGATAGAGAAAGTTTCCATGCCATTATAGACATGGCCAGGAGAATGGAGGCTAGTGCCGTAATAGAGGGAAAAGTCAAGCAGTCAGTGGCACAACCTTCTGGTTCTAAGACCCCAGGTGGGGGAAGGATAGATCCTTCATCCTTGAGTTCAGCTAGTAAGAAGTGGAGCAGTACCACTAAGAAACCAAAGAAGAATAAGTTCTGGAGCAAGATCAAGTCAGGTCTGGGACTAGGAAGTGGCTCAAGCTCTGGTGCTGATAATGCAGTATGTGCAAGGTGTGGTAAGCTACACAGAGGGGTATGCCGTTTTGGGACAACAGCCTGCTACAGGTGTGGGCAGGAGGGACACATGTCCATGGAGTGTCCTAGAGTAGTTCCTATGGCGCGGCCCCAGCAGACTACTTCAGGTAGTGTGGCACAGCCAGCAGCTTCAGCCGCGACACAGGCCAGTGGCAGAGGCCGAGGGAGAGGGTCAGCCTCTTCTTCATCAGCTTTCAGAGGGGAAGGTCCGTCAGCTCCAGCACGGATCTTCACTATGACACAGCAGGAGGCAAACGCATCCAACACCGTGGTGTCAGGTAATATCATCATTGGTTGTTCAGATGCTTATGCCTTAATGGACCCGGGTGCATCCCATTCTTTTGTTTCTCCGAGAGCGGTCGAGAGGTTGGGTTTGATGGTCTCTGGGTTAGAGTGTCCCCTATGGGTCAGTGGACCCAAGTGTGACCCGTCAGTGGCAGAGTCAGTCTGCCAGTACAGTCCAGTTTTCATAGAGGGAAGATGCCTATCCGCCGACCTTGTGGTTCTAGACTTGACAGATTTTGACGTCATTCTAGGGATGGATTGGCTATCTACCCATGGTGCTACCTTGGATTGCAGAGACAAGGTAGTTAAGTTCAGATGTCAGGATGGGTCAGAGGTTGTCTTTAGAGGAGACAGGGGGAGTACACCTAGAGGTTTGATATCAGCCCTACAGGCTCGTAGGCTGCTCAGGAGGGGTTGTCAGGGTTATCTAGCTCATGTGAGAAAGCTAGACAGAGATGTCAGAGAGCCCGCCTCAGTGCCTGTGGTTAGAGAGTTCTTAGATGTCTTCCCAGACGAACTGCCAGGTTTACCGCCTCCTAGGGAGATAGAGTTCGAAATAGAATTGATGCCAGGAACCAGACCAATCTCTATCCCTCCCTATAGGATGGCGCCAGCAGAGCTGAAAGAGCTTAAAGAACAGTTGCAAGAGCTGGTAGACAAGGGTTTCATCCGACCGAGTACCTCACCCTGGGGTGCTCCAGTGTTGTTCGTGAAAAAGAAGGATGGATCCCTTAGACTTTGTATCGACTACAGACAGTTGAACAAAGTCACTACCAAGAACAAGTACCCGTTGCCTAGGATCGATGATCTATTCGACCAGCTATCAGGAGCAGGTTGTTTTTCCAAAATAGATCTGAGATCTGGGTACCATCAGCTGAGGATCAGAGATGAGGATGTGCCGAAGACAGCTTTCAGAACCAGATATGGGCACTATGAGTTCCTAGTGATGCCGTTCGGGTTAACAAACGCCCCTGCAGCATTCATGGATCTCATGAACAGAGTATTTAGCCAATACCTGGATCACTTCGTTATTGTCTTCATAGATGATATCTTAGTGTATTCCAGGAATGCAGAAGAGCATGCCCATCATCTGCGGTTGGTCTTGCAGACTTTGAGGGAACATGGCTTGTATGCCAAGTTCTCTAAATGTGAGTTCTGGCTGAGGAGCATTTCGTTCTTGGGGCATGTAGTGTCAGAGAATGGTATTGAGGTGGACCCCAAGAAGACAGAAACTGTGGCTAACTGGCCTAGACCCACTTCAGTGACAGAGATTAGAAGTTTCTTGGGTTTGGCTGGTTACTACAGGAGGTTCGTTCAGGACTTCTCAAAGATAGCAGCTCCTCTGACCAGGTTAACCAGGAAGAATCAGAAATTTCTGTGGACCGACCAGTGCGAAGAGAGTTTTGAAGAGCTTAAGAAGAGGTTGACTTCAGCACCAGTTTTAGCTCTGCCATCTAGTGATGAGGACTTTACAGTCTTTTGTGATGCATCCCGTGTGGGACTGGGTTGTGTACTGATGCAGAATGAGAGGGTGATTGCTTATGCTTCTAAGCAGCTGAAGAAGCATGAGTTGAATTACCCCACACATGACCTTGAGATGGCAGCAGTAATCTTTGCACTCAAGATGTGGAGGCACTACCTCTATGGGGTAAAATGTGAGATCTTTACAGATCATAAGAGCCTGCAGCACATCCTGAGTCAAAGAGATTTGAATTTGAGACAAAGAAGATGGGTAGAACTGCTCAGTGACTACGATTGCAAAATCCAGTATCATCCGGGTAAGGCTAATGTAGTAGCTGATGCCTTAAGCCGAAAATCACTCGGCAGTCTATCCCACATCACAGCAGAACGAAGACCAGTAGTAAAGGAGTTCTACAAGCTCATCGAAGAAGGGCTACAGTTGGAGTTGTCGGGTACAGGTGCCTTGTTGGCTCAGATGAAAGTGACACCCGTGTTCCTTGAGCAAGTTGCTCAGAAACAGCATGAGGACCCCGAGTTAGTGAAGATTGCCAGGACTGTTCAGTCAGGCAATGATAGTGAGTTCAGATTCGACAGTAAGGGGATTCTCCGCTATGGGAGTCGATTATGTGTACCAGACGACATAGGGCTAAAAGGAGACATTATGAGAGAGGCTCATAATGCAAGATACAGCATTCACCCCGGAGCCACCAAGATGTATCAAGATTTGAAGAAAGTTTATTGGTGGCCAGCAATGAAGAAAGAAGTGGCACAGTTCGTGTCAGCCTGCGAAGTGTGTCAGAGGGTGAAGCTGGAACATCAGAAGCCGGCTGGAATGCTTAACCCGCTACCTATTCCAGAATGGAAATGGGAAAATATAGCTATGGACTTCGTAGTAGGGTTACCGGCGGCGTCCAACAGAGTGGACTCCATATGGGTGATTGTGGACAGACTCACCAAATCTGCTCACTTCATTCCTGTCAGGAGTGGCTATTCTGTGGACAAGTTGGCGCAGGTGTATGTGGACGAGATCGTCAGGCTGCATGGGGTTCCCGTTTCGATAGTGTCAGATAGAGGGCCCCAGTTCACCTCCAGGTTTTGGCGGAGTCTGCAGAATGCCATGGGTACTAGGTTGGATTTCAGTACTGCCTTCCACCCCCAGACTGATGGACAGTCAGAAAGGACCATCCAGACTATCGAGGATATGCTCAGAATGTGTGTGCTGGACTTTGGCGGTTCTTGGAGGCAGCATCTACCTTTAGTGGAGTTTGCCTACAATAACAGCCATCATGCTAGCATCGGGATGGCTCCATATGAAGCTTTGTACGGAAGGAAGTGCAGATCACCTGTTTGCTGGGAAGAAGTTGGAGAGAAGGCCTTGGCAGGGCCTGAGCTAGTAGAGATTACCAGCAGGGTGGTACCCATAATCAGAGAAAGAATCAAGACTGCTGCAAGCAGACAGAGGAGTTATGCAGACATCCGCAGAAGACAGTTAGAGTTTCAGGAGGGGGATCTGGTATTGCTTAAGGTGTCTCCAATGAAGGGAGTGGTTCGCTTCGGGAAGAAAGGTAAACTAGCCCCACGATACATCGGACCCTTTGAAATCTTGCAAAAGATTGGGAATGTGTCGTACAAGCTAGATTTACCTGCTTCAATGGCAAGAATCCATCCGGTCTTCCATGTTTCGATGTTGAGGAAGTTTGTGTCAGATCCGAGCAAGGTTCTTAGTGAGCCTGATGTGGAGGTCCAAGAGGATCTCACCTATGTTGAACAGCCAGTACGGATCATAGACACGCAGATCAGAAAGTTAAGAAACAAGGAAATCCCGATGGTGAAAGTCCTGTGGAACCACCACAACTTGGAAGAGTGCACTTGGGAGACACGGGAGTCTATGCTCCAGCAGTACCCTCAGCTCTTTTAAGGTTAGATCCCTATGTGTTGTTGTGCCTTGTATGTATGTTATATGTTTGCCTTGTTATGTGTTGTTTGGTGAACATTCGGGGACGAATGTTCTTAAGGGGGGAAGAATGTAATACCCGGCTAGACTCCGGTATCGGAATTCCTACCGTCCGGTGGAATCTCGGATGTCGGAAACCTCTAGAAGGGTAAAACCATGTTTTATGAAATGTTTTTAATGTATTTTATGTTTTAAGCAAAAAGGAAATTGAGTTTTGAATGAAATAGACCAAGGAGACTTTGCCAGGTTCGGCCACCGAAAGTTAAGTTCGGCCGCCGAACATGGTGGGGTTTTGGGAGCGCTTTAGGCCTCCGAAAGCCTTGTTTGAAAGACTCAAGGTTCGGCCGCCGAACCTCATGTTCGGCCGCCGAACATGCATGAGATGTGGGGGCACGTTAGGCCGCCGAAAGGTGACAGAACCTGCCCTATAAAGGACCCCGTGACCGAAACAGGCGAGGTTTTCTCTCCCATTTCGGCCGACGGTAAGCTTTAGCCCTCCTATGGTCATTTTGAGTGTTTTCCCTCAAATCCTTTAGATCTTAACAAGTTATATCTTGTTTTTTGAAGAGTTTTAAAGTTTAAGCAAGTTTTGGAGCTTTGAAGTTCAAGAACTCGAATCTCCCCACCTTCGAGCTAGGATCGTTTCTCTCTCGATCTTCAAGAGGTAAGAGCCGATCTCTAGTTCTATATGTGTTTTAAGTAAGTTTTATGCAAGTTTTTGGGGTAGAAATGCATGAGTAGGCTTGATGGGTTTTTATGAGAAATCCATGGTTATAATGTGTGTTTATGTGCAATGTGGCTTGCTTGTGTGTTGTAGTTGGGGTTTAAGCTTGTTGGAGACCCCTAGGAGCTTGCATGCTTGTGTATGAGTGTTTTAGAAGAGTTTTATGCATGATTAGGAAGTTTGGGGAACTTGGAGGCAAGAGGAACCAAGTTTTTGCCCTTTGGCAGAAACCAGGTTCGGCAGCCGAAGGGAGTTTCGGCCGCCGAACATGGCTTGTGAGGCAGCTTTAGGCTGCCGAAGCTTGCCCCCGAAAGTTGGAGTTTCGGCTCTGTCCGAGACTTTCGGCCGCCGAAGGTGCCGCCGAACATGCATGAGTTTCGTCTCTGTCTGGGAGTTTCGGCCGCCGAAGGTGCCGCCGAACCTGCCTGACTTTCGGCTCTGGAGGGACTTTCGGCCGCCGAAAGTGCCCTTCCCAGCCTTTTCTTGCATGTTTTCTAGGATTGTTTTGAGGTTTTTGGGGGTATGTTTAGAGTTATGTTCTTGTTGTTTGGTGCCTCATTTGAGTCCACCTGTGTAGGTTTGGACCCGAGGACCCGAGACCCCCGGTTGTGAGATAGTCTTTCAGAGTCCGTCGTTAAAGCTTCGGTCACCAGGTGAGTGGGATCTTTCCCTAAATTTTTAAGTAATGAATAAACGAATAAATGAACAAATGAATGAATCTGATAGCATACTCATGCATCATTAATGCCATGCGATGTTTCAGGATGTTTGCATTAGAAATTCACGAAAATGTTGCATTGCATAATTTGATGTTGATGTGGATGGTTATTGGGTGATCCATAGTCCTCTAATGTTATGTTATGATGATATGCTATGGAAGACCAGTGAGGCCCATTCTACGCCCCTGGCACTATGTAAGAGAAAGACCAGCGAGGCCCATTCTACGCCCCTGGCACTTTGGAGTGTTATGTTATGTATGTTATGTAAGAGAAAGACCAGCGAGGCCCATTCTACGCCCCTGGCACTTGGAGATGTGAGGACTAATGGTGACAATACCATCCTTTATGTGATTAAATGTGATGTGTTGCATTTCATGAAAGCATGTAAAGTAAAAGTTATGTTATTTAATGTTAATAATAAAATGAATAATAATATACCTAAAAAGTGTGGAACTAAATCAAATGTAAATAATAAAAATGGAGAATAAAATACCTAAAAATGGAGGAATTAATATCATGTTTTTTACTTTTTGCTCACTGGGCTTTTTAGCTCACCCCTCTCCCCTAACCCCAGTCTTGCAGGTACCGTGTAGATAGAGGAGTCAGAAGAGTAAGAGAAGTTTATGTAATAGCATAGCTGTGGACATGGTTTATTCATAATGTAAAAGTATGTAATGTAATGTAAGTTTAGAAATGTGCTTGACTAGAGTTGTTCTAATCCCTTGTATACATGGTTTTGCTATGAGATGTAATGTTTTTATGATGTTTATGTAACCCAAGCCTGATCTATGTTATGTACCCCATTGGAGTATTTGTTGAGAACTCCAATGAGGGGTTTATGTTATGATTATGCATGCACAGGCTAGGCTGGGTAAAGAAAAGTTTTAATTTTTATGTATGTTTTGGTTCATGTATGGGATTGAACAGGTTCACAGGATGTATGTTTGGCTTGCTACGGGTTCCGGCGGCCTTAAGCCGACCTGAATCCTAGCGCCGGTAGCGGTCCGGTTTCCGGGTCGTTACAGTATGCCAGCCCTATATAAGAGCTCCATGGCCGAAACGGGTGAGTTTTCTCCCCATTTTCGGCCACGGTGAGTTCATGCTCTCCTATGGTTCGTTTTTGATGTTTTTCCTCCGATCTTTCATGTTTTAACAAGCTTTATGTTGATTTGAAGAGATTTGAGCAAAAAGAGCAAGTTTTGGAAACTTGGAGACCAAAGAGCGGATCTCTCCCATCTCCGAGTTGGATCGTCTCTCCTCTCGTTCTACAAGAGGTAAGAGTAGATCCATAGTTCCTTACATGTTTTAAGTAAGTTTTATGGGGTAGAAATGCATGTGTAGGTTTATGTGGAGTTCATGGGTTTACTGTGCGTTTATGAACAATGTATGTTGGTTATGCATGTTTGATGTGTTGTAGATGGGGTGTAGGATAGTTTAAAGCCCCTAGGAGCTTGTATGCTTGAGTATGCATGTTGTAGAATAGGAAAATGCATGATTGAATGAGTTGGGAGGCGTTTGTGCATGTTGGAACCGAGTTTCTGCCCTTTGGGAGAAACCAGGTTCGGCAGCCGAAGGCTCTTTCGGCCGCCGAACCTGCCTTTGGTAGCATGTATCGGCTGCCGAACCCTGCCCCCGAAAGTGGACTTTCGGCTCTGGAAGGGAGTTTCGGCCGCCGAAGTTGCCGCCGAACATGCATGAGTTTCGTCTCTGGAGGGAACCTTCGGCCGCCGAAAGTGCCGCCGAAGGTGCATGACTTTCGGCTCTGGAGGGCCTTTCGGCCGCCGAACCTGCCGCCGAAAGTGCCCTGTTCAGCCCTCCTTTGCATGTTTTCTATGATTGTTTTAAGGTGTTTTAGGGGGTTTTTGGGGAGTATTTCAGAGTCATGTTTATGTATGTTGGGTCCCTCATTTGAGTCCACCTGTGTAGGTTCGGACCCGAGGAACCGAGGACCTCAGCAGTGAGATAGCTGCTTCAGAGTCATTAGAGCTTCAGCCAGAGGTGAGTGGAATAACTCCTTATGGTTTAAAATAAATAAATCAGTTTTAGCATGATTCACGCATCATGAATGCCATGAGATATAATAGGTTGCTTGCATTAGATTTCACGAATATGTTGCATTGCATATTATGTTGATGATGCAGATGAATGTTGAATGATCCTCTAGTCCTCGTATGGTATGACATGATGTGATATGATATGGTATGGAAGTCCAGGTCGAGGCCCATTCTACGCCCCTGGCACTATAGTAAGAGAAAGACCAGGTCGATGCCCATTCTACGCCCCTGGCATTATTGGAATGTTATGTTATGTATGTTATGATAAGAGAAAGACCAGGTCGAGGCCCATTCTACGCCCCTGGCACTATTAGAATGTATGGAGGACTATTGGTGACAAATTCATCCTTGATGTGATTAGCTGTGATGTGATGCATTCCATGTTATCATGTGTTTTAATTATAATGTTCCATTATTCTGCTCACTGGGCTCTAGTAGCTCACCCCTCTCCCTTAACCCCCAGGTTTGCAGGTACAGGGTAGACCAGGAGGTCAGCAAGAGTAATGAAGTTATGGTCATGTAATAGCTAGTGTGGACATGATAAATGTTAATATGTTATGTTTAGTACAGTCATGTAAAAGTGTAGTATTGAATGTAATGTAATGATGTCTATTGAGGTTTATAGTTGTGCTTGACCCTAGTATGTTGTTAATCCCCTTGAGTACATGATTTTTAATGATGCTTATGTAACCAAACTCAATTTATGTTATGTCGCCCCAATGGGACATTGATGAGACTCCAAAGAGGGGTTAATGTTTATGATTATAATTATGTTTATGTATCGTGCATGCACAGGTTGAGTTTGGCGAATGAATGAATGAATGAATGAAAAAGAAAAGTTCAAATTTTTTATGTATGTTGTTGATCATGTATGGGATTAAACAGGTTCACAGGATGTATGTTAGGCTTGCTACGGGTCCCGGCGGCCTTAAGCCGATCTGGATCCTAGCGCCGGTAGCGGTCCGGTTTCCGAGTCGTTACAGTGCTACCTTGGACTGCAGAGACAAGGTAGTCAGGTTCAGAGATCAGGATGGGTTAGAGGTTGTCTTCAGAGGAGATAAGAGGGGTATGCCTAGAGGTTTGATATCAGCCCTACAAGCTCGTAGGTTGCTCAAGAGGGATTGTCAGGGGTTTCTAGCTCATGTGAGAGAGCTTGATAGTCATGTTAGGGAGCCCGCCTCAGTGCCCGTAGTCAGAGAGTTTCCAGATGTCTTCCCAGACGAGCTTCCAGGACTACCACCTGCTAGGGAGATAGAGTTTGAAATAGAAGTGATGCCTGGAACTAGACCGATCTCTATCCCTCCCTACAGGATGGCACCTGCTGAGTTGAAAGAGTTGAAAGATCAGCTGCAAGAGTTGGTAGATAAGGGTTTCATCCGACCGAGTACCTCACCTTGGGGTGCTCCAGTGCTGTTTGTAAAGAAGAAGGATGGATCCTTGAGACTGTAACGACCCCAAAATGGACCGTCACCGGCGCTAGGATTCAGGTCGGCTTAAGGCCGCCAGAACCCGTAGCAAGCCTGCTATACTCTCTGTGTACCTGTAAAACTCATACATGATCATACATTTTCTGTGAAAATAAAACTCTTTGCTGAACCAAGGCTTAACCTGTGCATGCACTATCTCTGTACTCTGTACTCTGTACTCTGTACTCTGTACTCTGTACTCTGTACCCCTGACTAGAGCTTGCTCTAGATGGGTTAACTCATACCTGTTAAGCCTGGTTATAAAACATATATACATATACAGATCATGTATGTATCAAAAGCTTTACAACACAATACAACTAAGGCAAGCACAACTCTAACGTTATACACAACTATAACATCTCTTTATAATTTACATGTCCACTCTATACTATTACAAGCTCTTTTACTCTTTCTGTACTCTACTGGACTGTCCCTGTACACTGTATACTGAACCTGCAAAACTGGGGTTAAGGGAGTGGGATGAGCTCTATAGCCCAGTGAGTAGAACAGTAAAAGATCTCAGTAAACCATGATCTCATGAAATGCGTCATAACACAGATAGACCACATCAAGAGTAAACCTGTCACCACATAGTCCCAGTAACTCTGTGCCAGGGCGTAGAATCGAGCACCTGGTCTTCCTGTCATATATGTATATGTGTATATAACACCTCTGTACTTACCATTGCCAGGGCGTAGTCAAAGGCTCCTGGTCTTTGCTATACCTGCCAGGGCGTAGTCAAAGGCTCCTGGACTTGCTATACCTGCCAGGGCGTAGTCAAAGGCTCCTGGACTTCCTGTCTGTGACTATTGGATCATTCAGCATTTACTCACATCAACAGAGAACTATGCAATGCAACATATTCGTGAATACTAATGCAATCAACCTATGGCATAATCATGATGCATGAGATATGCTAAAACATTTCATTAGTCATTTAAAAGAGTTAAGCTTAGTTCCACTCACCTCTGGCTAACTGGACTGACTGACTGAGCAGGCTCTGAAAACTCTGGAGCAGTACTCACTGCTGCTCTCTCTGGTTCCTCTGGTCTGTACAGATACAGATAAATTCAAATGAGGGACCAAACTAGCTTATGACCAACTCTATTAAACTTCCCCAGACTCCCCTTAAACTCACTCTACACCTCATGCAAAGCATGCAAAGGAAAGCTGGACAGAACACTTTCGGCGGCAGGTTCGGCGGCCGAAAGTCTTCTCCAGAGACGAAACTCAAGCACCTTCGGCGGCACCTTCGGCGGCCGAAGTCCCCAAACAGAGCCGAACATGCAAAGCTCGCGGGGGCAAGCTGTGGCAGCCTAAGCCACCATGCAAGAGGTTCGGCGGCCGAATGAACCTTCGGCTGCCGAACCTGAGTTCATCCAGAACTCAGCCCGACGGCAAACCAAGCTCTTCCTTCCCTTCAACATCTCCAAACATGCATATATCAACTCCTCAACACTCATATACATAAGTATATGTCACAGGGGTCCAAAACTATCTAATAACCCCAAACAACAAATCACACATAACACATAAACATGTATACATCCATAACTCATCAAAACCACCATTACTAACCTAAGCATGCATCTCTTTCCTTAACCCCATAAAACCTTCAGAAAACATATAAACAGGTTCTAGATCTTCCCTTACCTCTATAAACAGGAAGATGAACGGTCTGAATCCAAGGAAAACAGATCAACTCTTCTTCAACCTTACTAACTCTCAACCCTCACCTTTTTGCTTCAAACTCTCACACTTTGTTGACCACAAGCTAACTCGTGCATGAGCTGCTCAAACTGAGCAAATAAAACATGGGAGACGTGACCACCTTCTGGACATGATCTGGTGATTACACCTGTCCAAAATGCTGACTAAGGGATACAAAACTGCTGGCTCAGCAACTCAGCTTCGGCTGCCGAAGCGCATGCAAAACCATGCAACATTCGGGGGCCGAACCTGAATTCGGAAGCCGAACATTGAGCACTTTCGGCGGCCGAACTTACCTTCGGCGGCCGAACTTGGCTCCTCTGCCTTGGGTCATTTCAGCTCAAAACTTAAGTAAAACAGTAAAACACATCATACCCCTTAGTCAAACATAAAGCCTACCCTCCTCTAGAAGTCCGACACCCCGGAGTCCACCGGACGACAGAAATTCTGATGCCGACTTCTAGCCGGGTATTACATTCTCCCCCCCTTAAAAACATTCGTCCTCGAATGATTCGAAAACGAATAACACAAAAACCGGAGGAAATGAACAATTGGTACTCACTCTCACCAGACTATTCCCTTAAAGTGGGAGGTCAAGGGTTCGAGCAGTGGGGGAGGCGACCTAATTCCCAGAGGAAGGAATTGGGCCAAATCCACTCGGGCTAGGGCGGGCCGTACTGGCTCCCCCGAGGGACAAATCCTGCCTGGAACCCGTGAGGGTGAAGGGATGTTAAGAGCTGCTCACAGTGGCTGGGCCCAGAGGAAGGTCACGGGCTGTGAGCGGTAACAGGGCCGGTCGTACGGGGCCGGGCTGTTACAGAGACTTTGTATCGACTACAGGCAGTTGAACAAAGTCAATACCAAGAACAAGTATCCTCTACCCAGGATCGACGATCTATTTGACCAGCTAGCAGGAGCAGGTTGTTTTTCCAAGATAGATCTGAGATCTGGGTACCATTAGCCGATAATCAGGGAAGAAGATGTGCTGAAGACGGCGTTCAGGACCAGATATGGGCATTATGAGTTCCTAGTGATGCTGTTTGGGCTAACCAATGCCCCTGCAGCATTCATGGATCTCATGAACAGAGTTTTTAGCCAGTATCTGGATCACTTTATTATTGTCTTCATTGATGATACCTTAGTGTATTCTAGAAACGCAGAGGAGCATGCCCATCATCTGAGGATAGTTTTGCAGACCCTGAGAGAGCATGGCTTGTATGCCAAGTTCTCCAAGTGTGAATTCTGGTTGAGGAGCATCTCATTCTTGGGGCATTTTGTGTCAAAAAAAGGAATTGAAATGGACCCCAAGAAGGTAGAAGCTGTAGCTAACTGGCCCAGACCCACTACAGTTACAGAGATTAAAAGTTTTCTGGGTTTGGCAGGTTACTACAGGAGGTTCGTCCAAGACTTCTTCAAAATTGCCGATCCTATGACCAGATTGACCAAGAAGAACCAGAGGTTTGTGTGGTCCGATCAGTGTTAAGAGAGTTTTGAAGAGCTGAAGAGAAGGTTAACGTCAGCACCGGTGTTAGCTCTGCCTACCAGTAATGAAGACTTCACAGTGTTTTGTGATGCGTCCCGTGTGGGACTAGATTGTGTGTTGATGCAAAATGAGAGGGTAATTGCTTATGCTTCTAGGCAGCTGAAAAAGCATGAGTTGAATTATCCTACACATGATCTAGAGATGGCAGCTGTGATCTTTGCACTCAAGATGTGGAGGCATTACCTGTATGGGGTAAGATGTGAGATCTTTACAGATCATAAGAGCTTGCAGTACATCTTGAGTCAGAGAGAGTTGAATCTAAGGCAGAGAAGATGGGTAGAACTACTTAGTGACTATGATTGCAAAATTCAGTACCATCCGGGTAAGGCAAATATTGTGGCAGATGCCCTTAGTCAAAAATCACTTGGCAGTCTATCCCATATTACAGCAGAGAGGAGACCAGTGGTGAGAGAATTCTACAAGCTCATTAATGAAGGGCTGCAGTTGGTGTTGTCTGGTACAGGTGCTTTGATAGCTCAGATGAGAGTGACACCCGTGTTTCTAGAGCAGGTGGCTCAGAAACAGCACGAGGACCCCAAGTTGGTGAAGATAGCCAGAGCTGTTCAAGCAGGCAAGAATGATGAGTTCAGATTTGACAGTAAAGGGATCCTTCGCTATGGGAACATGTTATGTGTACCAGGCGACATGAGTCTGAAAGGAGACATTATGAGAGAAGCTCATAATGCCAGATACAGCGTTCACCCTGGAGCCACCAAGATGTACCAGGATCTAAAAAGAGTCTATTGGTGGCCAGCTATGAAAAGAGAAGTGGCACAGTTTGTGTCCGCCTGTGAGGTTTGTCAGAGGGTGAAGCTGGAACATCAGAAGCCGGCTGGAATGCTTAACCCACTGCCGATTCCAGAATGGAAATGGGAGAATATAGCTATGGATTTTGTGGTGGGGTTACCGGCAACGTCCAACAGACTAGACTCCATATGGGTGATTGTGGATAGACTGACCAAATCTGCTCACTTCATCCCTGTCAGGAGTGGCTATTCTATGGACAAATTGGCGCAGGTGTATGTGGATGAAGTTGTCAGGTTGCATGGGGCTCCCGTTTCGATAGTGTCAGATAGGGGACCCCAGTTCACCTCCAAGTTTTGGCGGAGTCTGCAGAATGCTATAGGCACAAGGCTAGACTTTAGCACTGGTTTCCATCTACAGACGGACGAACAGTCAGAAAGGACCATCCAGACTATAGAAGACATGCTCAGAATGTGTGTGCTAGATTTTGGCCATTCTTGGAGGCAGCATCTAGCTTTGATGGAGTTTGCCTACAATAACAGCTATCATGCTTGCATAGGGATGGCTCCTTATGAAGCTCTTTATGGGAGGAAGTGCAGGCCACCTGTCTGCTGGGAAGAAGTGGGAGAAAAGGCCTTAGCAGGGCCTAAGTTAGTAGAGATCACCAGCAGGGTAGTGCCCATTATCAGAGAAAGGATCAGAACTGCTGTGAGTCGGCAGAAAAGCTATGCAGATGTCCGCAGAAAGCATGTAGAGTTTCAGGAGGGAGATATGGTGTTGCTCAAGGTGTCTCCTATGAAAGGGGTGGTTCGTTTTGGGAAGAAAGGTAAGCTAGCTCCACGGTACATCGGACCCTTCGAGATCCTGCAAAAGATTGGGAACGTATCGTACAAGCTGGACCTACCTGCTTCAATGGAGAGAATCCATCCAGTTTTCCATGTTTCCATTTTACGGAAGTTCGTGTCAGATCCGGGCAAGGTTCTTAATGAGCCTGATGTAGAGATCCTAGGAGATCTCACCTATGTTGAGCAGCCAGTGCGAATCCTAGACACACAGATCAGAAAGCTGAGAAACAAGGAAATCCCGATGGTGAAAGTCCTTTGGAATCACCACCACATAGAAGAGTGTACCTGGGAGACACGAGATTCTATGCTCTAGCAATACCCGTATCTCTTCTAAGGTTAGTGTTTTTGTTTTATGTGCTTCCTTGTTGTTATGTGTGTTATGCCATGCTATGCTCGTGTGTTGAACATTCAGGGACGAATGTTCTTAAGGGGGGAAGAATGTAATACCCGGCTAGACCCCGACATCGGAATTCCTACCTTCCGGCGGAATCTCCGTTGGAATTCGGAATTCTCGGATGTCGGAGCCTTCTAGAAGGGTAAAATAAAGGTTTTCTAAAATGTTTTTATATGTTTTTATGAAGAAAGAAATTGAGTTTTGAAAGAAAAGACCAAGGAGGGAAAAGCCAGGTTCGGCCGTCGAACCTCATGTTCGGCCGCCGAACATTGGGCTCTTGCGGGCTTACCTTTGGCCCCCGAAGGTGGTCTGGCCAGCCACCTATAAAAGGCCCCATGTCCGAAAATGGGCGAGTTTTCTCTCTCTATTTTCGGGCATAGGTGAGATTTTGCCTTCCTTTGGTCGATTTTGTGTTTTCCTACAAATCATTCATGTTTTTGATGAGTTTTTACCCTTGTTTTGAAGTTTTTGAGCTAAGATAAAGGTTTTGAAGCTTGGAGACCCTCGGAACTCGATTTCTCCCAACCTCCAAGTTTGGATCACCTCTCCTCTCGATCTTCAAGAGGTAAGTGTAGATCCTCGCCTTCTTTTATGTTTTAAGTAAGTTTTAAGGGGTTTTAAGGGTGTTTAATGCATGTTTAGGTTAGTTGTAAAATGTTAGGGTTCATGTACCCTTTATTCTTAAAGTGATGCTATGTTGATGTTTCTTGAGGTCTAGGCTAGTTTTATGCCCTTATATGCTTGAATAAGTGTTTATGCATGTTTTGGAATAGTTGAATGCATGTTGTGAGGTTTTTGGTGGCTAGATGTGGGATGGCAGAATCGGGTTCTGCCACCCAGGAGGATCCAGGTTCGGCCGCCGAAGCAAGGTTTGGCTGCCGAACTTGCCAGAGGAGGCAGTTTTGGCCGCCTAAGCTCGCCCCCGAAAGTTTGGACTTTCGGCTCTAGAGGGGAGTTTCGACTGCCGAACCTACCCCCGAAGTTTTGGACTTTCGGATCCGGAGGAAGTTTCGGCCGCCAAACCTGCCCCCGAAAGTACCTGACTTTTGGATCTGTAGGGACCTTCGGCCGCCGAACCTGCCGCCAAAAGTCCTCTGTCCAACCTTCCTTTGTTAGTTTTCTATGCATGTTTTGATGATGTTTTAGGGGGTTTTTGGGGAGTTATTTAGAGCCATGTTAGAGTATGTTTGGTCCCTCATTTGAGTCCACCTGTGTAGGATCGGACCTAAGGAACCGAGGTGATCAGCAGTGAGATAGCTGCTTCAGAGTTAGTTCAGAGTCAGCCAGAGGTGAGTAGAACTAAACTATGTTTTAAAGCAAATGAAATTTTTAGCATGTTCATGCATCACGAATGCCATGATATGTACTAGGTTGTTTTGCATTTAGAATTCACGAATATGATGCATTGCATAATATGATGTTGATGTGGATGGATATTGGATGACCCACTAGCCCTCGATATGATATGTTATGATACGATATGAAAGTCCAGTGAGGCCCATTCTACGCCCCTGGCACGATGTGAGAGAAAGACCAGTGAGGCCCATTCTATGCTCCTGGCATATTGGATATATTATGTTACGTCATGTTTAAGAGAAAGTTCAGTGAGGCCCATTCTATGCCCCTGGCACAATTGGATAAGTAGAGGGTTATTGGCGACAAATCTATCCTTGATGTGAATTGTTTGTGATGTGATGCATTTTATGAAAACATATATTTATTAACTATTTTTATTGTTCTGCTCACTGGATTTTAGTAGCTCACCCCTTTCCCCTAATTCCCCCAGGTTTGCAGGTTCAGGATAGACCGGGAAGTCGTCAAGGTTGAAGGTTGTATTAAGTCTAATAGATTAGTAGTGGACAAGTAATGTAAAATGGTATAATGTAATGTAACGTAGAGAAATGTTTCATGGTTTAGTATTGTGCTTGGCCCTAATAGTAGTGGTAATCCCTTTTTGTACATGATCTATATGAAATATTTTTAATGATGATATATGTTGAACCAAGCTTGATGTATGTAATGTTGATCCAACTAGAGCATTTGATGAGGGCTCTAGTATGGGGTTTGTATGTATAGAGTTATGGTGCATGCACAGGTCAAGCTTGGTATATGAAAAGTTTAAAGCTTTTATGAAAATGTATGATCATGTATGGGAATTTATTAGGTGTACAGGATGTATGTTAGGCTTGCTACGGGTTCCGGCGACCTTAAGTCGATCTGAATCCTAGCGCCGGTAGCGGTCTGATTTTCGGGTCATTACAGAGTTCTCTGGGCCCACACCAGTGAATATTGTCCGCTTTGGGTCAAGGGATGTTACAACCTGTGCATGCACTATAACTCTATACATACAAGCCCCATACTAGAGCCCTCATCAAATGCTCTAATTGGGTCAATATTACATACATCAAGCTTGGTTCAACATATATCATCGTTAAAAACATTTCATAAAGATCATGTACCAAAGGGATTAACCATACATTAGGGCCAAGCACAATACTAATCCTCATACATTACTGTACAATACCTTACATTACATTACATTACATGTCATTTCATGTCCACTACTAATCTATTACATATACAAAGCCTTTACCCTTGCTGACTTCTTGTGCTATCTCTGACCTGCAAACCTGGGGGTTAGGGGAAAGGGGTGAGCTACTAAAGCCCAGTGAGCAGAACGGTAAAACAATTCAATAACATATGCTTTCATGAAATGCATCACATCACAAACAATTCACATCACGGATGGACTTGTCACCAGTAACCCTCTACATAATCCAATTGTGCCAGGGGCGTAGTGCAGGCCACACCTGGTCTTTCTCTTACATATAACATATCATAACATATCCAACCGTGCCGGGAGCGTAGTGCAGGCCACACCCGGACTTTCTCTTATATATTGCCAGGGGCGTAGTGCAGGCCACACCTAGGCTTCCACATCATAACATAGCATATCATATCGAGGGCTAGTGGGTCATCCAATATCCATCCACATCAACAGCAAATTATGCAATGCATCATATTCGTGAATTCTAATGCAATAACCTATAAACATGGCAATCGTGATGTATGAACATGCTTAAAAGTTTAGTTACTTTTAAAAATAAAAGTAGTTCTATTCTACTCACCTCTGGCTGACTCTGAACTAACTCTGAAGCACCTATCTCACTGCTGATCACCTCGGTTCCTCAGGTTCAATCCTACACAGGTAGACTCAAATGAGGGACCAAACATATTCTATCATGACACTAAACATCTTCCCAAAAACCCCTTAAAACCTCACAAAACAAGCATATAAAACACCCAAGGAAGGGCTGAACAGGGGACTTTCGGCGGCAGGTTCGGTGGCCGAAGGTCCCTTCCAGATCTGAAAGTCATGCACTTTCGGAAGCAGGTTCGGCGGCTGAAGGTTCTCCCCAGATCCAAAAGTCAGGCACTTTCGGGGGCAGGTTCGGCGGCCAAAACCCCTTCACAGATCCAAAAGCCCAGCCTTCGGGGGCATGTTAGGCGGCCAAAAGGCTGCCTCCCATGCAGGTTCGGCGGTCGAACATGGTTTCGGCGGCCGAACCTGGTTCCCTCTGACTCGCGGTTGTCGAGGCCGGTCAAAAATAACCTCTACGGTTATCAACAATCTTACAATTGCAGATAGTGGTAAAGGATCGAATCCATAGAGAATTGAGTACTTATCTATTTTTCCCAAACAAGATCAATCAGAGTCAACTGAAAGCACAATTGAAAGCAAGTAGAGCAAAAGTAAAGTGCAATAAAGTAAAAAAAAGGGGGTTTTGAGATTTATTTGACTAACAACTATTGAAAGCAATTAAAACAGCAAGTAATCAAAATAAAAGAGAAAATCAATATGAGAAAGGTCTAGTTGAAGATATGGATCCACTTTGGTTGTTTGGGTTGATCATTGAAACTTATGTTCCCTTGATTGGTTCAATAGATTAGTTATGGGGGTGAAAAACGCTTCTCACCACCATGTCTCTCCTTATGATTAAATCAATTAGGGAACGTCCTCTAATCAATTACTAATTAAAAAATTACCAAGGAACATCCTTGGGCCTTAGGCATCAAAACAATTGTCAATTGCATGAAGAATGAGAGACATCCAATCCTAGCTACTCAAACGCATGAGATGTTGCTAGATCATACAATTCCTTAGTTTTTACACCAAGTGTTCTTAGGTCAGAATATTTCCAGCAATTACGGACTAACAAATATCCCAACTAACAATCAATTAACTTTGCAATTAAGAATTAAATGGCCAATTTGATCAAAACAACAAAGCAATCTTAGATTTAAGCACACAATTGCATGAATATTGAACAAACCAAAAGCAAACACTTTATGTTCAGATCTCACAACCCTTTAAACAACCTTAGTTTCAACCAAACTTCAACTAGAATTAAGGGTTTCAGCCACTCATGGCTGAACCAAAACAGAAAATAAAAGAAAAGAAAGCAAGAAGATGAAGAACCAAAGGGGAGAAGCCTTGGAGAGCCTTGGCCGAACCTTGGAGGAGTTGTGTGGATGAAAATCTGCCTTTCCTGTCTTTTTGAAGCCTTTAAATATGTATTGGGAGGCTGCCTAGGGTTCCTTGGCAGTCCATGAGTGTAATACCCGGCTAGACTTTGGTATCGGAATTCCTGCCGTCCGATGGAATCTCGGATATCAGAAACCTCTAGAAGGGTAAAATCATGTTTTCATAAAATATTTTAATGTGTTTTATAATTTTAAGTAAGAAAGAAGTTGAGTTTTTAATGAAAATGACCAAGGAGGCGTTTCCAGGTTCGGCCGCCGAACATTGGATGGTTTAGGGGGGCAAGTTAGGCTTCCGAAAGTGGCAAAGGTTCGGCCGCCGAACTTGCATGAGTTTTGGAGGCACTTTAGGCTGCCGAAGGGTGGTCTGGCCAGCCCCTATATAAGGGCTCCATGGCCGAAACGGGAGAGTTTTCTTTCCATTTTCGGCCACGGTGAGTTCTTGCTCTCCCATGGTTCGTTTTTGATGTTTTTCCTCCAATCTTTCAAGTTTTAACAAGTTTTATCTTGATTTGAAGATATTTGAGCAAAAGAGCAAGTTTTGGAACTTGGGCACCAAAGAGTTGAGTTCTCCCCCATCTCCGAGTTAGATCGCCTCTCCTCTCAATCTTCAAGAGGTAAGAGTAGATCTTTAACTCCTTTTATGTTTTAAGTAAGTTTTATGATGATTTATGGGGTAGAAATGCATGTTTAGGTTATTTTTGAGTTTATGGGTTAATGTTGAGGTTTTGGGCAATGTGAGTTGCATATGTATGTTGGATGTGTTTGTGTTGGGGTTTAGGATAGTTTGGGACCCCTAAATGCTTATGTGCTTGTGTATGCTTGTTGTAGAAGAGGTAAATGCATGATTGAATGGGTTGGGAGACATTTGTGCATGAAAGAGGCTGAGTTCTGCCCTTTGGAAGAACTCAGGTTCGGCAGCCGAAGGGACTTTCGACCGCCGAACCTGCCTGTGGAGGCAAGCCTTTGGCTGCCGAACCCTGCCCCTGAAAGTGGACTTTCGGCTCTGGAAGGGAGTTTCGGTCGCCGAAGGTGCCGCCGAACATGCATGAGTTTCGTCTCTGGAAGGAACCTTTGGCCGCCGAAAGTGCCGCCGAAGGTGCATGACTTTCGGCTCTGGAAGGTCTTTCGGCCGCCGAACCTGCCGCCGAAAGTGCCCTGTCCAGCCTTCCTTTGCATGATTTTTATGATTGTTTTAAGGTGTTTTAGGGGGTTTTTTTGGGGGTATTTTAGAGTCATGTTCATGTATGTTTGGTCCCTCATTTGAGTCCACCTGTGTAGGTTTGGACCCGAGGAACCGAGGACCCCAGCAGTGAGTCAGCTGCTTCAGTGTCTTGTTAGAGCTAGCCGGAGGTGAGTAGAATGACTCTTTATGTTTCAAAGCAAATAAATGAAAGTTTTAGCATGATTCACGCATCATGAATGCCATGAGTTATATTAGGGTGCTTGCATTAGAATTCACGAATATGTTGCATTGCATAATATGTTGATGATGTGGATGAATGTTGGATGATCCTTTAACCCTCACTATGACATGATATGTTATGAGATGGTAATGATACGGTGTGAAAGACCAGTGAGGCCCATTCTACGCCCCTGGCACTATGTAAGAGAAAGACCAGTGAGGCCCATTCTACGCCCCTGGCATATTAGAATGTTATGTTATGTTAATGTAAGAGAAAGACCAGTGAGGCCCATTCTACGCCCCTGGCACTATTGGAATGTGTAGTGGGCTATTGGTGACAAATTCATCCTTGATGTGATTTGTCTATGATGTGATGCATTCCATGATATCATATGTTTTAAATATAATATTTTATTATTCTGCTCACTGGACTCTAGTAGCTCACCCCACTCCCTTAATCCCCCAGGTTTGCAGGTACGGGATAGACCAGGAGGTCAGCTAGAGTAAAGTCATGGTCATGTAATAGCTAGTGGTGGACATGATAAATATTGAAATGTAATGTTTAGTACAGTTATGTAATGTAATGGTGTTATTGAGGATAAAATTGTGCTTGACCCTAGTATATTGTTAATCCCTTTTGAGTACATGATTTTAATGATGTTTATGTAAACCAAACTTAATAAATGTTATGTTACCCCATTGGAGTATTGTTGAGGACTCCAATGTGGGGTTGATGATTATGTATATGAATAGTGCATGCACAGGTTGAGTTTGGTAAAAGAATGAGAAAATTCAAATTTTTATGTAATTGTTGATAATGTATGGGATTAAACAGGTTTACAGGAGGTATGTCAGGCTTGCTACGGGTCTCGGCGACCTTATGACGATCTAGATCCTAGCGCCGGTAGCGGTCCGGTTTTCGGGTCATTACAGATTGGTATCAGAGCCCTAGGTTCACATGGTCAGACTTAGAGTGTCGGGCTCATAGATGTTCTAGAAAGGTCAAGCACAATAGGAAAATCATGTCCACTAGGATAGGATATAGAGTCCTGTCTTGAATGATGATGTGAAATGCCATGATTATATGCATGTGCATTGATGATATGCTATGTATGTGATGTATGTGATGCGGGTTCATGTGTTTTCATATGAACCATTTGATGCTAATGTTTATGTGATGGGTGCTGTTTTTCAGTAAGCAAAATGAGAGGAACTCGTCGATCTGCACGATTGACTGGAGTACCACCCCAGGACGAGGGCACGGATGCCCGTCCTCCAGCATTGCCTAGTGTAATGACCCGAAAATCGGTACCCCTCTGTAACGGCCCGAACCATCACTGGCACTAGAATCCAGATCGGCTTAAGGCCGCCGGGACCCGTAGCAAGCCGACTATACTCTCTGTGTACCTGATAAATCCCATACATGATCAAAAATACTCAACAATCTTGTAAAGCTACCAGGCTTAACTACTGCTACTCAGATATGCAAATCTGAAACAGCCCTCAGGGCCTATACCAGTGACTGCTGACTACTGTGGGTCAAGGGATTGAAACCCCTTCTTCCCTCACTGTTATGCTCATGGGTCAAGGGATTTGATACCCTTTCTTCCCAACACAACACACTGGCGTCTCATCAAAGCCATACATTAAGCCTGATTCATACATTTCTCATCAAGAAACGTAAAACAAGATCCATGTACAAAGGGACTAATCATACATCACACTAAAGCAAAGACACTAGGGAAAAGCACAATTCTATCCAGTATATGACAGTACGTATCTATATCTGATATTACACACTAATCTTTTGATTACATCATGTCCACTATACTATTACAAATATACATTCATGCATATCTTTCCTCTTTACTCTTGCTGACTCTGACTTCCCATAGCTATCTCAAAACCTGCAAAACTGGGGTTAAGGGAGTGAGATGAGCTCTATAGCCCAGTGAGTAGGAACAATAAAACAGTTCATTCATTACATGCTCTCATGGAATGCATCACATCACAAACATATCATCTCACGGATGAACTTGTCACCTATAGCCCTCTACTACATGTCATAATATGTCCTGCTGTGCCAAGGAGACTAGGTCATCACCTGGACTTCTCTTATCTGTCTCATATCATAACATGTCCCACTGTGCCAAGGAGACTAATTCATCACCTGGACTTCTCTTATCTGACTGGCTATCTGTCTAACTCATAGTACCAGGAGCGACCTGGACTATCCAGGAGCGACCTGGTATGGCTATCTCATGCCATATCTTATCTGCTCTCATAGTATCTCTGCTCATATCAAGGGCTAAGGATCATGCAACATTCATCCACACAAATATCATCTTATGCAATGCATCAGATTCGTGAGTTCTAATGCAACACAACCTAATACATAACATGGCATTTTATGATGCATGGATCATGCTAGAAATATTTCATTTCTCAATTTAAACCATTAAGTTTAGTTCCACTCATCTGTAGCCAATGCTTGGCTAACTCTGGGCCACCTCTAACTCTGATGCAGCTACTACTGCTAAACACCTCGGTTCCTCGGGTCCAATCCTACAATGGAGGACTCAAATGAGGTACCAAACATACTCTATACAACTGATAAACAACTCCCCAAAACCCCTCTAGAACATCTCAAAACATGCATGAAAAACAAGCAAAGGAAGGTTGGACAGGGCACCTTCGGCAGCATCTTCGGCGGCCGAATGTCTCCTCCAGAGACAAAAGTCGGGCATGTTCGGCGGCCGAATCCTCCTTCGGCTGCCGAACCTGAGTTTATCCAGAACTCAGCTTCGTGCATAAACACGCCTCCCACACCTTCCAATCCTTCCCAACATGCATCCAACCTCTCTAACTCATCCATAGCTCAAAACAACAAGCATATAGGAGCTTAAGACAACTTTAACTCCAACAAACAAGCTCAGCAAGCAAACATAAAGCATAACGGGTCCATAAACCCTAATATGCACAACTCATGCAAACTCAAGCATTAACTCCCCTTCCCTTCATAAAACTCATAGAAAACAGGGTAAAAAAAAAGGATCTCCACTTACCTCTTGTAGAACAAAGGCTAGTGTGATCCAAACTCGAAGATATGGAGATCCAAGCTCCAAACTCCTCCAAGCTTTCAAACTCTTCAAAAACACATAAAACTTACTTAAAACTTGTTTAACTTTGACAGATTTGATGAAAAACCATGAAAACAATCCAAGGAGATCAAGAACTCACCTAGGCCAGAAAGAGAGAAGAATCCTCCTCCTTTTTTCTGGACTCGGTGCCCTTTATAGATGAACAACCGCCTCAGCTTCGGCAGCCGAATCGCATGCAAAACCATGCAACGTTCGGCGGCCGAACTCAAACTTTCGGGGGCCGAATCTTGGGCATTTTCGGCGGCCGAACTTTACCTTCGGTGGCCGAACATGGCAAAATGCCTCCTTGGCCTCTTCTCTTCAAACTCAATCCGTCTTCATTCTAAACCTTTAAAATACTTAAAACATTTACGAAAACCTTTTTTTATCCTTCTAGATACCTCTGACTTTCTCGAATTCCACCGGACGGTAGGAATTCCGATGCCTGATCTAGCCGGGTATTACATTCTTCCCCCCTTTAAGAACATTCGTCCTCGAATGTTCAAACAAATAAACACGTAAGTAAGCAATCAAGGAAAGTTTAAAACCTCCCTCTGAGAAGAGACATAGATACTACTGGAGTAAAAACTCCCGGGTTTTCTAATCACATTTTCCTACTATAGTGATTTCAAAGATCCATCACTACCTGACTTTCTTGACTCTTAACTTCTTGATCTATGTCCATACTCTACACTGATTGTTTATCACTGCTGCCGGTACATAACCGACTAAATTCTTCTTTCCTTTTTTTTCTTCAGACTACTGACTTTCCTTTCTCTTTGGCTCTTCTACGCTTTCTTCACACTACTCTGGCTACATTAACCTTTGCTTCTCTTTACTCAACCCGGTCATAGGAGCAACAACTCTAAGGAAATTCTAGATGAACTTCCTATTACTTCAACTTTCTACTTACTTCAGAAATCTCATTGTGACATATCACGATTCAAACAGACATGCCCCGTAATCGAACTCATATTACAGAACTTGGCCTCTATGTTGTGTTCTCTTAGAGTCTGCAACATCTTTATTAGACAATGGGCATGCTTCTCTGCTTTTTCTGCACTACTCTACGCTTCTGCTGCGCACTCTGATCTTTGTCTTTCTCTATTCATCTCTTCTAGACTGACTTTTTCTCTAACTCTCGACATATAGTTCCCGAATCTCAGGTCTATCGTCCATAGATCATCAATCCTGCATGGGAACACCTGTCCTTGGTAGTGATTTTGTTCAACTGTTCACAGTTGTTACAAAATCTCAAGGTTTCATCCTTCGTTTCTCCCAACGACACTGGAACATTCTAGGGTGAGGTACTAGGGCGGATACACCCTTTATCTACCAAGCTTCTCTGTACTACTCTGCCTATTCTCTCTCTGCAGGTGCCATCCTGTAGGGTAGAAGGAAAGAAATGGTTCCGCGTCCAGATACCACTCCTATTCCAAACTCAAACTCCCTAACAGATGGTAAACCTGACAGCTCGTCTGGGAAAAACATCTAGAACTCACTAGCTACAGGCATTGAGGTTGATTCCCTTATCTGACTACGAAACTCGCTCACAAGAGCTAGAACCTTCTGACAACCTTTCCTGTGTAAATGAGGAGCCTGCTGGGTTGACATCAAACTTCTAGGCACCTATACTCTGTCCTTTCCAAGGACTACCTCTGATCCATCCAGCGCTCTGAACCCTCCTACCTTGTCTCTGCAGACATAGGTAGTACTATGAGTAGTTAGCCAATCCGCCCTAGAATGACATCAGATAGCCAACTCTAGAACCATAAGGTCAGCTGGATAGCATCTACTCACCATAAACTCTGAACTGACTGCCTGACTAACTCTACCTCAGACGGATCATAATCGGGTCCACTAACCCAGAGAAAACACTCTAAGCCCAGAAGTTATCAAACCCACTCTATCATCTGCTCACTCAAAGCAACAAGGAAAGAGAAACACTAGGGTTCATTACAAACAGTATACACATCTGAACATCTACATGTGAACGTACCTGACGTCACCGTGTTCGATGTGATAGCCTCCTACTAAGTCAGGGTGAAGATCCGAGCTAAAGCTAACGGAACTTCCTTCGGGAACCTACTAATGGAAAGGCTAACCCTTTCTTCTGCCTCAACCACCACCTAATCCCAGACTAAACTAAAATCTCCTCCTGAACTTACATCTATTCTTACTCTTTTCTTTCTTTGTTCTGCTCTAGTTCAATTACTTTTTTCTTCCTCTTATTCTGATCTATCTCACTTACTTTTCTCTTACTTACTTTTATTCTTTTCTTACTCTATTTTCTGCATTATTTCTTATACTTGAGGGCTGCATTCAGAGATGAGAGATCACTCTCCCTATACCTGGATTTTATAAAATCCACGGCTATAGCATCTCATAGCAACACTCTCGAGCTCTTTCCTGGCTCACTAACCTCTAGCTACTACTCGTTTCGCTTTTACTATCTCTCTCCCTCTACTGGTGCCATCCTGCAGAGAAGACTAGGAATGGTTTTGGGTCTAGACACCATTCCTATATTCCATTCTATTCTCTTAGCAGGTGGTAAACCTGACGGCTTGTTTGGGACAACCTCTAAAACTTTTCTCTGGCTGCGGGCACTAAAACTAGTTCCCCTCTTGATCTGACTACCTGCTATGCTCTCTGACACAAGCAAGAAACCTCTGATAACCTCTCCTAAACAGTTTAAGAGCCTATAGGGCTGATATCAAATTCTAGGCATCTCTACACTGTCCCCTCACAAACTACTTGTGACCCATCCTGATCTCTAAGCCTGACTACTCTGTCTCTGCTCTCTGAGGCAGTACTATGAGTAGCTAGCCCATCCACCCCTAGAATGACATCAAACAATCACTCTAGAACCACTAGGTCAGCTGGAAGGCACCTACTCACAACTAGCATTGAACTCAACTGGCAGACTGACTCTGCCGCTGATGGATCACACTTGGGTCTATTGACCCAAAGAGGACATTCTAATCCTAGAAACTGTCAAACCCCTACTCTCTGTGGCTCTCAAGGCCCTAAGGAAAGCGAAACATCAGAGTCTCTAATAGCAGACACATCAAAACATATAGAAGTGAACAGTACCTATCACCGCCATGTCCGATGTGTGAGCCTCCTGCTGCGTCAAAGCGAAGATCCGTGCTGGTACTGATGGACCTTCACCTGGGGAACCTGTGGAAGAAGGAGTGATCTCGCTCCCTCTGCCTCTGCCCTGCACCCTGGCTAGCACTCCTGGCTGAGCCACTCTGTCTGAGGCTGTCTGCTGGGACTGTGTTATCAAAGTTGCGGTGGAACACTCTCGTGCCATGTGCCCCTCCTGTCCGCACCTGAAACATGCTGTTGTCCCAATCCGACAGACTCCTTTGTGCATCCTACCGCACCTCGTACATCTAGAACTATTCCAACCAGAACTCGAGCCACCGCTAAAACCCATACTAGACTTTAATCTAGTCCAAAACTCTCTTTTCTTTGACCCTTTCAGGCCTCTAACTTTCTTTTTACTCTTTGCAGCAGCCTCACCCAAAGGGAAAATATCAATATTCTCTGGGTATGTATCTATACTCATGTTTTCTGTCTGCCTTAGCTGCTCAAATTCACTCTCCTTACGCTCCCTTGAGCTATCTGGAAAAGCCCATCCTGCAAACTCTGTAGCGAACTGCTCCCAGGATAAGCTTTCTACCCTCGGGTCCACATACTATTTGAACCATTCCCTTGCCTTCTCACATTTCAATGTGAACCCTGCCATCTGAATGGCTCTACTCTCACTGGCTCCCAACTCATCAGTTATTATCTTGACCGTTCTGAGATACTCACAAGGGTCATCACCAGTCTCAAATTTGGGAACATCCAACCTCAAATAGTCTGTCATCTTTACCTTACTTCCTCCAGGTGAACTAGGCTTAGGTGTTTGGACAACTGGGGCTACTGGTTCTACTGGTGGTGGAGGAGGTGTAACATGCCCTGGGTTAGGGTTTGCTAAACTTGGATACCCAAGGAAGGATGGAAACATGGTATACTGTGGATATGGCGGTGGATATGGCGGGTAAAAGGAAGGATAGGGCATAAAGGTGGGATCTGGGTTATACCTAGGAAAATCCGATGTCCCACCCATCGGGTACCCTGACCCCCAAGGGTAGGGTGGAGACTGAGGTGGAAAAATCCCGAGGCCTGAGTGCCCCCGTGGGACTCACCCATATCTCCTCCTAACATACTCATGCCTAAGCTACCATCTCTGCTCTGCTCATCCTTCTCTACTTCCCTCATATCCCCTGACATAACACTCTGAACTATTCCCCTTCTACTCTCATCAACAGACCTTCTAGGGTCCCTTGATGTACCTTCTCTGCATAATCTATCTGACGTTGCCCTTCGCAGAACAGGAAGATGGGCATCCATGCCCTCATGCTCTGGCGGAGCTCCAGTCAATCTAGCAGATCGACGAGTTCCTCTCATCCTGTGTCTGAAAAGCACAACATCACACAAAACATCAAATGATCCATGTGAGAACACACGAATCCACAACACATATAGAGAACATATCAATAATGCACATGCAGCTCATCATGGCATTCCACATCATCATGCAAGACAGGACTCCACATCCTATCCTAGTGGACATGATTTTACCTTTTGTGCTTATCCTCCTATACAAGACAACACCTCTTTCCGATGTGGGATATCTCTAGTCCTTGAGCATCTTTGCTCAACACATCGTACTCTTGAGGCCCTATGCTCTGATACCAATCTGTAATGACCCGAAAAACGATACCGATACCCCTCTGTAACGGCCCGAACCATCACTGGCACTAGGATCCAGATCGGCTTAAGGCCGCCGGGACCCGTAGCAAGCCGACTATACTCTCTGTGTACCTGATAAATCCTATACATGATCAAAGATACTCAACAATCCTGTAAAGCTACCAGGCTTAACTACTGCTACTCAGATATGCAAATCTGAAACAGCCCTCAGGGCCTATACCAGTGACTGCTGACTACTGTGGGTCAAGGGATTGAAACCCCTTCTTCCCTCACTGTTATGCTCATGGGTCAAGGGATTTGATACCCTTTCTTCCCAACACAACACACTGGCGTCTCATCAAAGCCATACATTAAGCCTGATTCACACATTTCTCATCAAGAAACGTAAAACAGGATCCATGTACAAAGGGACTAATCATACATCACACTAAAGCAAAGACACTAGGGAAAAGCACAATTCTATCCAGTATATGACAGTACGTATCTATATCTGATATTACACACTAATCTTTTGATTACATCATGTCCACTATACTATTACAAACATACATTCATGCATATCTTTCCTCTTTACTCTTGCTGACTCTGACTTCCCATAGCTATCTCAAAACCTGCAAAACTGGGGTTAAGGGAGTGGGATGAGCTCTATAGCGCAGTGAGTAGGAACAATAAAACAGTTCATTCATTACATGCTCTCATGGAATGCATCACATCACAAACATATCATCTCACGGATGAACTTGTCACCTATAGCCCTCTACTACATGTCATAATATGTCCTGCTGTGCCAAGGAGACTAGGTCATCACCTGGACTTCTCTTATCTGTCTCATATCATAACATGTCCCACTGTGCCAAGGAGACTAAGTCATCACCTGGACTTCTCTTATCTGACTGGCTATCTGTCTAACTCATAGTACCAGGAGCGACCTGGACTATCCAGGAGCGACCTGGTATGGCTATCTCATGCCATATCTCATCTGCTCTCATAGTATCTCTGCTCATATCAAGGGCTAAGGATCATCCAACATTCATCCACACAAATATCATCTTATGCAATGCATCAGATTCGTGAGTTCTAATGTAACACAACCTAATACATAACATGGCATTTTATGATGCATGGATCATGCTAGAAATATTTCATTTCTCAATTTAAACCATTAAGTTTAGTTCCACTCACCTGTAGCCAATGCTTGGCTAACTCTGGGCCACCTCTAACTCTGATGCAGCTACTACTGCTAAACACCTCGGTTCCTCGGGTCCAATCCTACAATGGAGGACTCAAATGAGGTACCAAACATACTCTATACAACTGATAAACAACTCCCCAAAACCCCTCTAGAATACCTCAAAACATGCATGCAAAACAAGCAAAGGAAGGTTGGACAGGGCACCTTCGGCAGCATCTTCGGCGGCCGAATGTCTCCTCCAGAGACGAAAGTCGGGCATGTTCGGCGGCCGAATCCTCCTTCGGCTGCCGAACCTGAGTTTATCCAGAACTCAGCTTCGTGCATAAACACGCCTCCCACACCTTCCAATCCTTCCCAACATGCATCCAACCTCTCTAACTCATCCATAGCTCAAAACAATAAGCATATAGGAGCTTAAGACAACTTTAACTCCAACAAACAAGCTCAGCAAGCAAACATAAAGCATAACGGGTCCATAAACCCTAATATGCACAACTCATGCAAACTCAAGCATTAACTCCCCTTCCCTTCATAAAACTCATAGAAAACAGTATAAAAACCAAGGATCTCCACTTACCTCTTGAAGAACAAAGGCTGGTGTGATCCAAACTCGAAGATATGGAAATCTAAGCTCCAAACTCCTCCAAGCTTTCAAACTCTTCAAAAACACATAAAACTTACTTAAAACTTGTTTAACTTTGACAGATTTGATGAAAAACCATGAAAACAATCCAAGGAGATCAAGAACTCACCTAGGCTAGAAAGAGAGAAGAATCCTCCTTCTTTTTTCTGGACTCGGTGCCCTTTATAGATGAACAACCGCCTCAGCTTCGGCAGTCGAATCGCATGCAAAACCATGCAACGTTCGGCGGCCGAACTCAGACTTTTGAGGGCCGAATCTTGGGCATTTTCGGCGGCCGAACATTACCTTCGGCGGCCGAACATGGCAAAATGCCTCCTTGGCCTCTTCTCTTCAAACTCAATCCGTCTTCATTCTAAACCTTTAAAATACTTAAAACATTTACGAAAAACTTTCTTTTATCCTTCTAGATACCTCTAACATCCTTGAATTCTATCGGACGGTAGGAATTCCGATGCCTGATCTAGCCGAGTATTACACCTAGGGCAATGTCCTGCAGGTCTAGCAGGGAGAGAACATCGAGGGACCCTAGAAGGTCTTTTGATGTGAGCAGAAGAGGAACAGTGCAAGGTGGATCGTCAGAGGATGTGGGGGATGATATGGATGTGGATTAGAGGAGGGATGGCAGTCTTGGAGTGAGTATGTCGGAAGAGGGCATGGGAGAGTCCCAAGGAGGCACTCAGGCCTCGGGATTTGTTCAGCCACCCCAGTACCCTCCCCTTTTACAGAATCCCGGGTATTCGATGGGAGGTACATCGGATTACCCCAGTTTTAACCCTTACCACTCACACATGCCATACCCACCTTTCTACCCACCATACTCGCAGTACCCTATGTACCTGTATGTCGGTTTGGGACGAACGCCTGTTTCAGATGTGGTCAGGAGGGGCATATGGCTCGAGAATGTCCAAGAGCAGTCCCGATGGCTCAGTCCCAGCAGACAGCCTCAGGCAGTGTAGCGCAGCCAGCAGCTCCAGCCATGACTCAGGCCAGTGGCAGAGGCAGAGGGAGAGGGGCAGCCTCTTCTTCAGCGGGTTTCAGAGGTGAAGGTCCATCAGCTCTAGCACGGATCTTCACAATGACACAGCAGGAGGCAGATGCATCTAACACCGTAGTGGCAGGTAACTTAATCATTGGTTGTTCAGATGTGTATGCCTTGATGGACCCTGGTGCATCTCATTCTTTTATTGCTCCGAGAGCCGTGGGGAGGTTAGGTCTGATGACTTCTAGGTTAGAGTGTCCTCTCTGGGTCAGTGGACCCAAGTGTGATCCATCAGTGGCAGAGTCAGTCTGCCAGTGTAGTCCTGTGTTTGTTGAGGGAAGATGCTTGTCCGCCGACCTGGTGGTTCTAGATTTGACAGATTTTGACGTCATTCTAGGGATGGACTGGTTATCTACCCATGGTGCTACCTTGGACTGCAGGGATAAGGTAGTCAGGTTCAGAGGTCAGGATGGGTCTGTGGTTGTCTTCAGAGGAGACAGGAGGGGTACACCTAGAGGTCTAATATCAGCTCTTCAGGCTCGTAGGTTGCTCAGGAGGGGATGTCAGGGGTATTTGGCTCATGTGAGAGAGCTTAGCAGTCAGGTTAGAGAGCCCGCCTCGGTGCCAGTGGTTAGAGAGTTCTTAGATGTGTTCCCAGACGAGCTGCCAGGTTTACCACCTGCTAGGGAGATAGAGTTCGAGATAGAACTGATGCCTGGAACCCGACCGATCTCTATCCCTCCCTACAGGATGGCGCCAGCAGAATTGAAAGAGTTGAAGGAGCAGTTACAGGAGTTGGTAGACAAGGGCTTCATCCGACCGAGTACCTCACCCTGGGGTGCTCCAGTTTTGTTTGTGAGAAAGAAGGATGGATCCCTTAGGCTTTGTATCGACTACAGGCAGTTGAACAAAGTCACTACCAAGAACAAGTATCATTTGCCAAGGATCGACGATCTATTCGACCAGCTAGCAGGAGCGGGTTGTTTCTCCAAAATAGATCTGAGATCTGGGTACCACCAGCTGAGGATCAGAGATGAGGATGTGCCAAAGACGGCTTTCAGGACCAGATATGGGCATTTTGAGTTCCTTGTAATGCCGTTCGGGTTAACCAACGCCCCTGCAGCATTCATGGATCTCATGAATAGAGTGTTTAGCCAGTACCTGGATCACTTCGTTATTGTCTTCATAGATGATATCCTAGTGTATTCCAGGAATGCAGAGGAGCATGCCCATCATCTGAGGTTGGTTCTACAGACCTTGAGGGAACATGGCTTGTATGCCAAGTTCTCCAAGTGTGAGTTCTGGCTGAGGAGCATTTCATTCTTGGGGCATGTGGTGTCAAAAAATGGTTTAGAGGTGGACCCCAAGAAGACAGAAACTGTGGCTAACTGGCCTAGACCCACTTCAGTGACGGAGATCAGGAGTTTCTTGGGTTTGGCAGGTTACTACAGAAGGTTCATTTAGGACTTCTCAAAAATAGCAACTCCTCTGACCAGACTGACCAGGAAGAATCAAAAGTTTGTGTGGACCGACCAGTGCGAAGAGAGTTTTGAAGAGCTTAAGAAGAGGTTGACTTCAGCACCAGTGTTAGCTCTGCCATCTAGTGATGCAGACTTTACAGTCTTTTGTGATGCGTCCCGTGTGGGACTGGGTTGTGTACTGATGCAAAATGAGAGGGTGATTGCTTATGCTTCGAGGCAGCTAAAGAAGCATGAGTTGAATTACCCCACACATGACCTTGAGATGGCAGCAGTAATCTTTGCACTCAAGATGTGGAGGCACTACCTCTATGGGGTAAAATGTGAGATCTTTACAGATCATAAGAGCCTGCAGTACATCCTGAGTCAAAGAGATTTGAACTTGAGACAGAGGAGATGGGTGGAGCTGCTGAGTGACTATGATTGCAAGATTCAGTATCATCCGGGTAAGGCGAATGTCGTGGCAGACGCCTTAAGCCGGAAGTCACTAGGCAGTCTATCCCACATCACGGCAGAGAGGAGACCAGTGGTGAAGGAGTTTTACAAGCTCATTGACGAAGGTCTACAGTTGGAGTTGTCTGGTACAGGTGCTTTAGTGGCCCAGATGAGAGTGACACCCGTGTTTCTGGAACAGGTGGCTCAGAAACAGCACGAGGACCCAGAGTTGGTGAAGATTGCCAGGACTGTTCAGTCAGGCAAGGACAGTGAGTTCAGATTCGACAATAAGGGGATCCTCCGCTATGGGAGTCGTTTGTGTGTACCAGATGACATAGGGCTAAAAGGAGACATTATGAGAGAGGCTCATAATGCAAGATACAACATTCACCCTGGGGCCACCAAGATGTATCAGGATCTGAAAAAGGTTTATTGGTGGCCAGCTATGAAGAGAGAAGTGGCACAGTTTGTGTCAGCCTGCGAGGTGTGTCAGAGGGTGAAGCTGGAACATCAGAAGCCGGCTGGAATGCTTAACCCGCTACCTATTCCAGAGTGGAAATGGGAGAATATAGCTATGGACTTCGTAGTGGGGTTACCGGCGACGTCCAACAGATTGGACTCCATATGGGTGATTGTGGACAGACTCACCAAATCTGCTCACTTCATCCCTATCAGGAGTGGCTATTCTGTGGACAAATTGGCGCAGGTGTATGTTGAAGAGATAGTCAGACTGCATGGGGTTCCTGTTTCTATAGTGTCAGATAGAGGACCCCAGTTCACCTCCAGGTTTTGGCAGAGTCTGCAGGATGCCATGGGTACCAGGTTGGATTTTAGCACTGCCTTCCATCCACAGACAGACGGACAGTCAGAGAGGACCATCCAGACCATAGAAGATATGCTAAGAATGTGTGTGCTGGACTTTGGTGGTTCTTGGAGGCAGCATCTACCTTTGGTGGAGTTTGCCTACAATAACAGCCATCATGCTAGCATCGGGATGGCTCCATATGAAGCTTTATATGGGAGGAAGTGCAGGTTACCTGTTTGCTGGGAGGAAGTTGGAGAAAAGGCCTTGGCAGGGCCTGAGCTAGTAGAGATCACCAGTAGGGTGGTACCCTTAATCAGAGAAAGAATCAAGACTGCTGCAAGCAGACAGAAGAGTTATGCAGACATCCGCAGAAGGCAAGTAGAGTTCCAGGAGGGGGATCTGGTATTGCTCAAGGTGTCTCCAATGAAAGGAGTGGTTCGGTTCGGAAAGAAGGGTAAGCTGGCTCCGCGGTACATCGGACCCTTTGAAGTCCTGCAAAGGATTGGGAATGTATCGTACAAGCTGGATTTACCTGCTTCAATGGAGAGAATCCATCCGATTTTCCATGTTTCTATGTTGAGAAAGTTCGTGTCAGATCCGGGCAAGGTTCTTAGTGAGCCTGATGTGGAGATCCAAGAGGATCTCACCTATGTTGAGCAGCCGGTACGGATTCTGGACACTCAAATCAGGAAGTTGAGAAACAAGGAAATCCCGATGGTGAAAGTCCTTTGGAACCACCACAATATGGAAGAATGCACCTGGGAGACACGGGAGTCCATGCTCCAGCAGTACCCTTATCTTTTCTAAGGTTGGTTTCTTATGTGTTTTATGTGTATAATATGTTGTATGTCTTGCATGTGCTAGTTGAGGAACATTCGGGGACGAATGTTCTTAAGGGGGGGAGAATGTAATACCCGGCTAGACTCCGGTATCGGAATTCCTACCGTCCGGTGGAATCTCGGATGTCGGAAGCCTCTAGTAGGGTAAAACCATGTTTTTATGAAATGTTTTAAGCATGAAAGAAAATGAGTTTTTGCATGAATGCGTTGCGGGTGTACTTTAGGCCCCCGAAAGCATAAGTGAGGGAAGTCCAAGTTCGGCCGCCGAACCCCAAGTTCGGCCTCCGAACATGGCATGCATGCGGAGGCACATTCGGCCCCCGAACGTGGTCTGGCCAGCCACTATAAAAGGGTCCCTTAGCCGAAAACGGGCGAGCTTTTTCCCCATTTTCGGCCAAGGTGAGCTCTTCGCCGTCCCTCACCCATCTTTGATGTTTTTCCTCTAAATCTTTCAAGATTTTCATTTGTTTTAACTTTGGTTTGAAGATTTGAGCTTTTGAGCAAAGTTTTGGAGCTTGGAGGTTCAAGAACTCAAGCTCTCCCAATTTCGAGTTTAGGTCGTCTCTCTCTCGATCTTCAAGAGGTAAGAGCCAATCTTAAGCTCATTGCATGTTTAAAGTAAGTTTTAAGTAGATCTATGGGGTAGAATGCATGTTTAGGTTATGGTTATGTTCATGGGTATAAATGTATGTTCATGATCAATGTGGATGCTTGATGTGTTGTAGATGGGGTTTATGATGGTTTGAGGCCCCTAGGAACATGTATGCTTGTGTTTGTGTGTTGTAGAATAGGTTTGATGCATGTTGGAAAGGTTGGGAGGCGAAATGTGCATAGGGAGCCAAGTTTCTGCCCTTTGGCAGAAACCAGGTTCGGCAGCCGAAGGACTTTCGGCCGCCGAACATGGCTGGGGAGGCAGCCTTTCGGCTGCCGAAGCTTGCCCCCGAAAGGAGACTTTCGTCTCTGTCTGGCAGTTTCGGCCGCCGAAGGTGCCGCCGAACATGCATGAGTTGCGTCTCTGTCTGGGAGTTTCGGCCGCCGAAGGTGCCGCCGAACCTGCCTGACTTTCGGCTCTAGAAGGACTTTCGGCCGCCGAACCTGCCGCCAAAAGTACCCTGTCCAGGCCTCCTTTGCATGATTTTGTATGGTTGTTTCATGATGTTTTAGGGGGTTTTTGGGGAGTAGTTTATAGTTATGTTCAGGTATGTTTGGTCTCTCATTTGAGTCCACCTGTGTAGGTTCGGACCCGAGGAACCGAGGACCCCAGCAGTGAGTTCAGCTGCTTCGGTGTTGTCAGAGTCAGCCAGAGGTGAGTGGAACTAAACTTAATCTTTTAAATTAAATGTTTTATCATGTTTCATGCATCATGATTATGCAATAGGATGATTGCATTAGTTTCACGAATATGCCGCATTGCATCGATTGTTGTTGATGTGGGTGAATGTTGGATGACCCAATTAGTCCATGACAGGAAGACCAGGACCCCATTCTACGGCCTGGCACAGAGTAAGGAAAGACCAGGACCCCATTCTACGGCCTGGCACGGTAATGGGACTCGAAGACCAGGAGCCCAGAGGAGGCCCTGGGATAATGGTAAGTAATGTATGTATGACAGGAAGACCAAGACCCCATGCTACGGCCTGGCACAGAGTTAGCTTGGACTAATTGGTGACAAGTTCACCCAACCCTTATATGAATTGTCTGTGTTATGATGCATTTCATTGGAGCATAGTGCTAATATGTTTTATGGTTCTACTCACTGGGCTTTTAGCTCACCCCTCTCCCTTTACCTCCAGGCTTGCAGGTACAGTATAGAGCAGGAGTCCGGATAGAGTAAAGAAGTCATGTTTATGAAATAGCTAGCAATGGACATGATCGATTTGTAATGTAATGTCTTAATCAGTATAGTTATGTAATGAGATGATGTATATGGATGTTAGAGGTGTGCTTGACCATAGATAGTTGTTATCCCATTCGTTACATGATCTTAGAGACTTTTATGATGTTTATGTAAACCAACTCAACATATGTTATGTCACCCATTGGGGGCACTGATGAGATCCCACAGAGGGATCAATGTTTATGATTTATGTTATATACAGTGCATGCACAGGTTGAGTATGGTTGATGTATATGGAAATAAAAGTTTTAATTTTTATGTATGTTGTTGATCATGTATGGGATTATACAGGTTTACAGGTTAGATGTCAGGCTTGCTACGGGTCCCGGCGGCCTTAAGCCGATCTGGATCCTAGCGCCGGTAGCGATCCGATTTTTGGGTCGTTACATATCCTCTATGGTCTGGATGGTCCTCTCAGACTGTCCATCCGTCTGTGGGTGGAAAGCAGTGATAAACTCTAGTCTCGTGCCCATCGCACTCTGCAGACTTCGCCAAAATCTAGAGGTAAACTGAGGTCCTCTATCTGAGACTATAGATACTGGAACTCCATGTAATCTCACTATCTCATCCAGATAGATCTGTGCCAACTTATCCACAGAATAGTTACTCCGAACTGGAAGAAAATGAGCAGATTTCGTGAGTCTGTCCACAATCACCCATATAGAGTCTATCCTGTTGGACGCTGCTAGTAAACCCACTACAAAATCCATGGCTATGTTCTCCCATTTCCACTCTGGAATCGGCAATGGGTTAAGCATTCCTGCTGGTTTCTGATGCTCGAGTTTCACCCTTTGGCAAACCTCACAAGCTGTCACAAACTGCGCCACTTCTTTCTTCATGGCTGGCCACCAATAGACCCTTTTCAGATCCTGATACATCTTGGTGGCTCCTGGGTGAACACTATATCTTGCATTATGAGCTTCACTCATAATGTCTTCCTTCACACTGCTCCTATCTGGTACACAAAGTCGACTCCCATAACGGAAGATCCCTTTGCTGTCAAATCTGAACTCTGCACTGTTGCCTGACTGAACAGTCCTGGCAATTTTCATCAACTCAGGGTCCTCATGCTGTCTCTGAGCTATCTGCTCCAGAAACACAGGAGTCACTCTCATCTGTGCTATCAATGCACCTGTACCAGACAACTCTAGCTGTAATCCTTCTTCTAAGAGCTTGTAAAGCTCCATCACAATTGGTCTCCGCTCTGCTGCGATATGGGATAAACTGCCTAGTGACTTCCGGCTTAGGGCGTCTGCCACAACATTCGCCTTACCCGGATGATACTGAATCGTACAATCATAATCACTGAGCAATTCTACCCATCTTCTCTGCCTCAAATTCAGCTCTCTCTGACTCAAGATGTACTGTAAACTCTTGTGATCAGTGAAGATCTCGCATTTAACCCCGTAGAGGTAATGTCGCCACATCTTAAGTGCAAAGATAACTGCTGCCATCTCTAGGTCATGGGTAGGGTAATTCAACTCGTGCTTCTTCAACTGTCTAGAAGCATAAGCTATCACCCTATCACTCTGCATCAAAACACAGCCCAATCCCACTCGAGATGCATCACAGAACACTGTGAAATCCTCATTACTGACAGGCAGAGCTAACACTGGTGCTGTTGTCAATCTCCTCTTGAGCTCCTCAAAGCTCTCTTCACACTGGTCTGACCAGACAAACTTCTGGTTCTTCTGAGTCAGTTTGGTCATAGGAGCCTCTATCTTTGAGAAGTCCTGAACGAACCTCCTGTAGTAACCTGCCAGTCCCAGAAAACTTTTAATCTCAGTCACTGTAGTGGGTCTGGGCCAGTTAGCTACAGCCTCTATCTTCTTGGGATCGACCTCAATACCCTCTGCTGATACTACATGTCCCAAGAAGGAAATGCTCCTCAACCAAAACTCACACTTCGAGAACTTGGTATATAAACCATGCTCTCTCAGTGTCTGCAAAACTATCTGCAGATGCTGGGCATGCTCCTCTGCATCTCTGGAATACACTAAGATATCATCAAGAAAGACAATCACAAAGTGATCCAGAAACTCACTGAAAACTCTGTTCATGAGATCCATGAATGCTGCAGGGGCGTTAGTCAACCCGAACAGCATCACAAAGAACTCATAATGCCCATATCTGGTCCTGAAAGCTGTCGTAGGCACATCTGCCTCTCTGACTCTCAACTGATGATACCCGGATCTCAGATCTATTTTCGAGAAACAACCTGCTCCAGCTAGCTGGTCAAAGAGATCATCAATCCGAGGTAGCGGATATCTATTCTTGATAGTGACCTTGTTCAACTGTCTGTAGTCGATACAAAGTCTGAGGGATCCATCCTTCTTTCTGACAAAGAGCACTGGAGCACCCCAAGGTGAGGTACTAGGGCGGATGAAACCCTTATCTACCAAGTCTTGCAACTGCTCTTTTAACTCTTTTAACTCTGCTGGCGCCATCCTGTAGGGAGGTATAGAGATAGGTCTGGTATCAGGCAACAATTCAATTTCAAACTCTATCTCCATACCAGGTGGTAGTCCTGGAAGGTCGTCTGGGAAAACATCGAGAAACTCTCGGACTACTGGTACTGTGGCTGGTTCCCTAACCTGACTCTCTAGCTCTCTCACATGAGCTAGAAACTCCTGACAACCCCTCCTAAGCAAACGACGAGCCTGAAGGGCTGAAATCATACCTCTGGGTGTACCTCTCCTGTCTCCTCTGAAGACACACTCTGACCCATCCTAGTCTTTGAGACTCACTATCTTCGCTCTACAGTCCAAAGTAGCACTATATGTAGATAACCAATCCATCCCTAGAATGACATCAAAATCCGTCAAATCTAGAACCACAAGGTCAGCTGGAAGGTATCTACCCTCTATAAACACTGGACTGAAATGACAGACTGACACTGCCACTGATGGGTCACATTTAGGTCCACTGACCCAGAGAGGATACTCTAACTCAGAACTGATCAACCCCAATCTCTCTATGGCTCTCGAAGCAATAAAGGAATGAGAAGCACCGGGGTCCATCAAAGCATACACATCTGAACACCCAATGATGAGATTACCTGACACCACTGTGTTCGACGTGTTCGCCTCCTCCTGTGTCACAGTGAAAATCCGTGCTGGCGCTACCGGATTTCCACCTCGGGAACCTGCTGCTGAAGTAGAGGCTGCCCCTCTCCCTCTACCTCTGCCACTATTCTGAGGCATGACTGGAGCTGCTGGCCGTACAACTGACTGTACCACACTGCCTGAACTCATCTGCTGGGATGGTGCAAATGTCACCTGCGGACAATCCCGAGCAATATGCCCTTCCTGTCCACATCTAAAACAAGCTGTAGATCCCAACCGACAAACTCCTCCATGTGGTTTTCCGCATCTTCTGCATACTGGAGCTGTGCCAGAGCTTGAGCCACTACCTATTCCCAGACCTGACTTCACTTTACTCCAGAACTTACTCTTTGTTCCTTTTGCTCTATCCCATCTCTTGCTGCCTGACGTGCCTGCACTGGGGGTCTTAGAACCCGAAGCCTGTGCTTTTGACTGTTTCTGAATATTGGCACTAGCTTCCATTTTCCTGGCTGCGTCCACTATGGTGTGGAAACTCTCCTTTTCTGCTGGAAGAATCAAGGAAGCATACCTGGGATGCAATCTCATCGTATATCTCCTTGCCTTCTTCTGATCAGTATCATAGGCTTGACCCACGTACTGAAGCAAATCCAGGAACTTATCTGTAAATGCATCAACACTCATCTCATCTGTCTGTCTCAACTGTTCGAACTCTATCACTTTCATCTCCCGAGAACTGTCAGGAAAAGCCCACCCTGCAAACTCATTGGCGAACTCTCCCCATGACATGTTGTCCATTCTGGGTTCCACATAGTTCTTAAACCATTCTCTGGCTTTCTTGCATTTTAATGTGAAACCTGCCATCTCAATGGCTCTCCTATCATCTGCTCCCAATTCACTGGTGATCATCCTAACTGCTCTGAGGTAATCAAATGGATCATCTCCCGTGTTGTATTTAGGAGCATCCAATTTCAAGTACTCCGTCATTTGCACTTTACCTCCAGATGAGCTAGGTTGCGGTATTTGGGCAGCAGGGGCTACTGGTTCTGGTGGTGGTATTGGGTCATTTGGCTCTGGGTGTGCTGCACTTGGATGAGTAGGGGAAGATGGATACATCGGATATGGTGGGTAATAAGGAGGATAAGGCATATATGGCATATAAGGAGGATATGGGACAAAACTAGAGTACTCCGACATACCTCCCATCGGATACTCTAGGTTCTGTGGAAAGGCTGGATAGCCAAACCCTGAGGCCTGAGCACCTCCCTGCGACTCTCCCATACCTTCCTCAAATCTGCCTATACCCATGCTGTCATCAGACTGATCAATCTCCATTGCTTCCCTCCTTTCCTCTGATCTTTCTCCCCTAGCTGTTCCCCTTCTGCTCTCGTCTACAGACCTTCTAGGGTCTATTGACGTACCTTTCCTGCTAGATCTCTGAGACCTTGCTCTCGGCAATGCAGGAGGATGAGCAGCTGGTCTCTCACTCTCTGATGGGACTCCAGTCAATCGAGCTGATCGACGAGTTCCTCTCATCTTTACTCTCTGGAAAACAACACATAACATAGCACTTTAGCACATAAACAACACATAGCAATAAGGCACATGCATAACTCATGGCATATCACAGATAGGACTCAAGACCCTATCCTAGTGGACATGATTTCCTATTGTGCTTGACCACTTCTACCCTGTATGAGCCCAACACTGTCTCTATAGGTCCGATCATGTGAACCTAGGGCTCTGATACCAATATGTAACGACCCCAAAATGGACCGTCACCGGCGCTAGGATTCGGGTCGGCTTAAGGCCGCCAGAACCCGTAGCAAGCCTGCTATACTCTCTGTGTACCTGTAAAACTCATACATGATCATACATATCTGTAAAAATAAAAACTCTTTTCTCTGTACCAAGGCTTAACCTGTGCATGCACTATCTCTGTACTCTGTACTCTGTACTCTGTACGCTGTACCCCTGACTAGAGCTTGCTCTAGATGGGTTAACTCATATCTGTTAAGCCTGGTAATAAAACATATATACATATACAGATCATGTACGTAACAAAAGCTTTACAACACAACACAACTAAGTCAAGCACAACTCTAACTTTATACACCACTATTACATCTCGTTAAAATTTACATGTCCACTCTATACTATTACAAGCTCTTTTACTCTTTCTGTACTCTGCTGGACTGTCCCTGTACACTGTACACTTAACCTACAAAACTGGGGTAAGGGAGTGGGATGAGCTCTATAGCCCAGTGAGTAGAACAGGAAAATATCTCAGTAAAATATGATCTCATGGAATGCACCATAGCACAAACATTCCACATCAAGGTAAACCTGTCACCACATAGTCCCAGTAACTCTGTGCCAGGGCGTAGAATCGAGCACCTGGTCTTCCTGTCATATATGTATATGTGTATATAACACCTCTGTACTTACCATTGCCAGGGCGTAGTCAAAGGCTCCTGGTCTTTACTATATACCTGCCAGGGCGTAGTCAAAGGCTCCTGGACTTCTCTATACCTGCCAGGGCGTAGTCAAAGGCTTCTGGACTTCCTGTCTGAGACTATTGGATCATTCAGCATTTACCCACATCAACACATAACTAGGTAATGCAATGCAACATATTCGTGGAGTCTAATGCACATAACCTACTATATACTCATGATGCATGAATGATGCTAAAAGCATTTCATTTCACAATTAAAAGATTAAGTTTAGTTCCACTCACCTCTGGCTAACTGGACTGACTCTGCAGGCTCTGAAAACTCTGAGCAGGACTCACTGCTGCTCTCTCTGGTTCCTCTGGTCTGTACCTATACAGATAGACTTACATGAGGGACCAAGCTAGCTTATGAACCACTCTATTAAACTCCCCAAGAATCCCCTTAAACTCACTCTCAAACTCATGCAAAGCATGCAAAGGAAAGCTGGACAGGACACTTTCGGCGGTAGGTTCGGCGGCCGAAAGTCCTCTCCAGAGACGAAACTCATGCACCTTCGGCGGCCGAAGCTCTTCTTTCGGCAGCCGAACCCTTTCGGGGGCAAGTTTCGGGGGCCAAAAGGCACTCCAGAGACGAAAGTCTCTACCCTTCGGCGGCACCTTCGGCAGCCGAACTTCCCTCCAGAGCCGAAAGTCCAAAAGCTCGGGGGCAAGCTTGGGCAGCCGAAGCCACCTCCTCTCTCCTCCTCAGGGGTTCGGCAGCCGAATGTACCTTCGGCTGCCGAACCTGAGTTCATCAGCAGGGCAGAAACTTGCCCTGCCTCTCGCCAAATGCACCAAACTCATTCAAACACAAACACCTCAATTCCTTCACTTGCATACACTCATGTATATGCTCAAAGGGGTCAAAAACTACCTAAAAACCCCAAACACATAACACAAACAACACAGAAACAAGCTCTATGCACAAAATCATCAAAACCTCACAAATAACTCTATTCATGCAACTCTCTCCATAAACCCCATAAAACCTTCAGAAAATATACAAACAAGCTCAGGATCTTCACTTACCTTGTGAAAACAAGTAGATGAACGATCCTAACGTGGAGTTTTGGAGCCACTTGCCTTCAAACTCTCCAAACTTCAAAACTTTGAGTTTTTAACTTAAAACCTTCAAATAAGCATGAAAACGAAGCAAATCTGTGCATGAGTTAATGAAAACATGGAAGAAAACTCACAAAGGACAGGGTTTCACCTCAGAAGACAAAAGAAACGGTGCTCTGACCGCTTCAACCGACTGAGGGCCATTTATAGGTGGCTGGCCAGACCACCTTCGGCGGCCACACGTGAAACCGAAAGCCATGCATGTTCGGCGGCCGAACCTGGCTTTTCTGCCTTGATTCATTTCACTCAAAAACTCATTTCCTTATGCATAAAACTTGATGAACATATCAAAACATTTAAGAAAAACATAATTCTAACCCTTCTAGAGACTTCTGACATCCCGGACTCCACCGGAAAGTAGAATTCCGATGCCGGACTCCAGCCGTGTATTACAATCTGGGTCGGCTTAAGGCCACCGGGACCCGTAGCAAGCCTAATATAAGACCTGTAAACCTGTTAAATCCCATACATGATCAACACATACATAAAAATTTGAACTTTTCTCATTCAATTATCAAACTCAACCTGCATGCACAACTCATAATCATCAATCCCCTCATTGGAGTCCTCAACTATGCTCCAATGGGTAACATTCATTCATATATTAAGTTTGGTTTTCATAAAATATCATTAAATCATTTCATAAAAGCATGATTTTACCCTTCTAGAAGTTTTCGACATCCGAGATTCCACTGGACGGTAGGAATTCCGATACCAGAGTCTAGCCGGGTATTACATTCTCCCCCCTTAAGAACATTCGTCCCCGAATGTTCCTCAACTAGCACATGCAAAGCATACAACATGAACATACATACAAAGCACATAGAACTCACCTTAGAATAGATGAGGATATTGCTGGAGCATGGACTCCCGTGTCTCCCAGGTACACTCTTCGATGTTGTGGTGATTCCAAAGGACTTTCACCGTCGGGATTTCCTTGTTCCTTAGCTTTCTGATCTGAGTGTCTAGGATCCGTACTGGCTGCTCAACATAGGTGAGATCTTCTTGGATCTCCACATCAGGCTCACTAAGAACCTTGCCCGGATCTGACACGAACTTTCTTAACATAGAAACATGGAAAACCGGATGGATTCTCTCCACTGAAGCAGGCAAGTCCAGCTTGTACGATACATTCCCAATCTCTTGCAAGACTTCAAAGGGTCCGATGTACCGCGGAGCTAGCTTACCCTTCTTCCCAAACCGAATCACCCCTTTCATTGGAGACACCTTGAGCAATACCAAATCCCCCTCCTGAAACTCCACTTGCCTTCTGCGAATGTCTGCATAACTCTTCTGTCTGCTTGCAGCAGTCTTGATCCTTTCTCTGATTATGGGCACCACTCTGCTGGTGATCTCTACTAACTCAGGCCCTGCTAAGGCCTTTTCTCCAACTTCTTCCCAACAGACAGGCGACCTGCACTTCCTTCCATACAAAGCTTCATATGGGGCTATCCCTATGCTAGCATGATGGCTGTTATTGTAGGCAAACTCCACTAAAGGTAGATGTTGCCTCCAAGAACCGCCAAAATCCAGCACACACATTCTGAGCATATCCTCTATTGTCTGGATGGTCCTCTCTGACTGTCCGTCCGTCTGCGGATGGAAAGCAGTGCTAAAATCCAACCTGGTACCCATAGCATTCTGCAGACTCCGCCAAAACCTGGAGGTGAACTGGGGTCCTCTATCGGACACTATTGAAACAGGAACCCCATGCAGTCTGACAATCTCATCAACATACACCTGCGCCAATTTGTCCACAGAATAGCCACTCCTGACAGGGATGAAGTGAGCAGATTTGGTCAGTCTGTCCAAAATCACCCATATGGAGTCCAATCTGTTGGACGTCGCCGGTAACCCCACCACGAAGTCCATAGCTATATTCTCCCATTTCCACTCTGGAATAGGTAGTGGGTTAAGCATTCCAGCCGGCTTCTGATGTTCCAGGTTCACCCTCTGACATATTTCGCAGGCTGAAACGAACTGTGCCACTTCTCTCTTCATCGCTGGCCACCAATAAACTCTCTTCAAATCTTGATACATCTTGGTGGCTCCAGGGTGAACACTGTATCTGGCATTATGAGCCTCTCTCATAATGTCTCCCTTTAGCCCTACGTCATCTGATACACATAATCTGCTCCCATAGCGGAGGATCCCCTTGTCGTCAAATCTGAACTCTTCATTCTTGCCTGACTGAACAGTCCTGGCAATCTTTACTAACTCTGGGTCCTCGTGCTGTTTCTGAGCCACCTGCTCTAGAAACACGGGTGCCACTCTCATCTGGGCTATCAAAGCACCTGTACCAGACAACTCCAACTGCAAACCTTCATTCATGAGCTCGAAGAACTGCCTCACCACTAGTCTTCTTTCTGCTGAAATATGGGACAAACTACCAAGTGATTTCCGGCTCAAGGCGTCTGCCACAACATTCGCCTTACCCGGATGGTACTGAATCTTGCAATCGTAGTCACTAAGCAGTTCTACCCATCTCCTTTGCCTCAGATTTAACTCTCTCTGACTCAAGATGTACTGCAGGTTTTTATGATCTGTGAAGATCTCACATTTTACTCCATAAAGGTAATGCCTCCACATCTTGAGTGCAAAGATTACCGCTGCCATTTCTAGATCATGTGTGGGGTAATTCAACTCGTGCTTCTTCAGCTGCCTAGAAACATAAGCAATCACCCTTTCATTTTGCATCAGCACACAACCCAGTCCCACACGGGATGCATCGCAATAGACTGTGAAGTCCTCATTACTAGTTGGCAGAGCTAACACCGGTGCTGAAATCAACCTCTTCTTTAGTTTCTCAAAGCTCTCTTCACACTGGTCGGTCCACACGAACCTCTGGTTCTTCTTAGTCAGTCTGGTCATAGGAGTTGCAATCTTAAAGAAGTCCTGAACGAACCTCCTGTAGTAACCTGCCAAACCCAAGAAGCTTTTGATTTCTGTCACTGTAGTGGGTCTAGGCCAGTTAGCTACGGCTTCCACCTTATTGGGGTCCACCTCTATTCCATTTTCTGACACAACATGCCCCAAGAATGAAATGCTCCTCAGCCAGAACTCACACTTGGAGAACTTGGCATACAAGCCGTGTTCCCTTAAGGTCTACAAAACTAACCTCAGATGATGGGCATGCTCCTCTGCATTCCTGGAATACACTAAGATATCATCTATGAAGACAATAACAAAGTGATCCAGGTATTGGCTAAATACTCTGTTCATGAGATCCATGAATGCTGCAGGGGCATTAGTTAACCTGAACGACATTACAAGGAACTCATAGTGCCCATATCTGGTCCTGAATGCTGTCTTCGGCACATCCTCTTCTCTTATCCTCAGCTGATGGTACCCAGATCTCAGATCTATCTTGGAGAAACAACCTGCTCCTGCTAGCTGATCGAATAGATCGTCGATCCTTGGCAACGGTTACTTATTCTTGGTAGTGACCTTGTTCAACTGCCTGTAGTCGATACAAAGTCTAAGGGATCCATCCTTCTTTCTCACAAACAGCACTGGAGCGCCCCAAGGTGAGGTACTCGGTCGGATGAAGCCCTTATCTACCAATTCTTGCAAATGCTCCTTAAGCTCCTTCAATTCTGCTGGTGCCATCCTGTAGGGAGGGATAGAGATCGGTCTGGTTCCAGGCATCAACTCTATTTCAAACTCTATCTCCCTAGCAGGTGGTAAACCTGGCAGCTCGTCTGGGAAAACATCTAAGAACTCATTGACCACGGGCACTGAGGCGGGCTCTCTGACATGACTATCCAGCTCTCTCACATGAGCTAGAAAACCCTGACAACCCCTCCTGAGTAGCCTACGAGCCTGTAGGGCTGATATCAAACCTCTAGGTGTACCCCTCCTGTCTCCTCTAAAGACAACCTCCGACCCATCCTGACCTCTGAACCTGACTATCTTGTCTCTGCAGTCCAAGGTAGCACCATGGGTAGATAGCCAATCCATCCCTAGAATGACGTCAAAATCTGTCAAATCTAGAACCACAAGGTCGGCGGAAAGGCATCTCCCCTCAACGAAGACTGGACTACACTGGCAGACTGACTCTGCCACAGATGGATCACACTTGGGTCCACTGACCCAAAGGGGACACTCTAACCAAGAGACCATCAAACCCAACCTCTCGACGGCCCTCGGAGCAATGAAAGAATGAGATGCACCAGGGTCCATTAATGCATACACATTTGAACAACCAATGATGAGATTACCTGACACCACGGTGTTGGATGTGTTCGCCTCCTGCTGAGTCATAGTGAAGATCCGTGCTGCAGCTGATGGACCTTCACCTCCAAAACCCACTGAAGAAGAGGCTGCCCCTCTCCCTCGGCCTCTGCCACTAGCCTGAGTCGCGGTTGGAGCTACTGGCTGAGCCACACTACCAGAAGCTGTCTGCTGAGACTGTGCCACAAAAGCTGCTCTAGGACACTCCCGTGCCATGTGTCCCTCCTGCCCACATCTGAAGCAGGCTGTCGTTCCATACCGACATACTCCTTTGTGCGGCTTCCCACACTTCATACATGCTGCAATATCTGCACCCGACCTCGAGCCACTTCCTAATCCCAGACCTGACTTGATCTTATTTCAGAACTTGTTCTTCTTTGACTTCCTGGGGCCTCTGTCCCACTTCTTACTGCCTGAACTCAGAGAATAAGGGTCTAACCTTCCCCCACCTGGGGTCTTGGAACCAGAAGGCTGTGCCACTGACTGTTTAACCTTCCCTTCGATAATTGCACTAGCCTCCATTCTCTGGGCCATATCCACAATGGCATGGAAACTCTCCCTCTCTGCTGACTGAATTAAGGAGGAATACCTGGAATGGAGCTTCATGATATACCTCCTTGACTTTCTCTAATCTGTGTCTAGATTCTGCCCAGCAAACGGCAACAGCTCCAAGAATCTGTCTGTATACTCATCCACACTCATCTCATCTGTCTGCCTCAACTGCTCAAATTCAATCACTTTCAGCTCCCTGGAACTGTCAGGGAAAGCCCATCCCGCAAACTCATTAGCAAACTCCTCCCAGGATAGACTATCCAACCTCGGGTTCACATAATTCTTAAACCACTCTCGGGCCTTTTTGCATTTGAGTGTGAACCCAGCCATCTGAATGGCTCTACTGTTATCAGCTCCTATCTCATCTGTAATCACCTTGACCCTCTCAAGGTACACAAACGGGTCATCACCTGTTTCAAACTGGGGAGCACCCAACTTCATATAATCGGTCATCTTGACCTTGCTCCCTCCAGATGAGCTAGGTTTAGGCATTTGGGTTTCTGGGACAGTAGGTGCTGCTGGTGGTGGAGGAGGTGCAACATCCCCTGGATTAGGGTTTGCTGTACTTGGGTAGAAAGATGGGGGTGGGTACATAGGGTACTGTGGGTATTGTGGGTAAAAAGGTGGGTATGGCATGTGTGAGTGGTAAGGGTTAAAACTGGGGTAATCCGATGTACCTCCCATCGAATACTCGGGATTCTGTGAAAAGGGTGGGTACTGGGCTGGCTGCACAAATCCCGAGGCCTGAGTGCCTCCTTGGGATTCTCTCATTCCCTCTTCTGACATACTCACTCCAAGACTGCCATCCCTCCTCTGATCCACATCCATCTCATCCCCCATATCCTCTGACATATCACCTTGCACTGTTTCCCTCACTGATCTGCTTCTACCCAGATCCAAAGACCTTCTAGGGTCTCTTACTGCTCTTTCTCTGCTGGACCTACTTGACATTGCCCTAGGCAATGCAGGAGGACGGGCATCAGTGCCCTCGTCCTGGGGTGGCACTCCAGTCAATCGTGCAGATCGACGAGTTCCTCTCATCTTGCTTACTAAAAAACAACATACAACACATAGAACATTAGCATCAAATGGTTCATGTGCAAACACATGAACCCGCATTACATATATCACATATCATTAATGCACATGCATAAAATCATGGCATTTCACATTATCAATCAAGACAGGACTCTACATCCTATCCTAGTGGACATGATCTTCCTATTGTGCTTGACCTTCTAGAACATCTATGAGCCCGACACTCTAGGTCCGACCATATGAACCTAGGGCTCTGATACCAATCTGTAACGACCCGAAAATAGGACCGCTACCGGCGCTAGGATCCGGGTCGGCTTAAGGCCGCCGAGACCCGTAGCAAGCTTAACATAAGACCTATAAACCTGTTAAATCCCATACATGATCAACACATACATAAAAATTTGAACTTTTCTCATTCAATTACCAAACTCAATGTAATGACCCCAAAATGGACCGTCACCGGCGCTAGGATTCAGGTCGGCTTAAGGCCGCCAGAACCCGTAGCAAGCCTGCTATACTCTCTGTGTACCTGTAAATCTCATACATGATCATACATTTTCTGTGAAAATAAAACTTTTTCTCTGGACCAAGGCTTAACCTGTGCATGCACTATCTCTGTACTCTGTACTCTGTACCCCTGACTAGAGCTTGCTCTAGATGGGTTAACTCATACATGTTAAGCCTGGTTTTTCACATACTCTGTAAAACATATACATATACAAATCATGTACATAACAAAAGATTTACAACATAAAATACCAAGGTCAAGCACAACTTTAACTGTATACACAACTAGTACATCTCTTTAATATTACATGTCCACTCTAAGCTAATACAAATCTCTTTACTCTTTCTGTACTCTGCTGATCTCCCCTGTACACTGTACACTGAACCTGCAAGACTGGGGTTAAGGGAGTGGGATGAGCTCTATAGCCCAGTGAGTAGAATAGTAAAACAGGTCATTAACACATGATCTTATGGAATGCATCATATCACAGACAATTCACATCAAGGGTAAACCTGTCACCACATAGTCCCAGTAACTGTTCTGTGCCAGGCCGTAGACTGGGGTCCTGGTCTTCCTGTACTGTATATGTATATGTGTATATAACACCTGTACTTACCATTTGCCAGGGCGTAGACTGGGCACCTGGTCTTTACTATACCTGCCATGCCGTAGAATGGGGTCCTGGACTTTCCTATACTTGCCAGGCCGTAGAATGGGGTCCTGGACTTACTGTCTGGAACTATTGGATCATTCAGCATTCACCCACATCAACAAATAACTATGCAATGCAACATATTCGTGGATTCTAGTGCAAACAACCTACTGTATACTCATGATGCATGAATGATGCTAAAAGCATTTCATTTCTCAAATTAAAGAATTAAGTTTAGTTCCACTCACCTCTGGCTATCTGGACTGACTCTGCAGGCTCTGTAAACTCTGGAACAGTACTCACTGCTGCTCTCTCTGCTTCCTCTGGTCTGTGTAGGCACAGATAAACTCAAATGAGGGACCAAACTAGCTCAAGACCAACTCTATTAAACTCCCCAAGAATCCCCTTACACTCACTCAAACATCCATGCGAAGCATGCAAAGGAAGGCTGGACAGGATACTTTCGGCGGCACCTTCGGCGGCCGAAAGTCCTCTCCAGAGCCGAAACTCATGCACCTTCGGCGGCCGAATCTCTACTTTCGGCAGCCGAACCCTTTCGGGGGCTAGTTTCGGGGGCTGAAAGGCACTCCAGAGACGAAAGTCTCTAACCTTCAGGGGCACCTTCGGCGGCCGAAACTCCCCTCCAAAGCCGAAAGTCCAAAGGCTCGGGGGCAAGCTTAGGAAAAAAGCCACCTCCTCAGCACGTTCGGCGGCCGAACCATCCTTCGGTGGCCGAAGCTGGGTTCATCAGCAAGGCAGAACCTTGCTCTGCCTCACACCAAAATGCACCAATCTTCCTCCAACTCAAACACCTCAACTCCTCAACATGCATACACCCAAGTATATGCTCAAAGGGGTCCGAAACTACCTTAAAACCCCAACAACACAAAACATCTAACACATATACAAACTTTTCTCACAAAAACATCAAAAACTCTCTTTTTACCCTATTCATGCAACTCTCTCCCAAAACCTTATAAAACTTTCAGAAAACATAAAAACAAGTTCAGGATCTTCACTTACCTCTTGAAACCAAGAAGATGAACGATCCTAACGTGGAGTTTTGGAGCAACTCTCCTTCAAACTCTCCAAACTTCAAAATCTCAAGTGTTTAGGTCAAAACCTTGAAAATAACATAAAAATCAATCAAACCTTTGCATGATTTGATGAAAACATGAAGAAAACTTAAGAAGGACAGGGTCTCACCTCAGAAAGTGAAAGCAAGCGGCAAAGCTTATCCTTTCAACCGACTGAGGGCCTTTTATAGGTGGCTGGCCAGACCACCTTCGGCGGCCTATTATGAAACCGAAAGCCATGCATGTTCGGTGGCCAAACTTTCACCTTCGGCGGCCGAACCTGGCTTTTTTGCCTTGGTTCTTTTCTTTCAAACACTTAGTTCCATTTAACTTTAAAACATTAAAACATACTATATTACGTTAGACAAAACATAAATCCTACCCGTCTAGAGAATTCCGACATCCAGGATTCCACCGGACGATAAGATTTCCGATGCCGGACTCGAGCCGGGTATTACATTCTCCCCCCCTTAAGAACATTTGTCCTCGACTGTTCCTAAAACAAACAAACACATAAAAAGGAGGAAACTCACCTCAAAACAGATATGGATACTGCTGGAGCATCGACTCCCGCGTCTCCCAGGTGCACTCTTCTAGATTATGGTGGTTCCACAGAACTTTCACCATCGGAATTTCCTTGTTCCTTAGCTGCCTGATTTGTGTGTCCAGAATCCGCACTGGCTGCTCTATATAGGTGAGATCTCTAAGAATCTCCACCTCAGACTCACTCAGAACTTGATTCGGATGTAACACAAACTGCCGTAGCATAGAAACATGAAATACCGGGTGAATCCTCTCTATAGAAATAGGTAAATCCAGCTTATACGACACATTCCCGATTCTCTGTAAGATCTCAAAGGGTCCAATGTATCGTGGAGCTAACTTACCCTTTCTGCCAAAACGAACCACTCCTTTCATTGGAGACACCTTTAGCAATACCATACTACCCTTCTAAAACTCTATCTGCTTCCTGCGTACGTCTGCATAGCTTTTCTGTCTACTCTGAGCTGTTCTGATTCTCTCTCTGATCATAGGCACTGTTCTACTGGTAATCTCTACTAACTCTGGCCCTGCAAGAGCTTTCTCTCCTACCTCTTCCCAGCAAACAGGTGATCTGCACTTCCTCCCATACAACGCTTCATAAGGAGCTATCCCGATGCTAGCATGATGACTGTTATTGTAGGCAAACTCTATTAGAGGTAGATGCTGCCTCCAAGAACCGCCAAAGTCTAACACACACATTCTGAGCATATCCTCAATGGTCTGGATGGTTCTCTCTAACTGTCCATCAGTCTGCGGATGGAAAGCAGTGCTAAAATCTAACCTCGTGCCCATCGCACTCTGCAGACTTTGCCAAAATCTGGAGGTGAACTGAGGTCCTCTGTCTGAAACTATAGACACTAGAACTCCATGAAGTCTCACTATCTCATCTAGATAAACCTGTGCCAACTTATCCACAGAATAGTTACTCCTCACTGGAATGAAATGAGCAGATTTCGTGAGTCTGTCCACAATCACCCATATAGAGTCTATTCTGTTGGACGCTGCCGGTAAGCCCATAACAAAATCCATAGCTATATTCTCCCATTTCCAGTCTGGAATCGGCAGTGGGTTAAGCATCCCAGCCGGCTTCTGATGTTCCAATTTCACCCTCTGACAAACCTCACAGGCTGTCACAAACTGCGCCACTTCTTTCTTCATGGCTGGCCACCAATAGACATTCTTCAGATCCTGATACATCTTGGTGGCTCCTGGGTGAATACTATACCTCGCATTATGAGCTTCCCTCATAATGTCTTCCTTTAGACTGCTACTAGCTGGTACACAAAGTTGACTCCCATAGCGAAGGATCCCTTTGCCATCAAATCTGAACTTTGCACTGTTGCCTGACTGAACAGTCCTGGCAATTTTCATCAACTCGGTGTCCTCGTGCTATTTCTGAGCTATCTGCTCCAGAAACACAGGTGTCACTCTCATCTGTGCTATCAATGCACCCGTACCAGACAACTCTAGCTGTAACCCTTTCTCAATGAGCTTATAAAGCTCCATCACTACTGGTCTCCGCTCTGCTGCTATATGGGATAGACTACCTAGTGACTTCCGGCTTAGGGCGTCTGCCACAACATTCGCCTTACCTGGATGATACTGGATCTTATAATCATAATCACTGAGCAATTCTACCCATCTTCTCTGCCTCAAATTTAACTCTCTCTGGCTCAAGATGTACTGTAAACTCTTGTGATCAGTGAAGATCTCGCATTTAACCCCGTAGAGGTAATGCCTCCACATCTTGAGTGCAAAGATAACTGCTGCCATCTCGAGGTCATGGGTGGGGTAATTCACCTCGTGCTTCTTCAACTGTCTAGAAGCATAAGCAATCACCCTATCACTCTGCATCAAAACACAACCCAATCCCACTCGAGATGCATCACAGAACACTGTGAAATCCTCGTTACCAACAGGCAAAGCTAACACTGGTGCTAATGTCAATCTCCTTTTGAGCTCTTCAAAGCTCTCTTCGCACTGGTCTGACCAGACAAACTTCTGGTTCTTCTGAGTCAGTTTGGTCATAGGAGCAGCTATCTTCGAGAAGTCCTGAATGAACCTCCTATAACAACCTGCCAGTCCCAAAAAGCTTTTAATCTCAGTCACTGTAGTGGGTCTGGGCCAGTTAGCTACAGCCTCTATCTTCTTGGGGTCTACCTCAATCCCTTCTACTGATACCACGTGTCCCAAGAAGGAAATGCTCCTCAACCAAAACTCACACTTAGAGAACTTGGCATACAAACCATGCTCTCTCAGTGTCTGCAGAACTATCCTCAGATGCTGGGCATGCTCCTCTGCATCTCTGGAATACACTAAGATATCATCAATGAAAACAATAATAAAGTGATCTAGAACCTAGTTGAAAACTCTGTTCATGAGATCCATGAATGCTGCAGGGGTGTTAGTTAACCCGAACAGCATTACTAAGAAGTCATAATGCCCATATCTGGTCCTGAAAGCTGTCTTTGGCACATCTGCCTCTCTGACTCTCAACTGATGATACCCGGATCTCAGATCTATTTTAGAGAAACAACCTGCTCCAGCTAGCTGGTCGAATAGATCATCAATCCTTGGTAAAGGATACCTATTCTTGGTAGTGACCTTGTTCAACTGTCTGTAGTCGATACAAAGTCTGAGGGATCCATCCTTCTTTCTGACAAAGAGCACTGGAGCACCTCAAGGTGAGGTACTAGGGCGGATAAAACCCTTATCTACCAAATCCTGCAACTGTTCTTTCAACTCCTTTAACTCTGCTGGCGCCATCCTGTAGGGAGGAATAGAGATAGGTCTAGTATCAGGCAGCAATTCTATTTCAAACTCTATCTCCCTATCAGGTGGTAGTCCTGGTAAGTCGTCTGGGAACACATCTGGAAAGTCTCGAACTACTGGTACTGCGGCTGGTTCCCTAACCTGACTATCTAGCTCCCTCACATGAGCTAGAAACCCCTGACAACCCCTCCTAAGCAAACGACGAGCCTGAAGGGCTGAAATCAGACCTCTTGGTGTACCCCTCCTGTCTCCTCTAAAGACACACTCTGACCCATCCTGGTCTCTGAGACTCACTACCTTCTCTCTACAGTCCAAGGTCGCATCATATGTAGATAACCAATCCATCCCTAGAATGACCTCAAAATCTGTCAAGTCTAGAACCACAAGGTCAGCTAGAAGGCATCTACCCTCTATGAACACTGGACTGAAACGACAGACTGACACTGCCACTGATGGGTCACACTTGGGTCCACTGACCCAGAGAGGATACTCTAACTCAGAACTGATCAAACCCAATATTTCTATGGCTCTCGAAGCAATAAAGGAATGAGAAGCACTGGGGTCCATCAAAGCATACACATCTGAACACCCTATGATGAGATTACCTGACACCACTGTGTTCGACGTGTTAGCCTCCTCCTGTGTCACAGTGAAAATCCGTGCTGGGGCTATCGGATTTCCACCTCGGGAACCTGCTGCTGAAGTAGAGGCTGCCCCTCTCCCTCTACCTCTGCCACTACTTTGAGGCATGACTGGAGCTGCTGGCTGTACGAAACTGCCTGAACTCATCTGCTGGGATGGTGCAAAAGTCACCTGAGGACAATCCCGAGCAAAATGCCCTTCCTGTCCACACCTATAACAGGCTGAAGATCCCAACTGACAAGCTCCCTTGTGTGGTCTCCCACATCTCCTACATACTGAACTGCTTGCGCCAGAGCTTGAGCCGCTACCTATTCCCAGACCAGACTTGACTTTACTCCAGAACTTATTCTTTGTTCCTTTTGCCTTTTCCCATCTTTTGCTGCCTGAAGGTGCTGAACTGGGGGCCTTAGAACCCGAAGCCTGTGCCTTTGACTGTCTCTGCATCTTGGCCCTTACTTCCATTTTCCTGGCTGCGTCCACTATAGTGTGGAAACTCTTTTTTTCTGCTGAAAGAATCAAGGAAGAATACCTAGGATGCAATCTCATAGTATATCTCCTTGCCTTCTTTTGATCAGTATCATAGGCTTGACCCACGTACTGAAGCAAATCCAGGAACTTATCTGTAAACTCGTCAACACTCATCTCGTCTGTCTGTCTCAACTGTTCAAATTCTATTACTTTCATCTCCCTAGAACTGTCAGGAAAAGCCCACCCTGCAAACTCATTGGCGAACTCTCCCCATGACATACTGTCCATCCTGGGCTCCATATAGTGCTTAAACCATTCTCGCGCTTTCTTACACTTAAGTGTAAACCCGCCATTTCTATGGCTCTGCTATCATCTGCTCCCAACTCATTAGTGATCATCTTCACAGTTCTCAGATACTCAAATGGATCATCTCCTGGATTGAATTTCAAAGCATCCAATTTCAAGTACTCTGTCATTTGCACCTTACTTCCAGATGAGCTAGGTTGATGTCTTTCAACAATAGGGGCTACTGGTTCTAGTTGTGGTGGTGGAGGTACTGGTTCATTTAGCTCTGGGTGTGCTGCACTTGGATGGGTAGGTGAAGATGGATACATAGGATATGGTGGGTAATACTGAGGATAAGGCATATATGGCATGTAAGTAGGATATGGGACAAAACTAGAGTACTCCGACATACCTTCCATCGGATACCCTGGGTCCTGAGGAAAGGCTGGATAACCAAACCCTGAGGCCTAAGCGCCTCCCTGAGACTCTCCCATACCTTCTTCAGATCTGCTTACACTCATGCTTTCATCTATAGACTGGTCAAGCTCCATAGCCTCCCTCACTTCCTCTGATCTTCCTCCTCTAACTGTACCTCTTCTGCTCTCGTCTACAGACCTTCTAAGGTCTATTGACGTACCTTCCCTGCTAGATCTTTGTGACCTTGCCCTTGGCAATGCAGGAGGACGAGCAGCTGTTCTCTCACTCTCTGGTGGGACTCCAGTCAATCGAGCTGATCGACGAGTTCCTCGCATTTTCACTCTGGAAAACAACACATAACATAGCATATCAGCATATAGTTAACTCATATATCTCAATAATGCACATGCATATCATGGCATGTCATAGCATCAAATAGACAGGACTCAACATCCTATCCTAGTGGACATGATTCCCTATTGTGCTTGACTTCCTCTACCCTCTATGAGCCCGACACTCTCTCTATAGGTCCGATCATGTGAACCTAGGGCTCTGATACCAATCTGTAACGACCCCAAAATGGACCGTCACTGGCGCTAGGATTCAGGTCGGCTTAAGGCCACCAGAACCCGTAGCAAGCCTACTATACTCTCTGTGTACCTGTAAATCTCATACATGATCATACATTTTCTGTGAAAATAAAACTTTTTCTCTGGACCAAGGCTTAACCTATGCATGCACTATCTCTGTACTCTGTACTCTGTACCCCTGACTAGAGCTTGCTCAAGATGGGTTAACTCATACCTGTTAAGCCTGGTTTTTCACATACTCTGTAAAACATATACATATACAGATCATGTACATAACAAAAGATTTGCAACATAAAATACCAAGGTCAAGCACAACTTTAACTGTATACACAACTAGTACATCTCTTTAATATTACATGTCCACTCTAAGCTAATACAAATCTCTTTACTCTTTCTGTACTCTGCTGATCTCCCCTGTACACTGTACACTGAACCTGCAAGACTGGGGTTAAGGGAGTGGGATGAGCTCTATAGCCCAGTGAGTAGAATAGTAAAACAGGTCATTAACACATGATCTTATGGAATGCATCATATCACAAACAATTCACATCAAGGGTAAACCTGTCACCACATAGTCCCAGTAACTGTTCCGTGCCAGGCCGTAGACTGGGGTCCTGGTCTTCCTGTACTGTATATGTATATGTGTATATAACACCTGTACTTACCATTTGCCAAGGCGTAGACTGGGCACCTGGTCTTTACTATACCTGCCAGGACGTAGAATGGGGTCCTGGACTTTCCTATAGTTGCCAGGCCGTAGAATGGGGTCCTGGACTTCCTGTCTGGAACTATTGGATCATTCAGCATTCACCCACATCAACAAATAACTATGCAATGCAACATATTCGTGGATTCTAGTGCAAACAACCTACTGTATACTCATGATGCATGAATGATGCTAAAAGCATTTCATTTCTCAAATTAAAGAATTAAGTTTAGTTCAACTCAGCTCTGGCTATCTGGACTGACTCTGCAGGCTCTGTAAACTTTGGAGCAGTACTCACTGCTGCTCTCTCTGGTTCCTCTAGTCTGTGTAGGCACAGATAAACTCAAATGAGGGACCAAACTAGCTCAAGACCAACTCTATTAAACTCCCCAAGAATCCCCTTACACTCACTCAAACATCCATGCGAAGCATGCAAAGAAAGCCTGGACAGGATACTTTCGGCGGCACCTTCGGCGGCCGAAAGTCCTCTCCAGAGCTGAAACTCATGCACCTTCGGCGGTCGAATCTCTACTTTCGGCAGCCGAACCCTTTCGGGGGCCAGTTTCGGGGGCTGAAAGGCACTCCAGAGACGAAAGTCTCTAACCTTCGGGGGCACCTTCGGCGGCCGAAACTCCCCTCCAGAGCCAAAAGTCCAAAGGCTTGGGGGCAAGCTTAGGCAACCGAAGCCACCTCCTCAGCACGTTCGGCGGCCGAACCATCCTTCGGCGACCAAAGCTGGGTTCATCAGCAAGGCAGAACCTTGCTCTGCCTCACACCAAAATGCACCAATCTTCCTCCAACTCAAACACCTCAACTCCTCAACATGCATACACCCAAGTATATGCTCAAAGGGGTCCGAAACTACCTTAAAACCCCAACAACACAAAACATCTAACACATATACAAACTTTTCTCACAAAAACATCAAAAACTCTCCTTTTACCCTATTCATGCAACTCTCTCCCAAAACCTTATAAAACCTTCAGAAAACATAAAAACAAGTTTAGGATCTTCACTTACCTCTTGAAACCAAGAAGATGAACGATCCTAACGTGGAGTTTTGGAGCAACTCTCCTTCAAACTCTCCAAACTTCAAAATCTCAAGTGTTTAGGTCAAAACCTTCAAAATAACATAAAAATCAATCAAACCTTTGCATGATTTGATGAAAACATGAAGAAAACTTAAGAAGGACAGGGTCTCACCTCAGAAAGTGAAAGCAAGCGGCAAAGCTTATCCTTTCAACCGACTGAGGGCCTTTTATAGGTGGCTGGCCAGACCACCTTCGGCGGCCTATCGTGAAACCGAAAGCCATGCATGTTCGGCGGCTGAACTTTCACCTTCGGCGGCCGAACCTGGCTTTTCTGCCTTGGTTCTTTTCTTTCAAACACTTAGTTCCATTTAACTTTAAAACATTAAAACATACTATATTACGTTAGATAAAACATAAATCCTACCCGTCTAGAGAATTCCGACATCCAGGATTCCACTGGACGATAAGATTTTCGATGCCGGACTCGAGCCGGGTATTACACTCAACCTGCATGCACAACTCATAATCATCAATCCCCTCATTGGTGTCCTCAACTATGCTCCAATGGGTAACATTCATTCATACATTAAGTTTGGTTTTCATAAAATATCATTAAATCATTTCATAAAAGCATGATTTTACCCTTCTAGAAGTTTTCGACATCCGAGATTCCACCGGACGGTAGGAATTCCGATACCGGAGTCTAGCCGGGTATTACATTCTTGGGTTTGGCAGGTTACTACAGGAGGTTCGTTCAGGACTTCTCTAAAATTGCAGCTCCTATGACCAGACTGACTAAGAAGAACCAGAGGTTTGTGTGGACTGACCAGAGTGAAGAGAGCTTTGAAGAGCTAAAGAAGAGGTTGACGTCGGCACCGGTGTTAGCTCTGCCAACTAGTAATGAAGACTTCACAGTGTATTGTGATGCGTCCCGTGTGGGACTGGGTTGTGTGTTGATGCAGAATGAAAGGGTGATTGCTTATGCTTCTAGACAGCTGAAGAAGCACGAGTTGAATTACCCTACACATGACCTAGAAATGGCAGTGGTGATCTTTGCACTCAAGATGTAGAGGCATTACCTTTATGGGGTAAAATATGAGATCTTCACAGATCATAAGAGCCTGCAGTACATCTTGAGTCAGAAAGAGTTGAATCTGAGGCAGAGGAGATGGGTAGAACTGCTTAGTGATTATGATTGCAAGATTCAGTACCATCCGGGTAAGGCGAATGTTGTGGCAGACGCCTTAAGCCGAAAATCACTTGGCAGTTTGTCCCATATTTCAGTAGAGAGGAGGCCAGTGGTGAGGCAGTTCTTCGAGCTTATTAATGGAGGATTGCAGTTGGAGTTATCTGGTACAGGTGCTTTGATAGCCCAGATGAGAGTAACACCTGTGTTTCTGGAGCAGGTGGCCCAGAAACAGCACGAGGACCCAGAATTAGTGAAGATTGCCAGGACTGTTCAGTCAGGCAAGAATGAGGAGTTTAGATTTGACAGCAAGGGGATCCTCCACTATGGGAGCAGATTGTGTGTACCAGATGACGTAGGGCTAAAGGGAGACATTATGAGGGATGCTCATAATGCCAGATACAGTGTTCACCCTGGAGCCACCAAAATGTATCAGGATCTGAAAGGAGTTTATTGGTGGCCAGCTATGAAAAGAGAAGTGGCACAGTTTATGTCAGCCTACGAAATATGTCAGAGGGTGAAGCTGGAACATTAGAAGCCGGCTGGAATGCTTAACCCACTACCGATTCCAGAGTGGAAATGGGAGAATATTGCTATGGACTTCGTGGTGGGGTTACCGGCAGCGTCCAACAGATTGGACTCCATATGGGTGATTGTGGACAAACTGACCAAATCTGCTCACTTCATGCCTGTCAGGAGCGGCTATTCTATGGACAAGTTGGCGTAGGTGTATGTTGATGAGGTTGTCAGGCTGCATGGGGTTCCTGATTCAATAGTGTCTGATAGAGGGCCCCTGTTCACCTTCAGGTTTTGGCGGAGTCTGCAGAATGCTATGGGCACCAGGTTGGATTTTAGCACTGCTTTCCATCCACAGACGGACGGACAATCAGAGAGGACCATCCAAACAATAGAAGATATGCTCAGAATGTGTGTGTTAGATTTTGGCGGTTCTTGGAGGCAGCATCTACCTTTAGTGGAGTTTACCTACAATAACAACCATCATGCTAGCATAGGGATGGCCCCATATGAAGCTTTGTATGGAAGGAAGTGCAGGTCGCCTGTCTGTTGGGAAGAAGTTGGAGAAAAGGCCTTGGCAGGGCCTGAGTTAGTAGAAATCACCAGCAGAGTGGTACCCATAATCAGAGAAAGGATCAAGATTGTTGCAAGCAGGCAGAACAGTTATGCAGATATCCGCAGAAGGCAAGTAGAGTTTCAGGAGGGGGATTTGGTATTGCTCAAAGTGTCTCCAATGAAAGGGGTGATTCGGTTCGGGAAGAAAGGTAAGCTAGCTCCACGGTACATCGGACCCTTTGAGATCTTACAGAAGATTGGGAATGTATCGTACAAGTTGGATTTACCTACTTCTATGGAGAGAATCCATCCGGTTTTCCATGTTTCTATGTTAAGAAAGTTCGTGTCAGATCCGGGCAAGGATTTTAGTGAGCCTGATGTGGAGATCCAAGGAGATCTCACCTATGTTGAGCAGCCAGTACGGATCCTAGACACGCAGATCAGAAAGTTAAGAAACAAGGAAATCCCGATGGTGAAAGTCCTTTAGAATCACCACAACATCGAGGAGTGTACCTGAGAGACACGGGAGTCCATGCTCCAGCAATATCCTCATCTCTTCTAAGGTTAGTATTTTGTGTTTAGTATGTATGTTTATGTTTTATGCTTTGCCATGTTTGTTTGGTGAACATTCGGGGACGAATGTTCTTAAGGGGGGAAGAATGTAATACCCGGCTAGACTCAGGTTGTAACGATCCGAAAATCGGACCGCTACCGGCGCTAGGATCCGGGTCGACTTAAGGCTGCCGGGACCCGTAGCAAGCCAAACATACATCCTGGAAACCTGTTTAATCCCATACATGATCAAGAACATACATAAAAATTTAAAACTTCTCTTTCATGCATTCTATCATACGCCAAACTCAACCTGTGCATGCACTGAACATATACATAATCATAAACTTGACCCCTCTGTGGGATCTCATCAATGCCCCCAATGGGTGGCATAACATGTGTTGAGTTGGCAAAACATGGACATCCATAAACATTAAGATCATGTATCAAAAAGGGATTACAATAACTATGGTCAAGCACACTTCTAAACTTCAATATCATTACATTACACATCTATACATCATTATACAGTTTGTCATGTCCACATTCTAACTATTACATACACAAGACTTCTTTACTCTTGCTGACCTCCTGGTCTACCCTGTACCTGCAAGCCTGGGGGTGAAGGGAGAGGGGTGAGCTACAAAAGCCCAGTGAGCAGAATAATAAAACATTTAAAACACATGATAACATGAAATGCATCACATCACAGCTAATCACATCAAGGATGAATTTGTCACCAATAGTCCCCTACATGGTCCAACTGTGCCAGGGGCATAGAATGGGCCTCACTGGTCTTTCTCTTACATAACATAACATAACATGGACCAACTGTGCCAGGGGCGTAGAATGGGCCTCACTGGTCTTTCTCTTACATAACATAACATAACATGGACCAACTGTGCCAGGGGCGTAGAATGGGCCTCACTGGTCTTTCTCTTACATGGTGCCAGGGGCGTAGAATGGGCCTCACTGGTCTTCCGTACCGTATCATCATCATCATAACATATGGGGACCAAAGGATCATTCAACATTCATCCACATCATCAACATAATATGCAATGCAACATATTCGTGAGTCTAATGCAAACATCCTATTATATCTCATGGCATTCATGATGCGTGAATCATGCTAAAACTGATTTATTTATTTAAAGCATAAAAGTCATTCCACTCACCTCTGGCTGAAGCTCTACTGACTTAGAAGCAGCTGAACTCACTGCGGGGGTCCTCGGTTCCTCGGGTCCGAACCTACACAGGTGGACTCAAATGAGGGACCAAACAACTAGAACATAACTCTAAAACATCCCCCAAAAACCCCCTAAAACACCTCAAAACAATCATGCAAAAACTCATTTCCTCTTTACTTAAAAACATCTAAAACATTAAAACATTTTATGAAAACGCGGTTTTTCCCTTCTAGAGGTCTCCGACATCCGAGATTCCACCGGACGGTAGGAATTCCGATACCGGAGTCTAGCCGGGTATTACATTCTCCCCCCCTTAAGAACATTCGTCCCCGAATGTTCCTTAACTAGCACATGCATAGCATACACATAACATACATGAAACATACAAGAACTAACCTTAGAAAAGATAAGGGTATTGCTGGAGCATGGACTCTCGTGTCTCCCAAGTGCATTCTTCCATATTGTGGTGGTTCCATAGGACTTTCACCATCGGGATTTCACCATCGGGATTTCCTTGTTTCTTAGCTTTCTGATCTGGGTGTCTATGATCCGCACTGGCTGCTCAACATAGGTGAGATCCTCTTGGACCTCCACATCAGGTTCACTAAGAACCTTGCTCGGATCCGACACAAACTTTCTTAACATGGAAACATGGAAAACCGGATGGATTCTTTCCATTGAAGCAGGTAAATCCAGCTTGTACGACACATTCCCAATCTTTTGCAAGACTTCAAAGGGTCCGATGTATCGCGGGGCTAGTTTACCTTTCTTCCCAAAACGAACCACTCCTTTCATTGGAGACACCTTGAGCAATACCAGATCCCCCTCCTGAAACTCTATCTGCCTTCTGCGGATGTCTGCATAACTCTTTTGTCTGCTTGCAGCAGTCTTGATTCTCTCTCTGATTATGGGTACCACCCTGCTGGTGATCTCTACTAGTTCAGGCCCTGCCAAGGCCTTTTCTCCAACTTCCTCCCAGCAAACAGGTGACCTGCACTTCCTCCCATATAAAGCTTCATATGGAGCCATCCCAATGCTAGCATGATGGCTGTTATTGTAGGCAAACTCCACCAAAGGTAGATGCTGCCTCCAAGAACCGCCAAAGTCCAGCACGCACATTCTAAGCATATCCTCGATAGTCTGGATGGTCCTTTCTGACTGTCCGTCAGTCTGGGGGTGGAAGGCAGTGCTGAAATCCAACCTAGTACCCATGGCATTCTGCAGACTCCGCCAAAACCTGGAGATGAACTGGGGCCCTCTATCTGACACTATCGAAACAGGGACCCCATGCAGCCTGACGATCTCATCCACATATACCTGCGCCAACTTGTCCACAGAGTAGCCACTCCTGACAGGAATGAAGTGAGCAGATTTGGTGAGTCTGTCCACAATCACCCATATGGAGTCCAACCTGTTGGACGCCGCCGGTAACCCCACTACGAAGTCCATAGCTATATTCTCCCATTTCCACTCTGGAATAGGTAGCGGGTTAAGCATTCCAGCCGGCTTCTGATGTTCCAGCTTCACCCTCTGACATACTTCGCAGGCGGACACAAACTGTGCCACTTCTTTCTTCATCGCTGGCCACCAATAAACTTTCTTTAGATCTTGATACATCTTGGTGGCTCCGGGGTGAACGCTGTATCTTGCATTATGAGCCTCTCCCATAATGTCTCCTTTTAGCCCTATGTCATCTGGTACACACAATCGACTCCCATAGCGGAGGATCCCTTTACTGTCAAATCTGAACTCACTGTCCTTGCCTGACTGAACAGTCCTGGCAATCTTCACTAACTCTGGGTCCTCATGCTGTTTCTGAGCCACCTGCTCCAGAAACACGGGTGTCACTTTCATCTGAGCAACCAAGGCACCTGTACCAGACAGCTCCAACTGTAGACCTTCATCAATGAGCTTGCAAAACTCCTTCACCACTGGTCTCCTCTCGGCCGTGATGTGGGATAGACTGCCTAGTGACTTCCGGCTTAGGGCGTCTGCCACGACATTCGCCTTACCCGGATGATACTGAATCTTGCAATCATAGTCACTCAGCAGCTCTACCCATCTCCTCTGTCTCAAGTTCAAATCTCTTTGACTCAGGATGTATTGCAGGCTCTTATGATCTGTGAAGATCTCACATTTTACCCCATAGAGGTAGTGCCTCCACATCTTGAGTGCAAAGATTACTGCTGCCATCTCAAGGTCATGTGTGGGGTAATTCAACTCATGCTTTGTAACAGCCCGGAAACCGGTACCCTCTTTGTCACGGCCCAAACTGCTCGGCACTAGGATCCAGATCGGCTTAAGGCCGCCTAGACCCGTAGTAAGCCTGCTATGAACTCTGTGTACCTGTGAAAATCCCATACATGATCCAACTGGACTACTAACTGTTAAAACTTTACTTTAAAACTACCAGACTTAACCTTTAAAACACTCTCTGTAGGTCCATGCATATGAACCCTAAATACTCAGATATACTAATCTGAGCTAGCCCTCAGGCTATCTATAATACACCAGTGATACTCTACCAAGTAACCTCCATACCCTATGCGCTCTGCAGCATAGAACCCACTCTGTAAGGGTCAGCATATCATAAGTTAACTTGGCTACCATAGAGTCACAGGAATCAAACCTGGTCTTCTCTAATGGCCTCTCTCTATGGATTACAGGAATCAAACCTGGTCTTTCCTATTGCACTGGTCTTGGGTCAAAGGAATGAATCCCTGTCTTCCCTCACAGTTATCATTCACTGGGTTTTCGAAACACAACATATATTAAGTCTGGTCTGACTCATTTCTCATCAAGAAACTATAAAACAGGATACATGCATATACTCAAGGGATTAACATACACAATAGGCAAAAGCACAGTCTATCTCATTAACATACTGATTGACGAACTATCTATTACATCACTTTACATCTATCTCTTTAATTACATCATGTCCACATTATACTATTACACATGCAATCCTTTAGCACCTCTGATGCTTCTGCCCTTCCCAGCTACTCTGAACCTGCAAAACTGGGATTAAGGGAAAGGGATGAGCTTCTAAAGCCCAGTGAGTAGAAACACTGAAAACAGTTCATTCATACGCACTATATATGAAAATGCATCACCAAACAAACATCTCAATATATCATGGATTAGACATGACCCCACAACTCCCTCGACGGGCTAGTGAAGTCGCCTTGGTCCAATCTCCATTAAGGTAGACATGACCCCAAAAATACCCTCTGTCAATACTGGCCTCCCAAAGGAGCTACACAGGGCATACCAACATATACTTGCCCAACTGACCTGACACAATGACAGGAGCCGAAGCTTAGGCTATTGGAGTCGCCTGGGTCCACCTAACCTCTGATCACATAATCATCAATAAGATGCAATGCTTCATATTCGTGATTCTAATGCAATCACCCTATTACATATCATAGCAGTCATGATGCATGAACTATGCTAAAGCATTATGTTTCTTTAATAAAAGATTAAGTTTCGTTCTACTCACCTCTGCTCCTCAAGCAGAAACCTGACTGACTCTGCAACTGCTAATCCTGACGACCTCCCTGAACTGTCGGGTCCGATCCTACACAAAAGGACTCGATTGAGGTGTCAAACCTACTCTTATTAACTCTTAAACATCTTCCCAAAACCCCTCTAAAAGCTCATAGAAAAATCACTGAAAACATGCAAAGGAAAAGCTAGGCAGGACACCTTCGGCGGCACCTTCGGCGGCCGAACGTGCAGGACAGATCCGAAAGTCCATTCTTTCGGGGGCAACCTTAGGCAGCCGAAACTACCTTCACAAGGGGTTCGGCGGCCGAATCCTCCCTTCGGCGGCCGAACCTGAGTTCATCCAGAACTCAGCTTCGTGCACAACCATCTCCTGCCAAGCACCAACACCACTCCAACATGCATACACAACTCCTCAACTTGCATATACTCTGGTATATGCTCCAAGGGGTCCAAAACTACCTATTAACCCCAACAAAACAGCAAGTACAACATAGATACAAGCTTACACCATTAAAGCATCAAAACTAAGCTTTAAAACCTAACCATGCAACTCTACCCTTAACCATTTGAAAAGCTGTTAAAACTCATTAAAACAAACGTAAAGACTTCCCTTACCTCTTGAAAACAGAAGAGGAACAACCAACTCAGCAACTCCTCTTCAACTATTACCAAAACCTCACTTTTCTCTCTTTTCTCTCAAAAACGTTCAAAACCTTTGCAAATGACCAAACCTTCTGCATGAGCTGATTAAAGCTTGCAGATGAGTCAAAGGGAGACGTGGCATAACCTCTGATCATGATCTGGAGGTAAACACCTGGCCAAACCACGGACTGAGGCGTGTCCACAACGAACCAACCTCCTCAGCTTCGGCAGCCGAAACTGCATGCAAAACCATGCAACGTTCGGGGGCCGAACATAACCTTCGGGGGCCGAACATTGGGCACTTTCGGCGGCCGAACTTCACATTCGGGGGCCGAACCTGGCCTTTGTCTCCAAAGCCTTTTCTCTTTAAAACTCTTTCCTATTTCATTTAAAACCATGAAAATACTTAAAACACTTTCCTTTACCCTTGCTCTAGCCTTCACAGAAGGTCCACTATCAGATATTCCACCGGACGGTAGGAATTCTGATGCCTGAACGAGCCGGGTATTACATTCTTCCCCCCTTAAAAAACATTCGTCCTCGAATGTTAAAACAAACAAACAAGAACAATCAAGATCTAACTCTGATCCTTATTCCTCTTTCTCTTTAACTGTTATTTAACTATTCTTGGTTCTAACCTTTGTTTCCAAACTCGCAACTGATAGCAGCCAACTCTCTGATTATACTAGCACAATCAATCTTAACTAGCAACACTTGGTACTTACTTATCAACTACAACTCACTGGTTTACTGTTCTATGAGAACAAAATCTTAAGGATTCACCTTTCGTTTCCCACACCAACTGGTACATAACCCAGGGTGAAGTACTAAGTCAGATAAAACCTTTACTACCAAGCCTCTTTTTCACTATTCTGATAACTCTTAGCTCTCTCTCTGCAGGTGCCATTCTGTAGAGGAAAGAAAGGAAACAATGGTTCTGCGTCCAGATACCATTCTCATTCCAACTTTACCTCCCTGACAGCTGGTACACCCGACAGCCTATCTGGGAAACATCTAGAACTCACTAGAACAGGCACTGAGGCTGATTCCCTGTCCTGACAAACTTGCTCACAAGAGCTAGAACAACCCTCGGATAACCTTTCCTGAGAAACTATGAGCCTACAGGGCTGACATCAACTTCTAGGCAGCTATACTCTGTCCCCCTAAAAGGACTACTCTGATCCATCTTCAACTATAAACTCTCCTACCTTGTCTCTGCGGACACAGGTAGTACCAGGAGTAATGCATCAATCCGCCCTAGAATGACATCACACAGTCAAATCTAGAACCATAAGGTCAGCTGGATCGCATCTACTCACCACTAACTCTGAACTGAACTAACTGACTTTGCATCAGATGGATCACACTCTCAGGTCCACTGACCCAAGGAAAACACTCTAAGCCCAGAAGTCATCAAACCCAATCCTATCAACGGCTCACACCAACAAGGAAAGCGAAACACTGGGGTTCAAAACCACTAACTTACACATCTGAGCACTTCTAGGTGAACGTATCTGACGTCACCGTGCTTAATGTGTTAGGCTATACTATGTCAGGATAAAGATCCAAACTAAAGCAAATGGAACTTCCCTCGGGAATCTACGGAAAAAGCTAACCCTTTTTCTCTGCCTCACCTACCATCCATTCCCAGACAACTCTAACCTTTCTTTTTGAATCTGATTCACTTTTCCTTTTGCTTTTACCTTCCTTACTTACTCTTTCTTTGAGAAACCAATTCTCACTATGCCTGGGTTTAAAGAAACCTGAACCATAACATTTCATAGCAACTCTCTCTCTTACTCTTTTCTGATTTACTTTCCTTTACCTATTAACTTTTCTCTTACTCTCTCGCTCTTTTACTTTTACTCTGAACATGTACCTCTCTTTTCCTTCTGTTACTTTCAATCCTACTAGGATCCACAAAACAAAGATAGACATCAAAACTCTCAAAAAGAGCATACCTGGCATCACTGGATCTGATGGGGCTATTCCCTGCTGAGCCTTTCTACCTGAAAAAGTTTGCTGGGACCGAACCATCCAAGGCATCATACGACACTCACGAATCACATGTCCCTCCTGGCCACACCTATAACATCCTATTGTTCCTGCCAGACAGATTCCCTTATGCAATCTACCACACCTCAAACATTGTGGCTTGCCTATACCAGAACTTGGACCAACATCATCACCTAGACTCTTATTTTTCTTTGACCGTCTCACACCTCTAACCTTTTTCTTTATAGTTTTCCCCCACATCACTCCTTTCGCGGTAGCTGTACTCCAAGTGGAGGGTTCATTCTCTCCTATTCTAGAGTCCTTGGTCTGAGCATCCTCTAAAGATTCAGCATCCATACTCACCTGTATACCAACATCCCTTCGTTGAACATCTACTTCTATCTCTCTCTTGTTTCCTAGGTCCATGCCTCCTCTATTTTCATCAAAAGATTCTTCAGACGGATCTGAATCAATCTGTGGACTAACACCACTCATCTTAGCTATCCTGAAGAACACCACAAGAAACAAACATTAGCACACATAGAGTTCATATGAAAACACATGAACGGACAAGATATACATGCATACATAGCATAACATCAATACACATGTTTATATACATGGGCATGTCACATCAGCATGCAAAACAACTGAACATTTTAGCCTAGTGGACATGATTATACTTATTGTGCTTTGCCTGACTATGACTCTAAACCAACCTCTTTCCGATGTGGGATCTCTAATCCTTGAACAAACATGTTCAACACACCGTACTCAGGAGGCCCTATGCTCTGATACCAACTGTAACAGCCCGGAAACCGGTACCCTCTTTGTCACGGCCCAAACTGCTCGGCACTAGGATCCAGATCGGCTTAAGGCCGCCTAGACCCGTAGTAAGCCTGCTATGAACTCTGTGTACCTGTGAAAATCCCATACATGATCCAACTGGACTACTAACTGTTAAAACTTTACTTTAAAACTACCAGACTTAACCTTTAAAACACTCTCTGTAGGTCCATGCATATGAACCCTAAATACTCAGATATACTAATCTGAGCTAGCCCTCAGGCTATCTATAATACACCAGTGATACTCTACCAAGTAACCTCCATACCCTATGCGCTCTGCAGCATAGAACCCACTCTGTAAGGGTCAGCATATCATAAGTTAACTTGGCTACCATAGAGTCACAGGAATCAAACCTGGTCTTCTCTAATGGCCTCTCTCTATGGATTACAGGAATCAAACCTGGTCTTTCCTATTGCACTGGTCTTGGGTCAAAGGAATGAATCCCTGTCTTCCCTCACAGTTATCATTCACTGGGTTTTCGAAACACAACATATATTAAGTCTGGTCTGACTCATTTCTCATCAAGAAACTATAAAACAGGATACATGCATATACTCAAGGGATTAACATACACAATAGGCAAAAGCACAGTCTATCTCATTAACATACTGATTGACGAACTATCTATTACATCACTTTACATCTATCTCTTTAATTACATCATGTCCACATTATACTATTACACATGCAATCCTTTAGCACCTCTGATGCTTCTGCCCTTCCCAGCTACTCTGAACCTGCAAAACTGGGATTAAGGGAAAGGGATGAGCTTCTAAAGCCCAGTGAGTAGAAACACTGAAAACAGTTCATTCATACGCACTATATATGAAAATGCATCACCAAACAAACATCTCAATATATCATGGATTAGACATGACCCCACAACTCCCTCGACGGGCTAGTGAAGTCGCCTTGGTCCAATCTCCATTAAGGTAGACATGACCCCAAAAATACCCTCTGTCAATACTGGCCTCCCAAAGGAGCTACACAGGGCATACCAACATATACTTGCCCAACTGACCTGACACAATGACAGGAGCCGAAGCTTAGGCTATTGGAGTCGCCTGGGTCCACCTAACCTCTGATCACATAATCATCAATAAGATGCAATGCTTCATATTCGTGATTCTAATGCAATCACCCTATTACATATCATAGCAGTCATGATGCATGAACTATGCTAAAGCATTATGTTTCTTTAATAAAAGATTAAGTTTCGTTCTACTCACCTCTGCTCCTCAAGCAGAAACCTGACTGACTCTGCAACTGCTAATCCTGACGACCTCCCTGAACTGTCGGGTCCGATCCTACACAAAAGGACTCGATTGAGGTGTCAAACCTACTCTTATTAACTCTTAAACATCTTCCCAAAACCCCTCTAAAAGCTCATAGAAAAATCACTGAAAACATGCAAAGGAAAAGCTAGGCAGGACACCTTCGGCGGCACCTTCGGCGGCCGAACGTGCAGGACAGATCCGAAAGTCCATTCTTTCGGGGGCAACCTTAGGCAGCCGAAACTACCTTCACAAGGGGTTCGGCGGCCGAATCCTCCCTTCGGCGGCCGAACCTGAGTTCATCCAGAACTCAGCTTCGTGCACAACCATCTCCTGCCAAGCACCAACACCACTCCAACATGCATACACAACTCCTCAACTTGCATATACTCTGGTATATGCTCCAAGGGGTCCAAAACTACCTATTAACCCCAACAAAACAGCAAGTACAACATAGATACAAGCTTACACCATTAAAGCATCAAAACTAAGCTTTAAAACCTAACCATGCAACTCTACCCTTAACCATTTGAAAAGCTGTTAAAACTCATTAAAACAAACGTAAAGACTTCCCTTACCTCTTGAAAACAGAAGAGGAACAACCAACTCAGCAACTCCTCTTCAACTATTACCAAAACCTCACTTTTCTCTCTTTTCTCTCAAAAACGTTCAAAACCTTTGCAAATGACCAAACCTTCTGCATGAGCTGATTAAAGCTTGCAGATGAGTCAAAGGGAGACGTGGCATAACCTCTGATCATGATCTGGAGGTAAACACCTGGCCAAACCACGGACTGAGGCGTGTCCACAACGAACCAACCTCCTCAGCTTCGGCAGCCGAAACTGCATGCAAAACCATGCAACGTTCGGGGGCCGAACATAACCTTCGGGGGCCGAACATTGGGCACTTTCGGCGGCCGAACTTCACATTCGGGGGCCGAACCTGGCCTTTGTCTCCAAAGCCTTTTCTCTTTAAAACTCTTTCCTATTTCATTTAAAACCATGAAAATACTTAAAACACTTTCCTTTACCCTTGCTCTAGCCTTCACAGAAGGTCCACTATCAGATATTCCACCGGACGGTAGGAATTCTGATGCCTGAACGAGCCGGGTATTACATGCTTCTTCAGTTGCCTAGAAGCATAAGCAATCACCCTCTCATTCTGCATCAGTACACAACCCAGTCCCACACGGGACGCGTCACAAAAGACGGTAAAGTCCTCATCACTAGATGGCAGAGCTAAAACTGGTGCTGAAGTCAACCTCTTCTTAAGCTCTTCAAAACTCTCTTCGCACTGGTCGGTCCACAGAAACTTCTGATTCTTCCTGGTTAGTCTGGTCAGAGGAGCTGCTATTTTCGAGAAGTCCTGAACGAACCTCCTGTAGTAACCTGCCAAACCCAAGAAACTCCTGATCTCCGTCACTGAAGTGGGTCTAGGCTAGTTAGCCACAGTTTCTGTCTTCTTGGGGTCCACCTCAATCCCATTCTCTGACACTACATGCCCCAAGAACGAAATGCTCCTCAGCCAGAACTCACATTTAGAGAACTTGGCATACAAGCCATGTTCCCTCAAGGTCTGTAGAACCAACCTCAGATGATGGGCATGCTCCTCTGCATTCCTAGAATACACTAAGATATCATCTATGAAGACAATAACAAAGTGATCCAGGTATTGGCTAAACACTCTGTTCATGAGATCCATGAATGTTGCAGGGGCGTTGGTTAACCCGAACGGCATTACAAGGAACTCAAAATGCCCATATCTGGTCCTGAAGGCTATCTTCGGCACATCCTCATCCCTTATCCTTAGCTGATGGTACCCCGATCTCAGATCTATTTTGGAGAAACAACCTGCTCCAGCTAGCTGGTCGAATAGATCGTCGATCCTTGGCAATGGGTACTTATTCTTGGTAGTGACTTTGTTCAACTGCCTGTAGTCTATACAAAGTCTAAGGGATCCATCCTTCTTTCTCTCAAACAAAACTGGAGCACCCCATGGTGAGGTACTCGGTCGGATGAAGCCCTTTTCTACCAGCTCTTGCAACTGTTCCTTCAATTCCTTCAACTCGGCTGGAGCCATCCTGTAGGGAGGGATAGAGATCGGTCGGGTTCCAGGCATCAATTCTATCTCAAACTCTATCTCCCTAGCAGGTGGTAAACTTGGCAGCTCGTCTGGGAAGACGTCTAGAAACTCTCTAACCACTGGCACCGAGGCGGGCTCTCTAACCTGACTGCTAAGCTCTCTCACATGAGCCAAATACCCCTGACATCCCTTCCTAAGCAACCTACGAGCCTGAAGAGCTGATATCAGACCTCTAGGTGTACCCCTCCTGTCTCCCTTGAAGACAACCTCTGACCCATCCTGAACTCTGAACCTGACTACCTTGTCCCTGCAGTCCAAGGTAGCACCATGGGTAGATAGCCAGTCCATCCCTAGAATGACGTCAAAATCTGTCAAATCTAGAACCACCAGGTCGGCGGACAAGCATCTTCCCTCAACAAACACAGGACTACATTGGCAGACTGACTCTGCCCTAATGGATCACACTTGGGTCCACTGACCCAGAGAGGACACTCTAACTCAGAGATCATCAACCCCAACCTCTGGACGGCTCTCGGAGTAATAAAAGAATGAGATGCACCAGGGTCCATCAAGGCATACACATCTGAACAACCAATGACTAAGTTACCTGCCACCACGGTGTTAGATGCATCTGCCTCCTACTGAGTCATCGTGAAGATCCGTGCTGGAGCTGATGGACCTTCACCTCTGAAACCCGCTGAAGAAGAGGCTGCCCCTCTCCCTCTGCCTCTGCCGCTGGCCTGAGTCGTGGCTGGAGCTGCTGGCTGAGCCACACTGCCAGAAGCTGTCTGCTGAGACTGTGCTCCAAAAGCTGCCCTAGGACACTCCCGAGCCATGTGTCCCTCTTGCCCGCATCTGAAGCAGGCTGCTGTCCCAGCCCGACATACTCCCCTGTGTAGCCTACCACACTTTGCACAAACTGCATTATCCGCGCCAGAGCTTGAGCCACTACCTAATCCCAGACTGGACTTGACCTTGTTCCAAAACTTGTTCTTCTTCGACTTCTTGGTGGTACTGCTCCATCTCTTGCTACCTGAAGCTGCTGCACTGAAAGAAGAAGAGCCTGGGGTCTTAGAACCAGAAGGTTGTGCCACTGACTGTTTGACTGTCCCCTGAACGATGGCACTGGCCTCCATTTTCCGAGCCATATCCACTATGGCATGAAAGCTCTCCCTATCTGCTGACTGGATCAAGGAGGAATATCTGGAGTGGAGTTTCATGATATACCTCCTTGACCTTTTCTGGTCTGAGTCCAGATTCTGCCCTGCAAATGGCAACAGCTCCAAGAATCTGTCTGTGAACTCCTCTACACCCATCTCATCAGTCTGCCTCAACTGCTCAAACTCTATCATCTTCAGCTCCCTTGAACTATCTGGGAAAGCCCATCCTGCAAACTCGTTTGCAAACTCTTCCCAAGACATGCTGTCCACCCTCGGGTTCACATAGTTCTTGAACCACTCTCGTGCCTTCTTGCACTTAAGAGTGAACCCAACCATCTGAATGGCTCTACTGTCATCAGCCCCAATCTCATCCCTGATCACCTTAACCCTCTCAAGATACACAAATGGGTCATCCCCTTTTTCATACTGAGGAGCACCCAACTTCATGTAGTCGGTCATCTTGACCTTGCTCCCACTGGCTGAGGTAGGTCTAGAAGGTTGGGTAACTGGGGCTGCTGGTTCTGTAGGTGGTGCAACATTTTCTGAGGTAGGATTTGCTGGATTTGGATAGTAAGGTGGGGGTGGATACATTGGGTACTGTGGGTATGGTGGATAGTAGGGCAGGTATGGCATCTGTGTGGGATAAGGGGTGAAGCTAGGGTAATCCGATGTACCTCCCATCGAATACCCGGGATTTTGTGAGAAGTGTGGGTAGTGGGGTGGCTGAACAAATCCCGAGGCCTGAGTGCCTCCTTGGGACTCTCCCATTCCCTCTTCTGACATACTAACTCCCAAACTGCCATCCCTCCTCTGCTCTACATCCATATCATCCCCCATGTCTTCTGACGCTCCTCCCTGAACTGTTCCTCTGACTGATCTGCTCCTACCCAGATCCAGAGACCTTCTAGGGTCTCTTACTGTTCTGTCCCTGTTGGACCTGCTTGACATTGCCCTAGGCAATGTAGGAGGACGGGCGCTAATGCCCTCATCCTCAGGTGGCACTCCAGTCAATCGCGCAGATCGACGAGTTCCTCTCATCCTGTTTTCTGAAAGGCAGCACATAACAAGCAAACATAAGCATCATATGGTTCATGTGGGCACACATGAACCCTCATCACATATCATTAATGCACATGCATATAATCATGGCATTTCACATCATAAAACAAGACAGGACTCCACATCCTATCCTAGTGGACATGATCTTCCTATTGTGCTTGACCTTCTATAACATCTATGAGCCCGACACTCTAGGTCCGACCATATGAACTTAGGGCTCTGATACCATTCTGTAACGACCCGAAAATCGGACCGCTACCGGCGCTAGGATCCGGGTCGACTTAAGGCCGCCGGGACCCGTAGCAAGCCAAACATACATCCTGGAAACCTGTTTAATTCCATACATGATCAAGAACATACATAAAAATTTAAAACTTCTCTTTCATGCATTCTATCATACGCCAAACTCAACCTGTGCATGCACTGAACATATACATAATCATAAACTTGACCCCTCTATGGGATCTCATCAATGCCCCCAATGGGTGGCATAACATGTGTTGAGTTGGCAAAACATGGACATCCATAAACATTAAGATCATGTATCAAAAAGGGATTACAATAACTATGGTCAAGCACACTTCTAAACTTCAATATCATTACATTACACATCTATACATCATTATACAGTTTGTCATGTCCACATTCTAACTATTACATACACAAGACTTCTTTACTCTTGCTGACCTCCTGGTCTACCCTGTACCTGCAAGCCTGGGGGTGAAGGGAGAGGGGTGAGCTACAAAAGCCCAGTGAGCAGAATAATAAAACATTTAAAACACATGATAACATGAAATGCATCACATCACAGCTAATCACATCAAGGATGAATTTGTCACCAATAGTCCCCTACATGGTCCAACTGTGCCAGGGGCATAGAATGGGCCTCACTGGTCTTTCTCTTACATAACATAACATAACATGGACCAACTGTGCCAGGGGTGTAGAATGGGCCTCACTGGTCTTTCTCTTACATAACATAACATAACATGGACCAACTGTGCCAGGGGCGTAGAATGGGCCTCACTGGTCTTTCTCTTACATGGTGCCAGGGGCGTAGAATGGGCCTCACTGGTCTTCCGTACCGTATCATCATCATCATAACATATGGGGACCAAAGGATCATTCAACATTCATCCACATCATCAACATAATATGCAATGCAACATATTCGTGAGTCTAATGCAAACATCCTATTATATCTCATGGCATTCATGATGCGTGAATCATGCTAAAACTGATTTATTTATTTAAAGCATAAAAGTCATTCCACTCACCTCTGGCTGAAGCTCTACTGACTTAGAAGCAGCTGAACTCACTGCGGGGGTCCTTGGTTCCTCGGGTCCGAACCTACACAGGTGGACTCAAATGAGGGACCAAACAACTAGAACATAACTCTAAAACATCCCCCAAAAACCCCCTAAAACACCTCAAAACAATCATGCAAAAAATCATTTCCTCTTTACTTAAAAACATCAAAAACATTAAAACATTTCATGAAAACGTGGTTTTTCCCTTCTAGAGGTCTCCGACATCCGAGATTCCACCGGACGGTAGGAATTTCGATACCGGAGTCTAGCCGGGTATTACACCGGTATCGGAATTCCTGCCGTCCGATGGAATCTCGGATATCGGAAACCTCTAGAAGGGTAAAATCATGTTTTCATAAAATGTTTTAATGTGTTTTATGATTTTAAGTAAGAAAGAAATTGAGTTTTTAATGAAAATGACCAAGGAGGCGTTTCCAGGTTCGGCCGCCGAACCTCAAGTTCGGCCGCCGAACATTGGATGGTTTAGGGGGGCAAGTTAGGCTTCCAAAAGTGGCAAAGGTTCAGCCGCCGAACCTCATGTTCGGCCGCCGAACTTGCATGAGTTTTGGAGGCACTTTAGGCTGCCGAAGGGTGGTCTGGCCAACCCCTATATAAGGGCTCCATGGCCGAAACGGGTGAGTTTTCTCCCCATTTTCGGCCACGGTGAGTTCTTGCTCTCCCATGGTTCGTTTTTTATGTTTTTCCTCCAATCTTTCAGGTTTTAACAAGTTTTATCTTGATTTGAAGATATTTGAGCAAAAGAGCAAGTTTTAGAGCTTGGGGACCAAAGAGTTGAGTTCTCCCCCATCTCCGAGTTAGATCGCCTCTCCTCTCGATCTTCAAGAGGTAAGAGTAGATCTTTAACTCCTTTTATCTTTTAAGTAAGTTTTATGATGATTTATGGGGTAGAAATGCATGTTTAGTTTATTTTTGAGTTTATGGGTTAATGTTGAGGTTTTGGTCAATGTGTGTTGCATATGTATGTTGGATGTGTTTGTGTTGGGGTTTAGGATAGTTTGGGACCCCTAAATGCTTATGTGCTTGTGTATGCTTGTTGTAGAAGAGGTAAATGCATGATTGAATGGGTTGGGAGACATTTGTGCATGAAAGAGGCTGAGTTCTGCCCTTTGGAAGAACTCAGGTTCGGCAGCCGAAGGGACTTTCGACCGCCGAACCTGCCTGTGGAGGCAAGCCTTTGGCTGCTGAACCCTGCCCCCGAAAGTGGACTTTCGGCTCTGGAAGGAAGTTTCGGCCGCCGAAGGTGCCGCCGAACATGCATGAGTTTCGTCTCTGGAAGGAACCTTCGGCCGCCGAAAGTGCCGCCGAAGGTGCATGACTTTCGGCTCTGGAGGGCCTTTCGGCTGCCGAACCTGTCGCCGAAATGCCCTGTCTAGCCTTCCTTTGCATGATTTCTATGATTGTTTTAAGGTGTTTTAGGGGTTTTTTTGGGAGTATTTTAGAGTCATGTTCATGTATGTTTGGTCCCTCATTTGAGTCCACCTGTGTAGGTTCGGACCCGAGGAACCGAGGACCCCAGCAGTGAGTCAGCTGCTTCAGTGTCTTGTCAGAGCTAGCCGGAGGTGAGTAGAATGACTCATTATGTTTCAAAGCAAATAAATGAAAGTTTTAGCATGATTCACGCACCATGAATGCCATGAGTTATATTAGGGTGCTTGCATTAGAATTCATGAATATGTTGCATTGCATAATATGTTGATGATGTGGATGAATGTTGGATGATCCTTGTAATACCCGGCTAGATCTGGCATCAGAATTCTTACCGTCCGATGGAATTCGAGGATGTCAGAGGTTTGTAGAAGGGTAAGAGAAAGATTGTCTTAAATGTTTTTTAAGTATTTTAAAGGTTTAGAGGGAGTTAGGATTGAGTTTTGAAGAGAAATGACCAAGGAGGTTTTTGCCAGGTTCGGCCGCCGAAGGTAATGTTCGGCCGCCGAAAGTGCCTTAGATTCGGCTTTCGAAACTCCAAATTCGGCCGCCGAACGTTGCATGGTTTTGCATGCGGTTAGGCTGCCGAAGCTGAGTCGGTTTGCCACCTATATAAATGCCTCTAGTCGGTGAAATGGAGAAGTATAGCTTGTCTTTTCACCCCCTGAGGTAAGACCATGTCCTCCATGGCTACTCCTCAGAGTTTTATCAAATCTTGCAAGGATTTAAAGAGTTTTAATGTTGTTTTGAAGGTTTTGAGTTAAAAAGCTAAGTTTTGAGGTTTGGAGCGTTTGAAGAAGAGTTGCTCCATATCTCTATGTTCAGATCGTTCATCTTCTTGTTTTCAGGAGGTAAGTAAAGATCTTAAACTTCTCTTGATGATTTATAGAGGTTTTATGGAGGTTATGGGTAGAGATGCATGTTTAGGGTTTTTTGGTGTTTTGTTGATGAAAGCTTGAATATCTATGTTGTGTATGTTGTTTGTTGGGGTTTTAGGTAGTTTTGGACCCCTTTGTGCATATACTTTAGTATATGTAAGTTAAGGAGTTGTGTTATGCATGTTTTAGGTGTTGGAATGGAGTGAGGAGCTTGGTTGCCATCGAGGATGAGTTCTGGATGAACTCAGGTTCGGCAGCCAAAGGTACATTCGGCCGCCGAACCCCTTGAAGAGGTGGCATCGGCTGCCAAAGTTCACCCCCGAGAGATTTGAGTTTCGGCTCTGGAAGGGGGATTCGGCCGCCGAAGGTGCCGCCGAAGGTTAGAGACTTTCGTCTCTGGAGTGTGTTTCAGCCCCCAAACCTTGCCCCCGAAAGGGTTCGGCAACCGAAAGTAGAGATTCGGCCGCCGAAGGTGCTTGAGTTTCGACTCTGGAGGGGACATTCGGCCGCCGAACCTGTCGCCGAAAGTGTCCTGTTCAGCCTTCTTTTGCATGCCTTATGTGTTTGTTCTAGGAGGTTTTAGGGGATCTTTGGGGCGATGTTTAAGAGTTGTTTAGGTTGTGTTTGACACCTCATTCGAGTCCACTTGTGTAGGATTGGACCCGAGAGATCGAGAAGGTCTTCAGTGTTAGTTGTTGCAGAGTCAGTTCAGTATCTGCTAGAGGAGCAGAGGTGAGTAGAACTAAACTTAATTCTTTTTAATATAAGACATGATATATTTGTAGCATGTTTCATGCATCACGAGTTTCATGAGTATGCAATAGGTTGATTGCATTAGAATCACGACTATGATGCATTGCATTGGTTACTGTTGATGTGGATTGGAGCCAGGCGACTGCAATAGCCCACGGATCTGTTATATTTAGGTAAGACCTGTGTGAGCTCCACAAGAGGGGCCGGGCGCTAGTACATGTAGTGACGAGCTCCGTATGGGGTCGTGCACCGACAGAGGGAGTTTTGGGGTCATGTCTAATCCGAGATGTGAAATGTTTGTGCTGTGACGCATTTCATGAGAGCATGTAATGAATGAACTATTTTCAGTGTTTCTACTCACTGGGCTTTAGTAGCTCATCCCTTTCCCTTAACCCCAGTTTTGCAGGGTCAGAGATAGCCGTGGGAAGACAGAGACAACAGGATGTCAACTATGGTTTTGCTTGTGTAATAGAGTAGTGGACATGATGTAAATGAAAGAGATATATGTAAAATGATGTAATAGATAGTAAGACAGTGTGTTTATGGTTTAGTATGTGCTTTGCCTAGTGTATGGTTAATCCCTAGTGTATGCATGTATCCTGTTTTACGTTTCTTGATGAGAAATGTGTCAAACTAGGCTTAACATATGATGTGTTTATAAAACTCCAGTGAGTAGGGAAGAAAGGGTTCCAATCCCTTGACCCAAGAGTAGCCCGTGAGGGAAGAAAGGGTTTCAATCCCTTGACCCAAAGCGGAAACCAAGGCTAACCTGTGATATGCTGACCCTAAGAGAGTGGGTTCTATGGTTTCAGACATAGGGCATGGAGGTTGAGCTTGGTAGTAGATCGCTGGTGTAGGCCCTGGGGGCTATGTCAGACTGTTATGTCTAAGTAATTTTAAGGTTGAGCCTGGTGGTTTTACAGAAAAAGTTTTAAAAAACTAGTGGTCTAGTTGGATCATGTATGGGTTTTAGCAGATATACAGAGTTCGGTGTAGGCTTGCTACGGGTTCCGGCGGCCTTAAGCCGATCTGGATCCTAGCGCCGAGCAGTTTGGAGCCGTTACAGAGGAGTACCGGTTTCCGGGCTGTTACAGATGGTATCAGAGCATAGAGCCTCAAAAGTACGGTGTGTTGCGCATCTTTGTCCAAGGATTAGAGATATCTCACATCGGAAAGAGGTTAGGTTAGAGAGTCCAGCAAGGCAAGCACAATAAGTACAATCATGTCCACTAGGATGTTGAGTTTTGTTTTGCATGCTGATGTGACATGCCATGATTTTATGCATGTTATTGTTGTAAGTGCATGTATTTTCATGTGAACTATATGTATGCTAATGTTTGTTTGTTTGTGTGTTGTGCTTCAGAAGAGCTAAGATGAGTGGTGTTAGTCAATCGGTGGAATCAGATCCGTCTGAAGGGTCTTTTGATGAACGCAGAGAAGGAATGGATCTAGGGAGAGTATCTGGAGATAGGAGAAAAGTCGAGTTAGATGTGGAGAAAAGTCGAGTTAGATGTGCAGAAAAGGGAGGTAGGTCTGCAGGTGAATATGGACGATGAGTCTTTAGGAGATGCTCAGACCAAGGATTCTAGGATTTCAGGGTTAGGAGAGAATGATCCTTCCACTTGGAGTACAGCTACCTCGAAACGAGTGACATGGGGGAGAACCCGTAAGAAAAAAGTTAGAGGCCTTAAAGGGTCAAAGCAAAGGGAGTTCTGGAATAAGATAAACCCTAGTCTAGGTTGTGATGCTGGTTTGGGTTCTGATGTAGGCAGAACAACATGTTTGAGGTGTGGAAGGCTGCATAAGGGAGTCTGTCTTGCAGGGACAACAACATGTTTCAGACAACAACATGTTTCAGGTGTGGACAGGAAGGATACATAGCACGTGAGTGTCCTACTGCGCCATGGATGGCTCAATCCCAGCAGACTTTTGCAGATGGAGCGGCTCGGGCCAGTAGGCAAGGAAGAGAGGCAGACACATCAGATCCAGTGGTGCCAGGTATGCTCACTTTTGAGAGTTCTGATGTGTATGTTCTTGTATACCCTAGAGCATATCAGTTGATATGAGAGTAGTAGATGGTAGCAGAGTTCTAAGTGAAAGTAAGATAGAGCTTCAGAGAAGAGTTAGTAGCTAGAGGTGAGTGAACCAAAGAAGAGTTAGAGAGAGAGTTGCTATGAGATGTTGTGGCCTTGGGTTTTGTAGGTCCAAGTATAGGGAGAGTAATCTCTCATCGTTACGTGCAACCCCGCAAGAGAAGTTAGAGGAAGAATCGAGAAGAGTAAGAGGAGTTATGAGAGAGCAGAAGAGGAAGTGAGGTAGATCAGAGTAAGAGGAAGAGAAGAAGAAATAAGAATAAGCTCAGGAAGAGGTTAGAGCCAGTCTGAGTTTAGGGCAGCGGTTGAGGCAGAGGAAGAGGGTGAGCCTTTTCTTCAGTAGATTCCCGAAGGAAGTTCCGTTAGCATTAGCTCGGATCTTCACCCTGACTCAGCAAGAGGCTATCACATCGAACACGGTGACGTCAGGTATATTTACTTGGGATGTTCGAATGTGTGTGCTGTTGTTTTGGACCCTAGTGTTTCCCTTTCCTTGTTGCCTTGAGAGCCAGTGATAAAGTGGGTTTGATGACTTCTGGGCTTATAGTGTTTTTCTCTGGGTTAGTGGACCCAAATATGATCCATCTGCGGCAGAGTTAGTCAGTCAGTTTAGTTGAGAGTTTGTGATGAGTAGATGCTTTCCAGCTGACCTTATGGTTCTAGATCTGACTGTGTGATGTCATTCTAGGGCGGATTGGCTAGCTACTCATAGTACTACCTGTGTCTGCAGAGACAAGGTAGGAGAGTTCAGAGCTCAGGATGGATCAGAGGTAGTCCTTGGAGGGGACAGAGTATAGGTGCCTAGAGGTTTGATGTCATCCCATCAGGCTCAAAGTTTGCTCAGGAAAGGTTGTCAGAGGGTTCCAGCTCTTGTGAGCAAGTTTAGGAGTCAGATCAGGGAATCAGTCTCATTGCCCATTGCTAGTGAGTTCTAGATGTTTCCCAGACGAGCTGTCAGGTTTTCCATCTGTCATGGAGTTCGAGTTTGGAGTAGGAGTGGTATCTGGACGCGGAACCATTTCTTTCCTTCCCCTACAGAATGGCACTTGCAGAGAAAGGTAGTAGGTAGTCTAGTGGAGAGGCGTGGTAGATAAGGGTTTTATCCGACTTAGTACCTCACCCTGGAATGTTCCTGTGTTGTTGTGGGAAACGAAGGATGGATCCTTGCGACTTTGTTATGACTGTACACAGTTACCAGGGTCACTACTAAGGCCAGGTATTCCTAGTGAGGATTGATGATCTATTCGAACAGCTAGTAGATGCTGGTTGTGGTTTTAGTGTGATCAGAAATTTGGGTACTACCTGTTGAGAGTTAGAAAGTGAAAAGTTAGAAGAGAGGTCAGTTGAAAAAGAGAGGAATAAGGATCAGAGTGCGCAGCGGAAGCTGTGGAGTTCAGGAGAAGGTTAGGGTGTTGATTATGGAATTAGTGTCAGATCTAAGTAAGGTTCCTAAGTAATCAGAAGGAGAGAGCTGTAATACCCGGCTAGAGTCAGACATCGGAATTCCTACCGTCTGGTGGAATGTGAGGATGTCAGAGGTCTCTGGAAGGGTAAGAGAAAGTTTTCGAAAATGTTTTCAAGTGTTTTAAAGGGTTAGAATGGAAAAGGATTGAGTTTTGAAGAGAAAAGGCCAATGAGGCATTTTGCCATGTTCGGCCGCCGAAGGTAAAGTTCGGCCGCCGAAGGTAAAGTTCGGCCGCCGAAAGTGCCCAATGTTCAGCCCCCGAAGTTCAAGTTCGGCCCCCGAATGTTGCATGGTTTTGCATGCGATTCGGCAGCCGAAGTTGAGTTGGTCAGCCAGCTATTGTGCACTCCTCCGTTGGTGAAATGGCCAGGTGTTGGTTTGGCATCACAGACAGAGGATTAGGCCACGTCTCTCATGACTCATCTGCAGGGTTTTATCACCCCATGCACAGGTTTGGCGTCTTTCAAGTGATTTTGAAGGTTTTGGGTCAAAAGGAGAGGTTTGTTGGTTTGAAACTTGTAAAGAGGTGTTGGTCCATAGATCAGCTTTCAGGTTGTTCCTCTTCTGGTTTCAGAAGGTAAGGGAAGGTTTTGAACTTCTTTTACTGATTTATAAAGCTTTTAAAGAGATTAAGGGTAGAGTTGCATATATAGGTTTTAATGGTGTAAGCATGATGATGTGTATGTTTGTTGTTTGTGTTGGGGTTGTTAGGTAGTTTTAGACCCCTTTTAGTATATACTTAAGTATATGTGAGTTGTGAGAGTGAGAAGTGGATGAAGGAGGGAGGTTGCCGTCGGGGCTGAGTTCTGGATGAACTCAGGTTCGGCAGCCGAAGGAGGATTCAACCGCCAAACATGCCAGACTTTCGTCTCTGGAGGAGACATTCGGCCGCCGAAGGTGCTGCCGAAGGTGCCCTGTCTAGCCTTCCTTTGCTTGTTTTGCATGCATGTTTTGAGATGTTCTAGCGGGGTTTTGGGGAATTGTTTATCAGTTACATAGAGTATGTTTGGTGCCTCATTTGCGTCCTCCATTGTAGGATTGGTCCCGAGGAACCGAGGTGTTTAGCAGTCGTAGCTGGTGCAGAGTTAGAGGTAGCCCAGAGTTAGCCAAGCAGTGGCTACAAGTGAGTGGAACTAAACTTACTATTTTATCGTGAGAAATGACACGATTCTAGCATGATCCATGCATCATAAACTGCCATGTTGTGTATTAGGTTGTGTTGCATTAGAATTCACGAATATGATGCATTGCATAAGATGTTGTTCCTGTGGATGAATGTTGGATGATCCTTAGCCCTTACTAGAGAGCAGATACAGATACAGAGTTATGGCATGAGATAGCCATACCAGGTCGCCCCTAGATAGGCCAGGTCGCTCCTGGTACTATAGTCAGAGCAGAGTTAAGTGTAGACCAGGTGATGACATAGTCTCCTTGGCACAGTTAGTCATGTTATGATATCAGAGCAGAGATAAGAGTAGACCAGGTGATGACATAGTCTCCTTGGCACAGTTGGTCCTATATACCATGTAATTGAGGGCTATTGGTGACAAATTCATCCTTACGATGATATGTTTGTGATGTGATGCATTTCATGAGAGCATGTAATGAATGAACTGTTTTTATTGTTCCTCCTCACTGGGCTCTAGAGCTCATCCCACTCCCTTAACCCCAGTTTTGCAGGATCTGAGATAGCTATGGGAAGGCAGAGTCGGCAAGAGTACAGAGGAAAGTTATGCATGAATGTATGTTGTCATAGCATTTTGGACATGATGTAATTAAAAGCTTAGTTGTAATGTAATGTATAGATATGTACTGTCATATACTGGATAGACTTGTGCTTTCCCTAGTGTCCTTGCTGTCGTGTGGTGTATGATTAATCCCTTGGTACATGAATCCTGTTTTACGTTTCTTGATGAGAAATGTGTGTATTAGGCTTAATGTATGGCTTTGATGTGATACCAGTGGGATGTGTTACAGATTCAAAGGGTTTCAATCCCTTGACCCACAGCAGATAGTGGTCCCTGGTATAGGCCCTGAGGGCCATTTTAGATTGGCATATCTGAGTAGCAGTAGTTAAGCCTACAGAGTTTTACAGGATTTTTGAGTATTTTTTTGTTTCATGTATGGGATTTATCAGGTACACAGAGAATATAGTCGGCTTGCTACGGGTCCCGGCGGCCTTAAACCGATCTGGATCCTAGTGCCAGTGATGGTTCGGACCGTTACAAAGGGGTACCGGTTTCCGGGTCGTTACAGATTGGTATCAGAGCATAGGGCCTCATGAGTACGATGTGTTGAGCAAAGATGCTCAAGGACTAGAGATATCCCACATCGGAAAGAGGTGTTGTCTGGTATAGGAGGGGAAGCACAATAGGTAAAATCATGTCCACTAGGATAGGATGTGGAGTCCTGTCTTGCATGCTGCTGTGAAATGCCATGATGAGATGATGCATGTGCATTATTGATATGTTTGATATGTGCTGAGAATTCATGTGTTCTCACATGGATCATTTGATGTTTTGTGATGTTGTGCTTTTCAGAGGCAGGATGAGAGGAACTCGTCGATCTGCTAGATTGACTGGAGCTCCGCCGGAGAATGAGGGCAGGGATGCCCATCTCCCTATTCTGCAAAGGGCAACATTAGATAGTGTAAGCAGAGAAGGTACATCAAGGGACCCTAGAAGGTCTGGTGATGAGAGTAGAAGGGGAGTTGTTCAGAGTGGTATGTCAGGGTTTATGAGAGAACTAGAGGAGGATGAGCAGAGCAGAGATGGTAGCTTTGGCAGGAGTAGGTTAGGAGGAGATATGGGTGAGTCTCAAGGAGGCACTCAAGCCTCGAGATTTGTTCCACCTCAGTATCCACCCTACCCGTGGGGGACAGAGTACTTGAGGAGAGGTACATCAGAGTTTCCTAGGTATAACCCATATCCCACCTTGATGCCCTATCCTTCCTTTTACCCGTCATATCCACAGTATCCCATGTTCCCACCCTTCTTTTGTTACCCAGGTTCAGTAATCCCTAACCCAGGGCAAGTTGCACCTCCTCCACCATCAGTAGAACCAGTAGCCCCAGTTGTCCAAACACCTAAGCCTAGTTCACCTGGAGGAAGTAAGGGAAAGATGACAGACTATTTGAGGTTGGATGTTCCCAAATTTGAGACAAGTGATGACCCTGTTGAGTATCTTATAACGGTCAAGATGATAACTGACGAGTTGGGAGCCAGTGAGAGTAGAGCTATTCAGATGGCAGGGGTCACATTGAAATGTGAAAAGGCAAGGGAATGGTTCAACCAGTATGTGAATCCGAGGGTAGAAAGCTTATCCTGGGAGCAATTTGCTACAGAGTTTACAGGATGGGCTTGTCCAGAGAGCTCAAGGGAGCGTAAAGAGAGTGAATGTGAGCAGCTAGAGTAGACAGAAAACATGAGTGTAGAAACTTACCCAGAAAACAGTGATTGTTTCCCTTTGGGTGAGGCTGCTGCAAAGAATAAAAAGAAAGTGAGAGGCCTGAAAGGGTCAAAGAAAAGAGAGTTCTGGAACAGGGTAAAGTTTGGAATGGGTTTTCGCGAGGGTTCGAGTTCTGGTTGGGATAGTTCTAGCTATGCGAGGTGCGGTAGGAGGCACAAAGGAGTCTGTCGGGCTGGGACAACAGCATGTTTCAGGTGCGGACAGGAGGGGCACATGGCACGATAGTGTCCCACTACGATCGTGTCAGCACAGTTCCCATAGACATCCTCAGATACTCTAATTCCACTAGAAGCTCCAGCCTCGGTACAGGGCAGAGGTAGAGAAAGAGGGGTAGTCCCTTCTTCAGGAGGTTCCTTAAGTGGAAGTCCGTTAGATCCGGCTCGGATTTTCACCCAGGTTCAGCCAGAGACAGACACACCGAACACAGTGGTACCAGGTACGCTCACTTTTGAGTGTTCTGATGTGTATGTTTTTCTGGACACTAGTAGAATATCAGTTGATGTTAGTAAAGTGTAGTAGAGTTAGATGGTCAGAGATAAAGGTTCAGAGATGAGTGAGTCGTTAAAGGTTAGTGAGCCAGGAAAGAGTTCGAGAGCTATAACCGTGGATTTTATAAATCCAGGTAGAGAGAGAGTGATCTCTCATCTCTGAGTATAGACCTTAAGTTTACAAAATCAAGAGTAAGACATAGAAGAGTAAGAAATAGAATAAAAGTAAGGAAGAGAAAAGGAAGCGAAGAGAAGAGTAAATGAAGTAGAATAGAGCAGAGAAAGAACAGAATAGAATACATGTAAAGTAAGTATAAGTACAGAAAAAGATTTCAGGTTAGTCTGGGATTAGGTGGCGATTGAGCTCTGATTCAGATAGTTCTGGATACGTGAGGCGTGGAGTGTACACAAAAGTAGTCTGTTGATATGGGACTACGGCATGTATAGATGCGAGCAGGAAGGACTCATGTTGTGTGAGTGTCCTACTGCAGCCCTGATTGGCACAGTCCCAGCAGATGACTTCTAGTAGTGTGTCTCAGTCCGTAGCTCTAGCCATGTTGTAGGACAGTGGTTGAGGCAAGAGGAGAGAGTTATCCTTTTCTTTAGTCGGTTCCCAAGGGAAGATTCGTTAGCTTTAGCCTGGATCTTCATCCTGACTCAGTCAGAGGCTAACACATCGAACACGGTGACGTCAGATACATTCACTTGAGGGTGTTCAGATGTGTAGGTTTTAGTGGACCCTGATATTTCTTTCCCTGTTGTTTTGAGAGCCGTAGATAGAGGGGGGTTTGATAACTTCTGGGCGTTCTCTTTGGGTCAGTGGGCCCAAAAGTGATCCATCTGAGGCAGAGTCAGTAAGTCAGTACAGGTCAGAGTTCGTTGTGAGTAGATGCGATGCAGCTGACCTTATGGTTCTAGAGTTGACTATGTGATGTCATTCTAGGGCGGATTGGCTAGCTACTTATAGTATTACCTGTGTCTGCAGAGACAGGGTAAGAGAGTATAGAATGTACGATGGATCAGAGGTAGTCCTTCGGGGGGACAGTATAGTATACCCAGAAGTTTGATATCAGCCCTACAGGCTCGTGAAGTCTTTAGGAAAGGTAGTCAGGGGTTTTCTTGCTCTTGTTCGAGAGCATAATAGTCAGGTTAGGGAACCAGCCTCAGTACCCATAATCAGAAAGAGAGAAAGAGTTATATGTATTATCCCAGACAAGCTAACAGGGTTACCATTGGTAAAACAATATAGAGTCTGAAAGTTAAGTGAGGATGGAGATTAGACTCATCTTCACCTCTTCTTTTGAAATGGTACCTGTAACATGTAAGAGTTAGAAAAGCAGTTGCACGAGTGAGAGAGAGATAGTAAAGTAGTTGTGAACTTGGTAGATAAGGATTCTATCCGACTTAGTACTACACCCTGGAGTGTTCCAGTGTCGTTGTGAGAAACGAAGGATGAAACCTTGAGATTTTGTCACAACTGTGAATAGTTGCACAAAATCACTACCAAGGGCAGGTGTTCCCATGCAGAATGGATGATCTAGTAGAAGCTGGTTGATTTCCATAATAGATCTGAGTTAGGAACGATATGTCGAAAGTTAGAGAAAAGTCAGTTTAGCAGTTGAGTAGAGATGAGATCTTTATTATAGTGAAGAGTCTAGGTAAGGGGTAAAATTGCTCAGCGACTCTGAGTATACAAGACAGTAGCTACTGGGTGAGGCAGATGAGATGTTAGCTGCCCTCAGTCAGAAATCGCTTATCAGTTTATCCTATCGAAACAGATAGCTAGAGAGCTAGAGAGCTAGAGAGCTAGAGATAGTCCAGTGTAGTTAGAAGGGATCAAAAGAGAAGAAGCCAGTATAGTAAAGAAGAAGAAAGGCGGGCAAGGATCAGAGTGCGCAGCAAAAGCGTAGAATAGTTCAGAAAAATAGAGAAGCATGCCCATTCTCTACTACGTGTTGTAGATTGTAAGAGAACACGACATAGAGGCCAAGTTCTGTAATCTGAGTTTGAGTTCGGGACATGTTTGTGTGACTCGTGATGTGTCACCATACGCATTCTGACGAAAGTGGCGAGAGAGAAAGCTATAGCCAAGTCATCTAGCATTTCCTTCGAGTTATTGCTCCTCTGACCAGGTTGAGTAAAGAGAAGCAAAGGTTAGTGTAACCAGAGTAGTGTGAACAACGCTGAAGAGCCAAAGAGAAAGGAAAGTCAGTAGTCAGATGAAAGAGTCAAGTCGGTTGTGTACAGGCAGGAGTGGTAAACAATCAGTGTCGAGTGTGGACACAGATTAAGCAGTTAAGGGTCAGCAGAGTCAGAAAGTATAGAAACCCGGGAGTGTTTACTCCAGTGGTCTCTGTGTCTCTTCTCAGAGGAAGGTGTTAAGCTTTCCTTAAGTGCTTGCTTGCATGTATGTTTATTATTGTTTTAAACATTTGAGGACGAATGTTCTTAAAGGGGGGGAAGAATATAATACCCGGCTAGAGTCAGACATCGGAATTCCTACCGTCCGGTGGAATGTGAGATTATTATTAATTATATTAATGGGCTTTGGGCTTTTAGCCCATTAATATGTCGTAGCACATTAATAACGTTCTTTTGTGTGTGACCCAATAGGCTCACATTAATTGGCAATAGGCCCAGTCCCACAAGGCCCATAAGTCATAAGTGGCCTCTAGCAAGACATTATGACTACCCAACTAATATGAGAATCAATAGTCCGATAAAGCCTAATAAATAGAACATGTATTAATCCCTTTGTCACACAATATCTAGTTTGAACATAAGTCATGGTCAATGTCAAACTTATAATGTTCAAACTTATGATTTCTCGATCTCTAAGTAGACTGATAAATTCAAATGATATTGATCACACTATCAATTCATTTGAGCACGGCCATGCATTTCTCAGTCTCACTTATCGAGGGGCCTAGAAGATATCTCTCTCAAAGAGAGGGACAAATCCTATCTTGATTGTTCAATATCCTCTATATAATTTCTATTATACTCAATCATAACCTTTATGATTGTCCGATTAAAGACAATATTTGGTTATGTCAAAACATAATAGTCCTTATGTTGGAAACTATGACAATCTCAAGTCAAATGATTAAGACATAACTACTTTGAGATTCACTTATGACAATAACCCATGTAGTGATCTCAATGCGGGTCCATCCAATACTTTGTTCTCTAACAAGTATCTATGATTATTGAATTATATCAACATATACATAATCATCTTATGATTATCAATCAATAATCATACTAGCTATATTTTATTATTATCAACATAATAATAAGTAACCAGGGATGATAATCATTATTATGTAACATGCAAACAAATAATAATGATGATAAAAATATCTAATATTAATAACCAAAACGACATACAAAAAGGTCCAAGATAATGGCCTAGGGCAAATACACTAACAATCTCCCACTTGCACTAGGCCTAATCATACAAGTATCTAATACCCATAGACCTAGTGTGTTGATCATGCTTGACCTGTGGAAAGAGGCTTGGTCAGTGGATCTGCAATGTTGTCATTTGTGTCTACTTTGCATATTTTGATATCTCCTCTATCAATGATCTCTCGAATAAGGTGATATCGCTTGAGTATGTGTTTAGATCTCTGATGAGATCTAGGCTCCTTTGCCTGTGCTATGGCACCATTGTTATCACAATAAAGGTCCATAGGATTTGCAATGCTGGGAACCACTCCGAACTCTGTGATGAATTTCTTCAACCAAACTGCCTCTTTAGCTGCATTTGATGCTGCTATATACTCAGCTTCTGTTGTAGAATCTGCTACAGTGCTCTACTTGGAACTTTTCTAGCTAACAGCTCCACCATTTAAAGTGAATACGAATCCTGACTACGATCTGAAGTCATCTATGTCGGTTTGGAAACTAGCATCTGTGTAACCATTTACAACTAGCTCTTCTTCCAAACCTCCATAAACTAGGAATGCATCCTTAGTCCTTCTAAGGTACTTTAGGATATTCTTAATGGCTGTCCAGTGACTTGCACCGGGGTCTGCCTGATATTTGCTTGTTGTGCTTAATGCATATGAGACGTCTGGTCTAGTACATAACATGGCATACATGATAGATCCAATAGCAGAAGCATAAGGAATCTTATTCATTCGTTCTCGCTCATCAGATATCATAGGATATTGATTCTTGCTGAGATGAATACCATGAGACATGGGCAAAAATCCTCTTTTAGAATCTTGCATGCTGAACCTTTTCCGCACCTTGTCAATATAAGTACTTTGACTCAGACTGATTATCCTCTTGGATCTATCCCTATAGATCTTAACACCAAGGATATACGCAGCCTCACCTAAGTCTTTCATTGAAAAAGAATTCTCTAACCAAGTCTTAACCTTTTGTAAGGTAGGGATATCATTTCCAATGAGTAATATGCCATCCACATATAGGACTAGAAACACAATTGCACTCCCACTAACCATCTTGTAAACACAAGGTTCATCTTCATTCTTGATGAATCCAAAATCCCTGACTGTCTCATCAAAATGAAGATTCCAGCTTCGAGAGGCTTGCTTCAATCCATAAATGGATCTTTGAAGCTTGCAAATCTTTCCAGAATTCTCAGGGATTACACATCCTCAAGCAAGTTTCCATTAAGGAAAGCTGTTTTGACATCCATTTGCCATATCTCGTAATCATAGTACGCAGCAATGGCAATGAGAATTCTAACCGACTTAAGCATTGCAACTGGTGAAAAGGTCTCATTATAGTCTATACCATGAGTTTATTTGAAACCTTTCGCGACAAGCCTTGCTTTATAGGTATGCACATTTCCATCCATATCAGTTTTCTTCTTGAAAACCCATTTGCAACTAATGGTCTTAACACCCTCAGGGGGATCAATTAATGACCAAACTCGATTGTCATACATGGATTGCATTTTAGATTTCATGGCAGAAAGCCATTTCTCAGAATCTGGACCTAAAATAGCCTCTTGATAGGTAGTAGGCTCATCTTGATCAATGAGCAAAAGTTCACGACTATCAGTCATGAGAAATCCGTATCTCTCAGGCTGATGACGTGTCCTATCAGATCTGCGTGGGATTTGTGTCACCCTTTCAGTTTCCACAACTGTTTGTGGTTCTACTGGCGGTTCAATGCTCTCTTGTGGTGCTTGAGTTTCCTCAAGTCGCACTGTACTCCCACTGAATCTGTGAGAGATAAATTCCTTTTCCAAGAATGTACCATTTTGAGCAACAAACACTTTGTTCTCTGAGGGAATATAGAAATAGTATCCTTTGGTTTCCTTAGGATACCCCACAAGATTGCATGACTCGTGGTTGTCGAAGCCGGTGAAAAATAACCTCTACGGTTATCAACAATTTTACAACTGCAGATAGTGGTAAAGGATCGAATCCACAGAGAATTGAATACTTATCTATTTTTCTCAACAAGATCAAGAGATTCTACTGAAAGCACAACTGAAAGCAAGTAACTGAAAGCAGAATAAAAGTAAAGTGCAATAAAGTAAAAAGGGGGGTTTTGAGAATGATTTGACTAACAACTATTGAAAGCAATTAAAACAGCAAGTAACTAAAATAGAAGAGGAAATCAATATGAGAAAGGTCTAGTTGAAGATATGGATCCACCTTGGTTGCTTGGATTGATCATTGAAACTTATGTTCTCTTAATTGGTTCAATAGATTAGTTATGGGGATGGAAAACGCTTCTCACCACCATGTCTCTCCTTATGATTAAATCAATTAGGGAACGTCCTCTAATCAATTACTAATTAACAAATTGCCAAGGAACGTCCTTGGGCCTTAGGCATCAAAATAATTGTCAATTGCATGAAGAAATAGAGAGATCCAATCCTAGCTACTCCAAACGCATGAAGATGATGCTAAATCACACAATTCCTTAGTTTTTACACCAAGTGTTCTTAGGTCAGAATATTTCCAGCAATTACGAACTAAAAAATATCCCAACTAACAATCAATTAACTTTGCAATCAAGAATCAAATGGCCAATTTGATCAAAACAACAAAGCAATCTTAGATTTAAGCACACAATTGCATGAATATTGAACAAACCAAAAGACAAATAGTTTATGTTCAGATCTTACAATCCATAAAACAACCTTAGTTTCAACCAATCTTCAACTAGGATTAAGAGTTTCAGCCACTCATGGCTGAACCAAAACAGAAAATAGAAGAGAAGGGAGGGAGGAGGTGAACCGGCGGTGGCAAAGGTGGAGGTGGAGCGGCGGCCGAATCTTTGAGAAGTTGGGAGATTGAATTCTGCCTCTCTTGTGTTCTTGGAGGCTTTTTATATGTCTTGAGAGGCTGCCTAGGGTTCTATGGCAGTCCATGAGTCTTTTAGAGGCTGTCCAAAGTGCTTTTGGTCCCATATGTGCCTTCTATGTGCATGTGTGAAGGCAAAAACGTGAAGCATATCTTGAATTGCAAGGGATGGGCTCTTTGGTCTTTTAATTGCTGCCCAAGGTCTTCAAGATACTGCCCAAGTGTGTTCAAGTTGTTGTCCAAGGTGCCTCTTCACATTCCCTTGCCGCCCATTCACCATTAAGGAAGGTAGAGCCTCCTTGATAGAGCATAATTTAGTCCATTTTATATTAATATTATTAATGAATATTTACACGATTTCTGCTTAATTTATTGCTTTTAATATTATTTTGTAGAAAATGATATAAAAGGACAATTTGGAGAAAATCCCCCTAAAACTGCCTTATTTGGAGTAAAAGAGAGTAAGCCTGCCAAGTTGGATTCAAGTCAAGCTAAATGAGAGGAAAATATTTTGAAGCTTAAATATTCACGCACTTAGATAGCCCAAACTCATGCAAAAGAGGCCACGGACAGCCCATTCCGCCAACACGCTTGGCCCAAAGCCATTTAAGCACTTGGACAGCCCACTTCACATGGGCCAAGCACACTCACGCCCGCCACTCACGCTCCCGCTTCAACGCCATTCCCTCCAGTGGACCAAGCCCCGCCAAGCGCATCATCATATTCACACACATGGCCCGCCTCCACCTTGCACTCATGGCCTTCACCATTCACTTCACATGGACCATGGGCCCGCTTCAACATTCTTCCACCATGGCCCGCGCTTCACCACTCCCTTCACGCGGATCAAGGCCGCACCAACCACTTGCAACATGGCCCACACCACTCACGCACACCACAGCCCACACCTGCACCTTCACTTGCACATGGCCCAACAAGGCGTTTCCATTCCGCCACACACATGGACAGCCTATGACCAAGCACCTCACATGTGGCCAGCACTCCAAACTCACGGACGCAGCCCACTCTCGCGGAGACTCACCGCACGTGGCCAGAAATACCAAAATAGGACGCACCTCTGCACTTATAAAAAGAGCTCTTCAGTGGACAGACAATTCCAATTCTAATTCGGCAATTTCGCAGTCCGGCGCAAGGTAGAAGTTCTTCGGTTCTTTCCTTCCTTTCCCTTTTTATTTTTATTTTTTTCTGTTTTTAATTCAGCCAATGAGTGGCTGAATTTCTTTCATCTAGTTGAATATTGGTTGAAGTTTTAGTTGTTTAATGGGTTGTGAGACTTGATCAAATATTATTTAATTTTTAGGAGTTTAATATTCATGCAATTTCATACTTAATTTTTATATTATTTTGTTATTAAGATCTACATTGATTTTTAATTGCAAAATAATTATTTGTTAGTTTGAATAATTTAAGTCCGTAATTGCTTATATTATTCTTACATGAGAACACTTGGGATAAAACCCAAGGAAATTGTATGATCTAGTGTTATCTCTATACATTTGGATAGCTAGGATTGGATCTCTCTATTTCTTAATGCAATTGACAATTGTTTTGATGCCTGAGGCCCAAAGACGTTCCTTGGCAATTTGTTAATTAGTAATTAATTAGAGGACGTTCCCTAATTGGTTTAATCATAAGGAGAGATAATGGTGGTGAGAAGCGTCTTCCATCTCCATAACTAATCTATTGAATCAACCCAAAAGAACAAGTGTCTGTGATCAATCCCAACAACTAAAGTGGATCCAATACTTCAACTAGAACTTTTTCATTATTGATTACTCTTTATTTTATTATTTACTTTCTATTATTATTCTCATTATTAGTTACTACAATCAATTTCAAACTCCCCTGTTATTTTGTTGACAGTTTTTTATCCCAATTTTCAGTTTATCTCATTTAATCCCACTTTCAGTTTTTATCTCATTTTTAGTTTATTGTTGTTCCAGTTTATTTTCTTGGTCATAAAAAAAGAAATAGGTGAGTTCTCAATTTCCTGTGGATTCGATCCTTTCACCACTATCTGCAGTTGTAAATTGTTGATAACCAGAAAGGTTATTTTTGACCGGCTTCGACAACCGCGAGTCAAACATTGGCACCGTTGCCGGGGAATTGATTTAACTTATTTGTTTTTCTTTCAGGACCTGATTTGTAACCCAAAGAACACCTCATCGCAGATCTGAAAAAAAAAAAAGAGTGAAGATCACTTTTGCACAGGAGCACCTTCTGCAACACATTCGGCCGCCGAACATCATCCTCATTCGGCCGCCGAACATCTCACCAAGGCACAGTCACCATCGCATATCTGAATCATGGATGAGGTAAATAGATATGATTTTTGTTTACTGACATCTTTTATGAAAGAATTTGCCATAAGACTAGTTCAACAGGTTCAAGCATCCCAGCCACCAAGGCCATGTAGGATCTGTGGATATGTGGGACACCAACTGATCAATGTTCTACACTTTATCAGTATGACCAACCAGTGCATGCGTTTGAAATATTCAATAGTCAGGCTAGACATGCATATGGAGGATTCTATGAACAGCCAAGACATGATCAATACTATAACACATACAATCCAAGTTGGGGAGACTATCCAAACTTCAGTTATGCAGAGGCTAACAACTACCAGAATTATCAAGGATATCAAGTCCAACTAGCACCTCCAAATTCCACCCAGCACCTTGAAAAGATGATGGAGTCCATGGTAAGTGCTTTACAAAACCTCGAACAGCGGATTGCCACCGCAGAAAATGCAAACATGTTGAGAAGGGAGGAAGAGTTTCAAGATGATGAGGAAGATGATGAAAGTTCGCAAGTTCAAAAACAAGCTGCTGAAGAGAAACAACCAGAAAACTGTTTGTCCAAACAAACTGGTCAAACAGAACCTGTTGTTGATTTAGATGTCATTGATTATTTGAGCAAAGATGTTTTTTATATGAATCAAGATGATATTCTGAACAATAATCTTTGCAGGGAAGAGAGCCAGAAAGAGCCAGAACTGAAAGAAACTGATTGTTGCATCCAACAGGTGGACTGCAAACATGCGCAGAACAAAGGAGAGCCAATCGCACCTCTTCAGATCAGCCTTGCGCAGACTGAAACCACCACCTTTCGGCCGCCGAACTCCACCACCTTTTGGCCGCCGAACCTCTCACCACAGCTTCCATCGCATAAAACCCCTTCCAGTCATCCCTTTTAGGTAAATCTTGCGCAGAAGTAGCAATCTGAAACTCCTTTCAGCCTTCCAACGCAAACAACCCTTGCTCACAAGGAATAAGTGGAAGTCCAAGCACCTAAACCAAAGGATCATGCAGACCAATGCCTTCCCAAACCTCCGGATAAGGTAGAGTTTGTTTTGCTAGATTTTAGTACTAAATTGCAGCTAGCCATGGAGAAATATGAATTAAAGTTGGAAGTGCTCAAAAATGCAAACATAAGGACTAGAGACACACCTCATCTGAAAGAGGAAGGGCTAATTATGTTACTTCATGAGTACATGGAAAAAATAGGATGGGTTATGACCAAATCAAAAGGAGTGCTACACTTTTTGCTCAATGCAGTTGGGACTCTTTTTCCTTCCCCAATTACTTGAGCCTTGATCAAGTGGATCGCACCATGCACACCACACCCAGGGGAGTACTCAGTTTCTTTTGCATTTTAATATTTTCCATACATTGAGGACAATGCATGATTTAGGTGTGGGGGTGCATAATTCTGGATTTTTAATTTTTGCTTTAATTTTCAGTTTGAATTTTTATTTTCATTTTCAGTGTGATTTTTTTCAATTTTTAGTTTATGCTTTCAATAAAACACACACAACCACAACCTTCTTCTTCTTTTTGATTTGCTCTACTCAAACTGATAAACTATGTTGATGAGTTTTTCTTTCCATGACCCCATTGATGTGATGACTCTTTAAACTTATGTTGAATCAATTGTAGTGAGTTATATTCATATTTGGAAATTGCCTTTTGAATTGAATCTTTGAGTTTGCCATGGTAAAAAATATATTGATGACACTCATTAGAGAGAATAAATTGAAAATTATGTGAATGAACTTAACATGACTTGATTTAGCAATTGGTGTTGATTTGCCCAAATCATTGAGAGAAAGAAATTCACAAAGGCTTAGACTTCAAAAGCACAAATTGAAAACTGTTCCAATGGTCAAAAGACTATGAACAGAGCTAGTAGCCACTTGGACAGGTGACCAACTGAGTAACTGGGGGTGGGTATCACAAATATGTACCTTCACGTCAAAAGGTTGGTGACTTGTTCAAGCAAAATTAAAAGTGCAAAAAGCTGAATAAAGTACTTCAAGGTAAGGGCAAGTCACTCTGAAAGCTAGAAAAAGTCTTATCTGAACAAATAATATGTGCATGTATGATCTCTCTTGAGTAAAAGAAATCCTAGCCATGGTAAGCAAAGGGAAATAAGGAAAGAAGGTGAGTAATCTTCATGCATATATTCTTCACTGCAATGATTCAAAATAGGAGTCTAGAGTAAGAGTTTAAGTGGAAATAAGGATCTAGAGTAAGAAAGCTTGTTTAACTATGTTTATTTGCTTGAGGACAAGCAAAAGGCAAGGTGTGGGGGTATTTGATAGAGCATAATTTAGTCCATTTTATATTAATATTATTGATGAATATTTACACGATTTCTGCTTAATTTATTGCTTTTAATATTATTTTGCAGAAAATGGTATAAAAGGACAATTTGGAGAAAATCCCCCCTAAAACTGCCTTATTTGGAGCAAAAGAGAGTAAGCCTGCCAAGTTGGATTCAAGTCAAGCTAAATGAGAGGAAAATATTTTGAAGCTTAAATATTCACGCACTTGGACAGTCCAAACTCACGCAAAAAAGGCCACGGACAGCCCATTCCGCCAACACGCTTGGGCCAAAGCCATTCAAGCACTTGGACAGCCCACTTCAAATGGGCCAAGTACACTCACGCCCGCCACTCACGCTCCTGCTTCAACGCCATTCCCTCCAGTGGACCAAGTGGACCAAGCCCCGCCAAGCGCATCATCATATTCACGCACATGGCCCGCCTCCACCTTGCACTCATGGCCTTCACCATTCACTTCACATGGACCATGGGCCCGCTTCAACATTCTTCCACCATGGCCCGCGCTTCACCACTCCCTTCACGCGGATCAAGGCTGCACCAACCACTTGCAACATGGCCCACACCACTCACGCACACCACAGCCCACACCTGCACCTTCACTTGCACATGGCCCACCAAGGCGTTTCCATTCCGCCACACACATGGACAGCCCATGACCAAGCACCTCACATGTGGCCAGCACTCCAAACTCACGGACGCAGCCCACTCTCGCGCAGACTCACTGCACGTGGCCAGAAATTCCAAAATAGGACGCACCTCTGCACTTATAAAAAGAGCTCTTCAGTGGACAGACAATTCCAATTCTAATTCAGCAATTCCGCAGTCCGGCACAAGGCAGAAGTTCTTCGGTTCTTTCCTTCCTTTCCCTTTTTATTTTTATTTTTTTCTGTTTTTAATTCAGCCAACGAGTGGCTGAATTTCTTTCATCTAGTTGAATATTGGTTGAAGTTTTGGTTGTTTAATAGGTTGTGAGACTTGATCAAATATTATTTAATTTTTGGGAGTTTAATATTCATGCAATTTCATACTTAATTTTTATATTATTTTGTTATTGAGATCTACGTTGATTTTTAATTGCAAAATAATTATTTGTTAGTTTGAATAATTTAAATCCTTGCTTAGATTATTTTTACATGAGAATACTTGGGATAAAACCCAAGAAAATTGTATGATCTAGCGTTATCTCCATACGTTTGGGTAGCTAGGATTGGATCTCTCTATTTCTTAATGCAATTGACAATTGTTTTGATGCCTGAGGTCCAAGGACGTTCCTTGGCAATTTGTTAATTAGTAATTAATTAGAGGACGTTCCCTAATTGGTTTAATCATAAGGAGAGATAATGGTGGTGAGAAGCGTCTACCATCTCAATAACTAATCTATTGAATCAACCCAAAAGAACAAAGTGTCTGTGATCAATCCCAACAACTAAAGTGGATCCAATACTTCAACTAGAACTTTCTCATTATTGATTACTCTTTATTTTATTATTTGCTTTCTATTATTATTCTCATTATTAGTTACTACAATCAATTTCAAACCCCCCTGTTATTTTGTTGACAGTTTTTTATCCCAATTTTCAATTTATCTCATTTAATCCCACTTTCAGTTTTTATCTCATTTTTAGTTTATTATTGTTCCAGTTTATTTTCTTGGTCATAAAAAGAGAAATAGGTGAGTTCTCAATTCCCTGTGGATTCGATCCTTTCACCACTATCTGCAGTTGTAAATTGTTGATAACCAGAAAGGTTATTTTTGACCGGCTTCGACAACCGCGAGTCACTCCTTTTGCCATTTGAATTTTGAATGTGCAAGGCATGAAGTGGGAAACATGTGATCTTTGGATTTGGCTTCCTCAATAAGCTGGATCTTGAAATCCAAAATCTGAATATGAATCTTGGAGATTTGAATTTCAAAATACTTTCCTCATTTGGCTCTTCATATATGGTAGCTTGAGATATGGCTTCTTCAATAAGGGAAAGGCTAATTGGAGATTTGAAATTTGAATTTCAAATTGCCTTGGCTGAATGTTCTTTCCATATTTACCACTTTCCTTATATACAACTTTCCATATTTAGCTTGACTTGATTTCAACTTGGCAAGCTTGCTCCCTTTTGCTCCAAATAAGGCAGTTTTTAGGGGGATTTTCTCCATAATGTCCTTTTACACCATTTTCTGCAAAACAATGCCAAGAGCACTAAATTAATCAGAAATCATGTAAATAATCATCAATAATATCAAGATAAAAAGGACTAAAATATGCTCTATTAAATACCCCCACACTTAATCTTTTGCTTGTCCTCAAGCAAATAAACATAGGTAAACAAGCTTTCTTTGCTCTAGATCATTATTTCCACTTAAGCTCTTACTCAAGAAACCTATTTTGAATCATTGCAGTGAAGAATATATGCATGAAGATTACTTACATTCTTTCATTGTTTCCCTTTGCTTACCATGGCTAGGATTTATTTTCCTCAAGAGAGACCATACATGCACATTTTTGTTAAGACTTTTTCTAGCTTTCAGAGTGACTTGCCCTTACCTTGAAGTACTTTATTCAGCTTTTTGCACTTTTAATTTTGCTTGAACAAGTCACCAACCTTTTGACGTGAAGGTACATATTTGTGATACCCACCCCCATTTACTCAGTTGGTCACCTGTCCAAGTGGCTACTAGCTCTGTTCATAGTCTTTTGACCATTGGAACAGTTTTCAATTTGTGCCTTTGAAGTCTAAGCCTTTGTGAATTTCTTTCTCTCAATGATTTGGGCAAATCAACACCTATTGCTAAATCAAGTCATTGTAACGACCCCAAAATGGATCGTCACCGGCGCTAGGAGTCAGATCGGCTTAAGGCCGCCAGAACCCGTAGCAAGCCTGCTATATTCTCTGAGTACCTGTAAAATCTCATACATGGTCATACATTTTCTGTGAAAATAAAACTTTTCTCTGGACCAAGACTTAACCTGTGTATGCACTATCTCTGTACTCTGTACCCCTGACTAGAGCTTGCTCTAGATGGGTTAATTCATACCTGTTAAGCCTGGTTGTTTTCACATACTCTGTAAAACAATTATATAAACAGACCATGTATACAAAAGATTGACAACACAAACATAACTAAGTCAAGCACAATTCTAACTTTATACACAACTGTTACATCTCTTTAATATTACATGTCCACAATAGTCTATTACAACACTCTTCTCTCTTCCTGTACTCTGCTGGACTTCCCCTGTACACTGTACACTGAACCTGCAAGACTGGGGTTAAGGGAGTGGGATGAGCTCTATAGCCCAGTGAGTAGAACAGTAAAACAAGTCATTAACACATGATCTTATGGAATGCATCATATCACAGACAAGCCACATCAAGGGTAAACCTGTCACCACATAGTCCCAGTAACTGTTCCGTGCTAGGCCGTAGACTGGAGTCCTGGTCTTCCTGTACTGTATATGTATATGTGTATATAACACCTGTACTTACCATTTGCCAGGGCGTAGACTGGGCACCTGGTCTTTACTATACCTGCCAGGCCGTAGAATGGGGTCCTGGACTTTCCTATACTTGCCAGGCCGTAGAATGGGGTCCTGGACTTCCTGTCTGGAACTATTGGATCATTCAGCATTTACCCACATCAACAAATAAGTATGCAATGCAACATCTTTATGGATTCTAATGCAATCAACCTATTGCATAATCATGGTGCATGAAATATGCTAAAAACAGTCAATGTCTCAATTAAAACGAGTATTAAGTTTAGTTCCACTCACCTTTGGCTATCTGGACTAACTCTGCAGGCTCTATAAACGCTGGAGCAGTACTCACTGCAGCTCTCTCTGGTTCCTCTGGTCTGTGCCTACACATATGGACTCAAATGAGGGACCAAACTAGCTTATAAACAACTCTATTAAACTCCCCAAGAATCCCCTTACACTCACTCAAACATCCATGCAAAACATGCAAAGGAAGACTGGACAGGACACTTTCGGTGGCAGGTTCTGCGGCCGAAAGTCCTCTCCAGAGCCGAAACTCAAGCACCTTCGGCGGCCGAATCTCTACTTTCGGCAGCCGAACCCTTTCGGGGGAAAGTTTCGGGGGCTGAAAGGCACTCCAGAGACGAAAGTCTCTAACCTTCGGCGGCACCTTCGGCGGCCGAAACTCCCCTCCAGAGCCGAAAGTCTAAATGCTCGGGGGCAAGCTTGGGTAGCCGAAGCCACCTCCTCATGGGTTCGACGGCCGAATGTACCTTCGGCTACCGAACCTGAGTTCATCAGCAAGGCATAAACTTGCTCTGCCTCTTGCCAAAATGCTCCAATCTTCCTCAAACTCAACCACCTCAATTCCTCAACATGCATACACCTAAGTATATGCTCAAAGGGGTCAAAAACTACCTAAACACCCCAACAAACAGCAAAGCATAACACATACACCAGCTTTTCTCACAAAATCATCAAAAACTCTCTTTTTACCCTATTCATGCAACTCTCTCCCAAAACCTCATTAAACCTTCATAAAGCATAAAAACAAGTTCAGGATCTTCACTTACCTCTTGAAACCAAGAAGAAGAATGATCCTAACGTGGAGTTTTGGAGCAACTCTCCTTCAAACTCTCCAAACTTCAAAATTCAAGTTTTTAGCTCAAAACCTTCAAAAGAACATAAAAATCAATCAAATCTTTGCACGATTTAATGAAAACATGAAGAAACTCCAAGAAAGAGATGGTCTCACCTCTGAAAAGTGAAAGAAAAGGCGGATGCTTATCCTTCCACCGCTTGAGGGCCTTTTATAGATGGCTGGCCAGACCACCTTCGGCGGCCACACGTGAAACCGAAAGCCATGCATGTTCGGCGGCCGAACTTTCACCTTCGGCGGTCGAACCTGGCTTTTCTTTCTTGGTGCTTTTCTTTCAAACACTTAGTTCCATTTCACTTTAAAACAGGAAAACATACTACATTCCTTTCGAAAAATATAAATCTTACCCTTCTAAAAGATTCCGACATCCTGAATTCCACCGAAAAGTAGAATTCCGACGCCAGACTCTAGCCGGGTATTACATTCTCCCCCCCTTAAGAACATTCGTCCTCGAATGTGCCTCACATAAACAAATAAAAACATAAAAAGGAGGAAAACTAACCTCAAAACAAATATGGATACTGCTGGAGCATCGACTCCCGCGTTTCCCAGGTGCACTCTTCTAGATTATGGTGGTTCCATAGAACTTTCACCATCGAAATTTCCTTGTTCCTTAGCTGCCTGACCTGCGTGTCCAGAATCCGTACTGGCTGCTCTATATAGGTGAGATCTCTAAGAATCTCCACATTAGGCTCACTTAGAACCTGATTCGGATCTGCCATAAACTGCCGTAGCATAGAAACATGAAATACCGGGTGAATTCTCTCCATAGAAACAGGTAAATCCAGCTTATATGACACATTCCCGGTCCTCTGTAAGATCTCAAAGGGTCCAGTGTATCGTGGAGCTAACTTACCCTTTCTTCCGAAACGAACCACTCCTTTCATTGGAGACACCTTCAGCAATACCATACTACCCTCCTGAAACTCTATCTGCTTCCTGCGTACGTCTGCATAGCTTTTCTGTCTGCTCTGAGCTGTTCTGATCCTCTCTCTGATCATAGGCACTGTTCTACTGGTAATCTCTACTAACTCTGGCCCTGCAAGAGCTTTCTCTCCTACCTCTTCCCAGCAAACCGGTGATCTGCACTTCCTCCCATACAAAGCTTCATAAGGAGCCATCCCTATGCTAGCATGATGGCTGTTATTGTAGGCAAACTCCACCAGAGGTAGATACTGCCTCCAAGAACCGCCAAAGTCTAACACACACATTCTAAGCATATCCTCAATGGTCTGGATGGTCCTCTCTGTCTATCCATCAGTCTGTGGATGGAAAACAGTGCTAAAATCTAACCTCGTGCCCATCGCACTCTGTAGACTTCGCCAAAATCTGGAGGTGAACTGAGGTCCTCTGTCTGAAACTATAGACACTGGAACTCCATGTAATCTCACTATCTCATCCAGATATACCTGTGCCAACTTATCCACAGAATAGTTACTCCTAACTGGAATGAAATGAGCAGATTTCGTGAGTCTGTCCACAATCACCCATATAGAGTCTATCCTGTTGGACGCTGCCGGTAAGCCCACTACAAAATCCATAGCTATATTTTCCCATTTCCACTCTGGAATCGGCAGTGGGTTAAGCATTCCAGCCGGCTTCTGATGTTCCAGTTTCACCCTCTGACAAACCTCACAGGCTGTCACGAACTGCGCCACTTCTTTTTTCATGGCTGGCCACCAATATACCCTCTTCAGATCCTGATACATCTTGGTGGCTCCTGGGTGAACACTATACCGCGCATTATGAGCTTCCCTCATAATGTCTTCCTTCAGACTGCTACTAGCTGGTACACAAAGTTGACTCCCATAGCGAAGGATCCCTTTGCCATCAAATCTGAACTCTGCACTGTTGCCTGACTGAACAGTCCTGGCAATTTTCATTAATTCAGGGTCCTCATGCTGTTTCTGAGCTATCTGCTCCAGAAACACTGGTGTCACTCTCATCTGTGCTATCAATGCACCCGTACCAGACAACTCTAGCTGTAACCCTTCCTCAATGAGCTTATAAAGCTCCATTACTACTAGTCTCCGCTCTGCTGCTATATGGGATAAACTGCCTAGTGACTTCCGGCTTAGGGCATCTGCCACAACATTCGCCTTCCCCGGATGATACTGGATCTTACAATCATAATCACTGAGCAATTCTACCCATCTTCTCTGCCTCAAATTCAGCTCTCTCTGGCTCAAGATGTACTGTAAACTCTTGTGATCAGTGAAGATCTCGCATTTAACCCCGTAGAGGTAATGCCTCCACATCTTGAGTGCAAAGATAACTGCTGCTATCTCTAGGTCATGGGTGGGGTAATTCAACTCGTGCTTCTTCAACTGTCTAGAAGCATAAGCAATCACCCTATCACTTTGCATCAAAACACAGCCCAATCCCACTCGAGATGCATCACAAAACACTGTGAAATCCTCGTTACTAATAGGCAGGGCTAACACTGGTGCTGATGTCAATCTCCTCTTGAGCTCCTCAAAGCTCTCTTCACACTGGTCTGACCAGACAAACTTCTGGTTCTTCTGAGTCAGTTTGGTCATAGGAGCAGCTATCTTCGAGAAGTTCTGAACGAACCTCCTATAGTAACCTGCCAGTCCCAAAAAGCTTTTAATCTCAGTCACTGTAGTGGGTCTGGGCCAGTTAGCTACAGCCTCTATCTTCTTGGGGTCTACCTCAATCCCTTCTACTGATACCACGTGTCCCAAGAAGGAAATGCTCCTCAACCAAAACTCACACTTAGAGAACTTGGCATACAAACTATGCTCTCTCAGTGTCTGCAAAACTATCCTCAGATGCTGGGCATGCTCCTCTGCATCTCTGGAATACACTAAGATATCGTCAATGAAAACAATAACAAAGTGATCCAGATACTCGCTGAAAACTCTGTTCATGAGATCCATGAATGCTGCAGGGGCATTAGTCAACCCGAATGGCATCACTAAGAACTCATAATGCCCATATCTGGTCCTGAAAGCTGTCTTTGGCACATCTGCATCTCTGACTCTCAACTGATGATACCCGGATCTCAGATCTATTTTAGAGAAACAACCTGCTCCAGCTAGCTGGTCGAATAGATCATCAATCCTCGGTAAAGGATACCTATTCTTGGTAGTGACCTTGTTCAACTGTCTGTAGTCGATACAAAGTCTGAGGGATCCATCCTTCTTTCTGACAAAGAGCACTAGAGCACCCCAAGGTGAGGTACTAGGGCGGATAAAACCCTTATCTACCAAGTCCTACAACTGCTCTTTTAACTCTTTTAACTCTGCTGGCACCATCCTGTAGGGAGGTATAGAGATAGGTCTGGTATCAGGCAAGAATTCTATTTCAAACTCTATCTCCCTACCAGGTGGTAGTCCTGGAAGGTCGTCTGGGAAAACATCGAGAAACTCTCGGACTACTGGTACTGTGGCTGGTTCCCTAACCTGACTCTCTAGCTCTCTCACATGAGCTAGAAACCCCTGACAACCCCTCCTAAGCAAACGACGAGCCTGAAGGGCTGAAATCATACCTCTGGGTGTACCTCTCATGTCTCCTCTGAAGACACACTCTGACCCATCCTGGTCTTTGAGACTCACTATCTTCGCTCTACAGTCCAAAGTAGCACTATATGTAGATAACCAATCCATCCCTAGAATGACATCAAAATCCGTCAAATCTAGAACCACAAGGTCAGCTGAAAGGTATCTACCCTTTATAAACACTGGACTGAAACGACAGACTGACACTGCCACTGATGGGTCACATTTAGGTCCACTGACCCAGAGAGGATACTCTAACTCAGAACTGATCAACCCCAATCTCTCTATGGCTCTCGAAGCAATAAAGGAATGAGAAGCACCGGGGTCCATCAAAGCATACACATCTGAACACCCAATGATGAGATTACCTGACACCACTGTGTTCGACGTGTTCGCCTCCTCCTGTGTCACAGTGAAAATCCGTGCTGGCGCTACCGGATTTCCACCTCGGGAACCTGCTGCTGAAGTAGAGGCTGCCCCTCTCCCTCTACCTCTGCCACTATTCTGAGGCATGACTGGAGCTGCTGGCCGTACAACTGACTATACCACACTGCCTGAACTCATCTGCTGGGATGGTGCAAATGTCACCTGCGGACAATCCCGAGCAATATGCCCTTCCTGTCCACATCTAAAACAAGCTGTAGATCCCAACCGACAAACTCCTCCATGTGGTTTTCCGCATCTTCTGCATACTGGAGCTGTGCCAGAGCTTGAGCCACTACCTATTCCCAGACCTGACTTCACTTTACTCCAGAACTTACTCTTTGTTCCTTTTGCTCTATCCCATCTCTTGCTGCCTGACGTGCCTGCACTGGGGGTCTTAGAACCCGAAGCCTGTGCCTTTGACTGTTTCTGAATATTGGCACTAGCTTCCATTTTCCTGGCTGCGTCCACTATGGTGTGGAAACTCTCCTTTTCTGCTGGAAGAATCAAGGAAGCATACCTGGGATGCAATCTCATCGTCTATCTCCTTGCCTTCTTCTGATCAGTATCATAGGCTTGACCCACGTACTGAAGCAAATCCAGGAACTTATCTGTAAATGCATCAACACTCATCTCATCTGTCTATCTCAACTGTTCGAACTCTATCACTTTCATCTCCCGAGAACTGTCAGGAAAAGCCCACCCTGCAAACTCATTGGCGAACTCTCCCCATGACATGCTGTCCATTCTGGGTTCCACATAGTTCTTAAACCATTCTCTGGCTTTCTTGCATTTTAATGTGAAACCTGCCATCTCAATGGCTCTCCTATCATCTGCTCCCAATTCACTGGTGATCATCCTAACTGCTCTGAGGTAATCAAATGGATCATCTCCCGTGTTGTATTTAGGAGCATCCAATTTCAAGTACTCCGTCATTTGCACTTTACCTCCAGATGAGCTAGGTTGCGGTATTTGGGCAGCAGGGACTACTGGTTCTGGTGGTGGTATTGGGTCATTTGGCTCTGGGTGTGCTGCACTTGGATGAGTAGGGGAAGATGGATACATCGGATATGGTTGGTAATAAGGAGGATAAGGCATATATGGCATATAAGGAGGATATGGGACAAAACTAGAGTACTCCGACATACTTCCCATCGGATACTCTGGGTTCTGCGGAAAGGCTGGATAGCCAAACCCTGAGGCCTGAGCACCTCCCTGCGACTCTCCCATACCTTCCTCAAATCTGCCTATACCCATGCTGTCATCAGACTGATCAATCTCCATTGCTTCCCTCCTTTCCTCTGATCTTTCTCCCCTAGCTGTTCCCATTCTGCTCTCGTCTACAGACCTTCTAGGGTCTATTGACGTACCTTCCCTGCTAGATCTCTGAGACCTTGCTCTCGGCAATGCAGGAGGATGAGCAGCTGGTCTCTCACTCTCTGATGGGACTCCAGTTAATCGAGCTGATCGACGAGTTCCTCTCATCTTTACTCTCTGGAAAATAACACATAACATAGCACTTTAGCACATAAACAACACATAGCAATAAGGCACATGCATAACTCATGGGATATCACAGATAGGACTCAAGACCCTATCCTAGTGGACATGATTTCCTATTGTGCTTGACCACTTCTACCCTGTATGAGCCCAACACTGTCTCTATAGGTCCGATCATGTGAACCTAGGGCTCTGATACCAATCTGTAACGACCCCAAAATGGACCGTCACCGGCGCTAGGATTCGGGTCGGCTTAAGGCCGCCAGAACCCGTAGCAAGCCTGCTATACTCTCTGTGTACCTGTAAAACTCATACATGATCATACATATCTGTAAAAATAAAAACTCTTTTCTCTGTACCAAGGCTTAACCTGTGCATGCACTATCTCTGTACTCTGTACTCTGTACTCTGTACTCTGTACTCTGTACTCTGTACTCTGTACGCTGTACCCCTGACTAGAGCTTGCTCTAGATGGGTTAACTCATATCTGTTAAGCCTGGTAATAAAACATATATACATATACAGATCATGTACGTAACAAAAGCTTTACAACACAACACAACTAAGTCAAGCACAACTCTAACTTTATACACCACTATTACATCTCGTTAAAATTTACATGTCCACTCTATACTATTACAAGCTCTTTTACTCTTTTTGTACTCTGCTGGACTGTCCTTGTACACTGTACACTGAACCTGCAAAACTGGGGTAAGGGAGTGGGATGAGCTCTATAGCCCAGTGAGTAGAACAGGAAAATATCTCAGTAAAATATGATCTCATGGAATGCACCATAGCACAAACATTCCACATCAAGGTAAACCTGTCACCACATAGTCCCAGTAACTCTGTGCCAGGGCGTAGAATCGAGCACCTGGTCTTCCTGTCATATATGTATATGTGTATATAACACCTCTGTACTTACCATTGCCAGGGCGTAGTCAAAGGCTCCTGGTCTTTACTATATACCTGCCAGGGCGTAGTCAAAGGCTCATGGACTTCTCTATACCTGCCAGGGCGTAGTCAAAGGCTCCTGGACTTCCTGTCTGAGACTATTGGATCATTCAGCATTTACCCACATCAACACATAACTAGGTAATGCAATGCAACATATTCGTGGAGTCTAATGCACATAACCTACTATATACTCATGATGCATGAATGATGCTAAAAGCATTTCATTTCACAATTAAAAGATTAAGTTTAGTTCCACTCACCTCTAGCTAACTGGACTGACTCTGCAGGCTCTGAAAACTCTGAGCAGGACTCACTGCTGCTCTCTCTGGTTCCTCTGGTCTGTACCTATACAGATAGACTTACATGAGGGACCAAACTAGCTTATGAACCACTCTATTAAACTCCCCAAGAATCCCCTTAAACTCACTCTTAAACTCATGCAAAGCATGCAAAGGAAAGCTGGACAGGACACTTTCGGCGGCAGGTTCGGCGGCCGAAAGTCCTCTCCAGAGACGAAACTCATGCACCTTCGGCGGCCGAAGCTCTTCTTTCGGCAGCCGAACCCTTTCGGGGGCAAGTTTTGGGGGCCAAAAGGCACTCTAGAGACGAAAGTCTCTACCCTTCGGCGGCACCTTCGGCGGCCGAACTTCCCTCCAGAGCCGAAAGTCCAAAAGCTCGGGGGCAAGCTTGGGCAGCCGAAGCCACCTCCTCTCTCCTCCTCAGGGGTTCGGCGGCCGAATGTACCTTCGGCTGCCGAACCTGAGTTCATCAGCAGGGCAGAAACTTGCCCTGCCTCTCGCCAAATGCACCAAACTCATTCAAACACAAACACCTCAATTCCTTCACTTGCATACACTCATGTATATGCTCAAAGGGGTCAAAAACTACCTAAAAACCCCAAACACATAACACAAACAACACAGAAACAAGCTCTATGCACAAAATCATCAAAACCTCACAAATAACTCTATTCATGCAACTCTCTCCATAAACCCCATAAAACCTTCAGAAAACATACAAACAAGCTCAGGATCTTCACTTACCTTGTGAAAACAAGTAGATGAACGATCCTAACGTGGAGTTTTGGAGCCACTTGCCTTCAAACTCTCCAAACTTCAAAACTTTGAGTTTTTAACTTAAAACCTTCAAATAAGCATGAAAACGAAGCAAATTTGTGCATGAGTTAATGAAAACATGGAAGAAAACTCACAAAGGACAGGGTTTCACCTCAGAAGACAAAAGAAACGGCGCTCTGACCGCTTCAACCAACTGAGGGCCATTTATAGGTGGCTGGCCAGACCACCTTCGGCGACCACACGTGAAACCGAAAGCCATGCATGTTCGGCGGCCGAACCTCAACTTCGGCGGCCGCACCTGGCTTTTCTGCCTTGGTTCATTTCACTCAAAAACTCATTTCCTTATGCATAAAACTTGATGAACATATCAAAACATTTAAGAAAAACATAATTCTAACCCTTCTAGAGACTTTCGACATCCCGGACTCCACCGGAAAGTAGAATTCTGATGCCGGACTCCAGCCGGGTATTACAGCATGCCTTGCATGGCATTTACCATTGTTTCCATCATCTTTTCAAGGTGCTGGATGGAATTTTGAGGTGCTGGTTGGGCTTGATTCCTTTGATAGTTCTGATAGTTCTGATAGTTCTGATAGTTCTGATTGTTCTAGTTGTTGTTGGCCCTTCCATAGCTGAGATTGGGGTGGTCTCTCCAACCTGGATTGTATGTGTTTGAGTATGGATCATGTCTAGGCTGGTTGTTGTACCCTCCAATGGCATTAACTTGCTGGTTTTCTTCTTGAAGAGTAGGACATTGATCAATTGGATGTCCTACATATGCACAAATCCCACATGGCCTAGGTGGCTGGGATGCTTGAACCTGTTGAATTAGTCCTATGGCAAAATCTTTCATAATAGATGTCAGTTCAAAAATCTGAGAAGAATTAGGAGTTGAACTTACCTCATGGACTCCTCTCTGCAGTTGCTTTTCTTCTCCATATTGCCTAGATGAGGCTGCAAGTGTTGAGATCAAATCTCTCATCTCTCTAGGTGTCTTGTCTGTAATGGATCCTCCACAGACTACATCAATGAATCTCCTTTCTGAAGAAAGCAGTCCTCCATAGAAGAATTCTATGAGTGCCTTATCTGAAATAACATGTTGAGGACAACCTGTACACAACCTTTTAAATCTTTCCCAATAATCATATAAGTCCTCAGATGGTTTCTGTCTAATGCTTGAAATTTCTCTTCTAACACCAATAGCCTTATGAGTTGGGAAATATTTATTTAAGAAGGTTATTACCATGTCATCCTAAGAAGTAATAGATCCAGGTGGCAAGTAAAATAGTCAATCCTTAGCATAATCATCAAGTGAAAAAGGAAAAACTCTTAACTTAACATGATCTTCAGAAATACCTTGAGGTCTCATGGATGAACAGACAATATTGAACTCTTTCAAGTGCTTGTGTGGATTTTCATTTTTTAATCCTCTAAATTTAGGGAGAAGATGGATCAAACTTGTTTTTAGTTCAAAGGGAACTATCAAAGGTGGATAGGTGATGCAAAGAGGTGCTTGATCACCTATAGGTGTTGCCAATTCCCTCATGGTTCTTTCTCTTGGCATTGGAGCTCTAATGGCTGGATTTTCTTGAATTATTTGGTCATGGACAGCATGTTCGTTTTGGGCAGCAGGTTGTGCATTAGGTTCAGCCATTGGTGCGGCTTGGTGGTGTGTTCTGGTGGTGTTCAGATGATGGTCTACGCAAGAAGCTCCTTCAGGCGCAGGTGCGGCTTTAGTTGGGTGTTCAGGCGCAGTGGCTTGCTTTCCTAGTCTCCTGATAGTGCGTTCAATTTTCGGATTGTAAAGCAAAGTATCCCTATATTCAGATCTGGTCATGAAAGAAAAATAAACAAGTTAGAACAATTCCCCAGCAACGACACCAATTTTTGACTCGCGGTTGTCGAAGCCGGTCAAAAATAACCTTTTCGGTTATCAACAATTTTACAACTGCAGATAGTGGTAAAGGATCGAATCCACAGAGAATTGTAAACTTATCTATTTTTCTTAACAAGATCAAGAGAATTAACTGAAAGCGCAACTGAAAGCAAGTAACTGAAAGCGGAACAAAAGTAAAGTGCAATAAAAGTAAAAGGGGGGGGTTTTGAGGTTGATTTGATTAACACACTACTGAAAGTATTTAAATAAGCAAGTAATAGAAATAAAAGAGAAATTTAATATGAGAAAGGTCTAGTTGAAGAGATGGATCCACTTTGGTTGTTTGGATTGATCATTGAAACTTATGTTCTCTTGATTGATTCAATAGATTAGTTATGGTGATGGAAAACGCTTCTCACCACCATGTCTCTCCTTATGATTAAATCAATTAGAGAATGTCCTCTAATCAATTACTAATTAACAAATTGCCAAGGAACGTCCTTGGGCCTTAGGCATCAAAACAATTGTCAATTGCATGAAGAAATAAAGAGATCCAATCCTAGCTACCCAAACGCATGGAGATGTTGCTAGTCATACAATTCCTTAGTTATTACACCAAGTGTTCTTATGTTAGAATAATTCCAGTAATTACGGACTAAAAATTATCCCAACTAACAATTAATTACCTTGCAATCAAGAATCAAGTGGCCAATTTGATCAAAACAACAAAGTAATCATAGGTTCAAGCACCAAATTGTATGAATATTAAACAAATCAAAGACAAATAGTTTATATTCAGATCTCACAATCCATAAAACAACCTTAGTTTCAACCAATCCTCAACTAGAATAGAAGAATTCAGCCACTCATGGCTGAATTAAAATAGAAATTAAAAGGAAAAGAGAAAGGACGAAGGAACCGAAGAATTGTAGAATTGAATTCTGCCCTTTGCGCCGAGCTTGACGAAATTGCCAAGAGAGAGAGTCTGATTTGATCGGCCACTTAAGGATCCTTATATAGGATTAGAGGAGTGTGCCCTAGGTCTTCAAGTGCTGTCCACGTGTGCATGTGTTGCTGCCCATGTGCTGTGTTCCCACGTCGCTTATGCACATGTGGAATGGGGTGCGTGTGCTTGGTCTTTCAATTGCAAGGAATGGGGCTGCCTTTCTCTTACTTGCTGGTGCTGATGTCTTTGCTGCCCATATATCTTCAAGAGGCTGCCCAAGTGCCTTCAAAAGGCTGCCCAAGAATCAAGTTGCTGCCCATGCACAAATAAGGAAGGTGGAGCCTTTCCTCGCACATGTGAATTTTGAATGTGCAAAGTATGAGTTGGCAAGCATGTGATCTTTGGATTTAGCTTCCTTAATAAGCTGGAATTTGAAATTCAAAATTTGCATATGAATCTTGAAGATTTGAATTTCAAAATACTTTCCTTATTTGGCTCTTCATATATGGCCACTTGAGACTTGGCTTCTTGAATAGGAAAAAGGCTACTTGGAGGTTTGAAATTTGAATTTCAAATTGCTTTGACTGAATGTTCTTTCCTTCTTTCGCCACTTTCCTTATTTAGAACTTTCCTTATTTAGAACTTTCCTTATTTAGCTTGACTTGATTTCAACTTGGCAGGCTTGCACTCCTTTGCTCCATTTAAGGCAGTTTTAAGGGTATTTTCTCCAAAATGTCCTTTTTCACCATTTTCTGCAAAATAATGTCAAGAGCACTAAATTAAGCAGAAATCATGTAAATAATCATCAATAATATCAAGATAAAATGGATTAAAATATGCTCTATCACCTGTCCACATCTGTAACATGCTGATGTCCCAAACCGACAGACTCGCTTGTGCGGTTTACCGCATCTCAAGCATTCGGAGCCATCCGAACCAGAGCTTGAACCACCACCTAATCCCAGACCTGACTTTAACCGGTTCCAAAACTTATTCTTCTTCTACTTTTTAGAGCCTCTGTCCCACTTTTTACTACCCGAAGCTATGGTATTCAAAGAAGAGAGGTCGAACTTCCCTGAACTTGGGGTCTTGGAACTCGAGGGCTGTGCCACTTGCTGTTTCACTGTCCCCTGTATAATGGCACTAGCCTCCATTTTTCGTGCTGCATCCACTATGGTGTGGAAGCTCTCCCTCTCTGCTGCAAGGATCAGGGAGGAATACCTGGAGTGGAGCCTCATGGTATACCTCCTACCTTTCTTTTGATCCGTGTCATATGCTTGACCTACATACTGCAGCAACTCCAGGAATTTATCTGTGTACTCATCGACACTCATATCATCTGTCTGCCTTAGCTGCTCAAACTTAACAACTTTAAGCTCTCTGGAACTGTCTGGAAATGCCCATCCAGCAAACTCATTTGCAAACTCCTCCCAGGATAAGCTCTCCAACCTCGGGTCCACATAGCTTTTAAACCATTCTCTTGCTTTCTTGCATTTCAGTGTGAACCCCGCCATTTGAATGGCTCTACTGTCACTGGCCCCTAACTCATCCGTTATCATTTTCACCATTTTGAGATACTCAAACGGATCATCCCCTGTTTTGAACTTGGGAGCATCCAGCTTCAGGTAATCTGTCATCTTTACTTTGCTCCCCACAGATGAGCTAGGTTTGGGTGTTTGGATATCAGGGACCATAGGTTCTACTGGTGGTGGAGGAGGTGCAGCATTCCCTGGGTTAGGGTTTGCTGGATTTGGGTAGAAGGGTGAGGGTGGATACATAGGGTACTGTGGGTACGGTGGGTAAAAAGGAGGGTAAGGCATGAAGGTAGGATATGGGTTGAAGCTGGAGTAATCCGATGTACCCCCCATCGGATACCCAGGGCCCTGTGGAAAGGGTTGGTACTGGGGTGGTTGAACAAAACCCGAGGCCTGAGCGCCTCCTTGGGACTCTCCCATATCCTTTTCTGACATACTCATGCCCAGACTACCATCTCTTCTCTGTCCATCCTCCTCTAATCCCCTCATATCAGCTGACATTCTACCCAGATCTATTCTCCTCATGTTTACATCAAAAGACCGTCTAGGGTCCCTTAATGTAATACCCAGCTAGACTCCGGTATCAGAATTCCTACCGTCCGGTGGAATCTCGGATGTCGGAAACCTCTAGAAGGGTAAAAACATGTTTTTATAAAATGTTTTCATGTATTTTATGGTTTTAAGTAAGAAAGAAATTGAGTTTTGAATGAAAAAGACCATTGAGGGAAATCCAGGTTCGGCAGCCGAACCTCATGTTCGGTCGCCGAACATGTATGAGTTTTGGAATCACTTTCGGCTTCCGAAGGTGGCCTGGCCAACCACCTATAACAGGATCCATGGCCAAAAATGGGCGAGCTTTCTCCCCTATTTTCGGCCAACGGTGAGTCCATGCCCTCCCATGGTTGTTTTTGATGATTTTTCTCAAATCTTTCAAGTTTTAACAAGTTTTAACTTGGTTTTGAAGATCTTTGAAGCTAAGATCAAGTTTTGGAGCTTGGAGACCCAAGGAGCTAGATTTCTCCCATCTCCAAGTTAGGATCGTCTCTCCTCTCGATCTTCAAGAGGTAAGCTTAGATCATACCTTTCTTATATGTTTTAAACAAGTTTTGAGGGGTTATGGGGTAGAAATGCATGTTTAGGTTAAATGTTGAGTTTATGGATAATGTATGTTGTTTGAGTTGCTATATGTGGTTGTGTTGGGGTTTAGGATAGTTTGAGACCCCTATATGCTTATTTGCTTGTGTATGCATGTTGTAGAATAGCTAAATGCATGTTTGAATAATTTGGGAGGCAAAATGTGCATGAGGAGGCTGAGTTATGCCCTTTGGAAGAACTCAGATTCGGCAGCCGAAGGACTTTCGGCCGCCGAACCTGCCTGTGGAGGCAAGCTTTCGGCTGCCAAACCCTGCCCCTGAAAGTTGGACTTTCGGCTTTGGAAGGGAGTTTCGGCCGCCGAAGTGCCGCCGAACATGCACGAGTTTCGGATCTGAAGAGAACTTTCGGCCGCCGAAAATGCCGCCGAAAGTGCATGACTTTCGGATCTGAAGGAGGGTTCGGCCGCCGAAGGTGCCGCCGAAGGTGCCCTGTTCAGCCTTCCTTTGCATGTTTTCTATGATTGTTTTATGGTGTTTTAGGGGGTTTTTGGGGAGTAGTTTAGAGTCATGTTCATGTATGTTTGGTCCCTCATTTGAGTCCACCTGTGTAGGTTCGGACCCGAGGAACCGAGGATCCCAGCAGTGAGATAGCTGCTTCAGTGTCTTGTCAGAGCTAGCCTGAGGTGAGTAGAATGACTCTTTATGTTTCAAAGCAAATAATGAAAGTTTTAGCATGATTCACGCATCATAAATGCCATAAGATATACTAGGTTGTTGCATTAGAATTCACGAATATGTTGCATTGCATAATATGATGTTGATGTGGATGGGTGTTGAATGATCCATTAGCCCTCGTATGATGACATGATATGATATGATATGGTATGGTATGTATGACCAGTGAGGCCCATTCTACGCCCCTGGTATAGTGTAAGAGAAAGACTAGTGAGGCCCATGCTATGCCCCTGGCACGTTGGAATGTTATGTTATGTTACGTAAGAGAAAGACCAGTGAGGCCCATGCTACGCCCCTGACACTATTGGAATGTGTAGAGGGCTATTGGTGACAAGTCCATCCTTGATGTGATTTGTTTGTGATGTGATGCATTTCATGAAAGCATGTATTTTAAATATAATGTTTTACTATTCTGCTCACTGGACTCTAGTAGCTCACCCCATTCCCTTAATCCCCCAGGTTTGCAGGTACGGGATAGACCAGGAAGTCAACAAGAGTAAAGTCATGTTTTATGTAATAGCTAGCTGTGGACATGAGAAAGACATTGTAATGTAAAGTATAGTAATGTAGTGTAATGTAAAGTATAGTAATGTAGTGTAATGTAAAGAATTGTATTGAGGATAGAATTGTGCTTAGCCCTAGAGTATGTTAATCCTTTTTTGGTACATGATCCTTTAATGAAATGTTTTATTAATGTTTATGTAAACCAAGCTTAATGTATGATATGTTGCCCCATTGGAGCATTTGATGAGGGCTCCAGTGTGGGGTTTTATGTTTATGAGTTTATGCATGCACAGGTTAAGCTTAGTGAATGAAAGAAAAAGTTTAATGTTTTATGTATATGTTTGATCATGTATGGGATTTAATAGGTATACAGGATGTATGTTAGGCTTGCTACGGGTCCCGGCGGCCTTATGCCGATCTGGATCCTAGCGCCGGTAGCGGTCCGGTTTTCGGGTCGTTACAGATTGGTATCAGAGCCCTAGGTTCATATGGTCGGACCTATAGTGTGTCGGGCTTATAGAGGTTATAGAAGGGCAAGCACAATAGGAAAATCATGTCCACTAGGATAGGATGCAGAGTCCTGTCTTGAATAATGATGTGAAATGCCATGATTTTATGCATGTGCATTGATGATATGCTATGTATGTGATGTATGTGATACGGGTTCATGTGTTTCCACATGAACCATATGATGTTAATGTTTTATGTGATGTGTGCTGTTTTTCAGTAAGCAAGATGAGAGGAACTCGTCGATTGCATGATTGACTGGAGTACCACCTCAGGATGAGGGCACGGATGCCCATCCTCCTGCATTGCCTAGGGCAATGTCCTGCAGGTCTAGTAGGGAGAGAGTATCAAGGGACCCTAGAAGGTCTTTGATATGAGCAGAAGAGGAACAGTTCAAGGTGGAGTGTCAGAAGATGTGGGGGATGATATGGATGTGGATCAGAGGAGAGATGGCAGTCTTGGTGTGAGCATGTCTGAAGAGGGCATGGGAGAGTCTTAGGGAGGCACTCAGGCCTCGGGGTTTGTTCAACCACCCCAATACCCACCCTTTTCACAAAATCCCGGATATTCGATGGGAGGTACATTGGATTACCCCAGCTTTAACCCTTATCCTTCTTACATGCCATACCCACCTTTCTACCCGCCATACCCACCTTTCTACCCACCATACTCACAGTACCCTATGTACCCACCCCCATCCTTTTATCCAGGTACAGCAAATCCTAATCCAGGGGATGTTGCACCTCCTCCACCCCCAGCAGAACCTATGGTCCCAGAAGCCCAAGCACCTAAACCTAGCTCATCTGGAGGGAGCAAAGTCAAGATGACTGACTATTTGAAGTTGGATGCTCCTAAGTATGAAACAGGTGATGACCCGTTTGAGTACCTCAGGACGGTCAAGATGATAATAGATGAGTTAGGAGCAGATGACAGTAGAGCCATTCAGATGGCTGGGTTCACACTGAAGTGCAAGAAGGCCAGAGAGTGATTTAAAAACTATGTGAACCCGAGGTTGGATAGCCTATCATGGGAAGAGTTTGCTAACGAGTTTGCAGGATGGGCTTTCCCTGATAGTTCAAGGGAGTTGAAGATGATTGAGTTCGAACAGCTAAGGCAGACGGAGGAGATGAGTGTAGATGAGTACACAAATAGGTTTTTGGAGCTGTTGCCGTTTGCCGGGCAAAATCTTGACACAGACCAGAAGAAGGTTAGGAGGTATATCATGAGGCTTCATTCCAGGTATTCCTCCTTGATCTAGTCAGCAGAGAGGGAGAGTTTCCATGCCATAGTGGATATGGCCCGAAGAATGGAGGCTAGTGCAATAATTGAAGGGAAAGTGAAACAGTCTATGGCACAGTCTTCGGGTTCCAAGACCCCAGGTGGGAGAAAGTTAAACCCTTCTTCTTTGAGTTCAGCAGCTTCAAGCAGTAAGAGGTGGGGCAGTACCACCAAAAAGTCATAGAAGAACAAGTTCTGGAACAAGATAAAGTCAAGTCTGGGATTAGGAGGTGGCTGGAGCTCAGGTGCAGACAGTGCAGTATGTATGAAGTGTGGGAAGCCGCACAAGGGAGTATGTCGGTTTGGGACGACAGCCTGCTTCAGATGTGGGCAGGAGGGACACATGGCACGGGAGTGTCCTAGGGCAGCTTATATGGCACAGTCCCAGCAGACAGCTTCTGGTAGTGTGGCTCAGCCAGTAGCTCCAGCCTCGACTCAGGCCAGTGACAGAGGCAGAGGGAGAGGGGCAGCCTCTTCTTCAGCGGGTTTCAGGGGTGAAGGTCCATTAGCTCCAGCACAGATCTTCACGATGACACAGCAGGAGGCTAATGCATCAAACACCGTGGTGTCAGGTAATCTCATCATTGGTTGTTCCGATGTGTATGCCTTAATGGACCCTGGTGCATCTCATTCTTTTGTTGCTCCGAGAGCCGTCAAGAGGTTGGGTTTGATGGTCTCTGGGTTAGAGTGTCCCCTATGGGTCAGTGGACACAAGTGTGACCCGTTAGTGGCAGAATCAGTCTGCCGGTTTTGTCCAGTGTTTGTGAAGAGTAGATGCCTTCCAGCCGACCTTGTGGTTCTAGATTTGACGGATTTTGATGTCATTCTAGGGATGGATTGGCTGTCTACCCATGGCGCTACGTACCTTAGACTGCAGAGACAAGGTAGTCAGGTTCAGAGGTCAGGATGGGTCAGAGGTTGTCTTCAGAGGAGACAGGAAGGGTACACCTAGAGGTTTGATATCAGCCCTATAGGCTCGTAGGTTGCTCAGGAGGGGTTGTCAGGGTTTTCTAGCTCATGTGAGAGAGCTAGATAGTCATGTTAGAGAGCCCACCTTAGTGCCCGTGGTCAGAGAGTTTTTAGATGTTTTCCCAGACGAGCTGCCAGGTTTACCACCTGCTAAGGAGATAGAGTTTGAAATAGAATTGATGCCTGGAACCAGACCGATCTCTATCCCTCCCTACAGGATGGCACCAACAGAGTTTAAGGAGCTTAAGGAGCAGTTGCAAGAGCTGGTAGATAAGGGTTTCATCCGACCGAGTACCTCACTTTGGGGCACTCCAGTGCTTTTTGTGAAGAAGAAGGATGGATCCCTTAGACTTTGTATAGACTACAGGTAGTTGAACAAAGTCACTACCAAGAATAAGTACCCGTTGCCCAGGATCGACGATCTATTCGATCAGTTAGCTGGAGCAGGTTGTTTCTCCAAGATAGAGCTGAGATCCGGGTACCATCAGCTGAAAATAAGAGAAGAGGATGTGCCGAAGACGGCGTTCAAAACTAGATATGGGCACTATGAGTTCCTTGTGATGCCGTTCGGGTTAATCAATGCCCCTGCAGCATTTATGGACGTCATGAACAGAGTTTTCAGTCAGTATCTGGATCACTTTGTTATTGTCTTCATAGATGATATCTTAGTGTATTCCAGGAATGCAGAGGAGCATGCCCATCATCTGAGGTTAGTCTTGCAGACCTTGAGGGAACATGGCTTGTATGCCAAGTTCTCCAAGTGTGAGTTCTGGTTGAGGAGCATTTCTTTCTTGGGGCATGTTGTATCAGAAAATGGAATAGAAGTGGACCCCAAGAAGGTAGAAGCTGTGGCTAACTGGCCTAGACCCACTACAGTGACAGAGATCAAGAGCTTTTTAGGTTTGGCAGGTTACTACAGGAGGTTCGTTCAGGACTTCTCTAAGATTGCAACTCCTATGACCAGACTGACTAAGAAAAATCAGAGGTTTGTGTGGACTGACCAGTGTGAAGAGAGCTTCGAAGAGTTGAAGAAAAGGTTGATGTCGGCACCGGTGTTAGCTCTGCCTACCAGTAATAAAGACTTCACAGTGTATTGTGATGCGTCCGGTGTGGGACTGGGTTGTGTGCTGATGCAGAATGAAAGGGTGATTGCTTATGCTTCTAGGCAGTTGAAGAAGCACGAGTTGAATTACCCTACACATGACCTGGAGATGGCAGCAGTAATCTTTGCACTCAAGATGTGAAGGCATTACCTTTATGGGGTTAAATGTGAGATCTTCACAAATCATAAAAGCCTGCAGTACATCCTGAGTCAGAGAGAGTTGAACTTGAGACAAAAAAGATGGGTAGAACTGCTTAGTGACTATGATTGCAAGATTCATAACCATCCGGGTAAGGCGAATGTTGTGGCAGACGCCTTAAGCCGGAAATCACTTGGCAGTCTATCCCATATCACAGCAGAGAGGAGACCGGTGGTGAAAGAGTTTCATAAGCTCATTAATGAAGGTTTGCAGTTGGAGTTGTCTGGTACAGGTGCCTTGATAGCCCAGATGAGAGTGACACCCGTGTTTCTGGAGCAGGTGGCTCAGAAACAGCACGAGGATCCAGAGTTAGTGAAGATTGCCAGGACTGTTCAGTCAGGCAAGAACGAAGAGTTCAGATTTGACAGCAAGGGGATCCTCCGCTATAGGAATAGATTGTGTGTACCAGATGACGTGAGTCTGAAGGGAGACATTATGAGGAAAGCTCATAATGCCAGATACAGTGTTCACCCTGGAGCCACCAAGATGTATCAAGATCTGAAGAGAGTTTATTGGTGGCCAGCTATGAAGAGAGAAGTGGCACAGTTCGTGTCAGCCTGCGAAGTATGTCAGAGGGTGAAGCTGGAACATCAGAAGCCGGCTGGAATGCTTAACCCACTACCGATTCCAGAGTGGAAATGGGAGAATATTGCTATGGACTTTGTGGTGGGGTTACCGGCGACGTCCAATAGATTGGACTCCATATGGGTGATTGTGGACAGACTGACCAAATCTGCTCACTTCATCCCTGTCAGGAGTGGCTATTCTGTGGACAAGTTGGCGCAGGTGTTTGTTGATGAAGTGGTCAGATTGCATGGGGCTCCTGTTTCAATAGTGTCTGATAGAGGATCCCAGTTCACCTCCAGATTTTGGCGGAGTCTGCAGAGTGCTATGGGTACCAGGTTAGACTTCAGCACTGCTTTCCATCCCCAGACTGACGGACAGTCAGAGAGGACCATTCAGACAATAGAAGATATGCTCAGAATGTGTGTGCTAGATTTTGGCGGTTCTTGGAGGCAGAATCTACCCTTGGTGGAGTTTGCTTACAATAACAGCTATCATGCTAGCATAGGGATGGCTCCATATGAAGCTTTGTATAGAAGGAAGTGCAGGTCACTAGTCTGTTGGGAGGAAGTTGGAGAAAGGGCCTTAGCAGGGCCTGAGCTAGTAGAGATCACCAGCAGAGTAGTGCCCATAATCAGAGAAAGGATCAAAACCGCTGTGAGCAGGCAAAAGAGCTATGCAGATGTCCGCAGGAAGCATGTGGAGTTTTAGGAGGGAGATTTGGTATTGCTTAAAGTGTCTCCGATGAAAGGGGTGATTCGGTTTGGGAAGAAGGGTAAGTTAGCTACACGGTACATCGAACCCTTTGAAATCTTGTAAAAGATTGGGAATGTATCGTACAAGTTGGACTTACCTGCTTCAATGGAAAGAATCCATCCGGTTTTCCATGTTTCCATGTTACGGAAGTTCATGTCGGATCCGGGCAAGGTTCTTAGTGAGCCTGATGTGGAGATGCTTGGAGATCTCACTTATGTTGAGCAGCCGGTGCGGATCCTAGACACCCAGATCAGAAAGCTAAGAAACAAGAAAATCCCAATGGTGAAAGTCCTTTGGAATCACCACAACATAGAGGAATGTACCTGGGAGACACAGGAGTCCATGCTCCAGCAATATCCTCATCTCTTCTAAGGTGAGTGTTTTGTGTTTTGTATGTATGTTTATGTTTTATGCTATGCATGTGCTAGTTTGAGGAACATTCGGGGACGAATGTTCTTAAGGGGGGGAGAATGTAATATCCGGCTAGATTCCGGTATCGGAATTCCTACCGTCCGGTGGAATCTCGGATGTCGAAAACCTCTAGAAGGGTAAAAACATGTTTTTATAAAATGTTTTCATGTATTTTATGGTTTTAAGTAAGAAAGAAATTGAGTTTTGAATGAAAAAGACCATTGAGGGAAATCCAGGTTCGGTTGCAGAACATGCATGAGTTTTGGAATCACTTTCGGCTTGCCGAACATGCATGAGTTTTGGAATCACTTTCGGCTTCCGAAGGTGGCCTGGCTAGCCACCTATAAAAGGATCCATGGCCGAAAATGGGCGAGCTTTCTCCCCTATTTTCGATCAACGGTGAGTCCATGCCCTCCCATGGTTATTTTTTATGATTTTCCTCAAATCTTTCAAGTTTTAACAAGTTTTAACTTGGTTTTGAAGATCTTTGAAGCTAAGATCAAGTTTTGGAGCTTGGAGACCCAATGAGCTAGATTTCTCCCATCTCCAAGTTAGGATCATCTCTCCTCTCGATCTTCAAGAGGTAAGCTTAGATCCTACCTTTTTTGTATGTTTTAAACAAGTTTTGAGGGGTTATGGGGTAGAAATGCATGTTTAGGTTAAATGTTGAGTTTATGGATAATGTATGTTGTTTGAGTTGCTATATGTGGTTGTGTTGGGGTTTAGGATAGTTTAAGACCCCTATATGCTTATTTGCTTGTGTATGCATGTTGTAGAATAACTAAATGCATGTTTGAATAATTTGGGAGGCAAAATGTGCATGAGGAGGCTGAGTTCTGCCATTTGGAATAACTCAGGTTCGGCAGCCGAAGGACTTTCGACCGTCGAACCTGCCTGTGGAGGCAAGCTTTCGGCTGCCGAACCCTGCCCTCGAAAGTTGGACTTTCGGCTCTGGAAGGGAGTTTCAGCCGCCGAAGGTGCCGCCGAACATGCACGAGTTTCGGATCTGGAGAGAACTTTCGGCCGTTGAAAGTGCATGACTTTCAGATCTGGAGGAGGGTTCGGCCGCCGAAGGTGCCCTGTTCAGCCTTCCTTGGCATATTTTCTATGATTGTTTTATGGTGTTTTAGGGGGTTTTTGGGGAGTAGTTTAGAGTCATGTTCATGTATGTTTGGTCCCTCATTTGAGTCCACCTGTGTAGGTTCGGACCCGAGAAACCGAGGATCCCAGCAGTGAGATAGCTGCTTCAGTGTCTTGTCAGAGCTAGCCTGAGGTGAGTAAAATGACTCTTTATGTTTCAAAGCAAATAATGAAAGTTTTAGCATGATTCACGCATCATGAATGCCATGAGGTATACTAGGTTGTTGCATTAGAATTCACGAATATGTTGCATTGCATAATATGATGTTGATGTGGATGGGTGTTGAATGATCCATTAGCCCTCGTATGATGACATGATATGATATGATATGGTATGATATGTATGACCAGTGAGGCCCATTCTATGCCCCTGGTATAGTGTAAGAGAAAGACCAGTGAGGCCCTTGCTACGCCCCTGACACGTTGGAATGTTATGTTATGCTATGTAAGAGAAAGACCAGTGAGGCCCATGCTATGCCCCTGGCACTATTGGAATGTGTAGAGGGCTATTGGTGACAAGTCCATCCTTGATGTGATTTGTTTGTGATGTGATGCATTTCATGAAAGTATGAATTTTAAATATAATGTTTTACTATTCTGCTCACTGGACTCTAGTAGCTCACCCCATTCCCTTAATCCCCCAGGTTTGCAGGTACGGGATAGACCAGGAAGTCAACAAGAGTAAAGTCATGTTTTATGTAATAGCTAGCTGTGGACATGAGAAAGACATTGTAATGTAAAGTATAGTAATGTAGTGTAATGTAAAGAATTGTATTGAGGATAGAATTGTGCTTGGCCCTAGAGTATGTTAATCCCTTTTTGGTACATGATCCTTTAATGAAATGTTTTATTAATGTTTATGTAAACCAAGCTTAATGTATGATATGTTGCCCCATTGGAGCATTTGATGAGGGCTCCAGTGTGGGGTTTTATGTTTATGAGTTTATGCATGCACAGGTTAAGCTTAGTGAATGAAAGAAAAAGTTTAATGTTTTATGTATATCTTTGATCATGTATGGGATTCAACAGGTATACAGGATGTATGTTAGGCTTGCTACGGGTCCCGGTGGCCTTATGCCGATCTGGATCCTAGCGCCGGTAGCGGTCCGATTTCCGGGTCGTTACACTTGATGTCCCTTCTCTGCTGGACCTACTAGACATTGCCCTTGGCAAAGCAGGGGGAAGGGCATCCATGCCCTCATTCTCAGGTGGGACTCCAGTCAATCGTGTAGATCGACGAGTGCCTCTCATTCTGCTTCTGAAAAACGACATATACACATAAACATTAGCATCATATGGTTCATGTGGAAACACATGAACCCACATCATATATAGTATATCATTAATGCTCATGCATATAGTCATGGCATTACACATCATCATTAAGACAGGACTCTACATCATATCCTAGTGGACATGATTTTTCCTATTGTGCTTGCCCTTCTATGACATCTATGAGCCCGACACTCTCTAGGTCCGACCATATGAACCTAAGGCTCTGATACCACTCTGTAACGATCCGGGAACCGGACCGCTACCGGCGCTAGGATTCAGATCGGCTTAAGGTCATCGAAACCCGTAGTAAGCCTAACATACATCCTGTACATCTGATAAAATCACATACATGATCATACATTTTCATAAAAACTTTAAACTTTTCATATACCAAGCTTGACCTATGCATGCACCATAACTATATATATAAAACCCCATATTAGAGCCCTCATCAAATGCTCTAGTGGGTCAACATAACATACATCAAGCTTGGTTCAACATTTCTCATCATTAAAACATTGCATATAGATCATGTACAAAAAAAGGGATTACCACTACTGATAGGGCCAAGCACAATACTAAACCATGAAACATTTCTCTACATTACATTACATTATACCATTTTACATTACATGTCCACCACTAATCTATTACATAAACATAGCCCTGCCGACTTTCCCATAGCTACCTGTGCTCCTGCAAACCTGGGAGTTAGGAGAGAGGGGTGAGCTACAAAAGCTCAGTGAGCAGAACAGTAAAAACAATTTAATAAACATATGCTTTTATGAAATGCATCACATCACAAACAAATCACATCACGGATGGACTGACCCCAAAATCCCTCTACTTTGTGCCCGGCCCTCGGTGGAGCTCCTCAGGACTTCTATTACATACATAAGCTTTGTGCCCGGCCCTCGGTGGGGCTCCTCAGGACTTCTATTACATAACATAATATCTAGAGGGCTAATGGATCGTCCTGTTGTCCATCCACATCAACAACTATTTATGCAATGCGGCATATTCATGAAATCTAATGCATCCAACCTATTTCATATACATGATGCATGAGCATGCTTAAAACATTTAATTTCTTGAAATAAAATATTAGTTTAGTTCTACTCACCCCTAGCTGACTCTGAACTAACTCTAAAGCAGCTATCTCACTGCTGATCACCTCGGTTCCTCAGGTCCGATCCTACACAGGTAGACTCAAATGAGGGGCCAAACATACTCTAACATGACTCTAAACAACTCCCCGAAAATCCCCTAAAACATCATGAAATATGCATGCAAAATAGGCAAAGGAAGGCTGGGCAGGGGACTTTCGGCGGCAGGTTCGGCGGCTGAAGGTCCCTCCAGATCCGAAAGTGAGGCACTTTCGGGGGTAGGTTCGGCGGCCGAAACTCCTTCCAGAGCCGAAAGTCCAACTTTCAGGGACGAGTTTAGACGGCCTAAAGCTGCCTCCACAGGCAGGTTCGGCGGCCGAACATGGCTTCGGCGGCCGAACATGGCTTCGGCGGCCGAACCTGGGTTCTCTAGAATGGCAGAACCCGATTCTGCCTCTCACATCTAGCCTCCCAAAACCCTCCAAACATGCATTCAACTATTCTAAAACATGCATAAACACTTATTCAAGCATATAGGGGCATAAAACTAGCCTAAACCCCAATAAACAACATCATAGCATCACATTTAACATCAAACTAACATAAACCCTAACATTTTACAACTAGCCTAAACATGCATTAAACACCCATAAAACCCCTTAAAACTTACTTAAAACCTAAAAGAAGAGGAGGATCTACACTTATCTCTTGAAGATCGAGAGGAGATGCGATCCCAAACTTGGAGATGTGGAGGGATGAGCTCCGGGGGTCTCCAAACTTCAAAACTTTGATCTTAGCTTAAAATCTTCAAAACAAAAGTAAAAACTCATAAAAATCATGAGAGACTTGAAGGAAAAGCACAAGATCGACAAGGGGTGGCGGAGACTCACCTTGCCCGGAAATGGAGAGAGAAAACTCGCTCATTTTCGGATAGGGGACCCTTTATAGGTGGCTGGCCAGACCACTTTCGGGGGCCAAAAGTGCCTCCGCATCTGCCCCATGTTCGGCGGCCGAACCTGGGTTTTTCTCTCAAGCTCTTTTCTTTTCAAAACTCAATTTCTTTCTTCATTAAAACCATAAAAACATAAAAATATTTTAGAAAACATTTATTTTACCCTTCTAGAAGGCTCCGACATCCGAGAATTCCGGATTCCAACGGAGATTCCGCCGGAAGGTAGGAATTCCGATGCCGGGGTCTAGCCGGGTATTATCATGAAAAACATTTTGTAAAAACATATTTTACCCTTCTAAGAGGTTCTGATATCCGAGATTCTCAGACTCCAACGGGGATTCCGTCGGAAAGTTGGAATTCCAATACCGGAGTCTAGCCGGGTATTACAATGACTTATGTTCAAACTAGATATCGTGTGACAAAAGGATTAATACATGTTCTATTTATTATGCTTTATCGGGCTATCGATCCTCTTATTAGTTGGGTAGTTATAATGTCTTGTTAGAGGCCACTTATGATTTATGGGTCTGGTGAGACTAGGCCTATTGCAAATTAATGTGAGTCTATTGGGTCACACATAAAAGAACGTTATTGATGTGCTATATTAATGGGCTAAAAGCCCTTTAGTATAATTAATAATAATAAAGATGTTATTATTATTAATATTAATTATTATTATAAGATAATAATATTTAAAAGATCTGCAGTCTATCTGTAACTGTTACAGATAAAAGATTTTCAGTTTTCCTTATCAAAACAAACTGTCGCATAAGATATTTGAGTATCTGCGAGATTGTGATAGTGTGTGATAAATACAACTCTTTTGCGAAAAGAATTGTGGGAAAACAAAAAGACTTAAAACGTATACAACTCCTGCTGTGAATTGTGGGGTGACGTTTTTGGAGAAATCGTTTTGAGCTGCAGATTGGAAAAGCACATAGTTTATCCATCTTTTTGAGAGCTAGCACTCTAGAAGGATAAAAGACGTTCGTGTAGATACTATTGAGGGTGTTTGTTTCTAAAGCAGCACCTTGAGTCCGGAATTGTATCTTCCTGTCGAGTCTAACAGGTTAGTCTCGTATTCTTCTTTTCGAAATAAACGAAGCACTTGGATCCTAGTAGGGAAATAGAGATTTTTATTTTCCGCGGCGTGTTTTGTGTTGCAGTAATCTCTGGATATCCTAACACCTTCAGAATTTTCTGGATCTCCTATTCCGTTAGACAACGCAGCTACGGTTGAGTTGAGGACCTCCTGTACAATCAACCATTGATTAATACATATTTAGAGGTGATGAGTGTCGAAACCACAAAAAATAAATTCATGTTTTAAAACTTGTGATAGTGGTAAGAAGGGTTGATCCCACAGAGACTGGTAAATAGATTAATTCTATTGAATGAAATAAAATAAAATAAAACAAAATAAAATAAAATGGGGGGTTTTGAATATAGAGAAATAAATAAAATCAATTTAAAAGAAGAACAAAATTTAAAAGAGAGAATCAAGATAAGACACATTCAGTTAAAGGAATAATTTTAGTTCCAGTTTTTATGGGTTGATCACAGATACAAAATAATCTCAATTTAATTAATAAACTAGTTATAGATATCGAAGACGCTTCAGGTATCCAATCCTTTCTTAATTTTAAACTAGTTAAGAGACGCTCGTTAACTAGTTTTAACTCTTGAACAATCGTAGGAGATGCTCCTAGAATTTAATCCAATTATTGCATTAAGAATTAAAAGGACCTGATTCTAACTAATAAATGCGAGACGTTCGGTTCATTTAAGTTAGATTATATTATTTCTTAGGAAAGCCTTATGTAACCTAATTCACTACTTATTTTAATTTAATTAAACAATTATGGATTTAATTAACTGAATAGCAATCTACCATTCTATCAATTGAGCAATGACGCCCTAATGCAATAATCCACATAATGATATTAAGCAATAAACACAGGAATACTATAAATACTAATAATTGAGATAACTATAAAATCACATAAATCTCACAACCGATTTAACTGGAACTTTTAATTATCCTTTAACTGAAAAGAAGAATTTAGCCACACAAGTTCATGGCTAAGAATAGGAGATGAAAGATAAGATGAGATGTCAGATACATCAGAATGCCTCCTTTTTATAATGCTAAGAGTCCTAAATACAAGTAGCTAAAATAAAAAATCAAAATCGAGTACAGCTTGGCAGATGAGAGTTATTTGTTTGATTTCCATATTTAAAGATGGGTTTTGTTCGTCAAGTATGTATGTGCCCATAACATAGTTCATAACACAGCTTGTCTGGAAATCAGAGTTCAAATATGACTCTATCCCTTATTCTTCCATAAATTTGATTGTGGCCACCTTTGATATCAGAATGTGGATTTCAAATTGAATTTTTCTCTTGTTATTCTCCAATCCTACCAAGATAACAAAATTTAAACGAATCAACCTATTTTAAATGAAATCAAACTCAATATCTAAGTGTTTTATAATATTAAAACTGCATAATTGTGTATATTATCAAGAGGACTTTCCAATTACGTGTTTATTCGACAACTCATCAGCCCACAGGTCATCCTGTGTCAAAAACTTGTATACGGTGTCATCCATAATTTTTCTTCCTTTGCTATCTCATGATTCAATTCCTCTACCTATATTGCTTCCGCATTAAACCGTGAAATGAAGCTCCTTAAAAACTCGCTCTCTCCTTGATGGATCTTCTATAGGTCATAGGAGAGCTTTTTAGGAGGTATACATGTAACAAACATGATTTAAATAACATAAAAAATTGCATAAAGTTCTGAAATAAACTTGAGTTCAGATGTTGGTACTATTTTTTAGCCAAACCTGTGAGTGTGGATGAAAACACTCGGCACAACACGAAGTCATTAACATCTTGAAGCTACATGGTCGTTCTAAAGTTCGCCAAGTGACTCCTAGGGTCTGCCATCCCGTTATATTTGTCCAAACTTGAGAGTTTGAACTTAGCGGGAAATGTTTCTACCAAGATCTCTTCTGAAAGAGGTGAGGCATTATCTAGGTCGAAGTCCTCTTCCTGCTCCTTTTGGTACCTTTGAATACCCTGTACCAGCTTCCAGTCGACGTCCTTCACAGCATCATCTGATGACTCTTCTTTCTTAAACTTAGCATTCCCTTTGGATTGTGTAACGACCCGGAAACCGAACCGCTACCGGCGCTAAGATCCAGATCGACATAAGGTTGCCGGGACCCGTAGCAAGCCAAACATACATCCTGAATACCTGTCAAATCCCATACATGATCACACATATACATAAACATGAGAAATTTTTCTTTTCTTTTACCAAGCTCAACCTGTGCATACACATAAATATAAACATAAACCACACACTGGAGTCTCAACACATGCTCCAATGGGGCCGGTATCTCATCAAACATCGAGCTTGGTTGAACATAAACATCATAAAACATAGATCATGTATATACGTGGGATTATTCAAACATACTATGGTCAAGCACAATTCTAATCCTCAATATCAATATTACATAACATGACTGATCATAACCTTACATCATTTTACAAATCATCATGTCCACATCTAACTATTACAAATCACAAGACTATACTCTTCTTGGCTCCCTAAACTAGCCCGTACCTGTAATCTTGGGGGATATAGGGAAAGGGGTGAGCTACTAGAGCCCAGTGAGCAGAATACTAAAACATTTAAAACATATGCCGTCATGTAATGCATCATATCACAGACAAATCACATCAAGGGTAAACCTGTCACCAAATAGTCCCAGCATCATATCCGTGCCAGGCCATAGAATGGGGTCCTGGTCTTCCTGTCATATCATAACATTACTTACCATTGCCCCAGGGCCTCATCTGGGCACCTGGTCTTCGCGTTCCATACCGTGCCAGGCCGTAGAATGGGGTCCTGGTCTTTCCTCAGGGACTAATTGGATCATACAGCATTCACCCACATCCTCAACAAAGAATGCAGTGCAACATATTCGTGGATTCTAATGCAACAACCTATTATATCATATGGCATTCGTGATGCATGATTCATGCTAAAACTTGCATTAATTTAAAACATAAGATTTATTCTACTTACCTCAGGCTAACTCTGACAATGAACTGAAGCAGCTGACTCACTGCTGGGGTCCTCGGTTCCTTAGGTCCGAACCTACACAGGTGGACTCAAATAAGGGATCAAACATACTAGAACATGACTCTAAAAATATCCCTCAAAACAATCAAAGAATTCATGCAAAGGAGGGCTGAATAGGGCACTTTCGGCGGCAGGTTCGGCGGCCGAAAGTCCCTCCAGAGCCGAAAGTCATGCACCTTCGGCGGCACTTTCGGCGGCCAAAGGTTCTCTCCAGAGGCGAAACTCATGCATGTTCGGCGGCACCTTCGGCGGCCAAAAGTCTCCTCCAGAGACGAAAGTCCACTTTCGGGGGCAGGCTTTGGCAGCCGAAAGCTGGCCTCCACAGGCAGGTTCGGCGGCCGAAAGTCCCTTCGGCTGCCGAACCTAAGTTTCTCCCAAAGTGGTAGAAACTCGGCTCTTATGCACATTTGCCTCCCAAAACCTTCAATCATGCATACAACTCAACCAAAACATGCATAAACACATACATAAGCTCCTAGGGGCTTCAAACTATCCTAAACCCCAACTACAACACATCAAAAGCAACTCAGCAACCTACATTATCCATAAACACAACACAAAACCTAACAAAGCTCAACTAACCTAAGCATGCATTTCTACCCTAAGAACCAACTTGAAACTTGTTTAAAACATATAATGAGCTCAAGATCAGCTCTTACCTCTTGAAGATCGAAAGGAAAACCGATCCTAGCTCGGAGATGGGAGAGATCGAGTTCCTTGAACCTCCAAGCTCCAAAACTTGCTATTTGCTTAAAAATCTTCAAAACAAAGGTGAAAACTCATAAAAATCATGGAAGATTTGAAGGAAGAACTCAAGATCGGCATGAGGGCGGCGGAGACTCACCTTGGCCAAAAATGGGGAGAAAAAGCTCACCCGTTCGGACATGGGGACCCCTTTATAGGTGGCTGGCCAGGCCACTTTCGGGGGCCTAACGTGCCTCCGCATGCATGCCATGTTCAGCGGCCGAACATAAGGTTCGGCGGCCGAACCTGGACTTCCCTCACTTATGCCTTCGGGGGCCTAAAGCACTCCCGAAGCGCATGCATGTTCGACGGCCGAACCCGAGTTTTCTTCCAATGCTATTTTCATGCAAAAACTCATTTTCTTTCTTGCTTAAAAACATAAATTACATTAAAACATTTTATAAAAACATGGTTTTACCCTTCCAGAAGTCTCCGACTCCCGAGATTCCACCAGGCGGTAGGAATTCCGATATCGGAGTCTAGCCGGGTATTACAGATTGCGTCTCAATCACCTCTATCTGAGTCTTTAGGGTATCGATAGAGGCTTCTTCTCTTCCTCTAGGAGCCATGAATGATGCCTCTCCCTAAGTTTTATATTGCTCAAGAGCAACCTGCAACCTTTTAATGTATTGGAGTATTTGCTAATTGTTCAGATTATTGAGATCCGCTTCGTTGACTATAGAGAGTGTGTTTTGTCCACTATTAGGAGTTAAAAGGATGATAGCGCCTTCATTGATAGCAACCTTAGCAGTAGCTCATAAGAAAAAGGAGATAAAGGACCGATTTTTAACCCAAATGAATAAAGAGAATTCAATACATTTTTTGGCAACGGAACTAAATGATGTGGCCAAAATGGAGCTATGATGTGATTAGTCAATCCTACAAGAAAGAGAACGTGAGGTGGTTAGTGCCTACGACAGCCATTCCGACGCTCAAGTTAGTAAACTGAAGAATAGGGTAAGTATAAAGAATTATTTAGAACTCAAGAGTAGTTGTATAAGAGAATGCAGTACCTTTGATTCTGTGGCTATTGGTTTTTATATTGTAAGAAAATGAAGTTAATTATAGTATTTTCTGAAAATTTGACTGGTGTCGGCTAATTGATAAAAGATTTTACTGGTTAAGTGATTAGTGATCCCGTGATTATAAGCATAACGAGGATCCGCTGAATTGTTTCTACTAACAGTTATTTTATATAAAAACTCGACTTATTCAGGGGAGAGCGAGTTTTGGTGAAGATCCGAATGCTATGGTGTCTAAGTCTTCCTTTCCACGAGTGGGACCGCACATTAATTTATTAGGTTTCTTGCTTAAATGACCCTATTTTATGGTGATAGCTCATGACTTATGGACGATTATTATATTATATTAGGAAGAGAATGAGTATTTAAAAAAATATTTGCAGAAAGAAAAATAGTTATTTATCACTATAATATTAAAAGAAGAGAAAAGCTTCTTTTATAGAATTTTTTTTATATTTTATTTATTATTGTTTAGAAATATTATTATATTTATAAATAGTATTGATTTATTATTATTATTATTTTAAAATATTATTATATTTATAAATAATATTAATAGAATTATTTTTTTAGTTTTTATTTAAAATTAATTTTGTAAGTTTATTAAAAATAAATAATTTTATAATGAATAAAGATAGGTCGAAAAAAATTCGTAAAATAAAAAAGTTCAACAATGGGTTAAATGGCAATAAGGAAAGAAAATTAATAAAAGAGAGCAAAAGAGGAAACAGGTTAATCGGCAAAGACAGGTCACTGCCACTGAGCCACATGAGCATTTAAAAAAGAAAAACAGAGACACTTACTTTAATCCTCTCTTTCACTGGACAAAATCCTAATTTTAACGCCCTTCTTTTTCTCTTTTCGTTGTGCCGCCACTGTTCTATGCGCCTCCATCATCATCACCATCCTCCTCTTCCTCCTCCTCCTACTTATCCTCGCCGACAGCTAGGGTTTCCGGGGTTTTCCCTCACTTTTCGAACTGGATTCTCTCTCCTTTATCAGGCGAATCTCTATGTGCCGTTGGTTCAGCGGTTTTGTTGATTAGGCTTTGGTGTATCGGGCCTCTTTCTTCCCCACGTATCATCTATCTTACTCGATCCCAAAGCGCATCAGACTTCAATTCCAAACCTAGGGTTTACTGCTCCATTTCATTTGGCATGCTTTCTCAATTAGGGCAGCGTTGATTTCGTACTTGCTTTGGTTTGATTGTCGTTGTATATTATTTATTTTTTACAATTTTTTTGGGTTTTGGGAATTTGGATGGCATTGGGGGATTTGATGGCGTCTCGGTTTTCGCAAACTTCGGTGGCTGTGATTTCCAATCACTATGATGACTACGCTCCTAGTCATGGCGAGGACGCTGGAGATTCCGCCTCGCTGAGGAGAGATTCGGAGACTGCTAGCAGTAGTTATGGCAACGCTGCAGTCACCGCAACAAGTATGGCCTATTTGCCCCAGACTGTCGTGCTCTGTGAGCTTCGCCATGACGCATTTGAAGCTTCCATACCCACTGGCCCATCTGACAGTGGCCTTGTATCCAAATGGCGTCCTAAGGACAGAGTAAGCCATGAGTTACACTACATATCCCCTTGATATTGTCATGTTTGTTTTTGTTAATTGAATGAATAAGTTTATACTTCCGTTTTGGGGATTTCTTTGGTAGTCAATTTTGAACTCGTGAATTTATCACGTAAAGTCATTCCAATGAGGTTCACTTCAATTCAAATGATTTTAAATGCAACAACTATCTACCCAAACAATGAAATGGCTATAGTCAAATGGTTTTGATCCTTGGTTATTATTTTAAGCCCTTAGGAAATTCGGTGCCTTCCAATGAGGTTATTTTTTGGCATTTTTATTAGTGAGCATCCTGCACCCCTTACCTAATTTAGTTGTGCTTGGACTTAGATCAACCTCATTGTTGATAAGCAGCGCCTTGCTGTATATAGGGAGGATCCTTATCGCGAGTAATATGAGCTTGGTAGTGGTTATGCTATATCTTGTATGAAATTAAATGCATGAGAGTTAGATTTGCTGAAGTTGAACAAATATTATAGAAGTAGAGGGGGGAAGGATAAAGCATGAAGGAATTGTGAGTTTTCCAAATTGTGGAGTACAGTAAGGTTAGGGCATTAAAACTCTGCCATCTTCACGAATCACGATCTAATTTTATTATGAGTTGTGACATTTAGCTTTTGACAAAAAATGGTTTATCCTTGGAACAGATTGTGCCTGCAATCTGGATTATTTTCCAATTGGATTTGCCTTGGTTATTCATTTCCTTTACACATTAGAGTCCATTGGTATCTGCTGAGAAATTGGAAAAGCCAAGGAAAAAGTGCCCTTATACAGGAAATGTTCCCTTGTGATAATGGTTGAAGCTCTCGGATACAGCCTTAACAAGTACACATGAATAAAAAAATTCCGTATTGTCACCTAAAGTACTTGGTTGTTTACCATTATAAACAGGAAGAATGATGATTTCCTTATTATCAATCTATAGTGCTTGATTGCTTATTGTCATAAACAGGAATGATGATGCCTAGAAGGAGCGAACCTTCATAATATATGGAGGATAGACTAATGATCAATAATACAGTTGTTGTTTTCTGGGAAATGGTAGATACTACAATTGCAAGTGAACAGCTGAACATAGGGACAGTGAGGGTTCACCTAATTTTTTTCCATATGCTTAGGTTTATAGAGTTTCCCAGAAGACAGTAACGCACCAATGAATCTGAAAAACCTAGATGATGGTATATTGTTGACTTGCAATTTGACAGCTTCAGCTTAACAGCTTGATAGGAGGATAGTGTAATGTGACGTAGTTGATGTCTTGAACCTTTGACCCTTCTATATTAACTGGGATTTGTTGCATTGTTTCTCTTGATTTGAAACTTTTGACTTTTGGAATTAAGAAAAATTTCAGTAACCTTGAGAGAGAAGGGGTGGGTGATGTGGGGGGTGTGAAGATTGAAGCTGATAGTGGTAATCTGGGTTGGCACATGCTAATGCCTCTATGTTAAGCACCTCAAATCATCTGAGGAACTTCATTTGTTTGCTTGGATATGTTTTCTTTTGTTGATGAAGTTTTGTACATGAATTTAGTTATTTTGCTCTGTCATGCTTCATGCTTTGTCTTGACTTGATATTTACTTATGGTCATGTCTAAATTGGTTTATAGACATTGCAATTTGTTGGTGCTTTTCCACAAGTGCTATGCTTGAACTTGCATGTTTACATGTATTGATGTTGGGTTTAACTCTGAACTTCCTGCGCAGATGAAGACGGGATATGTAGCGCTAGTTTTATGTTTGAACATCAGTGTTGATCCACCTGATGTCATAAAGATATCACCTTGTGCCAGAATGGAGTGCTGGATAGGTGCTTCTTTGAACTGCTGATTCTCTCCTTGGACTTCTTATATACTTGCCATCTCTTCCATTGCCTCTCCACCCCATGTAGTTGTACTTTCCAATTCAAATTTATTTTGAATTGAAGATGTCATTTACATAGTTTCTAGAATTGTTTTAGGAGATCACTTTTCTCTGTTTCTGTTGTTTTGGTGATTTCTGTAACGTGTAAAGGGAAGGAAAATTTAAGAATTTTAATTCAATTTTTACATTGGCTATCAAGTTTGATTTAATCTACTTTTTCTGTTAATCTTCTTAGTGAACTAGTTGAGCCTAAAAAAATACATTCATTTTCTGAAGTTCTTTTCGTAGTTAGAATAAATAAGCTTTTGGAGGTTGTAACTTTTTCCTCTTGCCCAGATCCATTTTCAATGGCACCTCAAAAAGCTCTTGAAACAATTGGGAAAACCTTAAGTGTGCAGTATGAAAGGTGGCAACCTAAGGTGAGGATATCTTTGTCATGCACTTATTTGAAAATATGTTGTGGCTGCCCTTTTCAATATACCTTGTCATTTTGGTGCAGGCTCGTTATAAAGTTCAACTTGATCCTACTGTGGATGAAGTTAAGAAACTTTGTAATACATGTCGAAGATATGCCAAGTCTGAGAGAGTTCTTTTTCACTATAATGGACATGGTGTTCCAAAGCCAACTGCCAATGGTGAAATTTGGCTGTTCAATAAGGTATTTTTTCTTTTACTTATCCAGTACTTGTGCGGTAGTATTTTTCACGTGCTTAAACTTTGTCTCTGGCTGTAATTCGTATCAGAGCTACACACAGTATATACCTTTGCCAATCAGTGATCTTGATTCCTGGTTGAAGACACCATCAATCTATGTTTTTGACTGCTCTGCTGCTGGGATGATTGTCAATGCCTTTTTAGAGGTATTCAGCAATTTTTCAAACCACTAATTTTGTTATCATGGTGACCGTTCGTCCTTGGGATGTTGATTTTTGATGATACTGTTTCTGTTGTATTACTCTTTCAGTTGGTATGACTTCTAATGTCATTGTTGGATTATTCTTTTGCTAGCTTCATGACTGGAACTCTTCTAGCTCTTCTGGATCTATGAAGGACTGTATTTTGCTTGCAGCCTGTGAGGCACATGAGACTCTTCCTCAAAGTGCAGAATTTCCTGCTGATGTGTTTACTTCTTGCCTCACTACACCTATCAAGATGGCATTGAGATGGTGAAACATGTCTCTTTTTTCCTAATTTTAATTTTGAAAAATACATCAACCCTCCTTTCCTCTTCAGAATATCATTTTTGGCATGATTATTGTAGTTATTTGCTTCTTTGACATAACCTATATTATGAGTCTTGCATTTTAGTATGTTAGTTTTGGAACTATATGTTCAGGGAGTTAATGATGTGTTTATTGGTAAAACCGAGTTAATTGTGAATGTATAGTTGGTGTGCAATACTTTGGGGAAATTCTTTGTTGACAAGGCATGCGACTTATTTGAGACTTGTTTTCATAGGTCTTGTTTAAACTTTAAACACTGTTTTCTTGCTAACTCATGAATATGTACCAATTATATCAGGAAAAAGGTCTTTCCTCTTGAATTAGTTCTACGGGTGAATGGTGAATGGGTTTTCACACGAGTTTTAAGTTGAAATCTTATTCAAGTCAATTGAGGTTGGCTATCTAAATCCTGTTTATTCATTTCATCTGTTCAAATCTTGATTAGAAAATGTAGCTCTAATATCCTTTTGTGTGCTATATGAGGTTTGGCAACAGTTGAAACTTATTGTCCACATTAGCACTTTGATTTGGGATATTTTAGGTAATTGTAATGATAACGGCAGACAGTATGATTAAAAGAAAAAAAAACTTAACTGATTCATGATTTAATGCCCAGGAGGTTAAAGTATGATGTTTAGGAGTGAAATTTTGCAATAATGCCCTTATCTGAATAACTCTCTTAATTATGTTTTGTGGTACTTCTGATGGATGTTTTTTTGTCAGAATGCTACTTGTAGCAAATTATGTATGTTTTGTTACTTCATTATGTGAAAAGCTAGTTGTTCTATACATATAACTCAAAAATTGCACCTAGATTAAGTCTATTGCAAACTCCAAGAAGTCTATGTGTCTTTTTTCCGCTGATAAGGTGTATGTTCTTGTGGTTTCTACTTTGGAGGGGATGGAGTAGAAACCAAGGTTGATGGGTGCCAACCAATTGGTTTGGCCTGTTATTCATATTGTGTTACTAGATATTGTTATTTTCTGCATCAAATGTGCACCATGAATTTGTTATAGCTACCCTGCCCTTCTTTTATCATCCTAGGCAGCTTGGTCAGGGTCTTGGTTCATTGGGTGTACCTCACTACATAACAGCCACCCCACTATGTTGTCTTTTATCTTTTATCTTTTTTTTTTTTCTTTTTTCTTTGAATATGTACAAGTCTGCCTTTATATTTTTATGTTAGCTTGGGTGTTATTCAGGATTTCTGATCTACTTATAATCATCCTAGGCTGGGTGTATACATGAGGCATTACAATTTTTTACTTTTGCCTTGTACTTTACCTTTTGCTACTTGCTTTGCCTTCCAAAGCTTGAAGCAATAGGTTGATTTCTTGTCCTTTCCATGAATGCATGGTATCCATTAGCAAGTGTAGAATTCAATTAAAGTGTGGAGAAAATTACTATTCCCCTTTTGTAAAATGGTGATGGCTGATTCTCCTTTTGGTCATGCCTATTTGAGGGTTATGGTATAACTTACAAGGTATGCTTTGAAAATCTACATAAGGAGTGTTTTTTTCTCCCTTCAAACTTGAGGAATTTATGTTTGTAGCTATTGGGACGAATGAATCCTTTCTGCCTGCTCTTTGATATGCATAAATTTGCTTACTGGATCCCATTGTACGCCTGGGCATTGTGCCATTGAAGACATAAATTATTGCAAGTCTTTACCATTCATCTGTTGGTAAGAGAAGAAAGGCAAGCACATAATTTACAGAGAAGTAATTCTCGCCTTGCATTATTGTTGCCTATAAACAGATTCACCCATAGTTTCTTGGAGTTGCTGAGTTGGTTGTTGTCAGATGGTGTGGACATTGCAACTGTAAGTTTACATGTAAAAGTATTCTCACTTTCTTTACCATAGGATATTGAATCTCCGAATGTAGCCATCATTTAGGTTAACTGATCTGGGATGCATTGCCAATGTATGTCTTGCTGCCTGTTTTGCTGTTCATGGGTTGATTTGGTGAACACATGCTAGTCTGGTATAATTTTCCTGTGTTCTTTGACTGCTGCTTGCTTTATTCTGTTTTCCATATTGAGTTGACTTGATAATATATTTTTATATGGTATTTGTTTTCTGTATTATGTTCATTGAAAATCGATTCTTCATTTGTCATGCTTCATGCTTGCTAATTTTTTGTTATTTGTTCCGAGTTCTCCAGGTTCTGCAAACGCTCATTATTACATGAGTCTGTTGACTATTCATTAATAGATAAGATTCCTGGTCGGCAAAATGATCGTAAAACACTGCTAGGAGAATTGAATTGGATCTTTACTGCAGTGACGGACACAATTGCCTGGAATGTCCTTCCTCATGGTAATTTCTTTTAAATAATTGCTTTCTTTGGTCTTTCACAGGCACTTGCTTTGAGTTGTTTTTTTTTTAAATTTTTTAATTTTTTGTTATAATCAATACTTGGGTTTTCCTGTGCAGATCTTTTCCAGAGATTGTTCAGACAAGATCTATTAGTTGCCAGCTTGTTCAGAAATTTTTTATTGGCCGAGAGGATTATGCGTTCTGCAAATTGTTCCCCAATTTCTCACCCAATGTTGCCACCAACTCATCAGCATCATATGTGGTACTAGAAAAGACATTGGTTGAGCAAATTCTGTTGTGCTAATAAATTTATCCATAATTCTAGTTTCTATTTGTAAATTCATTTCACTGTCTTATTTATTCTCACTGCAGGGATGCATGGGACATGGCTGCTGAGATTTGCCTCTCTCAGCTTCCATCTTTGGTTGAGGATCCTAATGCGGAGTTCCAGGTGGGTAAACAGATTTTGATGTAATTATTGCAAGCATATTGGTTTTGGAAAAATGATGGTTCTGTTCTCTTGGCTTGTACCCATTTATTGTCTGTTTGTAATATCTATTTGTTTTGTTTCAGCCAAGTCCTTTTTTCACAGAACAACTGATGGCTTTTGAGGTTTGGTTGGATCATGGATCTGAAGATAAGAAGCCACCAGAGCAGTTGCCTATTGTTCTTCAGGTTTTCCTTTCTTTTTTTTTTTTCCCCCTTTCCCTCCATGTTATTTCTGACTTACTATTTGCTTTTCCTTTCTACATTATGGGTTTGCGTGATCATTGGAAGTTAATAGTTTAGGATGCATTATTTAAGTGGTTTTTACTTTAAGCTATAGCTTTCCCTAGAACCTTCTCTTTTATTTTTAGGCATTTCCATTTTGTGTTTAATTCTTTCAAGATTAATGTCAGGTTCTGCTTAGTCAATGCCATCGGTTTAAAGCACTGGTGCTTCTTGGGAGATTCCTTGATATGGGATCCTGGGCTGTAGACCTGGTGTGTGCTTGTCAATCTTCTCTCTGTTGCTGTACTTTTTTCCTTTGCTGAAATATAAGCTTCTTATTTCTAGTCTATGATATCACATTTTAATTTGAAGTTCCTGTGGGTCTTGTAGGCATTATCTGTTGGAATTTTTCCATATGTTTTGAAGCTGTTGCAAACAACAACACCTGAACTAAGGCAAATTCTTGTATTCATATGGACAAAAATTCTAGCACTTGATAAGGTATATAGCAAAGTGATTTTCAACTAGAATACAATTATTTTTCTAGTTCATATTTATCAATAAGTGGTCCCTTGTGCTATTTTGCTTTGTAGTTAATCTTGTTGCAAAATCTGGTAGTTTACCCAAGTTTCTGGTTTTTCAATCAACAATAAATTTCACTAGAACGTTCAAGCATGTAAGGTTTGCAAAATTTCTCAAGAGCATAATGATTTGCACAAGCTTGTATCATGGTGAATTGAAGGAAGGATTTTTCTCCATGAGTTTTGACAAAATAAAGTAAATTCATATGAAAGTGAATATGTGCCTGTGTTGAGAGAGGGAGGGAGGGAGGGAGGGAGAGAGAATACATATTTGTTTCAAGTTTACCTCTTTTGTCCCCCTCATGACATGACCACCAATAGAGAGAATATGTGTGGGCTCTGGACAGATGATGAAAATTTGTAAGAGGTTATCACCATGGGTTTTGTTACCTACTCATCTAACAAGTTATGCATAAATGTTATCAGTTTTGTATGTTGATGCTACATTTGTTTCAAGTTTACCTCTTTTGTCCCCCTTATGACATGACCATCGGTTAAGAATCTCTATCTTGTGGTTCACAGTCGTGCCAGGTTGATCTTGTTAAGGATGGGGGACATGCATATTTTATCAGGTTCCTTGATAGCTTGGAAGCATATCCAGAACAGCGAGCAATGGCTGCATTTGTTTTGGCTGTAATTGTTGATGGGCACAGAAAGGGTCAAGAAGCATGCATTGAAGCTGGTCTGGTCCATGTGTGCTTGAAGCACCTTCAGGGTTCAATGCCAAATGATGGGCAACATGAGCCTTTATTTCTTCAGTGGCTTTGCCTTTGCCTGGGAAAGTTGTGGGAGGATTTCACAGAGGCTCAAATTTTAGGTTTACAGGCAGATGCACCAGCAATATACGCTCCTCTACTCTCTGAGCCCCAACCTGAGGTTTTATTTCTTTTACAATTATGTTGCCACATAGTGATCATATTTATGTTCGCATTGTTATATCACTTAATTATGGGACTTATTTTATTCCAGGTTAGGGCTTCTGCTGTCTTTGCATTGGGTACCTTACTTGATGTTGGAGATGATGCATGCAGAGATGCTGTTGCAGCTGATGATGAATGTGATGATGACGATAAATTTAGAGCTGAATCCAGCATTATTAGAAGCCTATTGAGTGTTGTTTCGGATGGAAGCCCACTTGTTAGGGCAGAGGTTGCTGTAGGTAAGCAACAGTTATCAAATTTATTTTCTTGTGCTTGGATTTTAATCACTTCCTAGTTTTCTGTTTGTTGTAATTATTTAGATATTTCAATGTTGCTGGTTAAAATATTGGCCTTTCCAGCTTTTCTAAGTATTTAGCAACAACTTTCCCACCTTACAAAGCCCTCTTTTTTACTTTCTTTCCATGCAACATAGAAAAAGATATGGGCGCTAAAATTACTGACATTCTTTTTTTGGTGCACGAGTTTGTACCTACTGAAGCAGGCTAACTTAGAATTTGTTGTTATTTGAGCTTGCCGGTACCACTGGTGCTTTCCATGACAGGATAAGCTCATTGTCTTAGCCAGCCAGCCTAAGAATGTTTGAAAGTCTGGAGCTAGGCTGCAGGTTGTGGTCACTAACTGTTACTGGTAACCTGATGGACATAGAACTGCTGTGTTGCCTAACATTGGAAATGTTCTATATTTGTCTGGACCTTTGTTTCTTTTTTTTTTCTCCTCAAAAAAATGCTTTATGAGAACCTTTTTCTCTTTTCAAGTTTACTTTGTTTCTCTCACATCAGGATAATGGAGAGGATACGGGTGTGTTCAATGAGGGATACCTTCTCCAAGTCTCTTTTTGGTTTAATTTTTACAAATTTGAATCTCACTTGAGCTTAATTTCATTGCCTGACAGCCTTAGCACGGTTTGCATTTGGCCATAAGCAGCACCTCAAGTCAATTGCTGCTGCATATTGGAAACCCCAGTCGAATTCTCTACTAAATTCTTTACCTTCTTTGGCCCATATAAAGGGTACCCCACACCAGTATATGGCACATACAAGTATTCTTTCATCTCAAATTGGTCCTTTGACGAGAGTTGGAAATGACAACCAATCAGTGTGTCGAGATGGAAGGGTCTCCACTAGTAGTCCTCTTACTACGTCTGGAATTCTGCATGGATCGCCTTTATCTGATGATTCATCACAACATTCTGATTCTGGTATGTTGCATGATGTTGTCAGTAATGGGGTTGTCCACCATTCAAGGCCAAAACCATTGGATAATGCAATGTATTCACAATGTGTACTGGCTATGTGTACACTGGCTAAGGATCCTTCTCCACGCATTGCAAACCTTGGTCGGAGGGTACTGTCAATTATTGGGATTGAACAAGTGGTGACAAAACCTGTTAATAGCAGTGGTATTCGTCGGCCTGCTGAATCTACATCATCTCCAACTCCGAGTCTAGCAGGATTAGCTCGTTCATCATCATGGTTTGACATGAATGCAGGTAACTCCAATTTTTCTCCCCATTTTTGTATCACATCATTTCTATTATGTTGAATGTGTGTGAACAGAATCTTGGCAAACCATTGTTTCTGCTTTATGTTTTGCCTTCCAAATGATGCTTGTTTCCCTTAACATTTGTTTATTTTTTTTGCATATCCTCATAATATCAGCTTTTTTAATCTTTTCTTTTGGCCTGTCAATGCCAGGTCATCTGCCTTTGACATTCAGAACTCCTCCTGTCAGTCCTCCTCGACCAAGTTACTTAACAGGAATGCGGAGAGTCTGTTCTTTAGAATTCAGGCCTCACCTGATGAATTCTCCAGATTCAGGATTAGCTGATCCTCTTTTAGGTTCTTCTGGATCTTCCAGTGGTTCAGAACGAAGTTTACTTCCACAATCAACTATCTATAATTGGAGTTGTGGTCATTTCTCAAAGCCACTTCTTACCACGGCAGATTATGCTGAAGAAATGTTGGTTAAAAGAGAGGGGAGGGAAAAGCTTGCAGTGGAGCAAATTGCCAAGTGTCAACACTCATGTGTGTTTTTTTTGTTTTAAGTCGCTTCTTATATTTATTTTCATTGAGTTCTGGTGCTAATTTTGGCATGTACTAATGGTATTTATTTATTTCTTTCTTTTTATTGGCTAGCTATTAGCAGGTTAAATAATCAAATTGCTGGCTGGGACACAAAGTTTGAAACAGGAACAAAGGCAGCCTTGTTGCACCCTTTCTATCCTATTGTCGTTGCTGCAGATGAAAATGAGCGGATAAAGTATGCCAATTTTATATCACTGACATCTTCTACTTTTCTTTTGACCTATGATAGTTGGTTCGACATACTGTATGTGGCCACAAAAGTAAAATATTGCATGATGCCATGATAGTTTGGTTGTGGTTTTTTGTCTGATAATTTCTCAGGTGACAATGTTTTTCTAATTTTTTTTTTTTGGCGTTTGGTATGTTAATTATATTACTTTTTAGCATGTTGCTTTGTGTTTAATTAGGAATTCAAAGTTTAAGGGATTTATAATGGAGTCTGTCATAATTGTTTTTGTTTTTTTTTGGCTTCTTTCATCTCAGGATATGGAATTATGAGGATGCAGCCCTTCTCAATGGATTTGATAATCATGATTTTCCTGACAAAGGAATTTCTAAGCTATGCCTTGTAAATGAGCTTGATGACAGTTTGCTTCTTGTTGCTTCATGTAATAAGTCATTTCTTTGTATAGTTAGTTTCTAGGTTCTGAGATTGATTTATCAGATTGTAAGATTTTTCAAATCATCCTTTTACTATGGCAATTTGATAGGTGATGGAAATATTCGGATTTGGAAAGATTTTACAGTCAAGGGTAAACAAAAACTGGTCACTGCATTTTCTTCTATCCAGGGTCACAAACCGGGTGCACGGAGTTTGAGTGCTGTTGTAGATTGGCAACAGCAATCTGGATATCTGGTACATGCTTAGGTTAATCAATATTGCTGCAAGTTCTTTTATGCTCCACTCTGGTGTTTGAAATGCTCTCATGCATATTTATGCTTTTGACACCTTGCCAGTATGCTTCTGGGGAGATATCTTCCATCATGCTTTGGGACCTTGATAAAGAGCAACTGCTTAATTCTATTCCATCGTCATCAGACTGCAGCATCTCATCATTAGTGAGTTTCTTTTCCTCCTTTTTTTGTCATTTCTTGGCATTTCCTAAAGTTAATGTCAATCCTTTGCTGTGTTCAAATATCTGGATACATCGAGAATTTGCTGGAGATTGCAAATATGGAAAAAATGGGATGGTTTTATTTGAAATGCTTTATGTAGGATGTGCTTGTTTGTGGATAAGATATGATTCTTTTCATGATCCTATGTCATTTTGTTGACTGTAGACTTCTTGTCTATGCTTGGTAATGCCCCTTTTTGCATTCTTTGTATGAAACACGATTTGTTAAGAAAAGGATCTCAATTTAATTGGAAATGCTTGGAACAAAGCTGATGCTGAGACGGTGCATAATACTGTTTGCATCTTTTTCCTTCGGGCATGGACTTGGAAAACGAGAGCAAGGAACACCAGCTGCGGTGGGTTGGGCTACAGTTTAGTTACTGTTAGGAGTGTGTGAGATAATAGAGTTATATATGGGATATGATGTAGAATCCTATTTGGGATTACCTTTTGATATGGATAAAGTCCTATTTGACTAGGGCTTTGCCATTTTATTAGGAGATATAGGGTGTTCGAACCATAACACCTGGATTATTTGGATAGATTGAAATATTTTACTGACCGAATCAAGACTGTGGTCCGAACTGCTAATGGGGTTCAGGCCCTTGAGACTCAAGACCTGAAACTACTGGTTTGAGCATGAACTTTTATGGATTTACGTCAGTGCAACTTGTGGGGCTTAAAATTACCTTCCGTCTCTCTCTGTGTAGCCATGATTGCTTCAACGTTCAGACAGTTAAAGCTGTCTTACATATTCTTGTTATTGATGAATTTCTGGAACTTGCTAATTTTGAGGGATTTTCTTCATCTAAATGTACTTGTTGCCAGATCTGTTCAGGACTTCAAAGCTTGTGGAAAAATTGTAAAGCAATTGTTCCAAATCTTTATATTATGCTTCTTTTACATATTGTCTTCATCAAGGAAGACATTCTTTAATGTTACTTGCTGATATTGCGATATGTGATCTATTTTGTACAGTTGTGAGACAGAACTAAACTTGGATATTTAGTTGTCATTATTCTTGGAATGACTGAATGAGAAGAATCATATTTGATTCCTGTCTACATTTGGTTGAACCCACACTTAACAGAAAGTCATCAAGCGAATGTGTAGTGTCATTTTTAGAATTTATGTACCCTACTGGATCCTTGGCTTCTAGTTTTTATGTGGGATAATATGTTATCATATTTCGTGTTTCTATTACATATCTGTTGTGTTATTTTTTAGCTCAGTTTTTGCATATATCTGCTGTTATTTATAGTTAATTCTGCATTTTGTTGATGGTGCTTTTTTACATTGGCCTGGTGTAGTCTGCTTCTCAAGTTCATGGGGGTCAATTTGCGGCAGGTTTTGTGGATGGTTCTGTTAGGCTCTATGACGTCCGGACCCCTGAAATGTAAGCACCTCACATAAGGTTTTCCTCTGGCATGATGCAAATTTCGAGTGCTAATGATGTTTTCGTATGCTTATACTGTTACTGAGCTTATTTTCAAGATTCAAGTTCAAAGATAATGTTTTCTGGATTTTTGTATGAATACTGATTCTTGATTCAATAGATTACTTTAACTTTTTTGGCACTTGTTAGTTGCATTGTCTCTTGTTTTTCCTGGTGTTTAATTTTGCAATGCCCTTCATAATTCCTAGGCTTGTGTGTGCTAAACGTCCGCATACAAGAGTGGAAAGAGTGGTGGGGATTGGCTTTCAACCTGGTCTTGATTCTGGGAAGGTAAGATGCAGAATGAGTGAGATATACACAATGTTCAAATGACTCATTGATGTGGATCCTGGCTTGACTATTAATAATTTTTGTTCAAATATCTTCTTTCAGTTTGTCAGTGCGTCTCAGGCTGGTGATATTGAGTTCCTGGATATCAGAAATCCCAGGGATACATACCTCACAATTAATGCGCACAGGGGCTCACTTACAGCTTTAGCTGTTCATAGGCATGCCCCTATCATTGCCAGTGGCTCAGCAAAACAGATTATTAAAGTATTCAGCCTGGAGGGTGAAGTACTGGGCACCATTCGGTATTACTCGACTTTCATGGCCCAGACTATAGGTCCTGTGAGCTGTCTCACCTTCCATCCATACCAAGTATTGCTTGCTGCTGGGGCTGCAGATGCTTGTGTTTCTATTTACACTGATGACAATGCTCAAGCAAGATGAGTGCATATTCTTTACTGGTGTGTTTGGGGTCACCTTGATGAGCAGCACAAGGGAATGGTCTTGCTATGGTCGCTGATGCAGTTTTCTAAGTGCAATTGCTCATGAGATTTGATAATCCATGGAACCGATCCTGCTTGGCTGGAACCTGGGTTTGGCTCGGATTTCTGAAATTGTATGCTACATATTCATTAGCCTCCACTGTAGAGGGTCAATCAAGATGGGAAGAAAATCCTGCATATTCGTTGGAGGCTTTGGCAAATAATTGTTATAGGAGTAAATTTGTGTAAATAGCTTATTTTGTCTTCTCTTTGCATCTTTTCCTTCTTCGTGTGTTCATTGATCTGTGCAGCCCCCTCCCCTTGTTCATTGTAAAATCATAATTTAAGCGTTGGAGGGAGATGTTGATGTGGATTCCAACCCCATGAATTTCGGGGAATTCAACGTGTTAAGTCCCTGATTATGTTAAAGGTTCAGTGGTCTAAACCCAACTTTCCCACCAGGAATTAAAAAAAAGGATTCGATTTTATTGAACTGGTATCTCTATTTAAGTGTGCCTCTAATCATGTTGAGTTTGTTTGTTTGTTTTATATATATATATATATAAGATAAACAAGGTTTAAGACCTACAAACAGAAGCAACATCAAGAACTAAGGCCTAATATAAATATATAACAAAACAAAACAGAGTCCATCCTAATCTCAGCTCAGCTCAAATACAGGTCTTAAAAGTCCAGAAAATGAATAAAAAAAACAAACTCTAAGACCAGAAAAAACTTGACCAACAACTCAGGCTCGTCTGCAACAAAGCAGAGGCTGCTGCTCTTTTTCTGCAAAAGCTCCTCCTTTGTTGCTGCTCTCTTCCTGCAAAAGCTTCAGTAGCTTTCGCTGTTTGCCCACGACATTCAGTGAGAGTTTGCCGACGACATTCAGTAAGAGAATTTGATGAAGGGACGACATTCAGTGAGAGAATTTGATGAAGGGTCAAAATATCATAGAATCTTGATGAAGAATTAAAATCTAAACGCACCAAACAAAACAAAGCTAGGAGGGCCAAATGAGAGAATCTTGATGAAGAGTCAAAATTCAAATGCACCAAACGAATGGTCAAAATCCAAATGCGCCAAACGATGCTAAGAAATCAAGATCTAGCAGCTTATAAATAAAGTCTCAGTTGAAGCAAATAAAACATAAAGAATGCTTTATATACGCTATTCAGTTTGTCTAATTTTTTAGTGTAATAGAGAGCTATGATGGTCGGGACGAAAATAGAGCTCTTTCTTTCTTTAATTTGGAAATTTTTTTTCAAGCAGAACGACATCAGTTTTTTTTTTTTTTTTTTTTTATCATAAGATATAGTTCATTGCTAAAAGCCATCAAGTGGCAAGGAGAATACAAAGTTCATCTGATACAGGGGATTAACTCTGAACGAACTATCTGTGATGAACTTTTTGCAAAGGAGATGTGAAGCCTGATTGTGAGCCCGACGTACCCAAGAAAAAGAGATAGACTGAAAGGATTTAGCGATATCTAACGAGTCAGAGATAATATCTTGAATACTAAGGGGAGCTGGATTACCCTTACAGGCTTGAACTGTGATAAGAGAATCTCCTTCTATAATAGAGCAAGAGAATCCTCTGCTTTTGGCAAAAAGAAGTGCTTCTCGACAAGCAATACTCTCTAATTGTAAGGGGTCTGAGATAGAGACCCACGAACGACAGCACCAGTCAATAACACTTCCAGAAGGATCACGAGCAATAACGGCAGTGGCTCCTGAATTCGAATTCTTGTCCCAAGCTGCATCGAAGTTAAGCTTTATGAAACCGAGAGGAGGGGGTTGCCAAGAGAGTTGAGATTGATGAACTAACAGCTGTTGATCCATTTCTGATTGATGCGAGGGGAGAGGATGGTTGGAGGTGGCTTCTCTAAAATCATCTCGACTTCTGATTGCCAAGCTAACAGACTCTTCAGCCGGTTTAGACATATGATTGAATGTGAAAGCATTCCTATCTTTCCATATTTGCCAAAGAAGGAAGGCAAAAAGTTGTATTAGACTATCTGAGTCTGATTCCTGGGAAAGAGCATTACAAACTTCTGTCCATTTGTCCATCATTGTTGAGCTCGAAAGATAAGAAGAACGAAGCTGCAATGGAGAATTAAACCAAACTGAGATAGCATGAGGGCATGAGAAAAAAATGTGATCAATAGATTCCTTCCCTCCGCAATAAGAACAGGCCGGGTCTATATGTTGGATCCGATGATGAAGGAGGTCTTTACAAGGTAGCCGCTCCAAGCAAAAAAGCCATAGGAAAATCCGAAGTTTACTTGGAACATTAATCTTCCAAAGAGACTTCCAGAAGCAAGAATTATGAGCTGAGGAACTTGGACTCGGATTACCATTAGATTCTATAGCTGCCCGTCTACTCAAATCTTTAGCTTTCCAATAACCAGACCTGACTGAATAAATGCCGCTTTTCTCAAAGTGCCATACCAACCGATCTTCCCTAGCAAAAATACTGAGAGGAATGGCTCTAATTTTCTCAACATCTGCTGGCTCAAAGTTTCGGGACAAGATAGTAGCATCCCAAAGCTTGGTAGATGGATTGATAAGTTGAACCACCCGAGTTATATCTGTATCATGTCCTTCTTTAAGATGTGGCTTGTCTGGGAAAAGGAGTGGAACCCATACGTCTTCTTTGCAGAAGATGTTCTCTCCATTACCGACATGCCAGCGAATGCCTTGATTGAGAATTTCTCTTCCCCATAGAACACTCCTCCATCCCCATGATGCCTTGTTTCCTTGGGTTGCTTGAAGGAAGGATGAATGTGGATAATATTTACCTTTTAAGACTCTAGCCAAAAGAGAGTTAGGATTAGAGAGAATTCTCCAACCTTGTTTAGCGATTAAGGCCCTATTGAAGCTTTCCATATCTCTGAAACCTAAACCTCCTTCACCCTTTGACTCACAGAGTTTGGACCAGGCAACCCAATGGATCTTCCTTTCATTTTGCTGTTGACCCCACCAAAAATTGCTCACAATGCTATTAATTTTATCGCATAAGGCAGTGGGAAGTCGAAAACAAGACATGGTATAAACAGGGATAGCCGAAGATACTGCTTTGATCAACACCTCTTTCCCGCCTTTGGATAGAAGCTTTTCCTTCCACCCCGCACACGTCTTCTCAATGTGTTCTCTGAGGTAACCAAATGTTTGAGTTTTAGATCTGTAAAGATGAGCAGGTAAACCTAGAAAACGATCATTGACCTCCAAGTTATGAATATTCAGAGAAGAACAAATTTGTTGCTTCAATATTGGAGAAGTATTGGGACTGAAGATGATAGTTGATTTAGCCAAGTTAACTGATTGCCCACTTGCTCTTGAATAGTTATGCAAAATGGATTGGATTATATTTGCTTGCTCCATAGTTGCTTGTGTGAATAAGATGGAGTCATCTGCGAACAACAAATGTGATATAGATGGGCCATGTCGAGAAGCAGATAACCCTCTAATGGCCGAATTGTTTAAAGCATGAGAAAAACCTTCCGCTACTAAGAGAAAGAGGTAAGGGGATAGGGGTCTCCCTGACGAATACCTCTTGTTGGAGTTAGATACCCAAAGCGATGGCCATTAACTTGAAGAGAGAAGGTTACTGAAGAGACACATTGCATAATCCAGGATATCCACTTCTCATGAAAGCCAAAGCAATAGAGCATATGCTGTAAAAAAGACCACTCCACGCATTCATATGCTTTACTCACATCTAGCTTGATTGCCATTCCAGCAGACTTGCCATGTTTTTTTAATTTAAGGCTATGCATGATCTCATGGCAGATAAGAACATTGTCCGAAATCAGGCGGCCTTTAATGAAGGCATTCTGTTCCGAACCCACAATAGAGTCCATCAAAGGTTGAAGCCTTAAAGTAAGCAATTTAGCAATAATCTTGTAGAAAACATTGCAAAGGCCGATTGGCCGAAGATCTTTCATGGTTTTAACTGACTTGACCTTGGGAATAAGAGAAATAACCGTGTGGTTGGCATTCTTCAGCATTCGACTATGAAAGGATCATAGTGTTTAAATTCATAAATTTGAATTTTAGATATTGAATTTAAAATTTATTTATTTAAAAGCAGAACACCTATTTTAGTTAATAAAAAAGATGTTTAAATTTTTAAATTTAAAATAGAGATGCATATAAAAAAAAAATTTATTAGATTGAAGTTGACACGTAAATGATAAAAATATAGTTGATAAATTTTAAAAAAAATTAAATATAAAAATTTAAATTTAAGAATATATCTCAATAAATTTTTGTGGGAACTATGGTTCATTATCTCTAAATATATTTTTATTGTATATTTTAAAGTTTCATAAAATTTGTAAAATTTATTTTTTAATCGTATTTTTTCTTGATATTTATTTATATTTTTGTATTTATGATGGTTGCTTTTTATATCGTACTATTATGTTTATTATTGTTTTTTACTTGTCAATAGCTTTTTTTTTATTATTTTTTTAAAGCAACTTTTTTTTATTATTATTATAACTCAATTGTATGTTGTGGTCTTATTTAATAATATACTTTTATAATATTTATGTATATATAAATTTATCTAGATTTTATATTATGAGAATTAGAAAATTGAATTGCCGTATTAATGATAAAAATTTGATAATAAAAAGTCACATTAATTAACAACGCTGATATGACCAATACATTTGATTACATATAATAATAATAATAATAATAATAAATGAGGAATCAAACGACAAAATTATTATTATTATTAGTGGATAACAAAATTTATTTTTATACAATTATAATACTCAAATTATAAATATAGATTAATTTTATTTAAAATTTTATGTTACTCCCTAAGAAACTAAAAGGCCACATGCTAATTAATGATAATAACACTAATCAATTTTATTTAATATATAAAATATTACTGGTTATCCTTATATATAAAACGGAAATAAGTAATTAAAAAAAAGGAAAACTATTGTTTTGAACGATACTAATAACAGAATTGGATAAATAATAAATTAACTCTTGCCCATAATGTGTAAACTTAAATTTATATAATTCTATTTACAATGAAAAAGAAAATACATGACAATGAAAAAGAAAATATCATTCTTCTAAACAAAGTTCGTAGTAAAACACATGGAATGTAATATGCATGAAACATAAACTACCCTTGGTAGTTATTTCACATGCTAACGAAGATCTGTATATTAATAATAACATTGATTAGCTAACAACCACAGGCGATCAACTGAAAACCATTGTTAACAGCAGAAATGCTGCCCAGATTATCATCCCATGTAATAAGAAACTTAAATGAAATCACAACTCGTGAAATTAGAGCATCCAGTCCAATCTAGTAATTTCTCTATGCTAGAAAGGCACTTACATAATTGGATATATAGCTAATGCGATCCACTTAGAGAAGCAAGGCATCATATCCAAACTCAGGCACAACACACCTAGAAGAATGTGTAGCAGCATTGCTCGACTCTAGCTGAATACACCCATTTTGGAGGTTAGTGAAGCCATTTTTGACACTCCAAAACATGGACGCACAAAAATCATGAGAAGCAATTCAATTTCACGGAATAAGAAGAATGGTTGACGAACTGTAGCAACTGCTAGAAACTATCCTTGTTCATGCATTCAACTGAAATAACACAATAACTTTGACCATATTCACAATGATACAACCAGTTTTAGTTTTCCACAACTAGCAGGTCACTTCCTTCCGCCCACCATCCCTTGGTTAGAAGGTCCTGATAAGCTGGGCGATGTGTTGTCATTCATCTTAAACCTTCCATCTGCACTGCCAAGAACATTTAGATCTTCAAATAATCTGTATGAGGGAATAAAGGGTTTTTGTCCTGGAGGTGCAGGGTTTCTAGGTCCAGTATTCACTATAGGATCACCATTCATGGCTAACCCATTGCTTCCTTTTGAAGTAGAGGAGTTAGAGTGCTGGACGGGCCTAGCTGCTTTTGCAGGTGCATAAAATGTAGTTGATAAAGTATTATGAGTAGTAGATAGACGACTTTGGCCATTGGCATAACCAGGTGTAGGTGCCCAGGGTGGAGGAGGATAGCCAGATGAGTATTGAGGATATTTTAACTGCAATTGTGGCTGAAACTGCAGTTGGGATTGAGGTCGAAATTGCTGCTGAGGATGCGCATGTGGATTCAGTTGAGATTGAGGTTGAAATTGCTGATGAGGCTGAGTTTGTGGTTGTGGTTGTGGTTGAGATTGAGATTGGAAGTGTTGCTGAGGTTGAGGCTGGGGATGTGATTGTGATTGACATTGAGGTTGAAATTGCTGCAGAGGTTTAGGTTGAGTATGTGGTTGAGATTGATAAAATCGCTGCTGAGGCTGAGCATATGGTTGTGATTGAGATTGAGGTTGCAATTGTTGTAGGATTTGAGGATGTATAAGAGGCTGATATGGAACTTGTGACTGGTGCTGGGGTTGAGGCTGTGCCCATGGAACGACATAATTGTTGTAAGTTGCTTGCCCTTTGTTTCTAGGATAAGTTTGGAAAATATAAGGATAGTGTTGTGCACTTGAGGCTGAAACCTGAGGCATGTTCTGGTTAGCAGTTGTTGGAGTATGAGGTGTTTGCGGCTGATGACATGGTGTTGATAAGGTGATACTCAAAAGGTCAATTATACACTGCTCTTTTGTGGTGCCAATTGATGCAGGGAAGTTGGTTGTAGAAGCAGCAGCATTATCGGTATCCACCGGCACAAGTGCCTTGGTTGCACATTGGCGTTGAGATGGACTTGACCGTGTTTTTGAATGCCTATGGTCACAGAGAAGAGAAAGCATTGAATATGAACGAAATTTGCAACTAAATTAAATGCATTATGCAGCACAAATGACAAGGAACATATTTCGATTAAGTCCCCCAGAAAGGTTGAAGAGGAACCAAAATATCCAACTGGATCCATCAGGAAGCCAAAAAAAGTGGAGGTCTAAATCCAGCAATTCCACCATGTTGTGGTTAGATTGCGTAATTTCTGTTAACCTTAACAACATATTATATAAGCGCTTGTGATACCTCCGAGCTAGTTGTGCAAAGTCATCCTCCTTTTCTTCTTCTTCGTCAATAGGGCTCCTTGTTACATTAGCAACTAATACAGGGGCCTTAGAGCTAGAACTAGGACAGGAGTCTTCTGCTTCTGTTGATTTGATATTGGAGGAATAACCTTCACTTGGCTGGGGATCTAAGTAATTAACTTGAGTTGGCATAAGAGAACCAGAGGCTATAGCATCATGTTTTGCAAGCACGATTTGCAGATTGTCATTCAATTCAAGCCCCCGGTCAAGAAGTTCCTCGTTGCTGCCATATAACCAAGACACTCTCAGACTTGCACACACACCATATTTGTGGGGCAAAAAGCACACACTTCAGTAACTAAAGCCTTCTAGTATATGGTCAACATGCCGAAAAGCCAACACGAATTTGCTAGTAGAAGAAATATAGGAGAACTGAAATATAGGAGAACTAACCCCGTCGTAGTGAGCATCTGCATCAACTTTTTCTGGTTGGAACGGCATCGATTGACAAGATCAACTATAATTTCATCTTTCACAGCCTAAAAGAAAACACCACAACTCATCAAACATTTTCTCCAGTTGTTGCAAAATGGACAAAGAAAAAAGGTGACCGTTGCACATACCTTGCGATCATCAGGGTTTATTGCTTGCAGCATGTCCTTCAAGAGCTCTATAACATTCTGCATGGAATCTAAACCTGACAAGCTAAGACAACTAAGAGAAATTAACAGCAAAAATAAATCTAGAAAGTCATCAATACGATGGGCAAACCAAAAGTCAACTCTCACCTTATGCCTTCAAACTCTGTTGCCATTGTTTCATCAAGCCTTCTAGAAGAATTGGTGGGCATTCCATATCCAGCTTGAGCATGCCTCAAGCCAACAGGAGGTGTAAATATTGGTGCTGCATCTAAGGAACGCTGGGGGAATTCCATTCCAGCATGCTGCCATATATATAATCCATAATTAGAAGTTCATACTCTGTTGTAAATGGCATATACTGTTAATAAGATTCCCCGCAAAGAATTTACGCTCCATTGGATTAAGTGCACACTTATTGACATGGATCATAAAAGCAAGGTGATCTTAAACCAGGCTAAGACACCAAGCGCAACCACTGTCAAATGGCGAACAACAAAAGCCCTCAATTAATGACATAATTATTGTCCTACCAAATAAAAGGATAATTAAACTGAAAAAATGAATAAAATAGCTTATGTAAATCAACCAAAGAGAATAGTTGAATACTAAATGTATATATATGCTTACCTTTAGTTCTTCATATGACCAATAGTATTGAGAATGTTTTCCTCCTCGCCCCCCAAATGCCTCTTGCCAAGAGTCCAACAAAATCAGAATTTTATCTCTTACATGCATATTGGTCTGCAAATCCATCCAAATATAGAAAATCAAGGCCAAATACCAAGCAATATTTGAACTAATGATAGATTCAGTCCATTACCAAGGGAAAAAATTTAGAAAACACAAAAAAGGCCGACAAAAAAGCCGAAAAGGGAGTTATGTAAGCATCAAAATATGGCAGCAAGCACAGAAGTGAGGAACCCATCAAAATGCAATTTATAATCTCAAATTTGGAATTTAAACTAAACTATGTTCCTTTTATGCAAAATGTATTGATTGCCCATATAACCTGAAAAAACTCATTCATCCTGATGAATTTGTAACAAAAATTGCACCGACTAAAATCATTCAAAAAAGGGGAAAAAAAGAAAAGAAAAAAGAATGATTTTTCGATTATTAAAATTTGCAAACTATGGGTAAACTTGACTGCTGTGGAAGGATAACCATTACTTGTAGTTTGATTAAACATAAATGTTCATCTATATATCAATTCCAAAACACAAATTGTTCAACAACATACACAGATCTCTATCGCACCATTACAGTTTTCTTCACACTTTTACTCTTGTCATTAACATTGCTAGGGTTAGATGTTCAACTACCCATAACAGATTGACTCTTGAAACAAAATGAGATTCAAGTCATAAAATTACATGAGATTCTCAATAAATCAATTGCAGTGATTTCTAAGAAAATGATTAATAGCACCTGGTGGCTAAAATAGCAATAAGGAATTCCTATGGAAATTCTAACAGCTTCACATGCAAGAATTAGAAGCAACATTCACATTACAATGAAATGCATTTACTCAGAAAATCAAATAGTTACCTTCTTTCTAACGATTTTGACCATCTCTCCCAATATGTTCTTTTCGGCAATTTGGTAATGGACAAAATCACCACAGTTCTTCACCATTGTTTCTAAAAGCTATGAAGCATATTCACATGCAACTATCGTCATTAAAGGAGGAGACAATCTTACACACAGTGGCATCATAATACCCAAATCCCAACGTACTAAAAATACAAATTGCGACACAGATGACGGGAAAAAACTGAAACTTGAGTTCTTAAGAAATGTGCCCATTAAATTAAAAAAAAAAATCCCTCCAACGAAAATACCGTTAAAGCTAGCAGTTGCACTTTAGGGTTCTTGTGTTGCAACCTTTTTTTCACAGCTTTCACAACATCTTTTGCCAGCCTGAGAAATGCAAACATCCTAATCAGCAAACCAGAACAAAATTGATTTTATCTTCCCAAAAGGACAGGCTATTTTTCGATTTGACAATAATAACAATAAAGAAAAATGTAATTGAAATCCAAAAGCACCAGAAGACAATACAACTCTGTTCACAAAGACAACCCCATTACACCAAACCCAAAAAAAAAATGTGAACAAAAGGAAACTTTTATTGATACTGAAACTATGCAATTAAAAGCATGGAGATACTTATTATGATGACCCTTGGATAAGCTCCATGAAAAAGTCGAAAACTTTTGCAGGCAATCAGTTCTCTCTCTGGGGTTTTTCCTCAATTCATAAAGAAGCAACTGAAAAATTGAATTCCAATTAAATTTATTGGAAAAAAATCAACACTTGTAATTTCAATCAGATACACCAAAAAAAAAGCATAAATAGGAACTCCTCATATGTTTATATGTAACCACGAATTGCTAATACAACATAGAAACGTAAAAAAGTAAAAAAAAAAATGCAAACTATAAGAAAATAATGGAAAAAAGGTTTACCAACGATTTGAATTAACAGAATCACAAATATCGATATTCATAGTCCAATCGGGAGCGATTAGAAGATCACTGGTCGCCTTTTCCACTGCTATAGTAGCAGAAGAAGAAGAAGAAGAAGAAGAAGAAGAGTGAGACATAGCTATGGCCATCTCTGTTTCTGCGAAAACCGAACGTTTGGGAAATATGAAGGAAATAGTGAGAAGAAGAAGAAGAAGAAGAAGAAGAAGGCGTCTATTCTGAATTCAATTCCCAGGAAACCACAAGTTCATTTTAACTCTCCCAAGTGGTTTCTTTCCAGCTTCTTACGATACGATCATTCCCCTTTTTTCCTCCTTGGTTTTAATCTTCGTCTTTGTATCTTTCTACTTCTAACCTTCAACCGGAAAATCCGTTGATTTCTTGACTTTCCTTTTCTTGCTCTATCACCAAGCATCCATTTCCATTCATCCCACTCTGCATCCAGATGATCATAAAGGAAAATGCATGCCTTAATGCAATGCAAGCACGTGGCAGTGCAGAGCCATTTCCTAGCGAGTACAGGTGGCTCCTTAGTAGCAGAACGTGTTGCTTTAAAGGTCGAGCTTTCCTTACAACTTTTGTGCTTTGTTTCTTTGTCTTTGTAAATAATAAAGATTAAAGGCCCCAGTCAATGGTCACCAGAATATACATATAGAGGGAGAAAGAGAAATCACAGGAAAACAAAAGATAATATTAGGTTAAAATTGAAAAAGTTCATTCCAACTGATGCGATTCGATTTAGTTAATTAAAATTTTCAATAAATTTTTTATTTTTTATATTTTATTTTTAATATTTTAAATTTTAATTAAAATATTTTAAATTTAGTTATAATTTAATTTATCTATATTATTAAAAATAATATATTATTATTATTAATTAATTCAATTTAATTTTATTATTTTTTATTAAAATTAAATTAAATTAATTAAAAAGCCTACTAACATCATAACTAAAGGTCTTAAACCCATGAGATAATTACACTTTTAAGACTGAATACAGTATTTGACTTGAAAACCTTGACCCGATATTCCATTTAAAATGCATTACTCTCTATTCCCGATAATTTAATTCCTTGCTAACCGAGATTGATTGGAAAAATCCTATCAATAATAATCTAAGTCATAAAAAGTAAACTAAAGAACATAAGAGAAATCAAATAAGGCAATATACAATAAAAAATATGTTGAGTCATCAAAACTTGGTATTGCAAGCTAGACAAAGCATATGCAAACATAAAGACAAAATGGAATTGATAAACTGAGATTGAGTGGATTACTAGGTAAGAACACCTAGATAATGGTTCGATTCAATGAGAAAATCAATGAATTGGGATCGGTTCAATAAGGAGTGAATATAGGGAGTAAATGAGAGTTGGTGGCTATTAGGATCCTGGGTTTTGAAAAGTTAAGATTTCTTGAGGGAGGCAAGATGGTGTATTTAATGAAAGGTAAAGATTGTCTCGTCTTTAGGTTACATCTGTAGTATATATACTCATGGTTGTTCTGACATCCTATGCATCACGTCTCATTAAATTGAGTAAGGATACCCTCTTGCAGGTATGTTAGATGGCTCATTAAACATGGGCAGTTGACTAATAAATGCAGGGTGGGTTGGCCTGGACTGTCAAGCATCTTACATCGACACTATTTATCACATGTGCATTTAATACTCTATTGTGGTACAAGCTTTGAAGAGATATGTCCGTCCATTTCAAGTTTTGGTAGGATCAGGGGTGTTGGTGGTGTGATCCTTGCACCTCATAAGTCGGGTTTTCTACTACTTGGTTGGACTAGATAGTAAGATTCATAAAATCCTTCTGAATTGTGTGTACATGTGTTGCAATCTTAATGAGTCATGTTATTTATATATTATCAAATACCATAATAATTAAATAAGATATAGTGTGCATCAAAATTAATATTTCTGTTATTACTGTTTAAAAAATATAAATATTAAATTGAAATTTGTAGCCCTTTTATTGTGTTATATATTTGATAGAATATCAACTTTGATAGAAGCGTAAGGTGTAATTTAGGATGAATTATGAAGCTAGGTGCTCAATTGTAATAAGTCAATTGCTTTATTATTATGAACAAAAAATAATAAGACCTAATTGTAGATTTTATTAAAATTAAGGGCTTAAAATAATATACATTTTTTAAAGACTACCTAATTTTTTATAAATTTTTGGAGAGAACATTATTTTTAAAAAATTGTAGAGAGACCCTAAATTTTTTAAAATTTCAAAATGATCCTAATCTTTTTTACAAGTTTAAGATAGACTCTAATTTTTTTGAAAATTCTAAAGGGCCCATGACCCCCAAGCCCAAGTGTGGTTCCGCTATTAGATTCCAGCAATGGTGCATGCGATTAAAGAGCTATTTGCAAGAGACTAGGATTATCGAATAGTTTATATAATTAAGGTCCTCCTTCCTCTAGCCAATCGTGGATTGTCTCTCCCCACAGTTCGAGTTCGTTGAATGTAAATAAGATTTTTTTTTAGTTTATCAGCTAATGATACTTCAGTGAAGAGGATTTTTTTTGGCTGCTCATTGGTTGTTTTCTTTCTTGTCTTTGTATGTGTTTGCTTTTAGTTTGTATATTGATATGCTGTAGGTAGCTCTCCTCTTTTAGATCATTTGATTCATCTCTATGCAAGATTTAAGAACTCTCATATTTGCGTTTTCTGAGAGTAAAATCCCAAAAGAGAAAGACAATGATGATGGATCGTAGTATGGGACTGCACACCTTCCTTTCTCCCTGGTGTTATATTTTCTAAATTTGTTCGGTTTCAATATGGTTGAGAAAGTTTTTTTTTTCTCTTTCCTAGCCCTTGTCTTTGTAATGATTGGAGTTTGCTCCGTTTCGACAGCTTTTAGAAGGCTTTACTTGGCTATGTTCTAGTGTCTCCAAGCCTTCAATATATTCCGGACAACTTTTTAAAACTAATACAGTAAGATATTTTTTCTTTTCCTCTGCTAACTTTGTTGGTCGATCTCTCTAGAATTAGAGAGCAATATTGCATAAGAGATGCATTGGATTTGAAGTCGAATCAACCGGGTTATACCATTAGGATTATGTTTGATTTATTCTTTAATGTATTAAATTCAGGGACTCTCGGGTGTTTTAGACCTTTAGATGGGTTGACTTGTTTTTTTTTATATTTTTGCTTTTTTAAAAATTTGTTCTCTTTAATTTGATTCTATTAATTTAAATTTGAAACTGTAATATTTCTCACATCAATGAAATTTATTTAAAAAAAAAATTAAATTAAATTGAAAATAACATATCTCAAAATTTATATTGACTTAAATTCAAATTATATTTTTAATATAACTCAAGCCATTGAGATTACAACGATTCAAATTAAAAACTAAATTTCATAAAAATGAAAATCAAATTTAACAACTATGAAAGATTTGAAGATCTTTAACTCTGAGTACAAAGAAAATCAATGGAATATGAAGATATAAAGAAGAATGACTGTCGAGATGTATGAGCAAAAGAGGCGAGATGGACTGTCATCATCAACAGAAGTGTCATTGGCAGGTACAAGTAGTTTCACAGCAGCTAGTCATTGCCTCTTTGAGAAGCAAAAGAGTTGCTCAGACAGAATCATAGAAAAGTCAAGTGCCTATATAGCTTTGACATTCACTTTGTTTCTCTTGTATCATATTCATTATATATTTGTAGGGGTTAATTTCTTTATTTTGCTTCATATATAATTGCCGTCTGAGAAAATAATTGCGTGTTCTTCCGCTCTCTCTGCCAAAAGACGCAAATAAAATGATTATATTAATTTCTATTAAAAAAACTTTAGTGTGTTATTCGTGTTTCGTTTAAAAGAAAAAATACAGAAGCAGCTGCAAGCCGAGTACAGGGAAAAACAAAAAAAAAGGAAAATGGGGAAAAGGAAGATTTCCGAGCTGCCGGATTCGAACCAGCGACCTAAGGATTGCGTGAAGGTACACAATCCAACTACAGTCCTCTGCTCTACCAACTGAGCCAAGGTCGGCGAGCGGTGATTTATGCGATCTATGAACTAAAAAAGATAGATTTTAAACTTAATACTTTTTTTGCCGATACTGTCTTTCTTTTCTTTCTTTCTTTTTTTTTTTTTCAATACATGGGAGGGAATAAAACCCAAAAGAACAGCATAACAGTAATCACTCTAGGCACAGTCCCATCTGAGAATATCAACCACTTCATCAGATGGAGAAAGTAATTGGTGAAACCCGTAAACCGAAGAGAGTTATACCTGTTTGACCTTTGCGGCTCTATTCCCTAAAGCCAAAGCTCTGGTAATTTTTCCTCCCGTAGTCACAACAATGATGCAGGTTAATTGAAACTTCTCTAATGCATCGACCCGAGTTAAACACTCTCATGGCCTCCTTTATCTTCAGTATGTTTATTAATCAATTTTATTGCTGTATTATGGGAGGTCTCTTTTCTCTAACCCGAGTTATTGTTTATGTTTTTTTTTTTTTTCGAATATTATTTATGGTTCTTGGATCTTTGGTTTCCCGTAGCAATATGCTTTGTGATGGCTGTTAAAAACTCAGCGGACGATGAGTTCCTTTTACTGCTCGGTGTTGGCTTCTTGCCCAGGCGGCACCGAGATCTAGCGTATTCTTTCCATTGGCTGATGGATTTATAAGCCTTTGAGCCTTTTATGTATTTTGGGCCTCTAACAGCCTTCCTTTCCAGTTTGTTCAAATTATCTGTAAAATTAGCAACAAATCAAACAAGAGGTGCCAGGTGGGCCCTTGACGAACTAGTCTCTTTCCTTCGGCGACAAAAGTCAAACTTAACAGGCCCAAAACCCCCGTCCCTAATTTGATCACTAAACGACACCGTCTTTTTTTTCCTTCTCTCTCGCGCCCCGGCTTTGGGTTTAACCTCTCGTGTTGTCTACAGTCTCTACCGTCGGCTCCGTATTTAAGGCTGCTTTGTGAGCTTTGTTCCCCCATTGTAAATCCTCCTTTTAATGGCATAATTCTTAACCATATCTCTCCAGTCTCCACAGAACACAACAATATGACTCTCTAGATAAAGAAGGGGAAAAAAGTTAAGATTTTTAAACGCAAAAGAGAATTTCCGATCTTTATTGTATTTATTCTGTATATAGAATCAGACTGGGCTTCGAGTTTTATGGGAAAATTGCTTGCTGCTACGAACGGGATTCACAGTATCGCGAAGCATCTAAAACCCTCAAAACACGCTAAACCCACATCGCGAGTTCAGCACCCAGGACGCGAGGACGAGTCGAAGAAGATGGAAGGCAGCACTGATGTGGACAACATCAACAGCAGTAATAATAGCAACAGCAGTACACGCCTACCGCTGTCAGATGTTGTATCGGATTGTGTGAAGAGGTGGTTCAAAGACACCCTTAGAGAAGCCAAGGCTGGTGATATCAATATGCAGGTGTTGGTCGGTCAAATGTATTATAGCGGATATGCAGTCCCTAGAGATGCCCAAAAGGTAACCTTTTGGAGGTTGTTTATTTTCTTAATTTAATGGGCTTATATTGCTCTCCAAACACCCCCTCTTCCCCCACCCTTCCACAACTCAGTTTCATAGATTTTGGATGGTTTTGTTCTCTTTATCTGTAATTTATAATGATCGGTTTTTGTTGCTTGGATTTTTGGTATTGGTGGTTGAAAAGATGCAACGAAAGAAGCCGCTTAGTTGTGGGTTTGATTTCTTTAGGGATTCAGATAATGAGGATTGAGGATTAATAACTTTGTATACTTGCAGTGCATAGGAGCGATAGGGTCATAGGTTTTCATGCTTTTCTTGCAGGGCTTATAGGATTAATATCGTTGTGTACTTTTCATACGCGTTCCTACATCCTTAATTATTGTTCCCTTCGTCTCTTCATTTTGTTATTTATGAGATTGGGGTATAATTTGTTTGGATCTAGGGAAGAATTTGGATGACAAGGGCATCAAGGACTAGGACTTCAGTTTGGAAAGTCAGCGATAAGCATCCAGGTATACCTCTGTCTGTATCATCTTTATCGTCAGTTGCAATCATTAGCATTATAATGATAGCCTCAGCTTTGCATTTCTTGGTGGGCAATTCTTTATCAGGTTATAATGCAAGTGATTCAGACTCAGATGAATTGAGGGGTGATTCTTAAATTACCAAATTGGTTTCAAGACCAAAACAATTGAAATGTGAGGTGGCATTCATCTTTTTTCTTGGACTTTTTAATTACTTAATTTGCATTATTTTTGGAGTTTCTGTTGGTCAATCATTTATTCGTAGCAACAGATTTTTAAGCTCGTGACATATCTTAGGTGTTATTCATGCTGTCATTTGTGGGGTATTTTTTCTCAGCATTCGTCACTAATCACAAATCCATTGCTAGCCATGCTCAATAAATGTCTGTTGATTTTTTTTTTAGGCCAGCATGTACTCAGAATTATCCATTTCCTTAGGTACACATGTGGAGGTTTACCTGCTTTTTAAATGCTTGCTTTGATCTCAAGTTCTAACGCTGAAGAGGAAGTGTTGAAACTGATGGCCATTCTTTACCAAGGCCTTCATAAAGTGACATGAAAATTGATGTGGGCTGTCAGGTATATCTAGGATATTTGTATCCTTCTACAATTTCAAAATCTGAAAATGAAATCACTTAAGAATTGCAACTGATTTTAAAAGGGGTTTCTTTCTTTTTTCACCTTTTAGTTTAATCCAATAATGTTCTTCACTTGTCTCCGGTAGAAGATGTTCTTATAGTTGACAACATGTGATTTAAGTCAGTAAGATTGTAGAAAATGAGTGTCAGTCTTCCTTACTTTTAACCTGGCCACTTGCCTATTTAGAATTGGATTGTGTGGGTTTCTCGAAGTGTTTACTTCAATTGTTTCCTGTATTTAACTTACTATTTAATTAGGGCGAGAGGGATCTTGAAAGATGTTGAACAATTTCCAGTTTCTTATAAGATGCAGGCATGCAGCTGATTTGCTTGGAAGTGGAAGGTTTCACAGTGAACTCTCTATATATTAATGCTTCGTGAAATGTTTTGTGACCTTTCTTTCTTGGTGTTTTTAGCTCCCTTTCATCATTCTTTCTCTCTGTGCATGGCCGGCAATTGCCTGTTTTATTGAAGTTTTCTTTTGATCTGATATTCTTGTTTTACACGTGCTTTTAGTTACTGCTGCTGCTTTGTCTATATATCTATAACATATGGTGCTGAGCTGCTCCAGTATACATTCCATAATTCATCATGTCTTAGTTACTCTGCATATTTAGCATCTGCTATGTGGTTTTAAAACAACAAATAACTCTAGTTTGTAGCATCGGTCGGTTGCTTGATCATTGCTGATATAATTCCATGTTCCATAATTATACATGAATATCTTGATATCGTAAAATTCAATAGTCAACAAGCAGAGCAATATGTTAGTAAAATGAAAATGTTACAAAGATGGGTGAGCGGCAAGAGATAAGTATGGGATGGTCAAGGAGAAGAAGGTGTTTGTAGGAAGTGCTAAACTATCTACGCAACCATGATTGTTGATGAGCTTGTTTGCTGCATCTCAGATGCAAGCGTTGGGCCGCAACTGTATCTTGATAAGTGTTGGTGGAGGAGAGTAGACCACTACTGCGGAAGTGGCCTTAGATAGAATAGACGGAATTTTTTTTAGAAAAAATTAGGTTAATTGAATGATATGTGATCTGCAAAATGCTTGTTACCTATGGTAGGACAACATAAATAATATTGGATGAATTATACTTTAGTTAAATTATACTTTAGTTTCTTAGTTTTAGCGTAATTAATGTATTAGTCCTGATTTTAGAATTAAACACTTAAATTTTGAGTTTTGAATCCGTCTAAATTGGACATCCTTCTTTCCATAAAATCAGAAGTTAACAGTAATAATTAATGAAGGTGATAGATTCATATGAAGGTGATTCTTTCATAAACCAAAATGAGTTGCAGAACCACCTATTAAAATTAAAACTATAAAACTAAAATCACAAATCTAAGAGAAGCTAAACAAGGTACATGTACGAGATAACAACATAAATGACTTCAAAAGTTTCAGAAGAGGCTATCGAGCCTTATTTATCAACTCTTGAGAAATCATTCCAAAGCAAGACCAAAATATCCCAAGCACAAGTTGACATGGAAGTCAATATTTTACAAAAGAATGCAATTTGAAAAAATTACCGCACGAAAATTTCATCAGCAACTCTAAAAGAAAAAAAAAAAGGAATATTACTTCTTAGTCCCTGAGGTTTAACGTAATTAACACTTCTGTCCCTCTATTTTGGCGACCCAACACTTAAGTCCCTCACTTTCTCTTCCGTCCAAATTCGCAGTCCTTCCGTCCATTTAAACCGTTTGGTCAAAGAGTCAAAAGTGAGAGGTGATAATTTTTTCCAGAAATACCCTTCTCTTAATGTGAAATTCCTTTTTTTTTTTCTCTTTCATGCTTTCTCTCTCCAGTTGCAGAAGAAGAAGAAGAAGAAGAAGAAGAAGAAGAAGAAGAAGAAGAAGAAGAAGAAGAAGAAGAAGAAGAAGAAGATTTTGGACGGAAAAGAAAGTGAGGGACAAAAGTGTTAATTACGTTAAACCTCAGGGACTACAAAGTAATTTTCCCAAAAAAAAAAGATGATGCAGACCCATAGTTGATGCAGCTAGCCACAAGAGATATCACTGTAGACCCAATTTAAAAAAAAAAAAAAGACATAAAAGAGCTACCTTGAGAAAATTGAGAATTGGGTTCAATTCTTAATTCCAGTCTTTTCAAAGTTAGGAGTAGATTGGAAGAAATTTATTAGAGTTTGGAGGCTTTAAGAACAAGGGAAAATGCTAGGGTCTTCATGTCTGGCATGCTCATAATTAAGAGTGCAGCTTGAAGGAAGAAAAGTAGGTGTAGGAATTTTGATTTACTTATAAAATGGGTGGTGCAGGATGCTTTGGAGAAAAAGAGAATTAAAGGAAAGTTTGACAAGGCATAGGCTTTAACTTTGAAGAATGCTAAAAAACCTTCGTTGATTATTAGAAGGATTGGGTTTGGAAGTAGAGAAAAAGCAATTAAGGGAAGTAAAAGAAAATGAATGAAATTGGGTTAAAGGCTAGGGTTTTCACTTAAATTAAAACATAACTAATTTAACATGAGCTAACAGAGAAAATTGACGAACCTTTAATTAATCTCGAATTCAAAATTCAGAAATTTAATTATTTAATTTTAAAAATAAAGAGATTGATTCATTAATCATGTTAAAATTTGAGAATTAAAGTGTAATTTACGGTAAAATATTTTTGCCATTGTTGAAATAGTTCTATCTATGACCATATGCCTACCGGCTACAGTTGAACAATTGCATTCTGCCTGATGTGTTGTTACCTTTTATTTGTCTGTTTTGTAGGGATGATCGAATCTCGCTTGTTTCCCCTCGATCTCTTCCCCCTTTCTTTTCCCTGCTACCAGATTTAGTTTCTCTCGGGTGTACTTTTGTGTTGAAGCTTTTATCATGAGAATAAGTTGTGACTTCACTTGCCCTTTCAAGACAATCTATGTGGATTAACATTGGATTGTTATATTCTTTTAAAAGGTCGTCATGTATACAAGTCTCTACTTGTTTGACAAAAGTGATCCATGTCTATAGATCGGTATTTTCTTGTGAATGTGTCAATGCCTTCACTACCAGCATCAGCATCCACTAGAACTACAAGTAACTGCCCAAATAGTATCTTTTTTAAACCATTCAAAATATAACTAATTTACTAATTTATATACTTAATCATTCAAAATCTTGAATTCTAAACCTTAAATCACAAATCGAAACTATAAATCTTAAATCTTGCATTCTAACTTTGAATTCTAGTCCCTAACCCTAAAACCTAATTCTAAATCTAAACCTCTAACTTCTAATTCTAACTCTAATTTGTAATCCCCAACCCTTAAGCAATTAACTTTCTATCACTTGCAACAACCATTATTTATCATAAGTGAAGACCGCTATTGGAAGTTCTACTTTTAGGGAAAAGGTCTCAATAAATTGTCTAATCAACAATCTGTTTAACAGATGTATAAAGAAAAAAGTCTCAATAAATTGTGTAATCAACAATTAAAACAGATGTATAAAGAAAAAGGGGATAAAAGAGGTATCCCTGGAAAGTGGAAATATGACATATGCATGAAAAAGTAGGGTTTATGTACGGTTTTGGGAGTTTTGAATCGAGTTGAAAAATTGTATCGAATTGGAATTAACAACGATGGTGTAAAAATTGAATCGTATCGAATTGGCTCACAGAAAAATAAGATTAAAACAGAGTGCCGATCTCAAAAAAAAATAAAAAAAAGCTCGGCACCCCTAACATTTAAAGAAAAATAAAGCTAAAGGCACAACGCCGTCCTCGAAAAAGAGCCTTAGCTCATAGAGAAGTAAACCCAAAGCAAAATCAAAATAAAATTAAGGCCCATCACTAACTTCACAAACAAATCCGCGAATGTCAAAATACAAGTAAAAAATATAACTTGGGAGTAATATGAACTAAGGGAAAGGGCTGTATGAAAACTAGAGACAATAACAAACAAAAACTCAGCAAGGGAACAGAAGGAACAAAATACTAAGGCATTCGATAAACAAATAACAAAATACAATAAGTCAGACGCTTTAAAAGCAAAATAAGCAAATGAGTAACCAGCCCAACATAGCTCGCCGGCCACATATATAAAAACAGTCTAAATATAAATAAAATTTAAATAGACGAGGGAATGAAAGCGGACAGATGGAAAATAATAGAAAATTTTAAAATCTTATTAACGATTGGAATTGGTTACAGAGATAGCAAGGGAAGGGGAGCAGAGTTGACTAAGTTATTTACAAGATTATTATTTATAGAATTCCCCCCTATAGTCTAGAAGGCAAAGGAGGAGAGTTCTTGGAAAAAAGGGTTATCATCCTCTCCGTAACAGACCTCCTCACCATTAGAGTTCAATTCAGGGGTTTGCAGATCAGCCAACGGAGCGGAGGGGGCATCCCTAGCTGCTTTAAGGTCCTGGTTGAAGCTTGAAGCGAACATATGGAAGGCCTCTTTGTATATTCTCTCTTTAACTTCGCAGAGGCCTTATACTCCTCGAGTCATGCTTCACAGGCCTATTGGATTTTCTCCTTCAACTTTGCAGAGTCCTTGTACTCCTATAACTGCTCCTCACAAGCCTGTTGGACTCTGTTCTCTGCAGCCTGGGCATCCCTCAACAACAAAGTATGCCTCTCCTCTAGGGTAGAGACCTCTTGACGGAGTTATTGCTGCTGAAGTCGGAACTCTTCCGCTGCCGAAGTCATGCGCTTCAAGTCCTCGATATATTTATTAAGCTCCTGTTAGAGGACAGTAGCACGAACTAAAGCCTTGTTGCGCTGGGCCCTGACCTCGTCTCGTTGGCGACAGGCCTCCTCCAATGTGGACAGTTGTGCTAAGGCTTCCTCTCGCTGAGTCTCCACCGCAAAAGCCCGTTGGAAAGCCCTAGTGACTTCCTCTCTCATCTCCCACAGCTGTTTGGTAAGGTCCTCGATTTGATTTTGAAAATCGATGATGTGCCCGCGGGCCTCACCAGTCACAACTGTATTCTCCTCCCAGCATACCTCAGCGATGTGCTGGTCCATTGAGCTCTGTAGAGATTGGTCCTAGGTATCAATTTTCATGAACACACTCAAAGCCTACCACAAAAATAAAGTTAAAAAAAGCCAAAAGAACAAAAATACTCTCGAGAAGGATAGACAACTCACCATAAGGAGCATCTCTCTCACATTGTCCCCAAGATCCTTCCGGAATCGCGAACTGAAGACCACTTGCTGTCTGGTGGAGGAGGCCAGATGGTTGACAAGAGCAAGAAAGTGGGGATCAGAAGCATCTGAGACCTCTACAAACATCTTCTCGCGCAACATCTCGGCCACAGAAGCCAAAGTAGACTCAACAGTTACCTCTGTGGCGTTAACCTCAGCACATGCAAATTGACTCGAAGCAGCACATGAACAAGATGGAATTAAGGGACAACATTCGAGGAGTCACCCTAAAATGACGAAAGACCTCAATGAAGAAAGGGGTAAAAGGGAAGGTCAACCTCAAATCGTACTGTTTGACAAAAAAGACTAGGTTGCGCCCTTAATGGGTGTCTATTAGACCCGTCGGTGGTGGGTAGGGGAGAACAATCATCTCATTAGGAAGGCCTGCCCTAATCCTAGAGATGGTGGTATCAGAATAGTCACTGGAAAAGTAATTAGAAATAGAGGAAAGGGTGATAGAGGACACCAGACCCACTACATTGGGAATTCTAGCAAAAGCCATAAGAAGAATATGACGTACCTTGGTTTAGAAAGGCAGGAATTACAGGGAAAAGAAAGGGCAAGATAGCAGAAGCAATATGAGAGCACAAAGCAGTAAGTGAAATCAAAAGTGTAAGTTTGAAATGGGTAAAGGCAAAGGGGAGACGTTTTGACAAGAACTCTCCTAGAGCTCCGCAGTAATAATTGGAGTTTTGAGATTTATCCCCTCATATTAATGAGCAGACAAAGGGGCACTTGATGATAATTGGGCCCCGGATACCCCAGCCATGGTTGAGCCCGTGTTGGAAAGACCATGCCTCAACTCTATTAAGGCCCAACAGTTAGGTCTGCCTTACATATAAGCTCAGGACTTGCTTGGACAAATCAGACAGGGCTCGCGCCTACATGTGGAAGTCCCAACTCTATTAACCTGCTAGACTCGTGGGGCAGCAGATCCTGTGACATCCGGGATCATGTCCACATGGTGTTGGATGAAATTAAATGGCCGCTTGACACTGAGAAAGAAGGCAGTACGTCCATACGCACGTCAAAGCGTGACTATGATGGGAGGTACAGGCACAGGACGACGGTTACACATCACTAGAGGACAAAGGGAAAAAGGAATAAAGGAAGCAGGGGGAGACAAACCAGACCAAACTTACCAAAATACACCTTAAGCCCACCTTTCACTGGATCTTAGAACATCACAGGGCAAATGACCTTTGTGACCTTAAATGGTCCTTTCCAGTTTTCTCGTAGCTTCCTGGGTCTGACACTGCCACCTATTACGTTTGCTCTTTTGAGGACCAGGTCTCCCACATTGAAGGCTCTCGGCCTGACTTTGCTGTTAAAAATTTTGGATATTTTGTTCCTGTATGCCGCTATTCTTATTGCAGCTTTTTCCTGCAAGAATTTAGCTTGGTCCAAATTGAATTGCATTTCCTCAGGGTATTCCAAAATTTCAAGATGTCGTGTTCTGAAGCTGTTTACTTGTATTTCTACAGAGGTGACAGCTTCTGCCCCATATACAAGAGAGTAGTTATGTATTCCTATAGTATGTGAGGCAATTCTTAGGGCCAACTACCGTTGGCTCAATCGAGCCTTTCTTGAGCTCCTGTAATATAGTCCTGTTTGTGACTTCTGTCATACAATTGGATTGGGGTGGTAAGCTGAACCGAACCTCAAATCGATCTCCTATTTTTTGCAACAGTCTTTAAACTTGATGCTTGCAAACTGAGTTTCATTATTGGTAATCATTATTTTATGTATTTCGAATCAGATGAATATATTTTTACTGACAAAATAAATTGCTTGTTGGGTAGTGATGGATTGTACTGTCTCAGCTTCTGCCCATTTACTGAAGTGGTCTACTGCCACGATAATAAACTTTCTTGATCCAGACGTCTTAGGGAAAGGGCCCAGGATGTTTATCCCCTACTGAAAAAAAAGGCTAGAGACTTCCGATGGCCGCTTGTATTTCTCCTAGTGTCCTTGGGATATTTGCATATACCTGGCACCTTTGGCACTTCTGGACCAATTGCTTCGCATCCTTATTATTGTGGGCCAATAGTATTATTCTCTGAATGTTTTTTGGGTGATTGTTTGAGCTCCTTCATGACTCCTGCATTCACCTTCATAGATGTCTTTTAGGATTTTCAAGCCTTCCTCCTCCATAACATATCGACTATGGTTGTGTGGTGGACCTCCTGTATAACCAACCATCAATTAGTGCATACTTAGAAGGCTTTTTTAATTATCTGTTTGGCTAATAATTCATTAGTTGGAAGATCATCTTGCATCAAGAATTTGTATACGGGCGTCATCCATGACTCTCTTTCCTCTATGGAAAAGACTCTTCCATTTCTGTCGCCGGAATGTGCAACTCCTCAAATTGGAATGGTTAAGTATTGTTCACTCGTCGACGCCATCTTGGCTAATAGATTCGCCTCTTCATTGTTACCTCTGGCCACTTGGTGAAGTTTGCAGCTACCTTGTTCGTCCTTGATTTCCTTCATTATGGACCGGACCTTTCCCTCATATTTGACGAGGTTTAGCTCTTGGACCGTGAATTGTCCCTAGTACTGATTGACAACCAATTGTGAATCGCTAAAAATAATTGATTTTTTAATACATAGCTCCTTGATGATTCTTAGGGATATTATTACTGCCTCGTACTTAGCTACATTGTTGGTGGTTTTGAAGGTGAGCTTTGCTGCATACCAAAATTTTATGCTGGTTTGGGATTGCAAAAGGATTTTGATTCCTACACTCCCTGCTCTGCAAGCTCCATCTACCCAAACTTTCCATTTTTCTATGGTTGCCTTAGAGGACTCTGAGAGTTCCAACAGTGGAGTCATCTTAGCCACAAAGTCAGCTAGGACCTCGGCTTTCATGGCCTTTATGGAAATATACCTGATACCGTAGGCTGATAATTTTATCGTCCAGGTGGACAACTGTCCTGTCAGCTTTGGTCTATATAGAATCTTTCGCAGGTAGGGGTGTAAACGAACCGAGCCGAGCCGAGTTTTGAAGAGCTCAAGCTTGGTTCGTTAAAATTTTTTCGAGCTCGAGCCGAATTTGAGCTTTACTCATTTCGAACTCGAGCCGAGTATTAAGAAGCTCAAGCTTGGCTCATTTAGCAAATGAGCTTAGACGAGTCGAGTTTTTATCGAGCTGAGTCGAGCTTTTATCGAGCTTAGTCGAGAATAGTTCACGAGTAATTTAATTTATTTACATATATAATGGATTTTAGTTTAAAACTAATAAGTTTAGGACTAAACTAATTTTAGTTAAATAAGTATATCTACAAATTAGCACGTAAACTTATAAAGATGAGCTTTTAAATCTTAATGATCCAAATATATGCAAGTTTAAGAGTGTAACTAAGCTATATAGAGCTGAATTTTAAAAAATTTAGATTTGGCTAATGAAAGTATATGCAGGGTTTGAATTTATTTCTCTTATAATAGTAATTTCAGTTTACTTAACGAGACTGTTCACGAGCCTATTTGCGAGCCTGCTCATGAACTTAGAAACGAGTCGAGCTCACGAGCCTTAACGAGCCGAATACTATGGAGCTCAAGCTTGGCTCGTTTACCAAACGAGCCTAAAAATTAAGCTTGAGCTTGGCTCGTTTAGAAATCGAGTCGAGCTCGATCGAGCTTTTATTGAATCGCACCTCGAATAGCTCACGAACGGTTTGGTTCATTTACACCCCTATTCGCAGGGGATAATCGGTCCTAACTTCTATGGTGTGTGACTCAAAGTATGACCACAACTTTATAGCTGACATGAGTACTACAAATGCCAGTTTTTCAAGAGGAGGATAATTCAACTCTGCTCCTTTTAAAACTTGGCTGGCATAATATATTGGGATTTATTCCCCATTGCTCTCGCGAACTAGTATCGAGCAAATTGTTTCCTGCTTTATAAACAAATATAGAAATAAAACTTTGCATTCGATAGGCGGGCTTAGCAATGGAGGAGAGGATAAAAATATTTTTAAACTTTCAAAGGCCTCTACGCACTCCTTTTTCTACTCAAACTTATCTTTACCTTTCAAGGTTTTGAAGAATGGAAGACACCTTCTAGCTTAACAAGATATAAATTGGCCCAAAGCAATGATTGGCCCCATTTAGTCTTTGTATCTCATTGATGATTTTAGGTGCTTCCAAGTTTTGGATAGGCTATGATATTCTCTAGATTCACTACTATGCCCCTTTCTGAGATGATATATCTTAGAAATTTTCCAGCCTTTACCTCGAAGGTGCACTTTTCCGAATTCAGCTTCATACCCGCCTTGTCCAGGATATCAAAGACCCTTCGGATATTCTTCTAATGATCGACTTTTAACCACCATGTCGTCGACATATACTTCGACGGTTGACCTCACTATATCCTTAAAGATTCATGACACCGGCATTTGGTATTTGTCTCCTGTATTTTTTAATCCAAAAGGCATAATCTTGTAGCAAAAAACTCCCTCGTTTGTTATAAATGCAGTCTTTTCTGTGTTCTCGATATCGATCATGATTTAGTGATATCCCGAGATGGCATCGAGGAAAAAAATCACAGCATGACCTGAGGTTGAGTCCACTAATCTGTTGATGGACGAAAAAGGATAATGATCTTTCGAGCATGCTTTCTTCAGGTTGGTTAAGTCCACACATATTCTCCACTTTCCATTAGCTTTTTTTACCAGAACCACATTGGCCAGCCAAGTGGGATACTGTACTTCCTTTATTAATCTTGTACTAAAAAATTTATCAACTTTCTCTTTGATCACTTGATGCATCTTTGGTGCGAACCTTCTTTTCTTTTATTGGACTGGTTTGGCATTCTTGTCAATAGATAGCTTATGAGTAATAATGGCCAGGTCTACACCCATTACATCTTTTGGAGACTAGGTAAAAGTCAACGCTTGGATTTTCAACAATTCTACCAGACGAGTCCTTATTTTACCGGTTAGTGCTGTGCTGAACCATACATTCTGCTCCTTTTCTATCTGGACCTTCTCTACCGGGTCAGTTGTTTCTAGCTTTACGTGAGATTCCGATTTTTCCAGTAAGTCAATGGGCATGGTTGCTTTGCCAAGGCTTTTATTCGGTATCCGTAATCTTCTTTGGCTAATCTTGGATGACCTCGGACCACTGTTATGCCTCATAAAGTTGGAAGCTTAAGACACATAGCATCCATGTTAATAATGATACTGTGGCAGTTTAGGATTGGACGGCTGAGTATCACATTGTATGCAAATGGGATGTCTACTACCACAAACTCTGCGTATAACTCTCGCCTATATCTCTCATCACCCAACACCAGGGGTGTAATACCCGGCTAGAAGTCGGCATCAGAATTCCTGTCGTCCGGTGGACTCCGGGGTGTCGGACTTCTAGAGGAGGGTAGGCTTTATGTTTGACTAAGGGTTATGATGTGTTTTACTGTTTTACTTAAGTTTTGAGCTAAAATGACCCAAGGCAGAGGAGCCAAGTTCGGCCGCCGAAGGTAAGTTCGGCCGCCGAAAGTGCTCAATGTTCGGCTTCCGAATTCAGGTTCGGCCCCCGAATGTTGCATGGTTTTGCATGCGCTTCGGCAGCCGAAGCTGAGTTGCTGAGCCAGCAGTTTTGTATCCCTTAGTCAGCATTTTGGACAGGTGTAATCACCAGATCATGTCCAGAAGGTGGTCACGTCTCCCATGTTTTATTTGCTCAGTTTGAGTAGCTCATGCACGAGTTAGCTTGTGTTCAACAAAGTGTGAGAGTTTGAAGCAAAAAGGTGAGGGTTGAGAGTTCGTAAGGTTGAAGAAGAGTTGATCTGTTTTCCTTGGGTTCAGACCGTTCATCTTCCTGTTTATAGAGGTAAGGGAAGATCCAGACCTTGTTATATGTTTTCTGAAGGTTTTATGGGGATTAAGGAAAGAGATGCATGCTTAGGGTAGTCATGGTGGTTTTGATGATATATGGATGTATCCATGTTTATGTGTTATGTTTGATTTGTTGTTTGGGGTTAGTAGATAGTTTTGGACCCCTGTGAACATATACTTATGTATATGAGTGTTGAGGAGTTGATATATGCATGTTTGGAGATGTTGAAGGGAAGGAAGAGCTTGGTTTGCCGTCGGGCTGAGTTCTGGATGAACTCAGGTTCGGCAGCCGAAGGTTCATTCGGCCGCCGAACCTCTTGCATGGTGGCTTAGGCTGCCACAGCTTGCCCCCGCGAGTTTTGCATGTTCGGCTCTGTTTGGAGACTTCGGCCGCCGAAGGTGCCGCCGAAGGTGCTTGAGTTTCGTCTCTGGAGAAGACTTTCGGCCGCCGAACCTGCCGCCGAAAGTGTTCTGTCCAGCTTTCCTTTGCATGCTTTGCATGAGGTGTAGAGTGAGTTGAAGGGGAGTTTTGGGAAGTTTAATAGAGTTGGTCAGCAGTTAGTTTGGTCCCTCATGTGAGTTTATCTGTACCTATACAGACCAGAGGAACCAGAGAGAGCAGTAGTGAGTACTGCCCAGCGTTTTCAGAGCCTGCAGAGTCAGTCAGTCCAGTTAGCCAGAGGTGAGTGGAACTAAGCTTAATTCTTTGAAATGACTAATGAAATGTTTTAGCATATCTCATGCATCATGATTATGCCATAGGTTGATTGCATTAGTATCCACGAATACGTTGCATTGCATAGTTATCTGTTGATGTGAGTAAATGCTGAATGATCCAATAGTCACAGACAGGAAGTCCAGGAGCCTTTGACTACGCCCTGGCAGGTATAGCAAGTCCAGGAGCCTTTGACTACGCCCTGGCAGGTATAGCAAAGACCAGGAGCCTTTGACTATGCCCTGGCAATGGTAAGTACAGAGGTGTTATATACACATATACATATATGACAGGAAGACCAGGTGCTCGATTCTACGCCCTGGCACAGAGTTACTGGGACTATGTGGTGACAGGTTTACTCTTGATGTGGTTTATCTGTGTTATGACGCATTTCATGAGATCATGTTTTACTGAGATCTTTTACTGTTCTACTCACTGGGCTATAGAGCTCATCCCACTCCCTTAACCCCAGTTTTGCAGGTTCAGTGTTCTGTGTACAGGGACAGTTCAGCAGCGTACAGAAAGAGTAAAAGAGCTTGTAATAGTATAGAGTGGACATGTAAATTTTAAAGAGATGTTATAGTTGTGTATAACGTTAGAGTTGTGCTTGCCTTAGTTTTGTTGTGTTGTAAAGCTTTTGTTACATACATGATCTGTATATGTATATATGTTTTATCACCAGGCTTAACAGGTATGAATTAACCCATCTAGAGCAAGCTCTAGTCAGGGGTACAGAGTACAGAGTACAGAGTACAGAGTACAGAGATAGTGCATGCACAGGTTAAGCCTTGGTTCAGCAAAGAGTTTTATTTTCACAGAAAATGTATGATCATGTATGAGTTTTACAGGTACACAGAGAGTATTGCAGGCTTGCTACGGGTTCTGGCGGCCTTAAGCCGACCTGAATCCTAGCGCCGGTGACGGTCCATTTTGGGGTCGTTACAAGGGGAGGTTGATGGTGTCCAACACTGCCATGGTCTTGTCTCTTAATCCTACTAGAGGATAGTGTAATACCCTGCTAGACTCAGGCATCGGAATTCCTACCGTCCGGTGGAATCTCGGATGTCGAAACTCTCTAGAAGGGTAAAGTAAAGGTTTTCTAGAATGTTTTTACATGTTTTTATGGTTTTGATTAGAAAGGATTTGAGTTTTGAAAGAAAAGACCAAGGAGCGAAGAACCCAGGTTCGGCTGCTGAACCTCAAGTTCGGCCGCCGAACATGGGGCTGTTTAGAAGGCATGTTAGGCTTCCGAAAGTGGCTTTCTTTCGCCCGCCGAATCTCAAGTTCGGCCGCCGAACATGGGATAGTTTAGGGGGCATGTTAGGCTGCCGAAGGTGGTGAAGTTGTGGAAGCAACTTAGGCCGCCGAAGGTGGTTGACCGACCACCTATAAAAGGCCCTCAGACCGAAAATGGGCGAGTTTTCTCCCCATTCTCGAGCTAAGAGTTTTGAGCTTAAGACTAAGTTTTGGAGCTTGGAGACCCAAGGAGCTAGATTTCTCCCATCTCCAAGTTAGGGATCGCACCAACCCTCGATCTTCAAGAGGATCGGACCTGAGGAATCGAGGTGTTCAGCAGTGTTAGCTGCTTCAGAGTTAGTCCAGAGGTAGCCAGAGGTGTAGAACACAACTCTTTTATTTAAAGCAAATTAACTTTTAAGCATGTCCATGCATCACGATTGCCATGTTTATAGGTTGTTGCATTAGAATCCACGAATATGTTGCATTGCATTATATGATGATGTTATTGTGGATGGATATTGGATGATCCTCTAGCCCTCAATATGATATGATATGACATCAGACTATATGATATGACATGAGATGGTATGATATGATATGAGATGGAAAGACCAGGTGAGGCCGTATCGCCCCTAGCACTATGTTATATGTAAGAGAAGACCAAGTGAGGCCGTATCGCCCCTGGCATAGTTGGACTGTAAGAGAAGACCAGGTGAGGCCGTATCGCCCTTGGCATAGTTGGACTGTAAGAGAAGATTAGGTGAGGCCGTATCGCCCCTGGCACAGTTGGACTTGCTATGATATGTATATGTAAGAGAAAACCAGGTGTGGTCGTATCGCCCCTGGCACGGCTAGACCTGGTACGTTATGCAGAGGGGTATTGGTGACAATTCCATCCTTGATGCGATTTGTTTGTGATGTGATGCATTCCATGATAGCATATGTTTTAATGAATTGTTTTATTGTTATGCTCACTGGGCTTTTTAGCTCACCCCTTTCTCTTAACCCCAGTTTTGCAGGACCAGAGGTAGCACAGGGAGTCAAAAGAGTAATGGTTAAGGGTATGTTATAGTTATGTCATGTAACAGTATAGTAGTGGACATGGATAATGTAAAGTGATGTAATGTAAGATAATGTAATGAGGTTTAGTATTGTGCTTGGCCCTAACGTTTATAGTAAATCCCTTTTTATACATTATCTATATGTAATGTTTTATGATGAGTTATGTTAAACCAAGCTTGATGTATGTTATGTTGCCCCATTGGAGCATTTGATGAGGGCTCCAGTGTGGGGTTTTATGTTTTTGAGTTGTGCATGCACAGGTTAAGCTTGGTAAATGAAAGAAAAAGTTTAAAGTTTTATATATATGTTTGATCATGTATGGGATTTAACAGGTATACAGGATGTATGTTAGGCTTGCTACGGGTCCCGACGGCCTTATGCCGATCTGGATCCTAGCGCCAGTAGCGGTCCGGTTTCCGGGTCGTTACAGATTGGTATCAGAGCCCTAGGTTCACATGGTAAGACCTAGAGTGTGTCGGGCTCATAGAGGTCATAGAAGGGCAAGTACAATAGGAAAAATCATGTCCACTAGGATAGAATGTCGAGTCCTGTCTTGATGATGATGTGAAATGCAATGATAAAATGCATGTGCATTAATGATATGATATGTATGTGATGAGGATTCATGTGTTACCACATGGACCATATGATGCTATATTTGTATGATATGCTATGTATGCGATGTGGGTTCATGTGCTTCCACATGAACTATGTGATGCTAATGCTATGAGATGTATGTTGTGTTTCAGAGAAATAGGATGAGAGGCACTCGTCGATCTGCAAGATTGACTGGAGTACCACCAGAGAATGAGGGCATGGGTGCCCATCCCCCAGCATTGCCAAGGGCAATGTCATGTAGATCAAGCAGAGAAGGAACATCAAGGGACCCTAGAAGGTCTTTTGATGTGAGCAGAAGGGGAGCAGTTCAGGGTGATATGTCAGCGGATATGAGGGGATCAGAGGAGGATGAACAGCGAAGAGATGGCAGCTTGGGCATGAGTATGTCAGGAGAGGATATGGGAGAGTCCCAAGGAGACATTCAGGTCTCGGGTTTTGTTCCACCACAGTATCCACCCTACCCACAGGGGCCAGGGTATCCGATGGGGAATGCATCGGATTTCTTTAGCTATAACCCATATCCCACCTTTATGCCCTATCCTTCCTTTTACCCGCCATATCTACAGTATCCCATGTTTCCACCCTCACCCTTTTTCCCAGGTCCAGCAAACCCTAACCCAGGGAATGCTGCGCCTCCTCCTCCATCAGCAGAACCAGTAGTCCAGGATGTCTAAACATCCAAACCTAGCTCATCGGTTGGGGGTAAAGTGAAGATGACGGATTACCTAAAGTTGGATGCCCCCAAGTTCAAAACAGGTGATGACCCTTTTGAGTATCTCAGAACGGTAAAGATGATAACAGATGAGCTAGGAGCAAGCGACAGTAGAGCCATTCAGATGGCGGGGTTCACATTGAAATGCAAGAAAGCAAGAGAATGGTTCAAAAACTATGTGGACCCAAGGTTGGAGAGCTTATCCTGGGATCAGTTTGCCAATGAGTTCGCAGGATGGGCTTTTCCAGACAGTTCAAGGGAGCTTAAGATGATTGAGTTTGAGCAGTTAAGGCAGACGGGGGATATGAGTGTAGATGAGTACACATATAAGTTCTTGGAACTGTTGCCATTTGCAGGGCAAACCTTTGACACAGATCAGAAGAAAGCTAGGAGGTATATCATGAGACTTCATTCCAGGTATTCCTCCTTGATCCAGTCAGCAGAGAGGGAGAGTTTCCATGCGATAGTGGATATAGCCCGAAAGATGGAAGCTAGTGCCATCATCCAAGGAACAGTGAAACAACAGGTGGCACAATCCTCGGGTTTCAAAACCCCGGGGACAGGGAATGTTGATCTCTCCTCTCTGAGTGAGGCTGCCGCAAAGAGTAAAAAGGGGGACAGAGGCCTCAGAAGATCAAAGAAGAGCAAGTTCTGGAACAGGTTAAAGTCTGGTCTGGGATTAGGCGATGGTTCGAGCTCTGGTTTGGATGGTTCCAGATGTACGAGGTGCAGTAGGCCGCATAAGGGAGTCTGTTGGATTGGGACAACAACATGTTTCAGGTGCGGACAGGAGGGGCACATGACACGTGAGTGTCCCACTGCGACCTTTTTGGCACGGTCCCAGCAGACAGCTTCAGACAGTATAGCTTAGCCAGTAGCTCCAGCCACGATGCAGGGCAGAGGCAGAAGGAGAGGGGTAACCCCTTCTTCAGCAGGTTCCCGCGGAGAAGGTCCATCGGCTCCGGCACGGATCTTCGCCATGACCCAGCAGGAGGCTGACACATTGGACATGGTGATGACAGGTAATCTCACTCTTTTATGTTCTGATGTATATGTTTTAGTGGACCCTGATGTTTCTCTTTCCTTGTTGCTTTGAGAGCCGTAGATAGAGTGGGTTGATAGCTTCTGGGTTAGAGTGTTCTCTTTGGGTCAGTGGACCCAAGTGTGATCCATCTGTGACAGAGTCAGTCTGTCAGTATAGTTCAGAGTATGTAGAGAGTAAATGCCTTCTAGCCGACCTAGTGGTTCTAGATTTGACTGATTATGACGTCATTCTAGGGATGGATTGGCTTTCTACTCATGGTGCTACCTTGGATAGCAGAGGCAAGGTAGTCAGGTTCAGAGATCAGGGTGGATCAGAGGTAATCCTTTGAGGGGACAGAGTAGGGATACCTAGAGGTTTGATATCAGCCCTACAGGCTCGTGAGTTGTTCAGAAAAGGTTGTCAGGGGGTTTCTTGCTCTTGTGAGAAAGCATAGCAGTCAGGTTAGGGAACCAGCTTCAGTGCCCGTAGTTAGAGAGAGTTTTTAGATGTTTTTCCAGACGAGCTGTCAGGTTTACCACTTGTTAGGGAGATAGAGTTCGAAATTAAAGTAATGATGGGAACCAGACCCATCTCTATCCCTCCCTTCAGGATGGTACCTGTAGAGTTAAAGAAGTCGAAAGAGCTAAAGGAACAGTTATAAGAGTTGGTAGGTAAGGGTTTCATCCGACCGAGTATCTCACTTAGAGGTGCTTTAGTGTCGTTTATGAGAGTGAAGGATGAATCCTTAAGGCTTTGTATCGACTACAGGCGGTCGAACAAAGTCACTACCAAGAATAAGTATCGGTTACCTGGGATCGACGATCTATTTAGACCAGCTAGCAGGAGTTGGTCGTCTTTTCAGGATAGATCTGAAATCCGGGTACCAGCAGTAAAGGATCAGAGAAGAAGATGTGCCGAAGACGGCGTTCAGAACCAGATATGGGCACTATGAGTTCCTAGTAATGCTGTTCGGGCTATTAAATGCCCCTGCAGCATTCATGGATCTCATAAGCAGAGTTTCTAGTTAGATTCTGAACCACTTCGTTATTGTCTTCATTGACGATACCTTGGTGTATTCCAGAAGTGTAGAGGAGTATGCCCATTATCTGAGAACAGTGTTACAGACCTTGAGAGGACATGGCTTGGGTGCCTAGTTCTCCAGATGTGAGTTTCGGTTAAGGAGCATATCTTTCTTGGGTCGCAATGTGTCAGAAACAGGGGTTTTGAGGTAGATCCCAAGAAAGTTGAAGCTGTAGTTAACTGGCCTAGACCCACCACAGTGACATAGATTAAGAGCTTGTTGGGTTGGCAGGTTACTACAGGAGGTTCATCCAGAACTTCTCTAGAGTTGTTGCTCCTATGACCGGGTTGACCAAAGAGAAACAAAGGTTAGTTGGTCAAAATAGTATGAAGAAAGTTTTGAATAGCCAAAGAGAAGGTTGATGTCAGTACCGGTGTTAACTCTGCCTACCAGTGATGAAGTCTTCACAGTGTCCTGTGATACGTCCCGTGTGGGACTAGATTGTGTGTTGATGCAGTATGAAAGGGTAGTTGCTTATGCTTCTAGGCAGTTAAAGGAGCATGAGTTGAATTACCCTACACATGATCTAGAAAAGGTAGTTGTGATCTTTGCACTCAAGATGTAGATGTGTTACCTTTATGGGAAAAAAATTAGAGATCTTTATAGATCATGAAAGCTTGCAGTGCATCTTGAGTCAAAAAGAGTTAAACCTAAGGCAGAGAAAATGGGTATAACTGCTTAGTGACTATGGTTATAAGTTTCGGTAGCATCCGGGTGAGGCAAATGTTATGACAAATGCCCCAGCCGGAAATCACTTGGTGGTTTATCCCACAATACAGCAGAGGGAAGGTCAGTTGTCAGAGAAAGAATCAGGACGGCTGTGTGCCGGCAGAAGTGTTAAGCAGATGCTCGTAGGAAGCTTATAGTGTTGCTGGAGGGAGATATGGTATTGCTCAAGGTGTCTCCTAAAAGAGGGGTGGTTCGTTTTGGGAAGAAAGGTAAGCTAGCTTCACGATACATCGGACCCTTTGAGGCTTTGCAAAAGGTTGGGGATGTATCGTACAAGTTAGATTTACCTGTTCCCATGGAAAGAATCCACCTGGGTTCTCATGTTCTAATGCTATGGAAGTTCGTGTCAGATCCTAGCAAGGTTCGTAGTGAATCAGATATAGAGATCCTAGGAGATCTCACCTATGTTGGATCCTAGACACGCAGATCAGAAAGTTGAGGCACAAGGGAATCCTGATGGTGAAAATCTTTTAGAATCACCATAAAAAAGGACGAAGGTGTTTGGGAGACCCGGGAGTTCATACTCCAGCAATGTCTTTATCTCTTTTAAGGATAATGTTTTTATGTTTTATGTGATATGTTTTGCTTTGCATGTGCTAGTTGAGGAACATTCGGGGACGAATGTTCTTAAGGGGAGGAGAATATAATACCCGGCTAGACTCAGGCATCGGAATTCCTACCGTCCGGTGGAATCTCGGATGTCGGAACTCTCTAAAAGGGTAAAGTAAAGGTTTTCTAGAATGTTTTTACATGTTTTTATGGTTTTGATTAGAAAGGATTTGAGTTTTGAAAGAAAAGACCAAGGAGGGAAGAACCCAGGTTCGGCAGCCGAACCTCAAGTTCGGCAGCCGAACCTCAAGTTCGGCAGCCGAACCTCAAGTTCGGCAGCCGAACCTCAAGTTCGGCAGCCGAACCTCAAGTTCGGCAGCCAAACATGGGGCTGTTTAGGAGGCACGTTAGGCTTTCGAAAGTGGCTTTCTTTCGGCCGCCGAACCTCAAGTTCGGCCGCCGAACATGTGATAGTTTAGGGGGCACGTTAGGCTGTCGAAGGTGGTGAAGTTGTGAAAGCAGCTTAGGCCGCCGAAAGTGGTTGACCGGCCACCTATAAAAGGCCCTCAGACCGAAAATGGGCGAGTTTTCTCCCCATTCTCGAGCTAAGGGTTTTGAGCTTAAGACCAAGTTTTGGAGCTTGGAGACCCAAGGAGCTAGATTTCTCCTATCTCCAAGTTAGGGATCGCACCAACCCTCGATCTTCAAGAGGATCGGACTTGAGGAACCGAAGTGTTCAGCAGTGTTAGCTGCTTCAGAGTTAGTCCAGAGGTAGCCAGAGGTGAGTAGAACACAACTCTTTTATTTAAAGCAAATTAACTTTTAAGCATGTCCATGCATCACGATTGCCATGTTTATAGGTTGTTGCATTAGAATCCACGAATATGTTGCATTGCATTATATGATGATGTTGTTGTGGATGGATATTGGATGATCCTCTAGCCCTTAATATGATATGATATGACATGAGACGATATGATATGACATGAGATGATATGATATGACATGAGATGGTATGATATGATATGAGATGATATGATATGACATGAGATGGTATGATATGATATGAGATGGAAAGACCAGGTGAGGCCGTATCGCTCCTAGCACTATGTTATATGTAAGAGAAGACCAGGTGAGGCCGTATCGCCCCTGGCATAGTTGGACTGTAAGAGAAGACCAGGTGAGGCCGTAAAACCCTTGGCACAGTTGGACTTGCTATGATATATATATGTAAGAGAAAACCAGGTGTGGCCGTATCGCCCCTGGCACGGCTAGACCTGGTACGTTATGCAGAGGGCTATTGGTGACAATTCCATCCTTGATGCGATTTGTTTGTGATGTGATGCATTCCATGATAGCATATGTTTTAATGAATTGTTTTATTGTTCTGCTCACTGGGCTTTTTAGCTCACCCCTTTCCCCTAACCCCAGTTTTGCAGGACCAGAGGTAGCATAGGGAGTCAAAAGAGTAATGGTTAAGGGTATGTTATAGTTATGTTATATAATAGTATAGTAGTGGACATGGATAATGTAAAGTGATGTAATGTAAGATAATGTAATGAGGTTTAGTATTATACTTGGCCCTAACGTTTATAGTAAATCCCTTTTTATACATGACCTATATGTAATGTTTTATGATGAGTTATGTTAAGCCAAGCTTGATATATGTTATGTTGCCCCATTGGAGCATTTGATGAGGGTTCCAGTGTGGGGTTTTATGTTTTTGAGTTGTGCATGCACAGGTTAAGCTTGGTAAATGAAAGAAAAAGTTTAAAGTTTTATGTATATGTTTGATCATGTATGGGATTTAACAGGTATACAGGATGTATGTTAGGCTTGCTACGGGTCCCGGCGGCCTTATACCGATCTGGATCCTAGCGTTGGTAGCGGTCCGGTTTCCGGGTCGTTACAGATAGAAATAGCAAGACTATTTTTATCTAAGCCTAACTTGTTGAAAATATTTAAGATGAGAAGATTAATAGAACTACTTGTATCCACAAGCACCCACCTTACGTTATACCGATTCAACAAGATTTTAACAACCAAGGGATCATTTTGAAAGGACCCTACCGCCTTATCGGCAGGACCAAATCTTACCTTTTGTTTGACCCATGGTTCTTAATGGACAAATAAGACATCCCCTGCCTTACGCTTATTTTTTTCATTGCTCTTATCAGGTCCTCCCGTAATGACATGTACCACTCCGGCCATCTCAAGAGATCAGAGAAGAGAGAGATCCTCTTTTTCTTCTTTAAAATATAAAGGAACAAGAAATCGATTTCAATCCAATGAACAGATAAAGTTCAATGGATTTTTTGGCAACAGAACCAATTGATGTTGTGGAGATTAGATTGATAACATGGCCGGAATGGAATTGTACTACGATTGGCTAGAACCTGCAAGGGAGACAATGTGAGGTGGTGGGTGCCCATGGCAGCCACTCCGACACTCAAGTCAGTATCTCAACGAGTAGAGAAAGTGTAATGAAATGTTTAGAGTTTTAGTATTTGAGAATGACGTACTTGGTCTCTGTCGTTCTTCTCCTTTTATACTGTAAGAGACAAGAATGGATTTAGTATTTTTTTTTTGATAATTCAGTAGTACTGTGGCCGTCTTCTTGATAAGAAAGATCACCAACTGGTAGGGGTGAGCAGTATTCGGTTCAAACCGAAAAAACCGACCGAATCGAACTGATTTAAAATTTTGGTTCGGTTTTTTATATATTTCGGTTCGGTTCGGTTTTGATAAAAAAAAACCGAAAAAACCGAACCGAACCGATTAGTAATAATAATATGTTTTTTCAATAATATAGAGAAATTAAATCATATTAAAATTAAAATATTTTAATTAAATTTTAAAATACTAAAAATAAAGTGTAAAAAATAAAAAAATTATTAAAATTCGAAACCGATCAAGCCGAACTGAATCAAACCGAATCAGACCGGTTCGGTTCGATTCGGTTTCTGACCAAAATCGGTTCGGTTCAGTTTTTATAAACACTAAAATTTCGGTTTTCGGTTTATTCGGTTCGATTCGGTTTTGAACCAAACCGACCGAATGCTCACCCCTACCAACTGGTAGGAAAAAATTCTGTGATCATAGGTAATGGAGATGTTCCAAGTTGTATTTGATAATAATAACTTCGTGCCGAGATTCGCCTTATCGAAAAATAGTGAGTCTTTCAGTGATAACTCGGATGTTCAATCATCTCCTACTCACTTGATACTTATCCCATGAACCTATCTCGTAACGACAGGTCGTGACTCACTTTTTGCGGTTGTTTATTTAGCATCAATATATATTTAAAATAATTATTATTTTATAAAAATATATATATATATATATATAGTGTATCGTCTATAAATATAAATACTAAAAAATAACAAAAAAATGTGATATTTATATAATCATAATTTCAAAAATTTAAAGACTCACACAAAGTGCAGGCAAATAATGCAAGTAGCACACAAAATTCCCAAATATTTGAAAGGATCTCCTTATTTTCTTTTTTCTACAAATACTGAAGTGCAGTTGCAAGACTTATGTGATTTATTTAGAATGTAATTTTAGTTTTTCTTGTTTCTTCCTTAATAAGCTGAAAATCGAGATTGGGCACATGTCGGTTTGATTAACAAAACACTCCTCCCACTTCTTCCGCCGAAGTAGCAAATACATGTACTAGGCCTCTTGGAGTCGCTCCTTATGTGGTGTTATTCAAGCTGGAAATGAAGAATACAAACCCTCCCTTAGGGTACAAGAGGATTTAAAATAATTTTTGGGCTTCTTTGATTTTCATTCTTCATGTTTATTCTTAGGTTTGCTTTTATAGATGTTAAAAAGAACTACATAAATAATATATTTAGGATTTGTTTTTTATGTTTAAAATAGTGAAAATGCATTGTAACAAATGAAAATCATAAAAATTAAAAAGTGATTTTCTGATTTCGTTAGCTTTTTTATTCCAAAAATTAAAAAGGATACAGGATAGAAATTAGTTATGTTTTAATAATAAAAAAGGACAAAGATAAATTCATGCAAGCAGATCTCATGAAAAGATAAATTCATGCAAGCAGATCTTATGAAAAGATAAATTCATGCAAGCAGATCTCATGAAATTGAAGAAAAACACAATTGGCGAAAATAAAAATATATTAAAAGATACTAAAAAATTTGAGAAGAATGAAAAATATAGCGCTGTTGTATAAAAAAAAGACTTAAATAATTTATTTAAGAATAAATTAATACTCTGTCTAAAACGAAATAGAGTAAAATAAAATTTTATAAGGCATGATTTTTTATAATTTTTAAACTCTGATAATTTTCTTATGTTTGAAAAGTAATGATTGTTTTTTAAGATATTTGAAGGATTTAAAAAGAAACATTCTCAATCCACCAATCCGGTGGGTTAAAATTGAGAGTTTTCGAAAGACCTTACTTTAAAAACTTACATTTCTTCCTAAACACAGTTTCAAGATTTTTAAATCTTAGAGAAACTTTTCATTACCTTGAAAAATCTCCTCTCAAACAAAAGGTAAAGGGTGTTGAATTCCCGCTTTATCTCCAGAGTTTGAAGTCTAATCCCAGCTTATATTCTTACTGGGGAGACATTGCATGAATTTATTTTCTTGGGCCAATTCTGTATCCATTACTTGGCCCAATTTTATTTGTAAAAAAGCTCTGACAACAGAAGGCACCTCATGAATAACACAGCATACAAAGCAAGCGCAGCAGCGTGGGTTATTTACAAGGGCAACAAGCAGGTTATTCCGAGCTATCTTACAGAACAGCCTTAGCAATCAAGAATAATGATTCAATCAGTTGTAATGAGAGAGAACAGATCAATAAAGAAGAGAAAAAGGAAAAGGAATGCAAGGAAAGATCGGTTGGAAAGCTATGCAGAGCATAATTTCCGGTCTTCAGGGTCCCACAAGAAAGAAGCTCTTTTTTTACTGGCACCGGCATTTGAGAAAGGAAGACTTGAGAATACGAATAAAAAAGCCACAGAAAGGCCCACACGGCCACCTCAAGTTTGGTGGAGGGTGGAAGCAATGCTTAGTATTCATATTAAAGGTGAGTAAAGAGAGGAGACTTGCTTAAAAAATAAGATGCATGGTCTACATCGATCATCTCCATTCTAGTTGTCATCTGCCTTCTTTTAATCTCCACAAATCACCAAATGTCATTCATTATGTTATTGACTGACAACATCATATTACTTTAAAAACCAGGCATTACTGGTAGTCTCTAATTCTATCACTATTCTTCTTCCATAATTCAGTCATCTCGTTGCAAAGGCAAAATAATGTTTCTGGAAAAACTCCAAAATTCTAAGTTGCTCAAAACAAGGGGCAGCCGTGTCCTTAATTGAGGAATGCTTCAAGCGATTGATCCCTCGCAACCATGTTGAGCACCCTACTTCAAGGCCACGTCCAATTAAAAGTTAGGGCAGTGACTACTAAAAATATACGGATCAGCTTTTAAATTACAAGAAGTACCAGTAATAATGCTATTACAGATCAAAACCAAATGAAACAGTTGAGACCATAACATGGTAATGCATTGGGTCCACGAACAACATGGGTGCAATAAGCATAGATCAATGTATATGGTGGATGCGGTCTCTACGTATGGCTTAAGCAATGGACCCACAAAACTGGCCTCATGATGATCAAAATAGTTCTTATGTTGGGGCTTCTCATTGTGCCAAGTCAGCATCCTAGGTGGAACGAGCAAAAAGTTGAAATGAAGTGGGGGAGGGAGGTGAGGGGTGGCTGATGCTTTTTTGCTCTAGCATTACCACCGCCTGTGCATTCCTCTTCTTTTGAATTCCTTTACATCATCCTTTTTCTACTTTCATATACAGCAATCCAACACTCTACAATCCTCAGAACATGCTACCATTCCCTTAAGACATCTCTCTCTCTCTCTCTCTCTCTCTCTCTCTCCAACAACACATCCAGGTTTTTTCAGATCATTCTTAATCTGAATTTTTATGATCATATAGGTTTCAATATGGTAAGGTCCTCAATCATCAGTTTCTGTTTTTTCATTTTCTTATTCTTTTGCCATCTTATATTTCCTAGCACAACATTTAAATGCTTTTCTTTATATTTGATGATTCAGGGAACTCCAGTCAATATCATAGTTGGATCACATGTTTGGGTAGAGGATCCTGAGGATGCATGGATTGATGGTGAAGTAATAGCAATCAAAGGCAGAGATGCCACCATAGTTGCCACAAACGGGAAAACTGTAAATTGTTCAATTCCTATTAATTATTTCTAATCCTCAGTAATTTTCAGTTCTTTTGGACTTAAAATGTTGATATGATATTGATTTGAAACTATCTACAGTATGAAGCTTCTCATCAGGTCCTTTCCAATAATGTAGTGCCGAACCAAACAAGCTTTACCATTCAGAGTCTAAAGAATGATTTTTCTTTCTTTCTTTTGCCTGAATATTCCAACAATATAAATACACTTCTTAGTGACGGTTTGAATAACACATTTAACCATGTAATACTTGAAGTGCGCTATGTAAAATAAGAAAAAGGAAGCAATATTATAAAGTTACCATACAGGTTATTAACTACAATAAGGTAAAAATATGACTCAGAATTTTTTATGATACAATAATGTATGTAATCGTCCAAGAATGTATGCATAGGTAATAAGCCAGCATTCAAACTGCATTCATAAAGGAGCTGCATATCATACCTCGGCCATTTTTATTATTTACTCTTTTCCTGCTTTCATGCCAATAAAAAGCCAAACTTATTAATGGTCATATTTATATTTTCTTGTGATCAAGTTATATTCTTAGATATGGAAGTTGTGTTAAACTAAAAGTCACTGTAGCAATTTAAAAAACTTATAAACTAAACTTTTGCTCCTTTTACCTCAACTCCAGATAGCTGCTGAAATTTTCAGCATATATCCGAAAGACACAGAGGCACCACCAGCAGGAGTTGATGACATGACCAAATTGGCTTACCTCCATGAACCAGGGGTCTTACATAACCTTGCTTGTCGGTTTTCTCTCAATGAGATATATGTGAGTCAAAATTAACCTAACTGACATCACTGTGAAATTGGTTAGCATTGCAAACTAAATGTGTATCAATAAACCACAATACTGATAACCAGTCCTGAATAAGCAGACTTACACTGGGAACATTCTAATTGCCGTTAATCCTTTCCAAAGACTGCCGCATTTGTACGACATTCACATGATGGAGCAGTACAAAGGAGCAGCTTTTGGGGAGCTGAGTCCACACCTTTTTGCTGTGGCAGACACTTGTTACAGGTATAATATAGAAGCACAAAACACACTACACAAAATCATGTTATAATATACATCTAACATAATAAATTTATGTATCAGAGCAATGATGAACGAACAGGAAAGCCAGTCCATTTTGGTAAGTGGGGAGAGTGGAGCTGGTAAAACAGAGACAACAAAGATGCTTATGAGATACCTTGCATTCATGGGGGGCAGATCAGGCACAGAAGGAAGAACTGTAGAACAACAAGTTTTGGAGGTAAGTTAGAAGAATGACACAATATTGACTATTAGAAGATTCCACTAATGGCATGCATAACTATATTTCCACTTCCCCAGTCAAATCCAGTCCTGGAAGCATTTGGGAATGCTAAAACTGTGAAAAATAACAATTCCAGGTGAAATTTTGATGGCCTTTTTAACTCTATACTCCTTTTTTTCCCCAAAATATAGAATTTCCTGTTCCTATATTAGTTGAACTTACAACTAAAAATTGGATGATTCAACCAGTCGTTTTGGAAAGTTTGTTGAGATACAGTTTGATAAGCAAGGGAAGATATCTGGAGCTGCAGTTCGCACTTATCTTCTTGAAAGGTCACGTGTTTGCCAAGTTTCTGACCCTGAGAGAAATTACCATTGTTTTTACATGCTTTGTGCAGCACCCCCAGAGGTGATTCTATATATTTTTTCTTCTACTCCAACCAAGTTAAATAAGTCATGGGAAAGCTACCTGACTGATGTTTCCTATCAGGATGTAAAAAAATTCAAGTTAGGGGATCCAAGAGAATTCCACTATTTGAACCAATCCAATTGTTATCAAGTAGCAAATGTAGATGATGCCAGAGAGTATTTGGAGACCAGAAATGCAATGGATATTGTAGGGATCAGCCAGGATGAACAGGTTTTGATAATTTACAACCCTAGAGGAACAAATTATTGATTTGAAGTTTCCTGTAGGCATAATGCAGATACCTGAAGTTCATTTCTCTTCTGTAGGATGCGATATTCCGTGTAGTTGCTGCGATCCTCCATCTTGGAAATATTGACTTCATCAAAGGAAAAGAAACAGATTCTTCCAAACTCAAAGATGATAAAGCACGCTACCATCTTCTAACTGCAGCAGAGCTACTAAGGTTAGAATTTGATCTATTTCATCAAAATAAGAAATTATTTGCTAATTAGTAATTGCTACAGATGTCTGCTTGTGTTTTAAAAACATGATTTTAGGTGCAATGAGAATGCACTGGAAGACTCACTTTGCAAGCGTGTCATAGTGACTCCTGACGGAAACATTACAAAACCTCTGGACCCAGATTTAGCTGTCTTGAGTCGTGATGCCTTAGCTAAGACTGTGTACTCTAGGCTGTTTGATTGGTAAGAAAGTCAATATCACTCCATAACTATCAACTATATGTCGATGGTAAGCCAGTAATATAAGTAAAGAATGTGAAGTTCTCTGCAACATAAGAGTACAGCTCAGTTAACTTTTGAGCAGAGCAGACGTTGGCAACATGATTTCTGTCAAACAGCAATCACAAGATTCAGTTTGAGTTATATTTTTGAAAACAATTTGATCTCATTAAAATTTACTATTGCAGGATTGTGGATAAGATCAATAATTCAATAGGTCAAGATCCCAATGCAACAAGTATAATTGGGGTCCTTGATATTTATGGCTTTGAAAGCTTCAAGATTAACAGGTGCTGGTGGAAAATAAGCTTTTATAATAAAAAGAAATCTTAAAGTTTTAACAGGAAAATCTAATATACTGTATTTGGTAGTTTTGAGCAGCTATGCATCAACCTAACAAATGAGAAGTTGCAACAACATTTTAACCAGGTGGAGATAGAATTCCTAAGAATAATTTCAATACATGCATACCTTTGTTATTCTGCACTCATGGATCTTTATCCACAGCACGTATTTAAGATGGAGCAAGAAGAGTATACAAGAGAGGAAATAAATTGGAGCTACGTTGAATTTGTAGATAACCAGGATGTTTTGGATCTTATTGAGAAGGTACTGGTTATTAGAAGATAGTTTTTATATTAAGCTAATACATCATGCTCGTGACATCTTAATTTTATGTCCTTGCCTGCAGAAACCTGGGGGTATAATAGCCCTTCTTGATGAGGCCTGGTATGAATTTCCTACTTGCAACATCATACATCACCTAATTTTGTGAGAGAGAGCGACAATAATCTAGCTATGAAATGGTTAACCTTCTAAAAAATTGTTCACCTTGGCATATCAGGGTTTCTAATAACACATCCAATAAAATCTCTAGTCGCCAAAGTTTTCATTGGAGAAGAAAAAGGGCCTGAATCTTGCACCATCTCCAGTAGAGATTAAAAACAGTAGAACATAAAAACAGAAATGAAAAGTAATAATGCTTCATTCCTGCAATCATCTGGATATAAGCACAAGGTTATTTTTGATGCAGCATGTTTCCAAAGTCAACTCATGAGACATTTGCACAGAAGATGTACCAGACATACAAAGGACACAGACGCTTCAGCAAGCCAAAACTTGCTCGAACTGACTTCACAATCAATCACTATGCAGGAGATGTAAGCTATAGTTTTAATTTTATCCTTGACCATCCAGCTAGACAATCTACAAATTGCTGGTTTCTTTCTGCTGTGCCATTTGTAAACAGGTTACATACCAAGCTGATCAATTTCTTGATAAAAATAAAGATTATATCGTAGCAGAGCATCAAGCCTTGTTAAATGCATCTAAGTGCCCTTTTGTTGCTAATCTTTTCCCTCCATTACCGGAAGAGACATCCAAGCAATCCAAATTCTCTTCCATCGGTACCCGAATCAAGGTAAGCTTTATCCGTGTTTCTGCACCAGTTTACATAATATATTACTGAGACATTGGCTCACCCCTGGCTCAAATCTAACATCTAGCAACAATTACAAGCTTTAATGGAGACATTGAACACAACAGAGCCACATTATATCAGATGTGTAAAGCCAAATACACTTTTGAGGCCTGGAATCTTTGAGAACTTCAACGTATTAAACCAATTAAGATGTGGGGTAAGATCAAATTTTCTTGTACCTTGTTTAGGATATAGCTTTTCAATTTCTGTTATAGGTGAAACAACGATTTTCAGACTACTAATGTAGATGATGATTATATATATGACAGGGAGTGCTAGAGGCTATTAGGATAAGTTGTGCTGGGTATCCGACAAAAAGAACGTTTGATGAGTTCCTTGATCGTTTTGGAATGCTTACTCCTGATGTTCTAGAAGGGTATATTTTACTAACACCTGATTTTTCTTGACCCTTTCTCTTCATCATATACTATCATTTCATTGGATGGCATGAAAATAGATGCCTTGAAATCAAGGGCCAGACTACGAGCATTACTTATTTAGCTACATGCACCATTTTGATATAAATGTATCTTTTTTGTAACTTCTGATAAATGTAATTGTACAGCTCCTACATCACTTTCCAATAGCAAAAGCACAATTTTGACAGCATATTTTGCAACAATAATGTTCACTATCCCTTGAGCAGGTCTGATGAAAAATCAGCATGCATTGCCATCTTGGAAAGAATGGGTTTAAAGGGTTACCAGGTACTTTTATCATGGGAAAATTAAAAGGTATAACATCTGAAAATTACTTATATATTTTGGTAACTCCTTAAATGCTTGATTCAGATGGGGAAAACAAAGGTGTTCCTCAGAGCTGGACAGATGGCCGAGTTAGATGCACAAAGAAGTGAGGTGTTGGCTAGTTCTGCCAGACGAATCCAGAGACAAATTCGGACATATCTAACCAGAAAAGTGTTTATTGCTATGCGGAGGGCCTCAATCCACATGCAAAAACTCTGGAGAGGTTACCCAATCTTTCCTGAAATAAATTCTGTTGCTCCATGACAAAAATTCACAGAGACTACCTAACCCATACAAAATAAACAGAAGGTTGGGCAGTTAAGCTTTTGCATATCATTTTCAGGCGACAAGAACCTACTACAGATGAGTATGCAAGAGAATAGAATAAAATCATAATGATGGTGTGCCCATGTATTTACAGAACCCATCAACTCTAAAAAATGCTTTCCTTTGTTTCAGGATTCTGTACAAAATAATTGCTTTTCAAACTATTATTAGTATTCTTTGGGCTGGGATGAAGTTGGTTTGTGCCATTTTCACTTCTACAGACAATGCCCATTTCCATGGTCATATTTGTGAAACCTAGCAACAAAAGGACTGACCGTTACATTTGTCTTGTCCCTTAAACAGCACAACTTGCCCGTAAGCTATATGAACACATGAGAGAAGAAGCAGCCTCTATCCGTATACAAAAAAATGTTCGTGCTCATACAGCAAGAAGACTTTACATAAATTTACAGACATCAGCAATGTTTATTCAAACTGGATTACGTGCAATGGCAGCTCGAAATGAATATAGATACAGAAGAAGAACAAAGGCTGCAATTATTATTCAGGTAATAGAACTCTCCGGCTGAGCCCTGCTGAACCTAACAGATGAAAAATTTTACTTATATCTGTCGAATATAACAGACACAATGGAGAAGGTTCCAAGCTCTTTCTGCTTATAAACAGCAAAAGAAAGCAACTCTCACACTTCAATGTCTCTGGAGAGCAAGGGTAGCAAGAAAGGAGCTCAGAAAGCTAAGGATGGTGAGTATCACTTCACAAAAAGCAATTTTCTTGCACTTCCTGTTCCTTGGAAATCTAGTTATTGAACTATTCACTTGAGCTAGAATTATATTTTACTATGTGTACATTAAAATTCACAAATTTAATGGTGCAGGCTGCAAGAGAAACAGGGGCACTTAAAGAAGCTAAGGACAAACTAGAGAAGCGCGTTGAAGAGTTAACATGGCGACTGGAATTTGAAAGGCATTTGAGGGTATACTGCACATCGTGTCTTTCAAAGAATTTAAAAGTCAAATGTGCAGAAACACAATAAGCATTTAGTCAATCTGAATGTTGTTTGACTTAGACTTGAAAACAATTATCAGTTATGCTCAGAACAATTCAGCTGGACATGCAAACATGTTCAGTGCCCATCCTTGTGCATCCTAATCCTTATATGTGCTGCTGCCGTATGGTTATCTTATCTAGAATGCTTGCAGAGAAGTCTAAGAATTAAGTTTTCTAAGTTTACATTAATTGGATGAAAGAATCCAAGTCAGCAAGAAACTGACAGAAAAAATGTCAGTTCCTAAACCCAATTAAGATGTCCACTTAAGCCAATCAGAATAAATTTTGTTGTAGATTGATCTCGAAGAAGCTAAAGGGCAAGAAATTGCAAAGTTACAAAATGCACTTCAAGAAAAGCAAGGAGAGGTGGATGAAGCCTATGCTGCAATTATCCGGGAGAAAGAAGCAGCGAAGTTGGCTATAGAACAAGCCCCACCAGTCATCAAAGAAGTTCCAGTTGTGGACAACATCAAAATAGAGTCACTAAGGAATCAAAATGAGGAACTGGAGGTAACACCTGACACGTTTAGCATCATAACATTAATACCATTTTATATCAATGCACTTTGTTGAATCATATTGCTTTTTTGACAGATGTGTATTCACAACACTTGATGCCTGTCATGATTACCAGAGAATTAAATTATGTAGTGACATTTGATGGATCCCAATAGTCTAGCAATATGATTCCTGATTTGTTTTTTAAGTGTTGGAATATATGTTTTTGGTACGTTTTAATTGTTTGGCTGTTAGTCAAATTTTCTGCACCATATTGCCTTGCATTTTGACACAAATGTATTCACAACACTTGATGCATGATTACCAAAAATTAAACTATGCACCAAAATAATTTGAAGAATTTTGGGAAAAAATTTTGAGTATTCTTGTATTTCACTCTTAATCTTTACAATTGGTCTACATGACTATTTATACACAGAGAATCATATCTAAACAGGAAGCAAATAATCAAATAATAATTACAGAGATAATTAAGGATCCTAATCAGATCAAATCAAATCAAATCTCTAGAATCAGCTAGGATTAGTAAATAAGTCAACACTCCCCCTCAAGTTGGTGCAAAGATGTCACACATGCCCAACTTGCAAATCAGATTATGGTAGATCTTCTTGTTAAGCCCTTTAGTAAACACATCCGCAAGTTGCCCCATAGAAGTCACATGAACTAGGCTCAAGACACCGTCTGTTAATTTTTCTTTAATGAAGTGCCGATCAATTTCAATGTGCTTGGTTCGGTCATGTTGGACTGGATTTTGTGCTATACTTATAGCAGCTTTATTGTCACAATACAAGTTTATCTTGTCTGTCTCGGACAATCTCAACTCTTCCAATAACTTCTGCAACCATAAGAGTTCACATACTCCTTGGGCCATTGCTCTGTATTCTGCTTCCGCACTTGACCGAGCAACAACACTTTGTTTTTTGCTCCTCCAGGTGACAAGGTTCCCCCCACAATTGTGCAGTAGCCAGAGGTGGATCTCCTGTCATCGAGAGATCCTGCCCAATCTGCATCTGTAAAAGTTTCAATTCGGAGGTGACCATGTTTGGAGTAAAGAAGCCCTTTCCCTGGCGCAGACTTTAGGTATCTCAAGATGCGAAGTACAACTTGCATATGAGTCTCGCGAGGGTCATGCATGAATTGGCTGACTAAGCTAACAGCATAGGCTATATCCGGTCGAGTGTGTGAGAGATAAATCAACCTTCCTACCAATCTCTGATATCTTCCAATATCCACGGACTCACCCGTTCCTGCTTTCAGCTTGTGATTACTTTCAATGGGAGATTCTGCTGGCTTACACCCCATCATACCAGTTTCTTTCAATAGATCCAGAATGTACTTTCTTTGGGAGATGAAAATTCCTTTTTCTGATCTAGCCACCTCGATACCTAGAAAATATTGCAGTTTTCCCAGATCTTTGATTTCAAATTCCTGGGCCAATAACCTCTTTAGTTGAGCCATTTCCTCTTTGTCATCACATGTCACCACTATATCATCAACATACACAATAAGAAGGGTGATCTTACCCTTATTATGTTTGATAAACAGAGTGTGAACAGTATTGCTTTGTTGGTAACCAAAGAACATCATGGCTCTGCTAAACCTGTCAAACCAAGCTCTGAGAGATTGTTTTAGCCCATATAAAGCCTTTTTTAACCTGCACATCTTTCCTTGTGTCTTCTCATCAGCGAACCCAGGAGGAATTTCCATGAACACTTCTTCCTCTAAATCTCCATGGAGGAAAGCATTCTTCACATCAAACTGTTGCAAGTCCCATTCCAAGTTGGTTGCGCAAGATAACAAAACTCTGATTGAGTTCATTTTTGCAACTGGGGCAAATGTCTCTTGGTAATCCACTCCATAGGTTTGGGTGAATCCTTTAGCAACCAATCTGGCCTTAAACCGTTCAATTGTGCCATCAGCTTTGTGTTTCACTGTGAACACCCATTTACAACCAACGAGTTTCTTCTCAGGTGGGAGAGTGACAAGCTCCCAAGTCTCATTTTTAGCCAATACTTTCATCTCTTCAATCATTGCTTTCTTCCATTTAGGATCTGCAAGAACTTTTTTCCAATCCTGTGGAATAGACACAAAGGAAATAGACAAGGCAAAGGCTCTATAGGAAGGAGATAAAGATTCATAAGAAACAAAGTTAGAAATAGGGTGTTTAGTGCAAGATCTGACCCCTTTTCTTTGTGCAATAGGTTTATCTAAGTCATTGAAACATTCAAGAGTTGTGGGTAACTCACCAGAAGAAAGAGTTGTGGGTAACTCATCAGAAGAAGATTCATGACTGGGTAACTCACCAGGAGAAGATTCTTGACTCTGAGTAGACTACATAATGGCTTCTTCTGCCTTGTCTCTCCTTGAATACCTTCTCAAATCTGACTTGTCCAAACGACCAGTTCTCTCTCCCTGATTGGACATCTCCCCCTGTCGACTAGAACTCAAACTTTCTAGTTGAACCATATCATTCAGAATCACAGAATTCAAGATCACCTATTTTTGCTCATTATTCTCTCCTTGAAGAGGTGAGTGGGTGGTACTGAAGTAGGGTTCAGTTTCTCGGAAGGTAACATCCATACTAACGAAGTATTTCCTAGAGGGAGGATGATAACACTTGTATCCCTTCTGTATTGGAGAATACCCAACAAACACACATTTAAGGGCCTGGGATCCAGTTTTCCTGCCGTCCTAGTATGGACAAAGCAAACACACCCAAATACTTTTGGTGGAACAACGTATAAATTCTTCCCTTGTAGACCCGCCAAAGGACTTATAAAGTCAAGGGTCTTGAGAGGCATTCTATTGATAAGATAAGCAGATGCAAGAATTGCATCTCCCCAATATGCTTTGGGTAGATTCATGGTGAACATAAGAGATCGAGCTACCTCCAGTAGATGCCTATTTTTCCTCTCAGCAACACCATTTTGAGCACTAGTATAAGGACAACTAGTCTGGTGTATTATCCCATTACTCTCCAAATAAGCAAAAAAGCTACTATCCATGTATTCTCTTCCATTGTCAGTTCTCAAAATTTTCACCTTAGTATCAAATTGAGTACAAACCATCTTATGAAAGGATTGAAAACAAGAAAAGACATCACTTTTAGCTTTAATCAAATAGACCCAAGTCATTCGAGTGCAACAATCAATAAAGGTGACAAACCATCGATTACCAGACAAGGAGACAGTTTCAGTAGGCCCCCAAACATCAGAATGAATAGTCGCAAAAGGAATTTGACTTTTATTATGACTCAAAGGATAGAATATTCTAGTGTGTTTAGCATACTCACAAGCATCACAAAATAGAGAATCAAACTGAGTTCTAGCAAACAAATTAGGATAAAGTTTTTCTAAGGCAGAGAATGATGGATGCCCTAACCGTCTGTGCCACTGTATTATTTCCTGATTGACATCCTTATTTTCTCCAAAACAGGCTTGAGATATCGAAGAACTTGGATCACCCTCCAACATATATAAGCCATCATGCAGTCTACCATTGCCAATCCTCTTTCCTGTGTGAAGATCCTGAATAACACAATGATCAGGAAAGAATTCAATTTTATAATTAAGGGCATTGGTGATAGCACTAACAGATAAAAGGTTGACAGAAAAGTGGGGAACATAGAGGACAGATGATAATTTAATATTGGATGTGCAAATAACATAACCTGTTCCAGATATGGGAGTAAAAGAGCCATCAGCAATTTTGACACTATCTTTGGTTAGGGAAGGAAAATAATTGAGAAAACCTTTAGAAGAACCTGTCATGTGTCTATTCGCACCAGAATCGATAATCCATGGAATATTATGAAGAGATGAAGCATTACCTGACTTTACAAAGTCAGATGTGGCACTAAAGAATGAGTAATCAGAGTTAGGAATCGAGACTCTTTTACCTTCTGCTATCGACACCCTTTTACCTTCTGTCATTGACACCGTTTTACCTTCTGCCATGGTAAAGGTTTATAAACTGTGACAGAATAGGAGGTATCCAAGGTTATACACACAAGAGACCCCAATCGATTCACCAAAAAGACCGGTTAGTAGCACGGGAAGGCCAGAAAGATGATCGGAATCGTCGCTGGAGTGATCGGAGCAGCAAAGCAGTGACAGACGATGGGTCACGCGCCGGGAAGCGACGGGTCACGCGCAGGGAAGGGGTGGCGCGTGAGCCTCACGAGCAGGCTTTTCCGGCGTCGGAGCTGGTCGATCGGCCGGCGGCAGTCCAGCGGTTTTCCTGGTGCCGGCGGTGAGAGAATGAGAGGCTCCTAAATGGGTTAGTACCAAAAAGGTAGATCTAGGGTTTTGAAACCCTAAAGAGGAAAGAATTGGATTTGGACCCAAAAAAATCAGGAAAAGGCTCTGATACCATGAAGAATTTTGGGGAAAAATTTTGAGTATTCTTGTATTTCACTCTTAATCTTTACAATTGGTCTACATGACTATTTATACACAGAGAATCATATCTAAACAGAAAGCAAATAATCAAATAATAATTACAGAGATAATTAAGGATCCTAATCAGATCAAATCAAATCTCTAGAATCAGCTAGGATTAGTAAATAAGTCAACATAATTGATGGATCCAAATAGATCAGAGACTTGATTCCTGATTTGTTTTTGAAGAATTTTGGGAGGAACTTTTTATTTTGTTCCAATTGAATTGATCTTTATAAGGTTTGATTATTTATACATAAAAAATCAACCTAAATCAAGAATATTTACAATAAGAATAAAATATCTTAAATCAAGTCTAATTAGGATCCAAAAGATTTGAATCCTCCTAATTAGGAACCTTCTATGTTGGTCAACACTCCCCTCAAGTTGGCGCATAGATATCACACATGCCCAACTTGCAAACCAAAATATGATAGGTCTTGTTGCTGAGCCCTTTGATAAACATATCAGCTAGCTGTTGATTGGAAGTCACATGATCTAATCTCAAGACACCATTTATTAACTTCTCTTTAATGAATTGTCGATCAATCTCTATATGCTTTGTTCGGTCATGTTGAACCGGATTGTGAGCTATACTGATGGCAGTTTTGTTGTCACAGTATAAGAGGAGTTTATCCCTATCTAATAGTTTGAATTCCTCCAACAATCTCCGTAACTGTAGGAGTTCACAAACACCTTGCGCCATTGCTCTATATTCCACCTTAGCACTTGGTCGAGCAACAACACTTTGCTTTTTGCTTCTCCAAATGACAAGGTTTCCTCCCACAAGTGTACAGTACCCACTAGTCGACCTTTTATCATCAAGTGATCCAGCCCAATCTGTATTTGTGAATGAATGTATGCGAAGATGACCGTGTTTAGAGAATATGAGACATTTTCCAGGAGCAGACTTTACAGCTTGCATGTGAGACTCACGAGGATCATGCATAAAATGATTGACTAAGTTGACTACATATGCTATGTCTGGTTGAGTATGCGAAAGATAAATCAATCTGCCTACCAAACTCTAATATCTGTCCATATCCACTGATCCACCAATCCGTGCTCATAGCTTGTGATTGCTCTCAATGGGAGTTTTTGCTGGTTTGCAACCTAACATACCAGTTTCTTCTAAAAGATCCAGAATGTATTTTCTCTAGGAAATAAAGATTTCCTTCTTTGACCTGGAAATCTCGATTCCCAGGAAATATTGTAGTTTTCCTAAATTTTTAATTTCAAACTCCTGAGCCAAAAGTATTTTCAGTCGAGCCATCTTTTCAGTGTCATCCCCTGTCGTTACTATGTCATTAACATAGACTATAAGAAGAGTAATTTTACCCTTGTGATTTCTGATAAATAGGGTATAGTCAGCATTGCTTTGTTGATAGCCAAAGGAAATTATAGCTCTACGGAATCGATCAAACCAAGCTCTGGGTGACTGCTTCAACTCATACAAAGCCTTCTTTAGCCTGCACACTTTTTCTTGTATTTTTCATCAGCAAATTCAGGAGGGATTTCCATATACACTTCCTCCTCCAAGACTTCGTGGAGGAATGTATTTTTCACATCAAATTGTTGTAGATCCCAATCAAGGTTGATAGCGCAAGATAGCAATATTCTGATTGAGTTCATTTTGGCAACATGAGCAAATATCTCCTGGTAATCCACTCCATAGGTTTGAGTGTATCCCTTGGCCATTAGTTTAGTCTTGAATCTTTCAATTGATCCATTTGTTTTGTGTTTCACAGTGAACACCCATTTGCAGCCAACAAGTTGCGGGAGAGTGACAAGCTCCCAGGTCTCATTTTTTGCCGGTGCTTTCATCTCTTTAATCATTGCTCCCTTCCAATTAGGATCTGCAAGAGCCTCCTTCCAATCTTGTGGAATAGACACAGAGGAAATAGATAAGGCAAAGGCTCTATAGGATGGAGACAAAGAATCATAAAAGAGAAAGTTAGAAATAGAGTGTTTTGTGCAAGATCTAACTCTTTTTCTTTGAGCAATTGGTTTATTTAGATCATCAAAGGGCTCAAGGTTTAGGGAAGACTCACCAGATGGAGAAGAGGAAGATTCATGACACTGAGTAGGCTGCACAATGGCTTTTTCTGCTTCTATTTTGTCTCTTCTTGAGTATCTCCTTAAATCTGATTTATCCAAATGCCCAATTTGATCACCAATAGTCTCCTGATCACCAATAGTTTCCCCCTGTATAGTAGTCTCCTCCATAGTAAAATGTTCTAGAGTTATAGGATTATGAATCATCTCTTCTCTCTCATTGTCCTCCCCTGAAGAGGTGATGGGGTAGCACTGAAGTAAGGTTCAGTCTCTCTAAATGTAACATCCATACTGACAAAGTATTTTCTAGATGGAGGGTGGTAACACTTGTAACCCTTTTGTGTGGGAGAGTACCCAATAAACACACATTTAATAGCCCTCGGATCGAACTTCCCACCTGTTCTAGTATGAACAAAACACGTGCATCCTAATACTTTTGGTGGAACAATATAAGCATTTTCCCTTGTAGTACCTCTAAAAATCTTTTAAAGGCAAGAATTTTTTAAGGCATTCTATTAATGAGATAAGCTGCGGCTAAGACTGCATCTCCCCAATAGGTTTTTGGAAGGTTCATGGTGAAAATGAGAGATCGGACTACTTCCAACAGGTGTCTATTTTTTCTTTCAACAACACAGTTTTGGGCACTAGTGTAAGGACAACTAGTTTGATGCAATATTCCATTAGACTCCAAATAAGCAGAAAAAGGGCCATCCATGTACTATGTACTATTATCAGTTCTTAAACTTTTATCTTAGTATCAAATTGAGTACAAATCATCTTGTGAAAAGATTTAAAGCAAGAAATCACATCACTCTTTGCCTTTATCAAATAAACCTAAGTCATGCGATTGCAACAATCAATAAAAGTAACAAACCAACGATTACCAGATAGTGAGACCGTTTGAATAGGTCCCCAAACATCAAAATAGATGGTCACAAAAGAGGTCGTACTTCTATTGTTACTGGAGCAATAAGAGGTTCTTATATGTTTAGCATACTCACAAGCATCATAAACTAAAAAATCACATTGAGCCTTGAAAAATATATCAGGATAAAGTTTCTCTAAAATAAAAAAAGATGCGTGAGCCTCATGCGCTTGGCTTTCTGGTGTCGGAACTGGACGGCTAGCCGGCGATGGTCTTGCGACCCTGCTGGTGGCGACGATGAGATAAAAAAAAAGCTTAGAGAAAAAATGAATTTAAACCCTAAAATCAGCAAAAAAGCTCTGATACTATAAAGAATTTTAGGAGTAACTTTTTATTCTATTCCAATTGAATTGAACTTTATAAGGTTTGAGTATTTATACATAAATAATCAATCTAAATTAGAAATATTTACAATAAGAATAAAATCCCTTAAATCAAGTCTAATTAGAATCCCAAAGATTTGAATCTTCCTGATTAGGAACCTTCTATGCTGGACAACAATTTTTCAAGTATAGTAAATTTGTAGTACATATTTTGGTACGTTTTTGTCATTTGGCTGTTGGTTGTTTTCTAAAATGCCTCACTGATCAGCTATTATAGATGCCAAGTTTAATGTGGCCTCCGTGCCATCTAAGAAGTAGAATTCATTACTTCACATAGAACCAGCACCATTTATAAGCATTTCCATAAGATCAACAACACAACCAACTATCACTATTTCAACCCAGCTGACCATTCAAAACCATCATTGCTATTAAAATGAACCCAATGCAGTTTATTGTTATTCAAAGGCAATGCTCTATCACAATACAAAGCAAAAACAATTGATTCAAAACTTAGCTCAAAATCAGCAAATGCAAATTCTGAAAAGGGGAATGATTCACAGCATTCAAATATTAAAGAACATAAATCCATTCAAAGGGAAGGCACCCAAGCAGAATAAGACATACAAACACATGGGCACATTCGCAGAAGAGAATTGTTTTATTTGACAAATGGTTTGATGTGTTGAAAATATTAGGATAAGCTAAGAGAGATGAAGATGAAAATGGAGGAGTTTGAGGACAAGTGTAGTAAACTAAAAAATGAGAGCAACGCAAGACTAAGAGACGCAGAAGAAGCACAGCTGAAAACGATGAAACTCCAAGAGACCATCGAAAGGTAATTATTTATAGAATTTGTTATGAAACACTTCAATTATTGTCCAAGGTGGTCAAATAACTGTATTTTATTGTTTTCAGATTAGAATTGAATTTGTCCAATCTTGAATCTGAGAATCAGGTACTACGGCAGCAAGCTCTGGTTGCATCAGCAAATAATGGTCTCTCTGAAGAACTAGATATGTAAGAATTGGGTCCATGATGGAAATTTTTATCGTAATTCTTTTTTTTTTCTTCACTTTTCATTCTTATAGGCATATGGAAATGATGTTTCGTCCCTCTTTAGATTAATTTTCGAGAATGAGGAACAAGGAAAAGCTCATAATGATATCTGACGAACAATTTCCTGCTTCTAGAGCCAGAAAAATATTTCAACAGACACACTTACACATTATGTACACATGGAGTGCTCTAGAAACATCAGAAAATAAGCTCGATTATTGCACAAAACTATAATGAAAAAATTGGAATACAAAATATACGGTGGTTTGGAAAAGAAATAGGGGCAGAAAATGGTTATTACTTAGGAGGAGATTAAGCTAAGATGGTAGTCGAGTCTCTCCATGCAAACAACAGAGAAAAGAATATTAAGAAAAGCATCACCCCTAATTATTCTGAATAAGAGTTTAAGACACTCAACTTAAAGTCCCCACCTTGACCCATAGATTAAAGAACCTAGCACTAAAACTACAGGTACAGGGGCAATTCTATCCATCCAAATATTTGACACAATAATAAAAAAAGCACAACTTCAAAATAATTTGACATCCTTAATATCACCTAACATGCTTTATCTTAGACCAAAAAATATTGACGTCCTTTATATCAATAACAGCAGAGTTCAAAGTATCCCCATGCCCAATTCTCCAAAAAAACAAAAAAAATAGACCATCCCAAACTTCCCGAGCCCTTGCATATTGTAAGAGCATGTGAAGATGATACTCAATGTACTTATAACACGACATACTTATCAAAAGATAAAGCCTTAGGTAGGCCTCTGTAGATGAAAGAAGTCATTATTGTCACTCAAGAATCATTGACCAAACCTTGAAAGGCATCTTAGCTTAATCTTCTCCAAAGTTATAACCATTGTTTGCACTTGTTCCATCGAGATACTATTTTTGGTTGCTTTATAATATTGAAAAAGCTTTGTCAAGCTCATCTGGACGAGTTCCCAATTTTTACCAATTGTTCTTCATTTGTACACAATGAAAGATTGAACAAAGAACTTAAAAAGTTTGTTGTGTTCTCTCATACCAAACGTGTAGTAAAGTCTGTTGTGTTCTTTAATTTTGAGATACTAGCGTTGAAATGTTAAAGAACAAAGTATTAGTCACACGCCACAACTGACCTGGCATATCTAATGCAAATGCATAAGAACACATTTGGAAAACATGCAATCATACATTCTTGTATCCTTGACTTGTTTCCAGCCTCAAGCATAAGATAAAAGATCTGGAGTCAGAGAATGAACTACTCTGCAAACGACCAGCTGTTCTGGTGCAGAAAGCAACACCTGAAAGGGTTTCATCTCAAGTCAATGTATGCTACTATGCACAGCTGTATTCCTTGAGTAGTTATGTCATAATTTAGTATTAACCCTCCATGTGAATGCAGAATGTTGTCAACGGGCACAAAATAGAGGAAGGGCCTCAAATGACAAAAGTAGAGCCACCCTCCTTCAGTACACATTTTCATAAACTTACAGCAATAAGTAGACACTAGTCATGTATTATTCCAAGATCTAACAATGGGAATTTTATTTCCAGGAGCCAGAACCTCTTGTCTCCCTTTTAACTAAACAAAGATCCCTAACAGATAGGCAACAGGTAAACATCATCTGAAAGATGAACTCTCACACATGCCAATTAAATAAATTAAAACAGTATTTAGTGAATCATTTGTGCAGTCACTCAAAGTACAATCTATCATTGTCTGCCCTGTCACAGGAAAACCATGATGTACTCATCAAATGTCTTGTGGAAGACAAACAGTTTGATAAGAGCAGACCTGTTGCTGCCTGTGTTGTATACAAATCACTTCTTCAATGGAGATCCTTTGAAGCAGAGAAGACAAATATATTTGATAGAATCATTCAGACAATCAAATCCTGTGTAGAGGTGCTCCTTCAACATAACAATATTAACCTTGGGTTAAGTCTATTAGTGCAACTAGTTCAATCATAAAATAGCTCCTCAATAAGCTCCATATGCTCAGTTAATAAAGCAAGTTGAATTTAAGCTTGGGATTATAATATTGACTTGAGGCTCACTTTGAGCTTGAGCCAATTAAAAGATATGTAGGACTAAGCCTAAACGTGTGGAAGTCTTGGCTGGGCTTGGCTCAGTCCATTACACTCCTAACTAGAGTTGAATGCATTTTATATATTGTTATATGATAGCCTCAAAGTTGTGATACTGATCTCCTGAATATGTTTTTGAAGAGTGAAGATAACACCAGTAACCTAACATATTGGCTCTCAACAACTTCTACTCTTTTGTTTCTTCTCCAAAGTACACTTAAGGCAAGCAACATGCAGAATGCATCATCACAGCGGAATCGAACCTCCCCAACAACCTTATTTGGAAGAATGGTACAAGTAAGTTCTATCTATGAAATTGTTGTTGCATCTAGTTCCATGTACAAAATTACAATCTGAAAATTTGTGTTATAGGGATTCCAACCACCTTCAATGGGTATAGGAGTGTCAAGTGGGTACAGTGGAATGGTGGGAAAATCCAGTGAGCAGTTAAAAGTGGAAGCCAAGTATCCAGCACTGCTATTTAAGCAACATCTAACTGCATGTGTTGAGAAAATATATGGGCTGATCCGTGATAGTGTCAAGAAGGAGATAAGTTTGTTATTGAATTTGTGCATCCAGGTAGAATAAGCACAAATTCATATGACAAAAATGTTATGAAAAAATAAAAAAAGGGATTTTGCAGTCACTTTATTTTTTCTTGATCACCATGACAGGCACCGAGATCAATGAGAGCTAGATCAATAAGAGGGTCATCTAAAAACATTCATTCAAATATTGTTGCAAGACAGCAAGCATCAAACATACATTGGCAAAGCATTGTTAATAAGCTAGACAATACCTTGAGTATAATGTCAGAGAATAATGTAAGCATAAAAATATCAGCTTTTCATTTTTTTGTGTCAACGATAATATTTCGCAATGCCTTTCAACTAACTTTTGGCAATTTCAGGTCTCTCCTGTGTTCACAAGGAAAATTTTCAGTCAGGTTTTCTCATTCATAAACGTACAGCTCTTTAACAGGTAAGAAGAGCATCAATTCCAATTCATCATTAAGCATAATAACTAAATCAACTTTCTCATAGGAGTCTCCATATCCAAATTATTGTCCTAGCAGCTTATTGCTTCGGCGTGAGTTCTGCTCGTTTAGCAATGGAGAATATCTGAAGGCAGGTTTGCAGGAATTGGAACAGTGGTGCCAGAAAGTATCAAATCAGGTAAGCTAAAAAATGCGACTAACATATGCAAAGGACAAAGCAATGGCAAGCAAAAAAGTTATTTATTCAATATTTCACAGTTTGCAGGATCATCATTGGATGAACTCCAACACATAAGGCAAGCTGTGGGGTTTCTGGTACATTTTCTTAAACCTAGATTAGCAAACCAAATGATTGTTTTGAGTTTAGGATTCATGATGTTAGTAACAGATTATATGGTTAATCTGCACAGGTGTTGCATCAAAAAGCTCAAAAATCTGCTGACGAGATCACAAATGAATTATGCCCGGTAAATGATCCAGTATATGGTTTGGAAAAGAGCACCTTAACTCACTGTTCGATGTAAAGGTTGCAAAATAAAAATAAAATTGACATAAGGGAAGTTAAAAATTAAAACAATGATTATTGAATAAAGAAAAGAGGACAAACAAGAAAATAGTTATTGAATAAAGAAAGGCGGACAAACCGGAAAATACATGAACTTAGCTTAGTTGAGTCAGCTATCTGATCTCTTAAAATCTAGAGGACGGGTTGATAAACTCCTGGCACTGACTAACATCTCTGTTTTATTTGTTGCTTAGATGTTGAGCATTCCGCAAATATATCGCATTGGGACAATGTTCTGGGATGATAAATACGGAACACAGGGATTATCTCCAGATGTAAGTGATAGTGGCATAGTGCACAGTTTTCCCTATTTCAATAGTTCTACACTAGTCCCAGTCCCACAACCTCTAAAAACGGAGGAATAATTAGAAGTGAAGAAAAGGGCAAACTGAAAAAGAGCACCTAAAATATCATCTCTATCTTTTCACTTCTAAGTTGAAACATACTAATGTGTGCACAAAAATCATACTCGTACTTACCCTTTTCTTCTGCACTGAAAAATAATTTATAATTTGATAGTAGGTGGAAAAGGATAGAGTTTTCCAAATTACATGTCAGTTCGATGGGAAGATAAACAGTTTTTAATATTAAATTTCTTATATCATGCCTGGAACAACAGGTGATTGGCAAGATGAGAACGCTAATGGCAGAAGATTCTATAAACATGCCCAATAACTATTCTTTCTTGCTCGATGTTGATTCAAGGTAACAATTACAGTCAACAAAACTTAATAAAAAAATATCTTCCAATTGTAAAAATTCGTAGTTGAAGCATTTCAAAATTTTCAGCATACCTTTTTCAATGGAAGAGATATTCCGATCATTCGATGGAATAAGCCTATCTGATGTGGACCCGCCACAGCTACTTCGTCAAAGAAGATGACTTCAATTTTCTATTGCAAACTATGGATACTCTTTAATTGTCACTCAAAACAGGTGGTGATTTCTTTACTACAGAGATAAGATATGATTATGCGAGCGTTCAAAAATGTGATTCTTTGTTTCAATCTCAATCTTTTCGTGGATCTGGAAATTGAAATTTTACCATTTTTATTTGTATAATATGACAATATATAATTTGTCTTTCAAATTACAGAATTCAAATGGTGTTTTCACTGTCAGAGAATTTGAAAAACAGACCTAGTATTCATTGCTTAACAAATTTCACTTCAAAAGCTAAGCTTTACTTGGTGATAAAGTGTGATACCTCAAATTAACAAGCTGTTACAAAAAGAAGGATTTTGTATTGTTCTCATTGAGTGAGTGTATAAATAGAGGGATTAAAAAAAGAAGGATTTTGTATGAACAGTGTTAATAAACATTCACACGGACGATAAAATTCATATGCAATATTAATTTTAAGTAATTTGAAATTTTATTTAGTTGATGCAGTATGAAAATTTAATTAAGAGACTAATTAATAGATTCTGTAAAATTTCATTGTATTAAAAAATTAATTAGTTTTTTTTTTTTTTTTATCACTGGATACCAAATTCTAATTTATTAAAATGAGTCCATTTAAAATACTTTTTCTCACTGTCTATCATACTTACTTTTAAGGCGATTATAGAATGACTAAGCAACTCTTTCTAAGTAAAGCAGCTAAGAATAAAAACCTTGAGTGAAGTAACACAAAATCCACGAAGTAGACTCAAAGAAAAGAAAAAAAAAAGCATAATTTTAGCAGCATAACTATAAAAGTCCAAAAATATGCTCCGTAAAAGAAAAAAGAAGAAGCAATCAATGGAATAATAAACTTATGACAAAGGTTTAGGGTTTACGGTACAAGATTTAGGATTCAGTTTTAGGGTTCAGGGTTTTGGATTTAGAGTTTAAGGTTCCGGGTTTAGGGTTCAAAGTTCAGGGTTTGGGGTTCAAGGTTCGAATTTGGAGTGCAATTTCAACAGAGTTGTTTCCATAGCAAAAATTTTCAAGTCCACCACACATGCTACCATGGTGTCCAATTTCGGCAGAGTTGCTTCCATCGCAAAAATTGCCAAATCTATCACCATGTTACTATTGGTGTATGATTTCGACAGAGTTGCTTTCGTCAAATAAATTGCCAAGTCTATCACTCATGCTACCATCGGCGCCCGATTTTGACAGAGTTGCTTCTATCGCAAAAATTTTCAAGTTTACTACTCCTGCTACCACCAGTGCCCGATTTTGGCAGAACTAGTTCCAATGCAAAAACTGCCCAGTTTACCACCCATGCAACCACCGGCGCACGATTTCGACAGAGTTGCTTCCATTGCAACAATTGCTAAGTCCACCACCCATGCTACCATCAGTACCTGATTTCGGTATAAATGCTTCCATCGCAACAATTGCCAAGTATACCACCCACGATACTAAAGCACTTCGGCCGAAATCGGGCACTAGTGGCAGCACGAGTCATAGACTTGGAAATTTTTACAATGGAAGCAGTTATGCCGAAATTGGGCACGGTGGTGGACTTGGCAACTTGGGCGATAGAAGCAATTATGCCGAAATCGGACTCCCAACAATTGCTAAGTCCACCACCCATGCTACCACCAGTACCTGATTTCGGTATAACTGCTTCCATCACATCAATTGCCAAGTATGCCACCCACGATACTAAAGCACTTCGGCCGAAATTAGGCACTAGTGGTAGCACGGGTCGTAGACTTAGAAATTTTTACAATGGAAGCAGTTATGCCGAAATTGGGCACGGTGGTGGACTTGGCAATTTGGGCGATGGAAGCAATTATGCCGAAATCAGACTCCGCTGGTAGTATGGGTGGTAGACTTAGCAATTTTTGTGATGGAAGCAGTTATGGCGAAATTGGATATCGGTGATAGCATGGGTTGTATACTTGGCAACTTTGCAATGCAAAAAGTTATGTCGAAATCACGCACCGCTGGTAGCATGGGTGGAAGACTTAGAAATTGTTGCAATGGAAGCACTTGTGGGAAAATCGGGCACCGGTGGCAGCATGGGTGGTAGACTTGGCAAGTTTTGCGATGGAAGCAGTTATACCAAAATTGGACATGATGGTAGCATGGGTGGTGGACTTGGCAATTTTTACGATGGAAGTAGTTCTGTCGATATCAGTACCGGTGATAGCATGGGTGGTAGACTTGGCAATTATTGTGATGAAAGCAGTTCTGTCAAAATTCAGCACCTGTGTTAGCATTGGTGATTGACTTAGCAAATTTTGCGATAAAAGCAGTTATGCCGAAATTGGGCACTTGTGGTAGACTTGGCAATTTTTGCGATGAAAGCAATTCTGGAAAAATCGGCCATCAAAGGTAGCAGGAGTGGTAGACCTGGCAATTTTGTGATGTAAGTACTTATGCCGAAATCGGGTACTGAGGGTATCATGGGTGGCAGACTTGGCAAGTTTTGCGATGAAAGTAATTATGTCGAAATCGGGCACTTGTAATGATCCGGAAATCGAACCACTACCGGCGCTAGGATTCAGATCGACTTAAGGTCGCCGGAACCCGTAGCAAGCCTACTATGCATTCTGTGTACCTGATAAAATCCTATACATGAACATACATTTTCATAAAAATTTCAAACTTTTCATATTCCAAGCTCGACCTGTACATTCTTCATAAACTGTAAACATAAAACCCACACTAGAGCCCTCATCAAATGCTCTAGTATGGTTAACATCATATACATCAAGCTTGGATCAACATAACTCATTATAAAAAAACTTTTACATAACAACATGTTCATTGGGATTTACAAAACATAAACTAGGGCAACCCAAAGGCGCAGTGGAAAAATAAAATTTCTCTGATTTCCTTTTCCCAGAATCCGAGTGCTTCGTTTATTTCATAAGAAGGATATTAGACTAACCTGTTAATCTCGTCAAGAAGATACAATGCCGGACTGATGGTGCTGCTTTTTCAAACGAACACCCTCTATGGTATCCACACGAACGTCTTCTATCCTTCTAGAGTGCTAGTTCTCTCAAAGATGGATAGATTATGTGCTCCACAATCTGCAATAGTTAGACTGAATTTTTTCTCAAAAATTAACATCCCCTTTTCCACAATTCATAGAAGAAGTATTTATATGTTTCAGTTTTTTGTTTTTCCCACAACTTCCTTTCCTAAAAAGGAGTTGTGTTCATAATCCACTATCACAATCTCAAAGATACTCAAATATCTTATGTGATAGAGTCTTTTATCTGTAACAGTTACAGATAGACTGCAGATCTTTTAAATATTATTATCTCATAATAATAAATAATTAATAACAATAACACTTTATTATTATTAATTAATATTAATAATAATAACACTTTATTATTATTATTTATATTAATGTGCTTTGAACTTTTAGCCCATTAATATGTCATAGCACATCAACAATGTTCTTTTATGTGTGACCCAATAGACTCACATTAATTGGCAATAGGCCCAGTCCCACAAGACCCATAAGTCATAAGTTGCCTCTAGCAAGACATTATGACTACCCAACTAATATGAGGATCAATAGTCCAATAAAGCCTAATAAATAGAACATGTATTAATCCATTTGTCACACGATATCTAGTTTGAACATAAGTCATAGTCAATGTCAAACTTATAATGTTCAAACTTATGATTTCTCGATCTCTAAGTAGACTGATAAATTCAAATGATATTGATTACACTATCAATTCATTTGAACACAGCCATGCATTTCTCAGTCTCACTTATCGAGGGGCCCAGAAGATATCTCTATCAGAGAGAGGGACAAATACTATCTTGATTGTTCATTATCCTCTACATAATTTCTATTATGCTCAATCATAACCTTTATGATTGTCCGATTAAAGACAATGTTTGGTTATGTGACTCGCAGTTGTCGAAGCCGGTCAAAAATAACCTTTCCGGTTATCAATAATTTTACAACTGCAGATAGTGGTAAAGGATCGAATCCATAGAGAATTGAAAATTTATCTATTTTTCTCAACAATATTAAGAGAATTAACTGAATAAGAAGCTGAAAGCAAGTAACTGAAAGTGAAACAAAAATAAAGTGCAATAAAAGTAAAAAGGGGGGTTTTGAGATTGATTTGATTAGCAAACTACTGAAAGCAATTAAATGAGCAAGTAATTAAATAAAAGGGAAATTCAATATGAGAAAGGTCTAGTTGAAGAGATGGATCCACTTTGGTTGTTCGGATTGATCATTGAAACTTATGTTCTCTTGATTGGTTCAATAGATTAGTTATGGAGATGGAAAACGCTTCTCACCACCATGTCTCTCCTTATGATTAAATCAATTAGGGAACGTCCTCTAATCAATTACTAATTAACAAATTGCCAAGGAACGTCCTTGGGCCTTAGGCATTAAAACAATTGTCAATTGCATGAAGAAATAGAGAGATCCAATCCTAGCTACCCAAACGCATGGAGATGTTGCTAGATCATACAATCCCTTAGTTGTTACACCAAGTGTTCTTATATTTGAATAATTCCAGCAATTACGGACTAAAAATTATCCAAACTAACAATCAATTACTTTGCAATCAAGAATCAAGTGGCCAATTTGATCAAAACAACAAAGTAATCATAGATTCAAGCACCAAATTGTATGAATATTGAACAAATCAAAGACAAATAGTTTATGTTCAGATCTCACAATCCATAAAACAACCTTAGTTTCAATCAATCTTCAACTAGAATAAAAGGTTCCAGCCACTCATGACTGAAACAAAAATAAAAAACAAGAAGAGAAGATGAAAAGGGGAACCGAATGGAGGAGATGGAGCTTGGTGCGCCTCCCTTGCCTTGGTCGAATGGTGTGATGAAGAGTGCTGGTCGGCTGGCCTCTTTGGAGTCTTTAAATATGTTTTAAGATGCTGGCCTAGGGTTTCTTAGCTGTCCATGAGTCTTTAAGAGGTTGTCCAAAATGCCCTTGGTCCAAGATGTGCCATCCATGCACATGTGAGAAGGGAAAAACGTGGGGCATGGGTAGCTTGTGCAAGAGTGGGTCTTTTGGTCTTTGCTTGCTGCCCTAGTGTCTTCAAGATGCTGCCCAAGGTGTCCAAGACTTGCCTTCACACTCTCCTTTCTGCCCATGCACTAATAAGGAAGGTTGAGCCTCCTTTGCAATTTGAATTTTGAATGTGCAAGGCATGAAGTGGCAAGCATGTGATCTTTGGATTTGGCTTCCTTAGTAAGCTGGATTTTGAAATTCAAAATTTGAATATGAATATTGAATATTTGAATTTCAAAATACTTTCCTTATTTGGCTCTTCATATATGGTAACTTGAGACTTGGCTTCTTGAATAAGGAAAAGGCTACTTGGAGATTTGAAATTTGAATTTCAAATTGCTTTGGCTGAATGTTCTTTCCTTCTTTGCTACTTTCCTTATTTAGCTTCACTTGATTTCAACTTGGCAGGCTTGCTCTCCTTTGCTCCATTTAAGGCAGTTTTAAGGGTATTTTCTCCAAAATATCTTTTTTCACCATTTTCTGCAAAATAATGTCAACAGCACTAAATTAAGCAGAAATCATGTAAATAATAATCAATAATATCAAGATAAAATGGACTAATTTATGCTCTATCAAATACCCCCACACCTAGCCTTTTGCTTGTCCTCAAGCAAATAAATATAGTCAAACAAGCTCTCTTTGCTCTAGATTCTTTATGTGCACCTAAGCTCTTACTCAAGACACCTATTTTGAAGCATTGCAGTGAAGAATATATGCATGAAGATTACTCACCTTCTTTCCTTATTTCCCTTTACTTACCATGGCTAGGATTTATTTTACTCAAGAGAGAGATCATACATGCACATATTGTTTGTTCAGTTAAGACTCTTTTTAGCTTTTGAATTGACTTGCCCTTACCTTGAAGTACTTTATTCAGTCTTTTGCACTTAGATCTTGCTTGAAAAAGTCACCAACCTTTTGACGTCAAGGTACATATTGGTGATACCCACCCCCAGTTACTCAGTTGGTCACCTGTCCAAGTGGCTACTAGCTCTGTTCATAGTTTTTCAACCATTGAAACAGTTTTGAATTTATGCTCATGAGGTCTTTGCCTTTGCTGAATTTTCTTTCTCTCAATGATTCGGGCAAATCAACACCAATTACTAAAATAAGTCATGTTAAGTTCATTCACACAATTTTCAATTTATTCTCTCTAATGAGTGTCATCAATACATTTTTCACCATGGCAAGCTCAAAGATTCAATTCAAAAGGCAATTCTCAAACATGAATATAACTCACTACAATTGATTCAACATAAGTTTAAACAGTCATCACATCACTGGGGTCATGGAAAGAAAAGCTCATCCAACATAGTTCATCAGTTTGAGTAGAGCAAATCAAAAAGATGAAGAAGGTTGTAGTTGTGTGTGTGTTATTGAAAGCATAAATGAAAACAAACTAAAGGGAAAACTGAAAGCAAAAATCGCATGAACTGAAACAAGCAAAAATCGCAAATCTGAAAGGAAAATGAAAAAGTTTAGCAGACTGAAGGCCATGTAAATTCGCAGAACTGAAAGGAAAAGAAGAAGAAGAAGAAAAGAAGAGAAGAAGAGAAGAAGAAGAGGAGATATGCACCCCCACACCTAAATCATGCATTCTCCTTAATGTATAAGAAACATAAAAGAACAAAGGAAACTGAGTACTCCCCTGGGGTATAAGGTGCATGGTGCGATCCACTTAGGTTGAATGAGCGACGAACAGATGTTCTTCTTGGAACTCTTCTTTGACTGGACATGGCACAGAGCTAGAGGGAAGTCGGCTAAGATGGTTGGCCACAAGGTTTTTCTTGCCTTTCTTGTCTCTTATCTCTAGATCAAACTCTTGTAGTAGAAGAATCCACCTAATGAGCCTTAGTTTTGCCTCCTTTTTCTTGATCAAGTATCGCAAGGCTGCGTGGTCGGAATAAACAATGACTTTAGTCCCAAAGAGGTATGGTCTGAATTTCTCCAAAGCAAATACAACAGCCAAGAGCACCTTTTCTGTTGTTGAGTAGTTGCTTTGGGCAGCATCCAAGGTGCGAGAGGCATAGTGAATGACGTGAGATGAGTGTCCCACACGTTGCCCCAAGACTGCTCCCACTGCATAGTTGCTAGCATCACACATGATTTGAAAGGGCAAGTTCCAATCAGGTGCTTGAATAATTGGGGCAGTCACAAGCAATTCTTTAATTAGATCAAATGCCTTTTTGCAATCTGCATCAAAATTAAAGGTTACATCCTGTTGGAGCAATTTGCATAATGGTAATGTAATTTTAGAGAAATCTTTGATGAATCTTCTATAGAACCCTGCATGGCCAAGGAATGACCGAATTGTTGGGAAATCCTGAGATTATTGCAACCCAGTTGCACAGTGGAAAAATAAAAATCTCTGTTGATTTCCTTTCCCAGAATCCGAGTGCTTCGTTTAATTCAAAAGATGGATATAAGACTAACCTGTTAATTTCGTCAAGAAGATACAACGGCGGACTAATGGTGCTGTCTTTTTAAACGAACACCCTCTGTGGTATCCACACGAACGTCTTTTATCCTTCTAGAGTGCTAGCTCTCTCAATGATGGATAGATTATGTGCTCCACAATTTGCAGCGGTTAGACTGAATTTTCTAAAACTGTCATCAACACTCTCTTCGTAGAAGGAGTATTTATATGTTTTAGTCTTTTTATTTTCCCACAACTCTTTTCCTAAAAGAGTTGTACTACTCTTTTCCCAAAAGAGTTGTGTTCAGAACCCACTATCACAATCTTGCATATACTCAAATATCTTTATGTGATAGAGTCATTTATCTGTAACAGTTACAGATAGACTGCAGATCTTTTAAATATTATTATCTTATAATAATAAATAATTAATAATAATAACACTTTATTATTATTAATTATACTAATGGGCTTTTAGCCCATTAATATAGCACATCAACAACGTTCTTATGTGTGACCCAATAGGCTCACATTAATTAGCAATAGGCCCAGTCCAACAAGGCCTATAAGTCATAAGTGGCCTCTAGCAAGACATTATGACTACCCAACTAATATGAGGATCAATAATCCGATAAAGCCTATTAAATAGAACATATATTAATCCCTTTGTCACACGATATCTAGTTTGAACATAAGTCATGGTCAATGTCAAACTTATAATGTTCAAACTTATGATTTCTCGATCTCTAAGTAGACTGATAAATTCAAATGATATTGATCACACTATCAATTCATTTGAGCATGGCCATGCATTTTTCAGTCTCACTTATCGAGGGGCCCAGAAGATATCTCTCTCATAGAGAGGGACAAATCCTATCTTGATTGTTCATTATCCTCTACATAATTTCTATTATGCTCAATCATAACCTTTATGATTGTCTGATTAAAGACAACGTTTGGTTATGTCAAAACATAATAGTCCTTATGTTGGAAACTATGACAATCTCAAGTCAAAGGATTAAGACATAACTACTTTGAGATTCACTTATGACAATGACCCATGTAGTGATCTCAATGCGGGTCCATCCAATACTTTGTTCTCCAACAAGTATTTATGATTATTGAATTATATCAACATATACATAATCATCTCATGATTATCAATCAATAACCATACCAGTTTTATTTTATTATTATCAACATAATAATAAGTAACCAGGGATGATAATCATTATTATGTAACATGCAAACAAATAATAATGATAAAAACCTCTTTTATTAATAACCAAAATGACATACAAAAAGGTCCAAGATAATGGCCTAGGGCATATACACTAACACAAATTTCCCTAACATTTGTGGGATAAGGCAGATTTTTAATGGTATCCACCTGAGCTTTGTCCACTTCAACTCCCTTAGCTGAAACAACATGACCTAAAACCATCCCTTGATTAACCATAAAATGACATTTTTCATAATTAAGTACAAGATTAGTCTCAAGGCATCTCTGTAGGATCTTTTCCAAGTTGGCAAGGCATTCTTCAAAAGAGTTGCCATGCACTGTGAAGTCATCCATGAATACTTCGATTGTCTTACCTACATAGTCAGAGAATATTCTCATCATGCATCGCTGAAAGGTGGCAGGTGCATTGCATAGTTCAAATGGCATTCTTCTGAAGGCAAAAGTGCCAAAAGGACAAGTGAAAGTGGTCTTCTCTTGGTCTTCTGGGGCAACTGGAATCTGATAAAAACCTGAGTATCCATCAAGACAACAGTAATGGGACTTACCTGCAAGCCTTTCTAGCATTTGATCAATGAATGGTAGAGGGAAGTGGTCTTTCCTTGTTGCAGCATTGAGCTTCCTATAATCCATGCATACTCTCCATCCATTTTGAACTCTAGTGGGGACAAGTTCCCCTTCAGCATTTGGAACAATGGTAATTCCAATTTTCTTTGGAACTACATGCACAGGACTCACCCATTTGCTGTCAGAGATTGGGTAGATGATACCTGCATCAAGGAGCTTAACTATTTCCTTTTTTACTACCTCCATCATAGGTGGATTCAGTCTTCTTTGAGCATCTCTGACTGGCTTGCATTCATCTTCCATGTGAATTCTATACATGCATGTGGAAGGAGAAATACCTTTTATGTCATCTATGGTCCATCCTATGGCTCCTTTGTGCTTTTTCAGGACTCTCAGGAGGCTTTCATCCTCGGTCTGGCTCAACTGGCTGGACACTATCACCGGATGTGTCTTTTCGGCTCCTAAGTATAAGTACTTCAGATGGTCTGGAAGAGGTTTCAGATCTGATTCTGGTGCTTTCTGGCTGGTGTTCTGCGTTTGACTCTTTTTAGTCGTACCTTGCGTAAGATCTGATTGCAAAGGCTGATTGGAAGAGCTCGCCTGGGCTGGAGGATGAAGAGTTGCGCTGAAGATGGTTTCAGTCTGCGATGGGAGCTGAGGTGAAGGGTTCGGCAGCCGAAGGATGGTGGTGTTCGACGGCCGAAAGATGGTGGTGTTTGGCGACCAAAAGGCAGTGGCTTCAGTCTGCGCAAGGTGCTTCTGAAGTGGTGCAACTGATCTTTCTTCATTCTGTGCTTCACTGCAAACTACCTGTTGGACGCTACAGACTGTCTCTTTCAGTTTTGGCTCTTTCTGGCTCTCGTTCCTGCAAAGATCATCATTCAGAATACAATCTTGATTCTCATCAAACATTTCCTGGCTCAAGCAGTCAATAATATCAAGACCATAAACATGGGACATATCATGTGGATATTTCATAGCATTATAGACATTAAATTTAATGACTTCCCCTTCAAATTCCATAGTCAAAGTACCATCATGCACATCAATCTTAGTCCTAGCAGTACTCAAGAAGGGACGTCCAAGAAGGATGTCAGAACTAGTATTGCAACTATCTTCCTTAGTATCAATCACATAAAAATCTGCAGGAAAGACAAGTTCATCTACTTGAACTAACACATCTTCTAGAACACCTATAGGATATACCACAGATCTATCAGCTAATTGTATCACAACTCTTGTGTCTTTCAGTGCACATGCATTCAAAGATTTATAGATGGAAAGAGGCATAACATTTATGGATGCACCAAGATCACACATAGCTTTCTTAATTCCAACATTCCCAATCTTGCAAGAAATAGCAAACATACCTTTATCTTTGCATTTAGTAGGGAGTTCTCTTTTAATAACAGCAGTAACAACTTCTCCTACACTTAATTTCTCTTTCTCAGCAAGCTTTCTTCTGTTGGTACACAACTCTTTAAGAAATTTTGCGTACCTGGGAATCTGCTTGACAATATCTAGCAGAGGTATGTTGATTTCCACCTTTCTGAAAGTCTCAAGGATCTCCTTTTCTTCCTTTTCTTTTTGTGTTCTTTCAAATCTCTTTGGAAAAGGAGGTGGAATGTGAAAACGTACCTTTTGATCAGCTTTGTGCGTAGGAATGGCTTCAGATTGTGCTGGAGTCTCTGCAAAGGCTTGCCTTTGTGCAACTGGCTCTTCAGAATGCGCTGGTGTAATACCCGGCTCGTTCAGGCATCGGAATTCCTACCGTCCGGTGGAATCTCGGATGTCGGATTCTGTCTGCGGGTTATAGCAAGGGTTAAGTAAAGGTTTTCTAAAAGGTTTTTATGTGTTTTATGGGTTTAAAAGAAAAGAAAATGAGTTTTGAAGAAAAAAAAGGGTCAAGGAGGGAAAAGCAGAGGTTCGGCCGCCGAAGGTATGTTCGGCCGCCGAAGGTGGTAGAGTTTGTGCCCCCGAAAGCTAGGTTCGGCCACCGAAGTTGGCTGAGTTGCGGGTGCAAGTTTGGCTGCCGAAGATGGTTGACCAAGCCACCTATAAAAGCCCCTTAGGTCGCTTCAAGAGGTAAGTTGTCTTCCTCTTCCCACCCAAGGTGAGCTCATGTCCTCCTTGAGATGATTTCATGGTTTTGGCAAGTTCTTACATGGTTTTTAATGAGTTTTCTCCTTGTTTTGAAGAGTTGTGAGCTTTGAGCAAGGTTTTGGAGTTTGAAGCTCTTGAAGCTTGGTTTCTCCATGTTTTGAAGTTAGGATCACACCAAATGTAATACCCGGCTTGAGTCCGGCATCGGAATTCCTGTAGACCGGTGGAATCTCGAGTGTCGGAACCCTCGAGAAGGGTAAGACATATGTTTTCATGTGTTTTTAAGAGTTTTGAATGTTTTAAAGTGTTAAAGGAAATGAGGTTTGATAGAAAAGCAACAAGGGAGAATTGCAAAGGTTCGGCCGCCGAAGGTCACTTTCGGTCGCCGAACATTGCATGGTTTCGGATTCACATTCGGCTGCCGAAGGTGGTCTGGCCAGCCACCTATAAAAGGGCCAAAGGTCGGTGGAAGGAGGATATTTCTCCTCCACTTGCAGCCAGAGGTGAGTTCCAGCCCCTCCCACGTTGACTTTCATGTTTTTCATGTTTTTCACCACATCTTTCAAGGGTTTAAGAGTTTTGGTGTGTTTTGAAGGTTTTGAGCAAAAACTAGCAAGTTTGGAAGTTTGGAGCTTTGGAAGAGGTTTTCTCCATATCTCCACGTTAGGATCACTCATCCTCAAGTTCGTAAGGAGGTAAGGGTGGATCCTGAACTTCTTTGATGATTTTTGAAGGTTTTATGGAAGTTTGATGGGTAGTATGCATGATTAGGTTTAGGTGAGGTTTTTGGGAGATTTTGATGTTTAAGCATGTTAAGTGTTGTTTGATGTGTTTGTTTGAGGTTTTAGGAGTGTTTTGGACCTCTTTATGCATGTTATATGGTATGTGCTAGTTGGGAGTAGTTGTTATGCATGTTGGGTAAATTTTGGGGGAGTTTTGTTTCAGCATGAAACAGAGCAGGGTTCTGTCCACTGGGCAAAACCAGGTTCGGCCGCCGAAGGGAGGTTCGGCCGCCGAACCCCTTGTGGAGGCAGTTTCGGCTGCCAAAGTTTGCCCCCGAAGGCTAGGCTTTCGGGTTGGAAAGGGGTTTTCGGCTGCCGAAAGATGAAGTTCGGCCGCCGAAAGTGTGTGAGTTTCGTCTCTGGACGAGACCTTCGGCCGCCGAAGGTGCCGCCGAACATGCATGAGTTTCGTCTCTGGAGAGGGGTTTCGGCCGGCGAACCTGCCGCCGAAAGTGCCCTGTCCAGCCTTCTTTTGCATATTTTCTGTGATTGTTTTAGGATCTTTTAGAGGGCTTTTGGGGAGTTGCTTAGGAATGTTCTTGACTAGGTTTGGTCCCTCATTTGAGTCCACCTATGTAGGTACAGGCCAGAGGAATCAGGGAAGTCAGCAGTAACCTGCAGAGTTAGTTCAGAGTCTACCAAAGGTGAGTGGAACTTCTACATTTTAAAAGGCTTATAGCATACTTCATGCATCATGATGATTCTAGTAGGTTGACTGCACTAGTTTCATGAATATGGCGCATTGCATTGCATAATACGATGTATATGATGAGATGGATGGACCAAGGCGACCCCAATAGCCCTAGCTCTGTGTAAGACCTGGCCGGGCCAGGCAACCTTCTGTAGGTAAGACCTGGCTAGGCCAGACAGCAGATTATCGTAAGACCTGGCCGGGCCAGGCGAGCAGAGTTTGTAAGACCTGGCCGGGCCAGGCAAATTGAGGTTGTAAGACCTGGCTAGGCCAGGCATCCTCCCAGTGGGAATTTTGGTGGTCATGTCTATCCTTGAGATGAAATGTCTGTGCTGTGATGCATTTCATGAGATCATGTTTTCATACCAGGTTTTCTAGTTCTACTCATTGGGCTTGTATAGCTCATCCCTCTCCCCTAACCCCAGTTGTGCAGGTTCAGAGTCCAGAGGAAGTCCAGCAGGGTATGGAAGAAGAAGAGTACTGTAATAGCTAGTGTGGACATGTATGTAAAGAGATAGTGTACAGTGTATAGATTTGTGCTTGACTTATAAGAGGTGTAATCCCTTTGTGTATACACATGATCAGTTTATGTATGTTTTCGTTTATTGTTATGACCAGGCTTAACATTATGAGTTAATAGATCAGAAAGAGTGCATGCACAGGTTAAGCCCTGGAGGAAAGAAAAGTTTTAATGATTTGACAGAAAATGTATGATTATGTATGGGATTTTACAGGTACACAGACAGTATAGCAGGCTTACTATGGGTCCCGGCGACCTTAAGTCGATCTGGATCCTAGTGCCGGTAGCAGTTCGATTTTCGGGCTGTTACAGATTGGTATCAGAGCCCTAGGCTCACATGATCGGACCTATAGAGATAGAATTGGGCTCATAGTGGTTTAGTTGGTCAAGCACAATAGGAAAACATGTCCACGAGGATAGGATGTTAGTCCTATCTCTATGATGATGTGCAATGCCATGATTTATGCATGGGCAGTCTTTTATATGTGTTGCTTATGTGCTCTGTTATGTGTTTGTTTCCAGAGAGTTAAGATGCGAGGAACTCGTTGATCCGCGAGATTGACTGGAGTCCCACCTGAAGGTGAGGGTACAGCTGCTCATCTTCCTGCATTGCCAAGGGCAAGATCTCAGAGGTCAAGCAGGGAAGGAACGTCACGAGACCCTCGAAGGTCTTCTGACGAGAGCAGAAGAGGAATAGGCAGAGGGGGAAGATCAGAAGAAGCTAGAGTTGCTATGGAGGAGGCTCAGAGTAGAGATGCAAGTATGAGTATAGGAAGGTCGGAAGAAGGTATGGGGGAGTCTCAGGGAGGCGCACAGGCCTCGGGGTTTGGCTATCCACCCTTTCCACAGGGCCCAGGGTATCCAATGGGAGGCACGTCGGAGTACTCCAGCTTTGCCCCATATCCACCCTACATGCCATATATGCCCTATCCTTCCTTTTATCCACCATATCACATGTATCCACCCCCACCTTTTCATCCAAGTTCAGCATCGCCTGAATCTAGAGAAACAGTACCTCCACCACCACCACCTGAACCAGTAGCCCCTGTTGTGGAAGCACAGCAACCCAGTTCTTCAGGGGGAAACAAAGTGAAGATGACTGAGTACTTAAAGTTGGATGCTCCTAAATTCAACACGGGAAATGATCCCTTTGAGTATCTCAGTGCGGTCAGAATGATCACAAGTGAGTTGGGAGCGGATGAGAGCAGGGCCATTGAGCGGATGAGAGCAGGTGTGCCTATTGTGTTTTCAGAAGAGTGAAGATGCAGGGTGCTAGTCGATCTGTGGAGTCAGATCCATCTGAGTGGGAAGGTATGGACACTTTTTTCCCTGTTCTGCCAGGAGTGCAGTCAGGTGGAGTTGGCAGTGAGGAAATAGCAAGAGACCCTGGAAGGTCTGTTGCAGTCAGCAGAGAAGGAATGGTGCAGAGGAGGGATATAGGTGTGCAAGTGAAGATGGATGAAGAAAGTATGGGGAAGTCGGAAGCTGCCGCGATCTCAAGTTCAGGAGAAGTTGATCCCTCCATTCTGAGTACAACTGCCAAGGGAGGTAAAACAAGAGGAAAAACCACAAAGCAGTGGGGCAGAACTAGAAAGGGTAGGTTGTGGAAAAGGTTAAGGGTTGGTCTCCAGGTGTCTGGCTCAGGCCCTATAAGATGTTTGAGGTGCGGAAGGTTGCATAAAGGACCTTGTCAGATTGGGACAATGGCATGCTTTCGGTGCGGACAGGAAGGGCACTTTGCTCGTGAGTGTCCTACTGCGCCTAGGATGGTACAATCCCAGAGGTTCGCTCCAAGGAATGGAGTTCAGGCCAGTCACCAAGGAAGGAGAGGAGCAGACACATCGGACACAGTGATGCCAGGTATGCTCACTTGTTCATGTTCTGTTGTTTTGTGAGCTCTAGTGTTTCCTTTTCTTTGGTTGCTCTAGGAGCTTTGAGCGGTTGAGTTGATAGCTTCTAGGCTTAGCGTGTCCTCTTTGGGTTAGTAGACCCGGGTAGGATTCATCTCTGGCAAAGGTTCAGTCCAGTGTCATTGAGAGTAGATGCCTTCCACTAGACCTTGAGGTCCTAGACTTGAGTGCCTGGATGTCAGTCGGGGAATGGATTGGTTTTCTCCTTATGATGCTGGTGTTACTTGCGTCTGCAGCGCAAGGTAGTCAGGATCAGAGTTCAGGATGGATCTGAGGTAGGCTTCAGAGAGGACAAGGTAGAATGCCGAGAAGTTTGATGCCAGCTGTCAGGCTCGTAGGGTGTATTGGAGAGTTCTTGTTCAGGTTTGGGAGGTTAGCAGGCAGGTCTGGGAACCAGCCTTAATATCGTAGTGTGAGAGTGGTTAGACGTGTTCGTAGGCTAGTGTCAGGTTTACCATCAGACAGGGAGGTAGAGTTGGTAGAGAAGTGGTACGCAGTACTATAACCATTTCTATCGTTCCTCTCAAGATGGCACCTGCGGAGTTGTGAGAGTTATAGGAAGAGTGGTAAGAGTTAGAAGAGTTGTAGGAGGAGTTGTAGGCATAGTGAAGAGTAGTGAGGAGCTTGTTTTATCCGACCGAGTACCTCACCCTGGAATGTGCTAGTCTGGGTGTGGAAAACGAAGGATGAATCTTTGAACCTTTGTACCAACTGTAAGTGGTTGTACAAGGTCACTACCAGGAATAAGTATTCATTCATTACATGCTTTCATGGAATGTGTCACAGCACAAACATCTCACATCTCGGATTAGACATGATCCCAGAACTCCCTCTGTCGGTGCCCGGCCCCTACGGACTCCCAGGTCACTACATGTACTAGAGCCCGGCCCCTAACTACGGAGCTCCCAAAGGTCTTATCTAGACATAACAGGTTGCGGGCTACTGAGATCGCCTTGGTCCATCCCATCACCAATAATCATGCAATGCAGCATATTCGTGATCTCTAATGCAGTACAACCTAGTATCATATGGCATCCATGATGCGTGTCTCATGCTCATACTGTCACTATCTTTTAACCATTAGCTTTAACACATGCATAGTTAGTTCTACTCATCTGAAACCAAGCTGTGGCTAACTCTGGGCCAACTCTCACACTGGAGCTAAACACCTCGCCTCAGATCCGATCCTACACAGGTGGACTCACATGAGGTGCCAAACAACTCTAACATAACTCTAAAACATCTCCCCAAAAATCCCCCTAAAATACCATAGACATGCATGGAAAAACATGCAAAGGAAGGAAAAACAGGGCACCTTCGGCGGCACTTTCGGCGGCCGAAAGTCCTCTCCAGAGACGAAAGTCAGGCATGTTCGGCGGTAGGTTCGGCGGCCGAAACTCCACTCCAGAGCCGAAAGTCCAAACCTTCGGGGGCGAGTTTAGGCGGCCTATCCCACCTCCTCAAGGGTTCGGCGGCCGAAACTCCTTTCGGCGGCCGAACCTGAGTTCCTCCAGAACCCAGATCCATGCACCAACAAGCCTCCCTAAACCTTCCTAACCCTCTTAACATGCATATAACCTCTTAAACCCCTGTGCAAACCCTTAAAGCATGTAATGAATGAACTGTTTTATGGTTTCTACTCACTGGGCTCTAGTAGCTCACCCCATTCCCTTAACCCCAGTTTTGCAGGGCCAGAGTTCAGCAGAGTGAGCTATGGGAGAGCAGAGTTTACGCATGGGTTGCCGTGTTTGGCTGTAATAGCATAGCTAGGTTGTGATAGGTTGTGATAGAGTGGCATGTGGCATGTATCTGTATAAAAGAAGCTTGATGTATATGTTTATGCAAGACGATGTAAAGATTAAAGGATGATATGTTATGTTATGTTTGTTTGTATAGTATAGTAGTGGACATGATGTATGGACATGATGTGTTAGCATGCTGTAGATACAGGTTATGCATGGAAAGAGCAGGTGGTAAAGAGATCGAGTATATAATGAGCTAATGTCTAGAGTTGTGCTTTGCCCAGTGTATGCTGAATCCCTAGTGTATGCATGTCTCCTGTTTTACGTTTCTGGCTGAGCAATGTGTCAAGCTAGGCTTAACATATGATGTGTTTATAAAACTCCAGTGATTAGGGAAGAAAGGGTACAAAACCCCTTGACCCATCTGAGAGGGAAGAAAGGGTATAAAACCCCTTGACCCATAATGGAAAGTAAGGCTAGCCTGTATTATGCTGACCCTAAGAGGGAGGGTTCTATGTTTTCAGCTTAGTAGTAGATCACTGGTGTAGGCCTTGACGGCTGTGGTTTTAAGGTTAAGCCTGGTGGTTTTACAGAAAATGTTTTAAAAGCTAGTGTTCTACTTGGATCATGTCTGGGATTGATCAGGTACACAGAGTTCAGTTTAGGCTTGCTACGGGTCCCGGCGGCCTTAAGCCGATCTGGATCCTAGCGCCGAGCAGTTTGGAGCCGTTACAGAGGGGTACCGGTTTCCGGGCTGTTACAGCTGGAGAGGCTTCTGAATCAATTGGTTCTTGCGCAACTTGCTTTTCTTGCTCATAACTAGTATTTTGGAGCTCTTTTCCACTTCTCAAAGTAATGGCACTCACATTCTGTATGGGATTAGTTTCTGTTTGAGAAGGGAGCTTACCTTGGGTTTTAGAATTGCTCCTAGATGTGGCCAGTAGATCTACACGCTGATTGAGGCTTTGTATAGCACTTGTCATGGATTCCATCATCTTTTCAAGGTGTTGGATGGGATTTGGAGGTGCTAGTTGGGCTTGGTTCCTTTGATAAATTTGATGGTTCTGATTGTTGTTGGCCCTTCCATAGTTGAAATTGGGGTGATCTCTCCAACCTGGATTGTAAGTGTTAGAGTACGGATCATGCCTCACCTGGCTATTGTATCCTCCAATGGCATTTGCTTGCTGGTTGTCTTCTTGGAGTGTAGGACACTGATCAGTTGGGTAGCCTATATAAGAACAGATCCCACATGGCCTAGGTGGCTGGGATGCTTGAATCTGTTGAACCAGTCCTATGGCAAAATCTTTCATAACAAATATCAGTTCAGAAATCTGAGAAGAAGTAGTATGTGAACTTACCTCATTTACTCCTCTCTGCAGTTGCTTTTATTCTCCATATTGCCTAGATGAGGCTGTAAGTGTAGAGATAAACTCTCTCATCTCTCTAGGTGTCTTGTCTGCAATGGATCCTCCACAAGCTACATCAATGAACTTTCTTTCTGATGAGAGCAATCCTCCATAGAAGAACTCTATGAGGGACTTATCTGACATATCATGTTGTGGACAACCTGTACACAGTGTTTCAAACCTTTTCCAATAATCATATAAATCCTCAGTTGGTTTCTGTCTTATGCTAGTGATTTCTCTTATTATGCTAATGGCTTTAGATATTGAAAAATATTTGTTCAGAAAAGTTATAACCATATCATCCCAAGAAGTGATAGATCCAGGTGGCAAATAAAAAAACTAATCCTTAGCATAGTCATCTAATGAAAAAGGAAAAGCTCTTAACTTAACATGATCTTCAGAAATACCTTGAGGTCTCATAGATGAACAGACAATATTGAACTCTTTCAAGTGCTTGTGTGGATTTTCATTTTGCAAACCTCTAAATTTAGGGAGAAGATGGATCAAACCTGTTTTCAGTTCAAAGGGAACTGTCAAAGGTGGATAGGTGATGCAAAGTGGTGCTTGATCGCCTATAGGTGTAACGACCCAGAAACCGGACCGCTACCAGCGCTAGGATCCAGATCGGCATAAGGCCGCCGGGACCCGTAGCAAGCCTAACATACATCCTGTATACCTGTTAAATCCCATACATGATCAAACATATACATAAAACTTTAAACTTATTCTTTCATTTACCAAGCTCAACCTGTGCATGCACAACTCATAAACATAAAACCCCACACTGGAGCCCTCATCAAATGCTCCAATGGGGCAACATCTCATACATTAAGCTTGGTTTACATAAACATTATTAAAACTTTTCATTAAAAAGATCATGTGAAAAAGGGATTAACTTTACATACTAGGGTCAAGCACAACTCTAAACCTCAATATACATCATTACATTACAATACATTACTATACTTTACATTACAATGTCTTTTTCATGTCCACAACTAGCTATTACATAAAACATTACTTTACTCTTGTTGACTTTCTGATCTATCCCGTACCTGCAAACCTGGGGGATTAAGGGAATGGGGTGAGCTACTAGAGCCCAGTGAGCAGAATAGCAAAACATTATATTTAAAATTCATGCTTTCATGAAATGCATCACATCACAGACAAATCACATTAAGGATGAACTTGTCACCAATAGCCCTCTATATTTCCATTAGTGCCAGAACGTGGAATGGGTCCTGGTCTTTCTCTTACATAACATATCATAACATTCCAAAGTGCCAGGGACGTAGAATGGGTCTTCCTGGACTTTCTCTTACATAGTGCCAGGGACGTAGAATGGGTCTTCCTGGACTTCCGTACCGTATCATCATCATATCATACCATATCATTTCATACAAGGGCTAAAGGGTCATCCAATGTTCATCCACATCAACAACATAATATGCAATGCAACATATTCGTGAATTCTAATGCAAACAACCTAATATATCTCATGGCATTCATGATGCGTGAATCATGCTAAAACTTTAATTATTTGCTTTGAAACGTAAAGAGTCATTCTACTCACCTCAGGCTAGCTCTGACAAGACACTGAAGCAGCTATCTCACTGCTGGAGTCCTCGGTTCCTCGGGTCTGAACCTACACAGGTGGACTCAAATGAGGGACCAAACATACACGAACATGACTCTAAACTACTCCAAAAAAACCCCCTAAAACACCTTAAAACAATCATAGAAAACATGCAAAGGAAGGCTGAACAGGGCACTTTCGGCGGCAGGTTCGGCGGCCGAAAGTCCCTCCAGAGCCAAAACTCAACCACTTTCGGCGGCACCTTCGACGGCCGAAAGTGGTTACAGAGCCGAAACTCATGCATGTTCGGCGGCACCTTCGGCGGCCAAATCTCCCCTCCAGAGCCGAAAGTCCACTTTCGGGGGCAGGGTTCGGCGGCCGAAAGGTTGCCTCCACAGGCAGGTTCAGCGGCCGAAAGTCCCTTCGGCTGCCGAACTTGAGTTCTTCCAAAGTGGCAGAACTCAGCCATTCTATGCACATTTGCCTCCCAAACCAATCCAACATGCATTTAGCTATTCTACAACATGCATTCACAAGCAAATAAGCATATAGGGGCCTCAAACTATCCTAAACCCCAACACAAACATAAAAAGCAACTCAAACAACATACATTACTCATAAACTCAACATTTACCTTAACAACAAACAACTAACTTAAACATGCATTTCTACCCCATGAACCTTCAAGAAACTTAGTCAAAACATGAAAAGAGGTGAGGATCTACTCTTATCTCTTGAAGATCGAGAGGAGAGGCGATCCAACTCGGAGGTGGGAGAGATTTAGCTCCTTAGGTCTCCAAGCTCCAAAAACTTGATCTTAGCTTCAAAAACTTCAAAAACCAAGCAATCATTTGTTAAAACTTGAAAGATTTGAGGAAAATCACTAAAATCAACCATGGGAGGGCATGGACTCACCGTTGGCCGAAAATAGGGGAGAAAGCTCGCCCATTTTCGACCATGGGTCCTTTTATAGGTGGCTAGCCAGGCCACTTTCGGAAGCCGAAGGCGACTCCAAAATACATGCATGTTCGGCGGCCAAACATGAGGTTCGGCGGCCGAACATGAGCCACATTCGGAAGCCTAACGTGCCCCCTAACTATCCCACGTTCGGCGGCCGAACCTGGAAATGCCTCTATAGTCTTTTTCATTTAAAACCCAATTTTTTTCTTACTTAAAACCATAAAATACATTAAAACATTTTATGAAAACATGATTTTACCCTTCTAGAGGTTTCCGACAATCGAGATTCCACCGGACGGTAGGAATTCCGATACCGGAGTCTAGCCGGGTATTACAACAGGTGCTGCCAATTCTCTCATGGTTCTTTCTCTTGGCATTGGAGCTCTATTTGCTGGATTTTCTTGAATTATTTAGTCATGGACAGCCTGTCCATTTTGGGCAGCATGTTGTGTATTAGGTTCAGCCATTGGTGCGAAGTTCAACGGCTGGAGAAGGGAAGGTTCGGCGGCCGAATGTTGATGAAGTTCGGCGGCCGAATGTTGATGAAGTTCAGCGGCTGAATGTGTTGCAGAAGGTTCTGCGCAAGGTGGCCCTTCAGCTGCGTTAGGAGCTCCTTCAAGTGGAACTACTTGCTTTCCTAATCTTTTGAGAGTGCGTTCAATCTCCGGATCGTAAGGCAGAGTGTCCCTACGTTCAGATCTGGTCATGAAAGAAAAATAAACAAGTTAGAACAATTCCCCGGTAACGGCGCCAATTTTTGACTCGCGGTTGTCCAAGCCGGTCAAAAATAATCTTTTCGGTTATCAATAATTTTACAGCTGCAGATAGTGGTAAAGGATCGAATCCATAGAGAATTGAAAACTTATCTATTTTTCTCAACAAGATCAAGAGAATTAACTGAATAAGAAGCTGAAAGCAAGTAACTGAAAGCGGAACAAAAATAAAGTGCAATAAAACTAAAAAGGAGGGTTTTGAGATTGATTTGATTAGCAAACTACTGAAAGCAATTAAATGAGCAAGTAATTAAATAAAAGGGAAATTCAATATGAGAAAGGTCTAGTTGAAGAGATGGATCCACTTTGGTTGTTCAGATTGATCATTGAAACTTATGTTCTCTTGATTGATTTAATAGATTAGTTATGGAGATGGAAAACGCTTCTCACCACCATGTCTCTCCTTATGATTCAATCAATTAGGGAACGTCCTCTAATCAATTACTAATTAACAAATTGCCAAGGAACGTCCTTGGGTCTTAGGTATCAAAACAATTGTCAATTGCATGAAGAAATAGAGAGATCCAATCCTAGCTACCCAAACGCATGGAGATGTTGCTAGATCATATAATCCCTTAGTTGTTACACCAAGTGTTCTTATGTGTGAATAATTCCAGCAATTACGGGCTAAAAACTATCCAAACTAACAATCAATTACTTTGCAATCAAGAATCAAGTGGCCAATTTGATCAAAACAACAAAGTAATCATAGATTCAAGCACCAAATTGTATGAATATTGAACAAATCAAAGACAAATAGTTTATGTTCAGATCTCACAATCCATAAAACAAACTTAGTTTCAACCAATCTTCAACTAGAATAAAAGGTTTCAGCCACTCATGGCTGAAACAAAAATAAAAAACAAGAAGAGAAGATGAAAAGGGGAATCGAATGGAGGAGATGGAGCTTGGTACGCCTCCTTTGCCTTGGCCGAATGGTGTGATGAAGAGTGCTGGTCGGCTGGCCTCTTTGGAGTCTTTAAATATGTTTTAAGATGCTGGCCTAGGGTTTCTTGGCTGTCCATGAGTCTTTAAGAGGTTGCCCAAAATGCCCTTGGTCCAAGATGTGCCATCCATACACATGTGAGAAGGGAAAATCGTGGGGCATGGGTGGCTTGTGCAAGAGTGGGTCTTTTGATCTTTGCTTGCTGCCCTAGTGTCTTCAAGATGCTGCCCAAGGTGTCCAAGACTTGCCTTCATACTCTCCTTGCTGCCCATGCACTAATAAGGAAGGTGGAGCCTCCTTTGCAATTTGAATTTTGAATGTGCAAGGCATGAGGTGGCAAGCATGTGATCTTTGGATTTGGCTTCCTTAGTAAGCTGGATTTTGAAATTCAAAATTTGAATATGAATATTGAAGATTTGAATTTCAAAATACTTTCCTTATTTGGCTGTTCATATATGGCAACTTGAGACTTGGCTTCTTGAATAAGGAAAAGGCTACTTGGAGATTTGAAATTTGAATTTCAAATTGCTTTGGCTGAATATTCTTTCCTTCTTTGCCACTTTCTTTATTTAGCTTCACTTGATTTCAACTTGGCAGGCTTGCTCTTCTTTGCTCCATTTAAGGCAGTTTTAAGGGTATTTTCTCCAAAATGTCCTTTTTCACTATTTTCTGTAAAATAATGTCAAGAGCACTAAATTAAGCAGAAATCATGTAAATAATCATCAATAATATCAAGATAAAATGGACTAATTTATACTCTATCATTATGTCAAAATATAATAGTCCTTATGTTGGAAACTATGACAATCTCAAGTCAAAGGATTAAGACATAACTACTTTGAGATTCACTTATGATAATAACCCATGTAGTGATCTCAATGCGGGTCCATCTAATACTTTGTTCTCTAACAAGTATCTATGATTATTGAATTATATCAATATATACATAATCATCTCATGATTATCAATCAATAATCATACTAGTTATATTTTATTATTATCAACATAATAATAAGTAACTAGGAATGACAATCATTATTATGTAACATGTAAACAAATAATAATGATAAAAACCTCTTTTATTAATAACCAAACGACATACAAAAAGGTCCAAGATAATGACCTAGGGCAAATACACTAATAATCTCCCACTTGCACTAGGCCTAATCATACAAGTATCTAATACCCATAGACCTAGTGTGATGATCATACTTGACCTGTAAAAGAGGCTTGGTCAATGGATCTACAATGTTGTCATTTGTGTCTACTTTGTATATTTTGATATCTCCTCTATCAATAATCTCTCGAATAAGGTGATATCGTCTGAGTATGTATTTAGATCTCCGATGAGATCTGGGCTCCTTTGCCTGTGCTATGGCATCATTGTTATCACAATAAAGGTCCATAGGATTTGCAATGCTGGGAACTACTCCCAACTCTGAGATGAATTTCTTCAACCAGACTGCCTCTTTAGCTGCATCTGATACTGCTATATACTCAGCTTCTGTTGTAGAATCTGCTACAGTGCTCTGCTCGGAACTTTTCCAGCTAACAGCTCCACCATTTAAAGTGAATACGAATCCTGACTGCGATCTGAAGTCATCTATATCGGTTTGGAAACTAGCATCTGTGTAACCATTTACAACAAGCTCGTCTTCCAATCCTCCATAAACTAGGAATGCATCCTTAGTCCTTCTAAGGTACTTTAGGATATTCTTAATAGCTGTCCAGTGACTTTCACCGGGATCTGCCTGATATCTGCTTGTTGTGCTCAAGGCATATGAGACGTCTGTTCTAATACATAACATGGCATACATGATAGATCCAATATCAGAAGCATAAGGAATCTTATTCATCCGTTCTCGCTCATCAGATGTCATAGGACATTGATTCTTGTTGAGATAAATACCATGAGACATGGGCAAGAATCCTCTTTTGGAATCTTGCATGCTGAATCTTTTCAGCACCTTGTCAATATAAGTACTTTGACTCAGACCGATTATCCTCTTAGATCTATCCCTATAGATCTTAACACCAAGGATATAAGCAGCCTCACCTAAGTCCTTCATTGAAAAAGAATTCCCTAACCAAGTCTTAACCTTTTGCAAGGTAGGGATATCATTTCCAATGAGTAATATGTCATCCACATATAGGACTAGAAACACAACTATACTCCCACTAACCATCTTGTAAATACAAGGTTCATCTTCATTTTTGATGAATCCAAAGTCCCTGACTGTCTCATCAAAACGAAGATTCCAGCTTTGAGAAGCTTGCTTCAATCCATAAATGCATCTCTGAAGCTTGCAAATCTTTCCAGAATTCTCAGAGATTACAAAACCCTCAGATTGTGTCATGTACACATCCTCGAGCAAGTTTCCATTAAGGAAAGTTGTTTTGACATCCATTTGCCATATCTCGTAATCATAGTACGTAGCAATGGCAACGAGAATTCTAACCGAATTAAGCATTGCAACTGGCGAAAAGGTCTCATCATAGTCTATACCATGAGTTTGCTTGAAACCTTTTGCAACAAGTCTTGCTTTGTAGGTATGCACATTTTCATCCATGTCAGTTTTCTTCTTAAAAACCCATTTGCAACCAATGGTCTTAACACCCTCAGGGGGATCAATTAATGACCAAACTCGGTTGTCATACATGGATTGCATTTCAGATTTCATGGCACAAAGTCATTTCTTAGAATCTGGACCTGACACAGCCTCTTGATAGGTAGTAGGCTCATCTTCATCAATGAGCAAATGTTCACGACTATCAGTCATGAGAAATCTGTATCTCTCAGGCTGATGACGTGTCCTATCAGATCTGCATGGGACTTGTGTCACCCTTTCAGTTTCCACAACTGTTTGTGGTTCTGAAAGTGGTTCTATCGGCGGTTCAATGCTCTCTTGTGGTGCTTGAGTTTTCTCAAGTTGCACTGTACTCCCACTGAATCTCTGAGAGATAAATTCCTTTTCCAAAAAGGTACCATTTCGAGCAACAAACACTTTGTTCTCTAAGGAAATATAGAAATAGTATCATTTGGTTTCCTTAGGATACCCCACAAAATTACACTTGATAGATTTTGGAGCTAGCTTATCTGAAATTGGGCGTTTCACATAAGCCTCACAACCCCAAATCTTAAGAAAAGACAAGCTGGGCATTTTGCCAGTCCATAACTCATATGGTGTCTTTTCAACCGCTTTCGATGGTTGACTCGCGGTTGTCGAAGCCGGTCAAAAAGAACCTCTACGGTTATTGTAACGACTCGAAAATCGGACCGCTACCGGCGCTAGGATCCAGATCGGCATAAGGCCGCCGGGACCCGTAGCAAGCCTAACATACATCCTGTATATCTGTTAAATCCCATACATGATCAAACATATACATAAAACATTAAACTTTTTCTTTCATTTACCAAGCTTAACCTGTGGATGCACAAACTCATAAACATAAAACCCCACACTGGAGCCCTCATCAAATGCTCCAATGGGGCAACATATCATACATTAAGCTTGGCTTACATAAACATCAATAAAACATTTCATTAAAGGATCATGTACCAAAAAGGGATTAACTAACATACTAGGGTCAAGCACAACTCTAATCCTCAATACCATTCTTTACATTACATTACATTACTATACTTTACATTACAATGTCTTTCTCATGTCCACAATAAGCTATTACATAAAACATGACTTTACTCTTGTTGACTTCTTGATCTATCCCATACCTACAAACCTGGGGGATTAAGGGAATGGGGTGAGCTACTAGAGCCCAGTGAGCAGAATAGTAAAATATTATATTTAAAATTCATACTTTCATGAAATGCATCACATCACAGACAATTCACATTAAAGATGAACTTGTCACCAATAGCCCTCTATATTTCCATTAGTGCCAGAACGTGGAATGGGTCCTGGTCTTTCTCTTACATAACATATCATAACATTCCAAAGTGCCAGGGACGTAGAATGGGTCTTCCTGGACTTTCTCTTACATAGTGCCAGGGACGTAGAATGGGTCTTCCTGGACTTCCGTACCGTATCATCATCATATCATACCATATCATTTCATACAAGGGCTAAAGGATCATCCAATGTTCATCCACATCAACAACATAATATGTAATGCAACATATTCGTGAATTCTAATGCAAACAACCTATTATATATCATGGCATTCGTGATGCATGAACATGCTTGAAATTTATTTGCTTTGAAACATAAGGAGTCATTCTACTCACCTCAAGCTAGCTCTGAAAAGACACTGAAGTAGCTATCTCACTGCTGGGGTCCTAGGTTCCTCGGGTCCGAACCTACACAGGTGGACTCAAATGAGGGACCAAACATACATGAACATGACTCTAGACTACTCCCCAAAAACCCCTTAAAACACCTTAAAACAATCATAGAAAACATGCAAAAGAAGGCTGAATAGGGCACCTTCGGCGGCCGAACCCTCCTCTAGATCCGAAAGTCATGCACTTTCGGCAGCACCTTCGGCGGCCGAAAGTTCTCTCCAGATCCGAAACTCGTGCATGTTCGGCGGCACCTTCGGCGGCCGAAACTCCCTTCCAGAGCCGAAAGTCCAACTTTTGGGGGCAGGGTTCGGCAGCCGAAAGCTTGCCTCCACAGGCAGGTTCGGCGACCGAAAGTCCTTCGGCTGCCGAACCTGAGTTCTTCCAAAGGGCAAAACTCAGCCTCCTCATGCACATTTTGCATCCCAAATCATTCAAACATGCATTTAGCTATTCTACAACATGCATACACAAGCAAATAAGCATATAGAGGTCTCAAACTATCCTAAACCCCAACACAAACACATAAAGCAACTCAAACAACATACATTATCCATAAACTCAATATTAACCTAAACATGCATTTCTACCCCATAACCCCTCAAAACTTGTTTAAAACATACAAGAAAGGTAGGATCTAAGCTTACCTCTTGAAGTCGAGAGGAGAGACGATCCTAACTTTGAGATGGGAGAAATCTAGCTCCTTGGGTCTCCAAGCTCCAAAACTTGATATTAGCTTCAAAGATCTTCAAAACCAAATTAAAACTTGTTAAAACTTGAAAGATTTGAGAAAAATCATCAAAACCAACCATGGGAGGGCATGGACTCACCGTTGGCCGAAAATAGGGGAGAAAGCTCACCCATTTTCGGCCATGGATCCTTTTATAGGTGGCTGGCCAGGCCACCTTCGGAAACCGAAAGTGATTCCAAAACTCATGCATGTTCGGCGGCCGAACATGAGGTTCGGCGGCCGAACCTGGATTTCCCTCAATGGTCTTTTTCATTCAAAACTCAATTTCTTTCTTACTTAAAATCATAAAATACACGAAAAATTTTTATAAAAACATGTTTTTACCTTCTAGAGGTTTCCGACATCCGAGATTCCATCGGACAGTAGGAATTCCAATACCGGAGTCTAGCCGGGTATTACATTCTCCCCCCTTAAGAACATTCGTCCCCGAATGTTCCTCAAACTAGAACATGCATAACATAAAACATAAACATACATACAAAACACAAAACACTCACCTTAGAAGAGATGAGGATATTGCTGGAGCATGGACTCCCGTGCCTCCCAGGTACACTCTTCGATGTTGTGGTGATTCCAAAGGACTTTCACCATCGGGATTTCCTTGTTTCTTAACTTTCTGATCTGGGTGTCTAGGATCTGCACCGGCTGCTCAACATAAGTGAGATCTCAAAGGATCTCCACATCAGGCTCACTAAGAACCTTGCCCGGATCCGACACAAATTTTCGTAACATGGAAACATGGAAAATCGGATGGATTCTTTCCATTGAAGCAGGTAAGTCCAACTTGTACGATACATTCCCAATTTTTTGCAAGATTTCAAAGGGTCCGATGTACCGTGGAGCTAACTTACCCTTCTTCCCAAACCGAATCACCCCTTTCATAGGAGACACCTTGAGCAATACCAAATCCCCCTCCTGAAACTCCACATGCTTCCATCCGAAAAACTGTCAAGTCTATCACCCATCTTATATCCAGTGTCCGATTTCGGACTATCAGCTTCCATCCCAAAAACTGCCAAGTCTATCACCTATATTACATCTGGTGCCCGATTTCGGCAAAACAGCTTCTATCGCAAAAACTGCCAAGTCTATCACCCATGTTACATCCGGTGCCCGATTTCGGACTAGCAGCTTCCATCCGAAAAATTGCCAAGTCTATCACCAATGTTACATCCGGTGCCCGATTTCAGACTATCAGCTTCCATCCCAAAAACTGCCAAGTCTATCACCCATGTTACATCCGGTGCCCGATTTCGGCAAAACAGCTTCTATCGCAAAAACTGCCAAGTCTATCACCCATGTTACATCCGATGCCGGATTTCAGACGAACAGCTTCCATCCTAAAAACTGCCAAGTCTATCACCCATCTTATATCCGGTGTCCGATTTCAGCAAAACAGCTTCTATCGCAAAAATTGCCAAGTCTCTCACCCATATTACATCCGGTGCCCGATTTCGGCAAAACAGTTTCTATCGCAAAAACTGCCAAGTCCATCACCCATGTTACATCCTGTGCCCGATTTCGGACTAACAGCTTCCATCCGAAAAATTGCAAAGTCTATCACCCATCTTATATCCGGTGCCCGATTTCGGACTATCAGCTTCCATCCCAAAAACAGCCAAGTCTATCACCTATATTACATCCGGTGCCTGATTTCGGCAAAATAGCTTCTATCGCAAAAGCTGCCAAGTCTATCACCCATGTTACATCCGGTGCCCAATTTCGGACTAGCAGCTTCCATCCGAAAAACTGCCAAGTCTATCACCGATGTTACATCCGGTGCCCGATTTCAGACTATCAGCTTCCATCCCAAAAACTGCCAAGTCTATCACCCATGTTACATCCGGTGCCCGATTTTGGCAAAACAGCTTCTATCGCAAAAACTGCCAAGTCTATCACCCATGTTACATCCGATGCCGGATTTCAGACGAACAGCTTCCATCCTAAAAACTGCCAAGTCTATCACCCATCTTATATCCGGTGTCCGATTTCAGCAAAACAACTTCTATCGCAAAAATTGCCAAGTCTATCACCCATATTACATCCGGTGCCCGATTTCGGCAAAACAGCTTCTATCGCAAAAACTGCCAAGTCCATCACCCATGTTACATCCTGTGCCCGATTTCGGACTAACAGCTTCCATCCGAAAAACTGCAAAGTCTATCACCCATCTTATATCCGGTGCCCGATTTCGGACTATCAGCTTCCATCCCAAAAACTGCCAAGTCTATCACCTATATTACATCCGGTGCCCGATTTCGGCAAAACAGCTTCTATCACAAAAGCTGCCAAGTCTATCACCCATGTTACATCCGGTGCCCAATTTCGGACTAGCAGCTTCCATCCGAAAAACTGCCAAGTCTATCACCGATGTTACATCCTGTGCCCGATTTCGGACTAACAGCTTCCATCCGAAAAACTGCAAAGTCTATCACCCATCTTATATCCGATGCCCGATTTCGGACTATCAGCTTCCATCCCAAAAACTGCCAAGTCTATCACCTATATTACATCCGGTGCCTGATTTCGGCAAAACAGCTTCTATTGCAAAAGCTGCCAAGTCTATCACCCATGTTACATTCGGTGCCCAATTTCGGACTAGCAGCTTCCATCCGAAAAACTGCCAAGTCTATCACCGATGTTACATACGGTGCCCGATTTCGGACTATCAGCTTCCATCCTAAAAACTGCCAAGTCTATCACCCATATTACATCCGGTGCTCGATTTCCGACTATCAGCTTCCATCCCAAAAACTACAAAGTCTATCACCCATGTTAGATCTGGTGCCCGATTTCGGACTATCAGCTTCCATGCCAAAAACTGCCAAGTCTATCACTTATGTTACATCCGTCCCCCGATTTCGGACTATCAGCTTCCATCCCAAAAACGACCAAGTCTATCACCCATGTTACATCCGGTGCCTGATTTCGGACTATCAGCTTCCATCCCAAAAACGACTAAGTCTATCACCCAAGTTACATCCGGTGCCCGATTTCTGCAAAACAGCTTCTATCGGCAAAATTGCAAAGTCTATCACCCATGTTACATCTGATGCCCGATTTCAGAATCACAGCTTCCATCCTAAAAACTGTCAAGTCTATCACCTATGTTACATCCGGCACCCGATTTCGGACTATCAACTTCCATCCCAAAAACGACCAAGTCTATCACCTATGTTACATCCGGTGCCCGATTTCGGACTATCAACTTCCATCCCAAAAACTGCCAAGTGTATCACCCATGTTACATCCGGTGCCCGATTTCTGACTAATAGCTTCCATCCTAAAAACTGCCAAGTCTATCACCCATGTTACATTCGGTACCCGATTTTGGATTAAAAGCTTCCATTCCAAAAACTTCCAAGTCTATCACCCATGTTACATCCGGTGCCCAATTTCTGCAAAACAGCTTCTATCGGCAAAACTGCCAAGTCTATCACCCATGTTCCATCCGATGCCCGATTTCAGACTAACAGCTTCCATCCTAAAAACTGCCAAGTCTATCACCGATGATGCATTCGGTGCCCGATTTCGGACTATCAGCTTCCATCCCAAAAACTGCCAAGTCTATCACCCATGTTACATCCAGTGCCCGATTTCAGACTAATAGCTTCCATCCGAAAAATTGCCAAGTCTATCACCCATCTTATATCCGGTGCCCGATTTCAGCAAAACAGCTTCTATCGCAAAAATTGCCAAGCCTATCACCCATATTACATCCGGTGCCCGATTTCGGCAAAACAGCTTCTATCGCAATAACTGCCAAGTCCATCACCCATGTTACATCCGATGCCCGATTTCAGACTAACAGCTTCCATCCTAAAAACTACCAAGTCTATCACCCATCTTATATTCGGTGCCCGATTTCGTACTATCAGCTTCCATCCCAAAAACGACCAAGTCTATCACCTATGTTACATCCGGTGCCCGATTTCGGACTATCAGCTTCCATCCCAAAAACTGCCAAGTCTATCACCCATCTTATATTCGGTGCCCGATTTCAGCAAAACAGCTTCTATCGCAAAAATAGCCAAGTCTATCACCCATGTTACATCCGGTGTCCGATTTCGGCAAAACAGCTTCTATCGCAAAAGCTGCCAAGTCTATCACCCATGTTACATCCGGTGCCCAATTTCGGACTAGCAGCTTCCATTCGAAAAACTGCCAAGTCTATCACCGATGTTACATCCTGTGCCCGATTTCGGACAAACAGCTTCCATCCGAAAAACTGCAAAGTCTATCACCCATCTTATATCCGGTGCCCGATTTCGGACTATCAGCTTCCATCCCAAAAACTGCCTAGTCTATCACCTATATTACATCCGGTGCCTGATTTCGGCAAAACAGCTTCTATCGCAAAAGCTGCCAAGTCTATCACCCATGTTACATCTGGTGCCCAATTTCGGACTAGCAGCTTCCATCCGAAAAACTGCCAAGTCTATCACCGATGTTACATACGGTGCCCGATTTCGGACTATCAGCTTCCATCCTAAAAACTGCCAAGTCTATCACCCATATTACATCCGGTGCTCGATTTCCGACTATCAGCTTCCATCCCAAAAACTACAAAGTCTATCACCCATGTTAGATCTGGTGCCCGATTTCGGACTATCAGCTTCCTTCCCAAAAACTGCCAAGTCTATCACCTATGTTACATCCGTCCCCCGATTTCGGACTATCAGCTTCCATCCCAAAAACGACCAAGTCTATCACCCATGTTACATCCGGTGCCTGATTTCGGACTATCAGCTTCCATTCCAAAAACTTCCAAGTCTATCACCCAAGTTACATCCGGTGCCCAATTTCTGCAAAACAGCTTCTATCGGCAAAATTGCAAAGTCTATCACCCATGTTCCATCCGATGCCCGATTTCAGACTAACAGCTTCCATCCTAAAAACTGCCAAGTCTATCACCGATGATGCATTCGGTGCCCGATTTCGGACTATCAGCTTCCATCCCAAAAACTGCCAAGTCTATCACCTATGTTACATCCGGCGCCCGATTTCAGACTATCAGCTTCCATCCCAAAAACGACCAAGTCTATCACCTATGTTACATCCGGTGCCCGATTTCGAACTATCAGCTTGCATCCCAAAAACTGCCAAGTCTATCGCCCATGTTAAATCTGGTGCCCGATTTCAGACTATCAGCTTCCATCCCAAAAACTGCCAAGTCTATCACCCATGTTACATCCGGTGCCCGATTTCGGCAAAACAGCTTCTATCGCAAAAACTGCCAAGTCTATCATCCATGTTACATCCGGTGCCCGATTTCGGACTAGCAGCTTCCATCCGAAAAACTGCCAAGTCTATCACCGATGTTACATCCTGTGCCCGATTTCGGACTAACAGCTTCCATCCGAAAAACTGCAAAGTCTATCACCCATCTTATATCCGGTGCCCGATTTCGGACTATCAGCTTCCATCCCAAAAACTGCCTAGTCTATCACCTATATTACATCCGGTGCCTGATTTCGGCAAAACAGCTTCTATCCCAAAAACTGCCAAGTCTATCACCTATGTTACATCCGTCCCCCGATTTCGGACTATCAGCTTCCATCCCAAAAACGACCAAGTCTATCACCCATGTTACATCCGGTGCCTGATTTCGGACTATCAGCTTCCATCCCGAAAACGACTAAGTCTATCACCTAAGTTACATCCGGTGCCCGATTTCTGCAAAACAGCTTCTATCGGCAAAATTGCAAAGTCTATCACCCATGTTACATCCGATGCCCGATTTCAGAATAACAGCTTCCATCCTAAAAACTGCCAAGTCTATCACCGATGTTGCATCCGGTGCCCGATTTCGGACTATCAACTTCCATCCCAAAAACGACCAAGTCTATCACCTATGTTACATCCGGTGCCCGATTTCGGACTATCAACTTCCATCCCAAAAACTGCCAAGTGTATCACCCATGTTACATCCGGTGCCCGATTTCTGACTAATAGCTTCCATCCTAAAAACTGCCAAGTCTATCACCCATGTTACATTCGGTACCCGATTTTGGATTAAAAGCTTCCATTCCAAAAACTTCCAAGTCTATCACCCATGTTACATCCGGTGCCTGATTTCGGACTATCAGCTTCCATCCTAAAAACGACTAAGTCTATCACCCAAGTTACATCCGGTGCCCAATTTCTGCAAAACAGCTTCTATCGGCAAAATTGCAAAGTCTATCACCCATGATCCATCCGATGCCCGATTTCAGACTAACAGCTTCCATCCTAAAAACTGCCAAGTCTATCACCGATGATGCATTCGGTGCCCGATTTCGGACTATCAGCTTCCATCCCAAAAACTGCCAAGACTATCACCTATGTTACATCCGGCGCCCGATTTCAGACTATCAGCTTCCATCCCAAAAACGACCAAGTCTATCACCTATGTTACATCCGGTGCCCGATTTCGAACTATCAGCTTGCATCCCAAAAACTGCCAAGTCTATCGCCCATGTTAGATCTGGTGCCCGATTTCAGACTATCAGCTTCCATCCCAAAAACTGCCAAGTCTATCACCCATGTTACATCCGGTGCCCGATTTCGGCAAAACAGCTTCTATCGCAAAAACTGCCAAGTCTATCATCCATGTTACATCCGGTGCCCGATTTCGGACAATCAGCTTCCATCCCAAAAACTGCCAAGTCTATCACCCATGTTACATCCGGTGCCCGATTTCAACCTAATAGCTTCCATCCGAAAAACTGCCAAGTCTATCACCCATCTTATATCCGGTGCCCGATTTCAGACTATCAGCTTCCATCCCAAAAACTACAAAGTCTATCACCCATGTTAGATCTGGTGCCCGATTTCGGACTATCAGCTTCCATCCAAAAACTGCCAAGTCTATCACCCATGTTACATCTGGTGCCCGATTTTGGACTAACAGCTTCCATCTCAAAAACTGCTAAGTCTATCACCCATGTTACATCCGGTGCCTGATTTCGGACTATCAGCTTCCATCCCAAAAACTGCCAAGACTATCACCCATGTTACGTCCGATGCCAGATTTCAGACGAACAGCTTCCATCCTAAAAACTGCCAAGTCTATCACCCATCTTATATTCGGTGCCCGATTTCAGCAAAACAGCTTCTATCGCAAAAATTGCGAAGTCTATCACCCATGTTACATCCGGTGCCCGATTTCGGTAAAACAGCTTCTATTGCAAAAATTGCCAAGTCTATCACCCATGTTACATCCGATGCACGATTTCGGAATAACAGCTTCCATCCTAAAAACTGCCAAGTCAATCACCCATGTTACATCCGGTGCCTGATTTTGAACTATCAGCTTCCACCCCAAAAACTGTCAAGTCTATCACCCATGTTAGATCCGGTACCCGATTTCAGACTATCAGCTTACATCCAAAAAACTGTAAAGTTTATCACGCATGTTACATCCTTCGCCCGATTTCGGACTAACAGCTTCCATGCCAAAAACTGCCAAGTCTATCACCCATGTTACATCCGGTGCCCGATTTCGGACTATCAGCTTCCATCCCAAAAACTGCCAAGTCTATCACCCATGTTACATCTGGTGCTGGATTTGAACTAACAGCTTCCATCCAAAAAACTGCCAAATCTATCACCCATGCTACATCCGGTGTCCTATTTCAGCAAAACAGCTTCTATCGCAAAAATTGCCAACTCTATCACCCATGTTACATCCGATGCCCGATTTCAGACTAACAGCTTCCATCCTAAAAACTGCCAAGTCTATCACCCATCTTATATCCGGTGCCCGATTTCGGACTATCAGCTTCCATCCTAAAAACTGCCAAGACTATCACCCATATTACATCCGGTGCCCGATTTCGGCAAAACAGCTTCTATCGCAAAAACTGCCAAGTCTATCACCCATGTTTATCCGATGCCGGATTTTAGACTAACAGCTTCCAACCTAAAACTGCCAAGTCTATCACCAATCTTATATCCGGTGCCCGATTTCGAACTATCAGCTTCCATCCCAAAAACTGCCAAGTCTATAACCCATGTTACATCCGGTGCCCGATTTCGGCAAAACAGCTTCTATTGCAAAAACTGTCAAGTGTATCACCCATGTTACATCCGATGCCGGATCTCAGACGAACAGTTTCCATCCTAAAAACTGCCAAGTCTATAAGCCATCTTATATCCGGTGCCTGATTTCAGCAAAACAGCTTCTATCGCAAAAATTGCCAAGCCTATCACCCATATTACATCCGGTGCCCGATTTCGGCAAAACAGCTTCTATCGCAATAACTGCCAAGTCCATCACCCATGTTACATCCGATGCCAGATTTCAGACGAACAGCTTCCATCCTAAAAATTGCCAAGTCTATCACCCATCTTATATTCGGTGCCCGATTTCAGCAAAACAGCTTCTATCGCAAAAATTGCCAAGTCTATCACCCATGTTACATCCGGTGCCCGATTTCGGCAAAAGAGCTTCTATTGCAAAAACTGTCAAGTCTATCACCCATGTTACATCCGATGCCGGATTTCAGACGAACAGCTTCTATCGCAAAAATTGCCAAGTCTATCACCCATGTTACATCCGGTGCCCGATTTCGGCAAAACAGCTTCTATTCCAAAAATTGCCAAGTCTATCACCCATGTTACATCCGATGCCCGATTTCGGACTAACAGCTTCCATCCTAAAAACTGCCAAGTCAATCACCCATGTTACATCCGGTGCCTGATTTTGAACTATCAGCTTCCACCCCAAAAATTCTCAAGTCTATCACCCATGTTAGATCCGGTACCCGATTTCAGACTATCAGCTTACATCCAAAAAACTGTAAAGTTTATCACGCATGTTACATCCTTCGCCCGATTTCGGACTAACAGCTTCCATGCCAAAAACTGCCAAGTCTATCACCCATGTTACATCCGGTGCCCGATTTCGGACTATCAGCTTCCATCCCAAAAACTGCCAAGTCTATCACCCATGTTACATCTGGTGCTGGATTTGAACTAACAGCTTCCATCCAAAAAACTGCCAAATCTATCACCCATGCTACATCCGGTGCCCTATTTCAGCAAAACAGCTTCTATCGCAAAAATTGCCAACTCTATCACCCATGTTACATCCGATGCCCGATTTCAGACTAACAGCTTCCATCCTAAAAACTGCCAAGTCTATCACCCATCTTATATCCGGTGCCCGATTTCGGACTATCAGCTTCCATCCTAAAAACTGCCAAGACTATCACCCATATTACATCCGGTGCCCGATTTCGGCAAAACAGCTTCTATCGCAAAAACTGCCAAGTCTATCACCCATGTTTATCCGATGCCGGATTTTAGACTAACAGCTTCCAACCTAAAACTGCCAAGTCTATCACCAATCTTATATCCGGTGCCCGATTTCGAACTATCAGCTTCCATCCCAAAAACTGCCAAGTCTATAACCCATGTTACATCCGGTGCCCGATTTCGGCAAAACAGCTTCTATTGCAAAAACTGTCAAGTGTATCACCCATGTTACATCCGATGCCGGATCTCAGACGAACAGTTTCCATCCTAAAAACTGCCAAGTCTATAAGCCATCTTATATCCGGTGCCCGATTTCAGCAAAACAGCTTCTATCGCAAAAATTGCCAAGCCTATCACCCATATTACATCCGGTGCCCGATTTCGGCAAAACAGCTTCTATCGCAATAACTGCCAAGTCCATCACCCATGTTACATCCGATGCCAGATTTCAGACGAACAGCTTCCATCCTAAAAATTGCCAAGTCTATCACCCATCTTAAATTCGGTGCCCGATTCAGAAAAACAGCTTCTATCGCAAAAATTGCCAAGTCTATCACCCATGTTACATCCGGTGCCCGATTTCGGCAAAAGAGCTTCTATTGCAAAAACTTTCAAGTCTATCACCCATGTTACATCCGATGCCGGATTTCAGACGAACAGCTTCTATCGCAAAAATTGCCAAGTCTATCACCCATGTTACATCCGGTGCCCGATTTCGGCAAAACAGCTTCTATTCCAAAAATTGCCAGTCTATCACCCATGTTACATCCGATGCCCGATTTCGGACTAACAGCTTCCATCCTAAAAACTGCCAAGTCAATCACCCATGTTACATCCGGTGCTGATTTTGAACTATCAGCTTCCACCCCAAAAATTCTCAAGTCTATCACCCATGTTAGATCCGGTACCCGATTTCAGACTATCAGCTTAAATCCAAAAAACTGTAAAGTTTATCACGCATGTTACATCCTTCGGCCCGATTTCGGACTAACAGCTTCCATGCCAAAAACTGCCAAGTCTATCACCCATGTTACATCCGGTGCCCGATTTCGGACTATCAGCTTCCATCCCAAAAACTGCCAAGTCTATCACCCATGTTACATCCTGGTGCTGGATTTGAACTAACAGCTTCCATCCAAAAAACTGCCAATCTATCACCCATGCTACATCCGGTGCCCTATTTCAGCAAAACAGCTTCTATCGCAAAAATTGCCAACTCTATCACCCATGTTACATCCGATGCCCGATTTCAGACTAACAGCTTCCATCCTAAAAACTGCCAAGTCTATCACCCATCTTATATCCGGTGCCCGATTTCGGACTATCAGCTTCCATCCTAAAAACTGCCAAGACTATCACCCATATTACATCCGGTGCCCGATTTCGGCAAAACAGCTTCTATCGCAAAAACTGCCAAGTCTATCACCCATGTTTATCCGATGCCGGATTTTTGACTAACAGCTTCCAACCTAAAACTGCCAAGTCTATCACCAATCTTATATCCGGTGCCCGATTTCGAACTATCAGCTTCCATCCCAAAAACTGCCAAGTCTATAACCCATGTTACATCCGGTGCCCGATTTCGGCAAAACAGCTTCTATTGCAAAAACTGTCAAGTCTATCACCCATGTTACATCCGATGCGGGATTTCAGACGAACAGCTTCCATCCTAAAAACTGCCAAGTCTATCAGCCATCTTATATCCGGTGCCCGATTTCAGCAAAACAGCTTCTATCGCAAAAATTGCCAAGTCTATCACCCATATTACATCCGGTGCCCGATTTCGGCAAAACAGCTTCTATCGCAAAAACTGCCAAGTCCATCACCCATGTTACATCCGATGCCGATTTCAGACGAACAGCTTCCATCCTAAAAACTGCCAAGTCTATCACCCATCTTATATTCGGTGCCCGATTTCAGCAAAACAGCTTCTATCGCAAAAATTGCCAAGTCTATCACCCATGTTACATCCGGTGCCCGATTTCGGCAAAACAGCTTCTATCGCAAAAACTGTCAAGTCTATCACCCATGTTACATCCGATGCCGGATTTCAGACGAACAGCTTCCATCCTAAAAACTGCCAAGTCTATCACCCATCTTATATCCGGTGCCCGATTTCAGCAAAACAGCTTCTATCCAAAAATTGCCAAGTCTATCACCCATGTTACATCCGGTGCCCGATTTCGGCAAAACAGCTTCTATCGCAAAAACTGCCAAGTCCATCACCCATGTTACATCCGATGCCGATTTCAGACTAACAGCTTCCATCCTAAAAACTGCCAAGTCTATCACCCATCTTATATCCGGTGCCCGATTTCGGACTATCAGCTTCCATCCCAAAAACTGCCAAGTCTATCACCCATGTTACATCCGGTGCCCGATTTCGGCAAAACAGCTTCTATCGCAAAAACTGCCAAGTCTATCACCCATGTTACATCCGATGCCGGATTTCAGACGAACAGCTTCCATCCTAAAAACTGCCAAGTTTATCACCCATCTTATATCTGGTGCCCGATTTCAGCAAAACAGCTTCTATCGCAAAAATTGCCAAGTCTATCACCCATGTTACATCCGGTGCCCGATTTCGGCAAAACAGCTTCTATCGCAAAAACTGCCAAGTCCATCACCCATGTTACATCCGATGCCGGATTTCAGACGAACAGCTTCCATCCTAAAAACTGCCAAGTCTATCACCCATCTTATATCCGGTGCCCGATTTCGGACTAATCAACTTCCATCCTAAAAACTGCCAAGACTATCACCCATATTACATCCGGTGCCCGATTTCGGCAAAAACAGCTTCTATCGCAAAAACTGCCAAGTCCTATCACCCATGTTAATCCGATGCCGGATTTCAGACTAACAGCTTCCAACCTAAAAACTGCCAAGTCTATCACCAATCTTATATCCGGTGCCCGATTTCGGACTATCAGCTTCCATCCCAAAAACTGCCAAGTCTATAACCCATGTTACATCCGGTGCCCGATTTCGGCAAAACAGCTTCTATTGCAAAAACTGTCAAGTCTATCACCCATGTTACATCCGATGCGGGATTTCAGACGAACAGTTCCATCCTAAAACTGCCAAGTCTATAACCCATCTTATATCCGGTGCCGATTTCAGCAAAACAGCTTCTATCGCAAAAATTGCCAAGCCTATCACCCATATTACATCCGGTGCCCGATTTCGGCAAAACAGCTTCTATCGCAAAAACTGCCAAGTCCATCACCCATGTTACATCCGATGCCCGATTTCAGACTAACAGCTTCCATCCTAAAAACTGCCAAGTCTATCACCCATCTTATATCCGGTGCCCGATTTCGGACTATCAGCTTCCCTCCTAAAAACTGCCAAGTCTATCACCCATGTTACATCCGGTGCCCGATTTCGGCAAAACAGCTTTTATCGCAAAAACTGCCAAGTCTATCTCCCATGTTACATCCGATGCCGGATTTCAGACGAACAGCTTCCATCCTAAAAACTGCCAAGTCTATCACCCATCTTATATTTGGTGTCCGATTTCAGCAAAACAGCTTTCTATCGCAAAAATTGCCAAGTGTATCACCCATGTTACATCCGGTGCCCGATTTCGGCAAAACAGCTTCTATCGCAAAAACTGCCAAGTCCATCACCCATGTTACATCCGATGTCCGATTTCAGACTAACAGCTTCCATCCTAAAAACTGCCAAGTCTATCACCCATGTTATATCCGGTGCCCGATTTCGGACTATCAGCTTCCATCCCAAAAACTGCCAAGTCTATCACCCGTGTTACATCCGGTGCCCGATTTCGGTAAAACAGCTTCTACCGCAAAAACTGCCAAGTCTATCACCCATGTTACATCCGATGCCGGATTTCAGACGAACAGCTTCCATCCTAAAAACTGCCAAGTTTATCACCCATCTTATATCTGGTGCCCGATTTCAGCAAAACAGCTTCTATCGCAAAAATTGCCAAGTCTATCACCCATGTTACATCCGGTGCCCGATTTCGGCAAAACAGCTTCTATCGCAAAAACTGCCAAGTCCATCACCCATGTTACATCCGATGCCGGATTTCAGACGAACAGCTTCCATCCTAAAAACTGCCAAGTCTATCACCCATCTTATATCCGGTGCCCGATTTCAGCAAAATAGCTTCTATCGCAAAAATTGCCAAGTCTATCACCCATATTACATCCGGTGCCCGATTTCGGCAAAACAGCTTCTATCGCAAAAACTGCCAAGTCCATCACCCATGTTACATCCGATGCCGATTTCAGACTAACAGCTTCCATCCTAAAAACTGCCAAGTCTATCACCCATCTTATATCCGGTGCCCGATTTCGGACTATCAGCTTCCATCCCAAAAACTGCCAAGTCTATCACCCATGTTACATCCGGTGCCCGATTTCGGCAAAACAGCTTCTATCGCAAAAACTGCCAAGTCTATCACCCATGTTACATCCGATGCCGGATTTCAGACGAACAGCTTCCATCCTAAAAACTGCCAAGTCTATCACCCATCTTATATCCGGTGCCCGATTTCAGCAAAATAGCTTCTATCGCAAAAATTGCCAAGTCTATCACCCATATTACATCCGGTGCCCGATTTCGGCAAAACAGCTTCTATCGCAAAAACTGCCAAGTCCATCACCCATGTTACATCCGATGCCCGATTTCAGACTAACAGCTTCCATCCTAAAAACTGCCAAGTCTATCACCCATCTTATATCCGGTGCCCGATTTCGGACAAACAGCTTCCATCGCAAAAATTGCCAAGTCTATCACCCATGTTACATCCGGTGCCCGATTTCGGGAAGAGAGTCGATTTCCTGACTAATAGCTTCCATCCAAAAACTGCCAAGTCTATCACCCATGTTACATTCCGGTACCGATTTTGGATTAAAAAGCTTCCATTCCAAAAAACTTCCAAGTCTATCACCCATGTTACATCCGGTTGCCCAATTTCTGCAAAAACAGCTTCTATCGGCAAAACTGCCAAGTCTATCACCTCATGTTCCATCCGATGCCCGATTTTCAGACGACTAACAGCTTTCCATCCTAAAACTGCCAAGTCTATCACCCGATGTATGCATTCGGTTGGCCTGATTTTCGGACTATCAGCTTCCATCCCAAAAACTGCCAAGTCTATCACCCATGTTACATCCAGTGCCCGAATTTCAGACTAATAGCTTCCATCCGAAAACTTGCCTAAAGTCTATCACCCATCTTAATATCCCGGTGCGCCCGATTTCAGCAAATAACCAGCTTTCTATCGGCAAAAATTGCCAAGCCTATCACCCATATTACATCCGGTGCCGATTTCGGCAAAACAGTCTTCTATCAGCAATAACTGCCAGTCCATCACACCATGTTACATCCGATGCCCGATTTCAAGACTAACAGCTTCCATCCTAAAACTACCAAGTCTATCACCCATCTTATATTCGGGTGCCACGATTTCGCAACTAACAGCTTTCCATCGCCAAAAACGACCAAGTCTATCACCCTATGTTACATCGGTGCCGATTTTCGACTATCAGTCTCCATCCTCAAAACTGCCAAGTCTATCACCCATCTTATGATTCCGGTGCCCGATTTTCAAGCAAAACCAGCTTCTATCGCATAAAATATGCCCAAGTCTATCACCATTTTTACATCCGGTGTCCGATTTCGGAAAACAGCTTCTTATCGCAAAAGCTGGCCAAGTCTATCACCCATGTTACATCCGGTGCCCATTTCGGACTAGCAGCTTCCATTCGAAAAACTGCAAGTTCTACTACGATTTATCATCTGTGCCCATTTCGGACAACAGCTCCATCCAAAAACTGCAAAGTCTATACCCATCTATTCGGTGCCCGATTTCGGCACTACAGCTTCATCGCAAAAAGCTGCCTATTCATCACCTATTACATCCCGGTGCCGATTTCGGGCAAAAACAGCTTTCTATCGCAAAAGCTGCCAAGTCTATCACCCATGTTACATCGGTGCCCATTTCGGACTAACAGCTTCCATCCGAAAAACTGCCAAGTCTAATCACCGATGTTACATACGGTGCCGATTTCGAATATCAGCTTCCATCGCAAAATGCAAGTCTATCACCCATATTACATCCCGTGCTGCATTTCGCGACTATCAGCTTCCATCCCAAAAACTGACAAGTCTATCACCCATTGTTAGATCTGGTGCCCGATTTCAGGAACAGCTTCTTCCAAAACTGCCAAGTCTATCACCCGTAGTTTACATCGTCCCGATTTCGGCAACATACAGCTTCCATCCAACGACCAAGTCTATCACCCATGGTTACATCCGTGCCGATTCTCGGACTACAGCTTCCATTCCAAAAACTTGCCAAGTCTATCACCCAAGTTACATCGGTGCCCATTTTCATGCAAAACAGCTTCTATCCGGAAAATTGCAAAAGTCTATCACCCATGTTATCATCCGATGGCCCGATTTCTCAGACTAACAGCTTCCCATCCTAAAAACTGCCAAGTCTAATCACCATGATGCATCGGTGCCGATTCGGACTATCAGCTTCCATCCCAAAAACTGCAAGTCTTATCACCTATGTTACATCCGGCGCCGATTTCAGACTATCAGCTTCATCCCAAAACGACCAGTCTATCACCTATGTTACATCGGTGCTCCGATTTTCGAACTACAGCTTCGCATCCCCAACTGCCAAGTCTATCCCCATGTTACAATCGGTGCCCGATTTCAGACTATCAGCTTCCATCCCAAAAACTGCCAAGTCTATCACCCATGTTATACTCCGGTGCCCGATTTCGGCAAAACACTTCTATCGCAAAAAACTGCCAAAGTTATCATCCATTGTTACATCCGGTGCCCGATTCGAGATAACAGCTTCATCCGAAAAATGCCAAGTTATCACCGATGTTACATCCTGTGCCCATTTCGGACTAACAGCTTCCATCCTAAACTGCAAGTCTATCACCCATGCTTATATCCGTGCCCGATTTCGGACTATCAGCTTCATCCCAAAAACTGCCTAGTCTATCACCTATTTACATCCGGTGCCTGATATTCGGCAAAACAGCTTCTATCCAAAACTGCCTAAGTCTATCACCTATGTTACATCCGTGCCCCCGATTTCGGACTACAGCTTCCATCCCAAAAACTGACCAAGTCTATCACCCATGGTTACATCCGGTGCCGGATTTCAGGACACAGTTCCATCCGAAAAGACTTAAGTCTATATCACCTAATTACATCCGTGCCCGATTTCGCAAAACAGCTTCTATCGCAAAATGCAGAGTCTATCACCCATGTTACATCCGATGCCCGATTTCAGAAAAAGCTTCCATCCTAAAACTCAAGTCTATCACCGATTTTGCATCGGTGCCCGATTTCAGGATACAGACTTCTCATCGCAAAAAGACCAAGTCTTATCACCTATGTTACATCCGGTGCCCGATTTCGGACTATCAACTTCATTCCCAAAAACTGCCAAGTGTATCACCCATGTTAAATCCGTGGCCCGATTTCTGACTAAAGCTTCCATCCTAAAACGCAAGTCTATCAACCCATGTTACATCTCGGTGTACCGATTTTGGATTAAAAGCTTCCATTCCAAAAACTTCCAAGTCTATCACCCATGTTACATCCGGTGCCTGATTTCGGATATCAGCTTCCATCCTAAACGACTAAGTCCTAATCACCAGTTACATCCGGTGCCCATTTCTGCAAAACAGCTTCCTATCCAAAATTGCAAGTCCTATCACCATGACCATCCGATGCCCGATTTCGACTAACAGTCCATCCTAAAAACTGCCAGTCTATCACCGTTGACATTCGGTGCCCGATTTCTGATATCAGCTTCCATCCCAAAAACTGCCAAGACTAATCACCTTGTTACATCCGGCGCCCGATTTCAGACTATCAGCTTCATCCAAAAACGACCAAGTCTATCACCATTTACATCCGGTGCCCGATTTCGAACTATCAGCTTCCATCCAAAAACTGCCAAGTCTAATCGCCCATGTTAGATCCTGGTGCCCGATTTCAGACTATCAGCTTCCATCCCAAAAAACTGCCAAGTCTATCACCCATGTTACATCCGGTGCCCGATTTCGGCAAAACAGCTTCTATCGCAAAAAACTGCCAAGTCCTATCACCATGTTACATCCGGTGCCCGATTTCGACAACAGCTTCCATCCAAAAACTGCCAAGTCTATCACCCATGTTAATCCGGTGCCCGATTTCAACTAATAGCTTCCTCCGAAAAACTGCAAGTCTATCAACCATAATCCGGTGCCCGATTTCAGAACTATCAGCTTCCATCCCAAAACTCAAGTCTATCACCAATGTAATCTGGTGCCCGATTTCGGACAAAGCTTCCATCCAAAAACTGCCAAGTCTATCACGCCATGTTACATCGGTGCCATTTTTGGACAACAGCTTCCATTCTCAAAAATGCCTAAGTCTATCACCCATGTTACATCCGGTGCCTGATTTCGGACTACAGCTTCCATCCAAAAACTGCCAAGTACTATCACCCATGTTACGTCCGATGCCAGATTTCAGACGAACAGCTTCCATCCTAAAACTGCCAAGTCTATCACCCATCTTATATTCGGTGCCCGATTTCAGCAAAACAGCTTCTATCGCCAAAATTGCGAAAGTCTATTCACCCATGTTACATCCGGTGCCCGATTTCGGTAAAACAGCTTCTATTGCAAAAATTGCCAAGTCTATCACCCATGTTACATCCGATGCCGATTTCGGATAACAGCTTCCATCCTAAAAACTGCCAAGTCAATCACCCATGTTACATCCGGTGCCTGATTTTGAACTATCAGCTTCCACCCCAAAAACTGTCAAGTCTCACCCTATGTTAGATCCGGTACCCGATTTCAAGACTATCAGCTTACATCCAAAAAACTGTAAAGTTTATATCACGCATGTTACATCCTTCGCCCGATTTCGGACTAACAGCTTCCATGCCAAAAACTGCCAAGTCTATCACCCATGTTACATCCGGTGCCCGATTTCGACTATCAGCTTCCATCCCAAAAACTGCCAAGATCAATCACCCATGTTACATCTGGTGCTGGATTTGAACTAACAGCTTCCATCCAAAAAACTGCCAAATCTATCACCCATGCTACATCCGGTGCCTATTTCAGCAAAACAGCTTCTATGCAAATTGCCAACTCTATCACCCATGTTACATCCGATGCCCGATGAACTAACAGCTTCCATCCTAAAAACTGCCAAGTCTATCACCCACTCTATATCCGGTGCCCGATTTCGGACTATCAGCTTCCATCCTAAAAACTGCCAAGACTATCACCATAATACATCCGGTGCCCGATTTCGGCAAAACAGCTTCTATCGCAAAAACTGCCAAGTCTATCACCCATGTTTATCCGATGCCGGATTTTAGACTAACAGCTTCCAACCTAAAAGCTCAAGTCTATCACACAATCTTATATCCGGTGCCCGATTTCGAACTATCAGCTTCCATCCCAAAAACTGCCAAGTCTATAACCCATTGTTACATCCGGTGCCCGATTTCGGCAAAACAGCTTCTATTGCAAAAACTGTCAAGTGTATCACCCATGTTACATCCGATCCGGATCTCAGACGAACAGTTTCCATCCTAAAAACTGCCAAGTCTATAGCCATCTTATATCCGGTGCCTGATTTCAGCAAACAGCTTCTATCGCAAAAATTGCCAAGCTATCACCCATATTACATCCGGTGCCCGATTTCGGCAAAACAGCTTCTATCGCAATAACTGCCAAGTCCATCACCCATGTTACATCCGATGCCAGATTTCAACGAACAGCTTCCATCCTAAAAATTGCCAAGTCTATCACCCATCCTTATATTCGGTGCCCGATTTCAGCAAACAGCTTCTATCGCAAAAAATGCCAAGTCTATCACCCATTGTTACATCCGGTGCCCGATTTCGGCAAAAAGCTTCTATTGCAAAAAACTGTCAATCTATCACCCATGTTACATCCGATGCCGGATTTCAGACGAACAGCTTCTATCGCAAAAATTGCCAAGTCTATCACCATCTTACATCCGGTGCCCGATTTCGGCAAAACAGCTTCTATTCCAAATTGCCAAGTCTATCACCCATGTTACATCCGATGCCCGATTTCGGACTAACAGCTTCCATCCTAAAAATCGCCAAAGTCAATCACCATGTACATCCGGTGCCTGATTTTTGAACTATCAGCTTCCACCCAAAAATTCTCAAGTCTATCACCCATGTTAGATCCGGTACCCGATTTCGACTATCAGCTTACATCCAAAAAACTGTAAAGTTATCACGCATGTTACATCCTTCGCCCGATTTCGGACTAACAGCTCCATCCAAAAACGCGCAAGTCTATCACCCATGTTACATCCGGTGCCCGATTTCGGACTATCAGCTTCCATCCCAAAAACTGCCAAGTCTATCACCCATGTTACATCTGTGCTGGATTTGGAACTAACAGCTTCCATCCAAAAAACTGCAAATCTATCACCCATGCTACATCCGGTGCCCTATTTCAGCAAAACAGCTCTATCGCAAAAATTGCCAACTCTATCACCCATGTTACATCCGATGCCCGATTTCAGACAAACAGCTTCCATCCTAAAAACTGCCAAGTCTATCACCCATCTTATATCCGGTGCCCGATTTCGACTTATCAGCTTCCATCTAAAAACTGCAAGGACTATCACCCATATTACATCCGGTGCCCGATTTCGCAAACCAGCTTCTATCGCAAAAACCTGCCAAGTCTAGTCACCCAAGTTTATCCGATGCCGGGATTTTGGACTAACAGCTTCCAACCTAAAACTGCCAAGTCTATCACATCTATATCCGGTGCCCGATTTCGAACTATCAGCTTCCATCCCAAAAACTGCCAAGTCTATAACCCATGTTACATCCGGTGCCCGATTTCGGCAAAACAGCTTCTATTGCAAAAACTGTCAAGTGTATCACCCATGTTACATCCGATGCCGGATCTCAGACGAACAGTTTCCATCCTAAAAACTGCCAAGTCTATAAGCCATCTTATATCCGGTGCCCGATTTCAGCAAAACAGCTTCTATCGCAAAAATTGCCAAGCCTATCACCCATATTACATCCGGTGCCCGATTTCGGCAAAACAGCTTCTATCGCAATAACTGCCAAGTCCATCACCCATGTTACATCCGATGCCAGATTTCAGACGAACAGCTTCCATCCTAAAAATTGCCAAGTCTATCACCCATCTTAAATTCGGTGCCCGATTCAGAAAAACAGCTTCTATCGCAAAAATTGCCAAGTCTATCACCCATGTTACATCCGGTGCCCGATTTCGGCAAAAGAGCTTCTATTGCAAAAACTTTCAAGTCTATCACCCATGTTACATCCGATGCCGGATTTCAGACGAACAGCTTCTATCGCAAAAATTGCCAAGTCTATCACCCATGTTACATCCGGTGCCCGATTTCGGCAAAAACAGCTTCTATTCCAAAAATTGCCAAGTCTATCACCCATGTTACATCCGATGCCCGATTTCGGACTAACAGCTTCCATCCTAAAAACTGCCAAGTCAATCACCCATGTTACATCCGGTGCCTGATTTTGAACTATCAGCTTCCACCCCAAAAATTCTCAAGTCTATCACCCATGTTAGATCCGGTACCCGATTTCAGACTATCAGCTTACATCCAAAAAACTGTAAAGTTTATCACGCATGTTACATCCTTCGCCCGATTTCGGACTAACAGCTTCCATGCCAAAAACTGCCAAGTCTATCACCCATGTTACATCCGGTGCCCGATTTCGGACTATCAGCTTCCATCCCAAAAACTGCCAAGTCTATCACCCATGTTACATCTGGTGCTGGATTTGAACTAACAGCTTCCATCCAAAAACTGCCAAATCTATCACCCATGCTACATCCGGTGCCCTATTTCAGCAAAACAGCTTCTATCGCAAAAATTGCCAACTCTATCACCCATGTTACATCCGATGCCCGATTTCAGACTAACAGCTTCCATCCTAAAAACTGCCAAGTCTATCACCCATCTTATATCCGGTGCCCGATTTCGGACTATCAGCTTCCATCCTAAAAACTGCCAAGACTATCACCCATATTACATCCGGTGCCCGATTTCGGCAAAACAGCTTCTATCGCAAAAACTGCCAAGTCTATCACCCATGTTTATCCGATGCCGGATTTTTGACTAACAGCTTCCAACCTAAAACTGCCAAGTCTATCACCAATCTTATATCCGGTGCCCGATTTCGAACTATCAGCTTCCATCCCAAAAACTGCCAAGTCTATAACCCATGTTACATCCGGTGCCCGATTTCGGCAAAACAGCTTCTATTGCAAAAACTGTCAAGTGTATCACCCATGTTACATCCGATGCGGGATCTCAGACGAACAGTTTCCACCCTAAAAACTGCCAAGTCTATAAGCCATCTTATATCCGGTGCCCGATTTCAGCAAAACAGCTTCTATTGCAAAAATTGCCAAGCCTATCACCCATATTACATCCGGTGCCCGATTTCGGCAAAACAGCTTCTATCGCAATAACTGCCAAGTCCATCACCCATGTTACATCCGATGCCAGATTTCAGACGAACAGCTTCCATCCTAAAAATTGCCAAGTCTATCACCCATCTTATATTCGGTGCCCGATTTCAGCAAAACAGCTTCTATCGCAAAAATTGCCAAGTCTATCACCCATGTTACATCCGGTGCCCGATTTCGGCAAAACAGCTTCTATTGCAAAAACTGTCAAGTCTATCACCCATGTTACATCCGATGCCGGATTTCAGACGAACAGCTTCCATCCTAAAAACTGCCAAGTCTATCACCCATCTTATATCCGGTGCCCGATTTCAGCAAAACAGCTTCTATTCCAAAAATTGCAAAGTCTATCACCCATGTTACATCCGATGCCCGATTTCGGACTAACAGCTTCCATCCTAAAAACTGCCAAGTTAATCACCCATGTTACATCCGGTGCCTGATTTTGAACTATCAGCTTCCACCCCAAAAACTGTCAAGTCTATCACCCATGTTAGATCCGGTACCCGATTTCAGACTATCAGCTTACATCCAAAAAACTGTAAAGCTTATCACGCATGTTACATCCTTCGCCCGATTTCGGACTAACAGCTTCCATCCCAAAAACTGCCAAGTCTATCACCCATGTTACATCCGGTGCCCGATTTCGGACTATCAGCTTCCATCCCAAAAACTGCCAAGTCTATCACCCATGTTACATCTGGTGCTGGATTTGAACTAACAGTTTCCATCCAAAAAACTGCCAAATCTATCACCCATGCTACATCCGGTGCCCTATTTCAGCAAAACAGCTTCTATCGCAAAAATTGCCAACTCTATCACCCATATTACATCCGATGCCCGATTTCAGACTAACAGCTTCCATCCTAAAAACTGCCAAGTCTATCACCCATCTTATATCCGGTGCCCGATTTCGGACTATCAACTTCCATCCTAAAAACTGCCAAGACTATCACCCATATTACATCCGGTGCCCGATTTCGGCAAAACAGCTTCTATCGCAAAAACTGCCAAGTCTATCACCCATGTTTATCCGATGCCGGATTTTAGACTAACAGCTTCCAACCTAAAACTGCCAAGTCTATCACCAATCTTATATCCGGTGCCCGATTTCGAACTATCAGCTTCCATCCCAAAAACTGCCAAGTCTATAACCCATGTTACATCCGGTGCCCGATTTCGGCAAAACAGCTTCTATTGCAAAAACTGTCAAGTGTATCACCCATGTTACATCCGATGCGGGATCTCAGACGAACAGTTTCCATCCTAAAAACTGCCAAGTCTATAAGCCATCTTATATCCGGTGCCCGATTTCAGCAAAACAGCTTCTATCGCAAAAATTGCCAAGCCTATCACCCATATTACATCCGGTGCCCGATTTCGGCAAAACAGCTTCTATCGCAATAACTGCCAAGTCCATCACCCATGTTACATCCGATGCCCGATTTCAGACTAACAACTTCCATCCTAAAAACTACCAAGTCTATCACCCATCTTATATTCGGTGCCCGATTTCAGCAAAACAGCTTCTATCGCAAAAATTGCCAAGTCTATCACCTATGTTACATCCGGTGCCCGATTTCGGACTATCAGCTTCCATCCCAAAAACTGCCAAGTCTATCACCCATCTTATATTCGGTGCCCGATTTCAGCAAAACAGCTTCTATTGCAAAAATAGCCAAGTCTATCACCCATGTTACATCCGGTGCCCGATTTCGGCAAAACAGCTTCTATTGCAAAAAACTGTCAAGTCTATCACCCCTGTTACATCCGATGCCGGATTTCAGACGAACAGCTTCCATCCTAAAAACTGCCAAGTCTATCACCCATCTTATATCCGGTGCCCGATTTCAGCAAAACAGCTTCTTTTCCAAAAATTGCCAAGTCTATCACCCATGTTACATCCGATGCCCGATTTCGGACTAACAGCTTCCATCCTAAAAACTACCAAGTCAATCACCCATGTTACATCCGGTGCCTGATTTTGAACTATCAGCTTTCACCCCAAAAACTGTCAAGTCTATCACCCATGTTAGATCCGTTGCCCGATTTCGGACTATCAGCTTACATCCCAAAAACTGTAAAGTTTATCACGCATGTTACATGCTTCGCCCGATTTCGAACTAACAGCTTCCATCCCAAAAACTGCCAAGTCTATCACCCATGTTACATCCGGTGCCCGATTTCGGACTATCAGCTTCCATCCCAAAAACTGCTAAGTCTATCACCCATGTTACATCTGGTGCTGGATTTCGAACTAACAGCTTCCATCCCAAAAACTGCCAAATCTATCACCCATGCTACATCCGGTGCCCTATTTCAGCAAAACAGCTTCTATCGTAAAAATTGCCAACTCTATCACCCATGTTACATCCGATGCCCGATTTCAGACTAACAGCTTCCATCCTAAAAACTGCCAAGTCTATCACCCATCTTATATCCGGTGCCCGATTTCGGACTATCAGCTTCCATCCTAAAAACTGCCAAGACTATCACCCATGTTACATCCGGTGCCCGATTTCAGCAAAACAGCTTCTATCGCAAAAATTGCCAAGCCTATCACCCATATTACATCCGGTGCCCGATTTCGGCAAAACAGCTTCTATCGCAATAACTGCCAAATCCATCACCCATGTTACATCCGATGCCAGATTTCAGACGAACAGCTTCCATCCTAAAAATTGCCAAGTCTATCACCCATCTTATATTCGGTGCCCGATTTCAGCAAAACAGCTTCTATCGCAAAAATTGCCAAGTCTACCACCCATGTTACATCCGGTGCCCGATTTCGGCAAAAGAGCTTCTATTGCAAAAACTGTCAAGTCTATCACCCATGTTACATCCGATGCCGGATTGCAGACGAACAGCTTCTATCGCAAAAATTGCCAAGTCTATCACCCATGTTACATCCGGTGCCCGATTTCGGCAAAACAGCTTCTATTCCAAAAATTGCCAAGTCTATCACCCATGTTACATCCGATGCCCGATTTCGGACTAACAGCTTCCATCCTAAAAACTGCCAAGTCAATCACCCATGTTACATCCGGTGCCTGATTTTGAACTATCAGCTTCCACCCCAAAAATTCTCAAGTCTATCACCCATGTTAGATCCGGTACCCGATTTCAGACTATCAGCTTACATCCAAAAAACTGTAAAGTTTATCATGCATGTTACATCCTTCGCCCGATTTCGGACTAACAGCTTCCATGCCAAAAACTGCCAAGTCTATCACCCATGTTACATCCGGTGCCCGATTTCGGACTATCAGCTTCCATCCCAAAAACTGCCAAGTCTATCACCCATGTTACATCTGGTGCTGGATTTGAACTAACAGCTTCCATCCAAAAAACTGCCAAATCTATCACCCATGCTACATCCGGTGCCCTATTTCAGCAAAACAGCTTCTATCGCAAAAATTGCCAACTCTATCACCCATGTTACATCCGATGCCCGATTTTAGACTAACAGCTTCCATCCTAAAAACTGCCAAGTCTATCACCCATCTTATATCCGGTGCCCGATTTCGGACTATCAGCTTCCATCCTAAAAACTGCCAAGACTATCACCCATATTACATCCGGTGCCCGATTTCGGCAAAACAGCTTCTATCGCAAAAACTGCCAAGTCTATCACCCATGTTTATCCGATGCCGGATTTTTGACTAACAGCTTCCAACCTAAAACTGCCAAGTCTATCACCAATCTTATATCCGGTGCCCGATTTCGAACTATCAGCTTCCATCCCAAAAACTGCCAAGTCTATAACCCATGTTACATCCGGTGCCCGATTTCGGCAAAACAGCTTCTATTGCAAAAACTGTCAAGTGTATCACCCATGTTACATCCGATGCGGGATCTCAGACGAACAGTTTCCATCCTAAAAACTGCCAAGTCTATATGCCATCTTATATCCGGTGCCCGATTTCAGCAAAACAGCTTCTATCGCAAAAATTGCCAAGCCTATCACCCATATTACATCCGGTGCCCGATTTCGGCAAAACAGCTTCTATCGCAATAACTGCCAAGTCCATCACCCATGTTACATCCGATGCCAGATTTCAGACGAACAGCTTCCATCCTAAAAATTGCCAAGTCTATCACCCATCTTATATTCGGTGCCCGATTTCAGCAAAACAGCTTCTATCGCAAAAATTGCCAAGTCTATCACCCATGTTACATCCGGTGCCCGATTTCGGCAAAACAGCTTCTATTGCAAAAACTGTCAAGTCTATCACCCATGTTACATCCGATGCCGGATTTCAGACGAACAGCTTCCATCCTAAAAACTGCCAAGTCTATCACCCATCTTATATCCGGTGCCCGATTTCAGCAAAACAGCTTCTATTCCAAAAATTGCCAAGTCTATCACCCATGTTACATCCGATGCCCGATTTCGGACTAACAGCTTCCATCCTAAAAACTGCCAAGTCAATCACCCATGTTACATCCGGTGCCTGATTTTGAACTATCAGCTTCCACCCCAAAAACTGTCAAGTCTATCACCCATGTTAGATCCGGTACCCGATTTCAGACTATCAGCTTACATCCAAAAAACTGTAAAGTTTATCACGCATGTTACATCCTTCGCCCGATTTCGGACTAACAGCTTCCATCCCAAAAACTGCCAAGTCTATCACCCATGTTACATCCGGTGCCCGATTTCGGACTATCAGCTTCCATCCCAAAAACTGCCAAGTCTATCACCCATGTTACCTCTGGTGCTGGATTTGAACTAACAGCTTCCATCCAAAAAACTGCCAAATCTATCACCCATGCTACATCCGGTGCCCTATTTCAGCAAAACAGCTTCTATCGTAAAAATTGCCAACTCTATCACCCATGTTACATCCGATGCCCGATTTCAGACTAACAGCTTCCATCCTAAAAACTGCCAAGTCTATCACCCATCTTATATCCGGTGCCCGATTTCGGACTATCAACTTCCATCCTAAAAACTGCCAAGACTATCACCCATATTACATCCGGTGCCCGATTTCGGCAAAACAGCTTCTATCGCAAAAACTGCCAAGTCTATCACCCATGTTTATCCGATGCCGGATTTTAGACTAACAGCTTCCAACCTAAAACTGCCAAGTCTATCACCAATCTTATATCCGGTGCCCGATTTCGAACTATCAGCTTCCATCCCAAAAACTGCCAAGTCTATAACCCATGTTACATCCGGTGCCCGATTTCGGTAAAACAGCTTCTATTGCAAAAACTGTCAAGTGTATCACCCATGTTACATCCGATGCGGGATCTCAGACGAACAGTTTCCATCCTAAAAACTGCCAAGTCTATAAGCCATCTTATATCCGGTGCCCGATTTCAGCAAAACAGCTTCTATCGCAAAAATTGCCAAGCCTATCACCCATATTACATCCGGTGCCCGATTTCGGCAAAACAGCTTCTATCGCAATAACAGCCAAGTCCATCACCCATGTTACATCCGATGCCCGATTTCAGACTAACAGCTTCCATCCTAAAAACTACCAAGTCTATCACCCATCTTATATTCGGTGCCCGATTTCAGCAAAACAGCTTCTATCGCAAAAATTGCCAAGTCTATCACCTATGTTACATCCGGTGTCCGATTTCGGACTATCAGCTTCCATCCCAAAAACTGCCAAGTCTATCACCCATCTTATATTCGGTGCCCGATTTCAGCAAAACAGCTTCTATTGCAAAAATAGCCAAGTCTATCACCCATATTACATCCGGTGCCCGATTTCGGCAAAACAGCTTCTATTGCAAAAAACTGTCAAGTCTATCACCCCTGTTACATCCGATGCCGGATTTCAGACGAACAGCTTCCATCCTAAAAACTGCCAAGTCTATCACCCATCTTATATCCGGTGCCCGATTTCAGCAAAACAGCCTCTTTTCCAAAAATTGCCAAGTCTATCACCCATGTTACATCCGATGCCCGATTTCGGACTAACAGCTTCCATCCTAAAAACTGCCAAGTCAATCACCCATATTACATCCGGTGCCTGATTTTGAACTATCAGCTTTCACCCCAAAAACTGTCAAGTCTATCACCCATGTTAGATCCGTTGCCCGATTTCGGACTATCAGCTTACATCCCAAAAACTGTAAAGTTTATCACGCATGTTACATGCTTCGCCCGATTTCGGACTAACAGCTTCCATCCCAAAAACTGCCAAGTCTATCACCCATGTTACATCCGGTGACCGATTTCGGACTATCAGCTTCCATCCCAAAAACTGCTAAGTCTATCACCCATGTTACATCTGGTGCTGGATTTCGAACTAACAGCTTCCATCCCAAAAACTGCCAAATCTATCACCCATGCTACATCCGGTGCCCTATTTCAGCAAAACAGCTTCTATCGTAAAAATTGCCAACTCTATCACCCATGTTACATCCGATGCCCGATTTCAGACTAACAGCTTCCATCCTAAAAACTGCCAAGTCTATCACCCATCTTATATCCCGTGCCCGATTTCGGACTATCAGCTTCCATCCTAAAAACTGCCAAGACTATCACCCATGTTACATCCGGTGCCCGATTTCGGCAAAACAGCTTCTATCGCAAAAACTGCCAAGTCTATCACCCATGTTTATCCGATGCCGGATTTTAGACTAACAGCTTCCAACCTAAAACTGCCAAGTCTATCACCAATCTTATATCCGGTGCCCGATTTTGAACTATCAGCTTCCATCCCAAAAACTGCCAAGTCTATAACCCATGTTACATCCGGTGCCTGATTTCGGCAAAACAGCTTCTATTGCAAAACCTGTCAAGTGTATCACCCATGTTACATCCGATGCCGGATTTCAGACGAACATCTTCCATCCTAAAAACTGCCAAGTCTATAAGCCATCTTATATCCGGTGCCCGATTTCAGCAAAACAGCTTCTATCGCAAAAATTGCCAAGCCTATCACCCATATTACATCCGGTGCCCGATTTCGGCAAAACAGCTTCTATCGCAATAACTGCCAAGTCCATCACCCATGTTACATCCGGTGCCCGATTTCTTATTAATAGCTTCCATCCTAAAAACTGCCAAGTCTATCACCCATGTTACATCTGGTGCCCGATTTTGGACTAACAGCTTCCATCTCAAAAACTGCTAAGTCTATCACCCATGTTACATCCGGTGCCTGATTTCGGACTATCAGCTTCCATCCCAAAAACTGCCAAGACTATCACCCATGTTACATCCGATGCCAGATTTCAGACGAACAGCTTCCATCCTAAAAATTGCCAAGTCTATCACCCATCTTATATTCGGTGCCCGATTTCAGCAAAACAGCTTCTATCGCAAAAATTGCCAAGTCTATCACCCATGTTACATCCGGTGCCCGATTTCGGCAAAACAGCTTCTATTGCAAAAACTGTCAAGTCTATCACCCATGTTACATCCGATGCCGGATTTCAGACGAACAGCTTCCATCCTAAAAACTGCCAAGTCTATCACCCATCTTATATCCGGTGCCCGATTTCAGCAAAACAGCTTCTATTCCAAAAATTGCCAAGTCTATCACCCATGTTACATCCGATGCCCGATTTCGGACTAACAGCTTCCATCCTAAAAACTGCCAAGTCAATCACCCATGTTACATCCGGTGCCTGATTTTGAACTATCAGCTTCCACCCCAAAAACTGTCAAGTCTATCACCCATGTTAGATCCGGTACCCGATTTCAGACTATCAGCTTACATCCCAAAAACTGTAAAGTTTATCACGCATGTTACATCCTTCGCCCGATTTCGGACTAACAGCTTCCATCCCAAAAACTGCCAAGTCTATCACCCATGTTACATCCGTTGCCCGATTTCAGACTAACAGCTTCCATCCTAAAAACTACCAAGTCTATCACCCATCTTTTATTCGGTGCCCGATTTCGTACTATCAGCTTCCATCCCACAAACGGCCAAGTCTATCACCTATGTTACATCCGGTGCCCGATTTCGGACTATCAGCTTCCATCCCAAAAACTGCCAAGTCTATCACCCATCTTATATTCGGTGCCCGATTTCAGCAAAACAGCTTCTATCGCAAAAATAGCCAAGTCTATCACCCAAGTTATATCCGGTGCCCGATTTCGGCAAAACAGCTTCTATTGCAAAAACTGTCAAGTCTATCACCCATGTTACATCCGATGCCGGATTTCAGACGAACAGCTTCCATCCTAAAAACTGCCAAGTCTATCACCCATCTTATATCCGGTGCCCGATTTCAGCAAAACAGCTTCTTTTCCAAAAATTGCCAAGTCTATCACCCATGTTACATCCGATGCCCGATTTCGGACTAACAGCTTCCATCCTAAAAACTGCCAAGTCAATCACCCATGTTACATCCGGTGCCTGATTTTGAACTATCAGCTTTCACCCCAAAAACTGTCAAGTCTATCACCCATGTTAGATTCGGTGCCTGATTTCGGACTATCAGCTTACATCCCAAAAACTGTAAAGTTTATCACGCATGTTACATGCTTCGTCCGATTTCGGACTAACAGCTTCCATCCCAAAAACTGCTAAGTCTATCACCCATGTTACATCCGGTGCCCGATTTCGGACTATCAGCTTCCATCCCAAAAACTGCTAAGTCTATCACCCACGTTACATCTGGTGCTGGATTTCGAACTAACAGCTTCCATCCCAAAAACTGCCAAATCTATCACCCATGCTACATCCGGTGCCCTATTTCAGCAAAACAGCTTCTATCGTAAAAATTGCCAACTCTATCACCCATGTTACATCCGATGCCCGATTTCAGACTAACAGCTTCCATCCTAAAAACTGCCAAGTCTATCACCCATCTTATATCCGGTGCCCGATTTCGGACTATCAGCTTCCATCCTAAAAACTGCCAAGACTATCACCCATGTTACATCCGGTGCCCGATTTCGGCAAAACAGCTTCTATCGCAAAAACTGCCAAGTCTATCACCCATGTTTATCCGATGCCGGATTTTAGACTAACAGCTTCCAACCTAAAACTGCTAAGTCTATCACCAATCTTATATCCGGTGCCCGATTTCGAACTATCAGCTTCAATCCCAAAAACTGCCAAGTCTATAACCAATGTTACATCCGGTGCCTGATTTCGGCAAAACAGCTTCTATTGCAAAAACTGTCAAGTGTATCACCCATGTTACATCCGATGCCGGATTTCAGACGAACATCTTTCATCCTAAAAACTGCCAAGTCTATAAGCCATCTTATATCCGGTGCCCGATTTCAGCAAAACAGCTTCTATCGCAAAAATTGCCAAGCCTATCACCCATATTACATCCGGTGCCCGATTTCGGCAAAACAGCTTCTATCGCAAAAACTGCCAAGTCCATCACCCATGTTACATCCGGTGCCCGATTTCTGACTAATAGCTTCCATCCTAAAAACTGCCAAGTCTATCACCCATGTTACATCTGGTGCCCGATTTTGGACTAACAGCTTCCATCTCAAAAACTGCTAAGTCTATCACCCATGTTACATCCGGTGCCTGATTTCGGACTATCAGCTTCCATCCCAAAAACTGCCAAGACTATCACCCATGTTACATCCGATGCCAGATTTTAGACGAACAGCTTCCATCCTAAAAACTGCCAAGTCTATCACCCATCTTATATTCGGTGCCCGATTTCAGCAAAACAGCTTCTATCGCAAAAATTGCCAAGTCTATCACCCATGTTACATCCGGTGCCCGATTTCGGCAAAACAGCTTCTATTGCAAAAACTGTCAAGTCTATCACCCATGTTACATCCGATGCCGGATTTCAGACGAACAGCTTCCATCCTAAAAACTGCCAAGTCTATCACCCATGTTACATCCGATGCCCGATTTCGGACTAACAGCTTCCATCCTAAAAATTGCCAAGTCAATCACCCATGTTACATCCGGTACCTGATTTTGAACTATCAGCTTCCACCCCAAAAACTGTCAAGTCTATCACCCATGTTAGATCCGGTACCCGATTTCAGACTATCAGCTTACATCCCAAAAACTGTAAAGTTTATCACGCATGTTACATCCTTCGCCCGATTTCGGACTAACAGCTTCCATCCCAAAAACTGCCAAGTCTATCACCCATGTTACATCCGGTGCCCGATTTTGGACTATCAGCTTCCATCCTAAAAACTTCCAAGTCTATCACCCATGTTACATCTGGTGCTGGATTTGAACTAACAGCTTCCATCCCAAAAACTGCCAAATCTATCACCCATGCTACATCCGGTGCCCTATTTCAGCAAAACAGCTTCTATCGCAAAAATTGCCAACTCTATCACCCATGTTACATCCGATGCCCGATTTCAGACTAACAGCTTCCATCCTAAAAACTGCCAAGTCTATCACCCATCTTATATCCGGTGCCCGATTTCGGACTATCAGCTTCCATCCTAAAAACTGCCAAGACTATCACCCATGTTACATCCGGTGCCCGATTTCGGCAAAACAGCTTCTATCGCAAAAACTGCCAAGTCTATCACCCGTGTTTATCCGATGCCGGATTTTAGACTAACAGCTTCCAACCTAAAACTGCCAAGTCTATCACCAATCTTATATCCGGTGCCCGATTTCGAACTATCAGCTTCCATCCCAAAAACTGCCAAGTCTATAACCCATGTTACATCCGATGCCCGATTTCCGCAAAACAGCTTCTATTGCAAAAACTGTCAAGTGTATCACCCATGTTACATCCGATGCCGGATCTCAGACGAATAGTTTCCATCCTAAAAACTGCCAAGTCTATAAGCCATCTTATATCCGGTGCCCGATTTCAGCAAAACAGCTTCTATCGCAAAAATTGCCAAGCCTATCACCCATATTACATCCGGTGCCCGATTTCGGCAAAACAGCTTCTATCGCAATAACTGCCAAGTCCATCACCCATGTTACATCCGATGCCCGATTTCAGACTAACAACTTCCATCCTAAAAACTACCAAGTCTATCACCCATCTTATATTCGGTGCCCGATTTCGTACTATCAGCTTCCATCCCAAAAACGGCCAAGTCTATCACCTATGTTACATCCGGTGCCCGATTTCGGACTATCAGCTTTCATCCCAAAAACTGCCAAGTCTATCACCCATCTTATATTCGGTGCCCGATTTCAGCAAAACAGCTTCTATCGCAAAAATAGCCAAGTCTATCACCCATGTTACATCCGGTGCCCGATTTCGGCAAAACAGCTTCTATTGCAAAAACTGTCAAGTCTATCACCCATGTTACATCCGATGCCAGATTTCAGACGGCAAAACAGCTTCTATTGCAAAAATAGCCAAGTCTATCACCTTCGGCGGCCGAAGTCCCCAAACAGAGCCGAACATGCAAAGCTCGCGGGGGCAAGCTGTGGCAGCCTAAGCCACCATGCAAGAGGTTCGGCGGCCGAATGAATCTTCGGCTGCCGAACCTGAGTTCAACCAGAACTCAGCCCGACGGCAAACCAAGCTCCTCCTTCCCTTCAACATCTCCAAACATGCATACGTCAATTAGTCCACACACATATACGCAAGTATATGGTCACAGGGGTCCAAAACTATCTCATAACCCCAAACAACAAATCAAACATAACACATAAACATATATCCATACATAAATCATCAAAACCACCAAACATGCCTCTCTCTTCATAAATCCTATAAAACCTTCAGCAAACATATAAACAGGTTCACGAGCACCACTTACCTCCTGTAAGAAGAAGCTAAACACTCTGAACAAAGGGAAACGAACCAACGCTCTTCAAACTCCCAAACTCTCAAAACCTAGGTTTTTCATCAAAACTTTCACTATCTTTTGCACACTAGCTCACTCTTGCATGAGCTGCTCAAACTGAGCACATAAAGCATGGGAAACGTGGCCAAGTTTATGGACAGGGTTTGGAGCCAACACCTGTCCACCATGCTGACTAAGGATTGCACAAGAGCTGGCTGAGCAACTCAGCTTCGGCTGCCGAATCGCATGCAAAACCATGCAACATTCGGGGGCCGAACCTGAACTTCGGAAACCGAACATTGGGCACTTTCGGTGGCCGAACTTACCTTCGGCGGCCGAACTTAGCAAACTTACCTTAGACTTTTCTTTCTCTTCAACACACATCTCATGGCAACTTGAAAACCTTAAAACAACCATAACACGTAAGAAAACATAAAGCAAACCCTTCTAGAGACTTCCGACATCCCGGATTCCACCAGAACGCAGAATTCCGAGGCCGGACTCCAGCCGGGTATTACATTCTCCCCTCCTTAAGAACATGCGTCCTTGAATGTTCCAAAAACAAACAAGTAACACATAAAAAAGAGGAAACTAACCTCAAAACAAATATGGATACTGCTGGAGCATAGACTCTCGCGTCTCCCAAGTACACTCTTCGAGATTATGGTGGTTCCACAGAACTTTCACCATCGGAATCTCTTTGTTCCTTAGCTGTCTGATCTGCGTGTCCAGAATCCGCACTGGCTGCTCTATATAGGTGAGATCTGTATGAATCTCCACCTCAGGCTCACTCAAAACCTGATTCGGATCTGACACAAACTGCCGTAGCATAGAAACATGAAATACCGGGTGAATCCTCTCCATAGAAGCAGGCAAATTTAGCTTATACGATACATTCCCGATCCTCTGCAAGATCTCAAAGGGTCCAATGTACCGTGGAGCTAACTTACCTTTCTTTCCAAACCGAACCACTCCTTTCATTGGAGACACTTTCAGCAATACCATATTACCCTCCTGAAACTCTAACTGCTTCCTGCGAACGTCTGCATAACTTTTCTGTCTGCTCTGCGCTGTTCTGATTCTCTCTCTGATCATGGGCACCACTCTATTGGTAATCTCTACTAACTCTGGTCCTGCAAGAGCCTTCTCTCCTATCTCTTCCCAACAAACAGGGGATCTGCACTTCCTCCCATACAAAGCTTCATAAGGAGCCATCCCTATGCTAGCATGATGGCTGTTATTGTAGGCAAACTCCACCAAAGGTAGATGTTGCCTCCAAGAACCGCCAAAGTCTAACACACACAGTCGAAGCATATCCTCTATGGTCTGGATGGTCCTCTCTGACTGTCCATCAGTCTGTGGGTGGAAAGCAGTGCTAAACTCTAATCTCGTGCCCATCGCACTCTGCAGACTTCGCCAAAATCTGGAAGTAAACTGAGGTTCTCTATCTGAAACTATCGACACTGGAACACCATGCAATCTCACTATCTCATCCAGATAGACTTGTGCCAACTTATCCACAGAATAGTTACTCCGAACTGGAAGAAAATGAGCAGATTTCGTGAGTCTGTCCACAATCACCCATATAGAGTCTATTCTGTTGGACGCTGCTGGTAAGCCCACTACAAAATCCATAGCTATGTTCTCCCATTTCCATTCTGGAATCGGCAGTGGGTTAAGCATTCCTGCTGGTTTCTGATGCTCTAGTTTCACCCTCTGGCACACTTCACAAGCTGTCACAAACTGCGCCACTTCTTTCTTCATGGCTGGCCACCAATAGACCTTTTTCAGATCCTGATACATTTTGGTAGCTCCTGGGTGAACACTATATCGCGCATTATGAGCTTCCCTCATAATGTCTTTGTAATACCCGGCTAGAATCCGGCACCGGAATTCCTGTCGTCCGGTGGAATCCGGGGTATCGGACTTCTAGAGGAAGGTAGGAGTTATGTTTTACTATGTGTTATGATGTGTGTGTTAATGTGTTAAAGGCAAATGGAATTAAGTTTTGAGCTGAAAGGACCCAAGGCAGCTGAGCCAAGTTCGGCCGCCGAAGGTAAGTTCGGCCGCCGAAAGTGCTCAAGGTTCGGCTACCGAAGTGCAAGTTCGGCCCCCGAATGTTGCATGGTTTTGCATGCGATTCGGCAGCCGAAGCTGAGTTGCTCAGCCAGCTCTTGTGCGATCCTTAGTCAGCATTGTGGACAGGTGTTATCACCAGATCATGTCCAGAAGTTGGTCACGTCTCCCATGCTTTATTTGCTCAGTTTGAGCAGCTCATGCACGAGTTAGCTTGTGTTCAAAAGAGTTTCAAAGTTTTGAAGCAAAAAGCTAAGTTTGTGAGAGTTTGAGAGTTTGAGGAAAGTTGGTCCGTTTTCCTTAGTTCAGAGTGTTCATCTTCTTGTTACAGGAGGTAAGTAATACTCTTGAACCTGTTTATGTGTTTTCTGAAGGTTTTATGGAAGTTAAGGGAGAGCGATGCATGTGTAAGTGAGAAGTAGTGGTTTTGTTGATTTATGCATGTTTCTGTGTTATGTTTGATTTGTTGTTTGGGGTTATTAGATAGTTTTGGACCCCTGTGACCATATACTTGCGTATATGTGTGTGGAATAGGTGAAGTATGCACGTTTGGAGATGTTGAAGGGAAGGAGGAGCTTGGTTTGCCGTCGGGCTGAGTTCTGGATGAACTCAGGTTCGGCAGCCGAAGGTTCATTCGGCCGCCGAACCTCTTGCATGGTGGCTTTGGCTGCCACAGCTTGCCCCCGCGAGTTTTGCATGTTCGGCTCTGTTTGGAGACTTCGGCCGCCGAAGGTGCCGCCGAAGGTGCTTGAGTTTCGTCTCTGGAGAAGACATTCGGCCGCCGAACCTGCCGCCGAACGTGTTCTGTCCAGCCTTCCTTTGCATGCTTTGCATGAGGATGAGAGTGAGGTTAAGGGGAGTCTGGGGAAGTTTCATAGAGTTGGTCATAAGCTAGTTTGGTCCCTCATTTGAGTTTATCTGTACCTATACAGACCAGAGGAACCAGAGAGAGCAGCAGTGAGTACTGCTCCAGAGTTTTCAGAGCCTGCTCAGTCAGTCAGTTCAGTTAGCCAGAGGTGAGTGGAACTAAGCTTAACTCTTTTCATTGACTAATGAAATGTTTTAGCATATCTCATGCATCATGATTATGCCATAGGTTGATTGCATTAGTATCCACGAATATGTTGCATTGCATAGTTATCTGTTGATGTGAGTAAATGCTGAATGATCCAATAGTCACAGACAGGAAGTCCAGGAGCCTTTGACTACGCCCTGGCAGGTATAGTAAAGTCCAGGAGCCTTTGACTACGCCCTGGCAGGTATAGTAAAGTCCAGGAGCCTTTGACTATGCCCTGGCAGGTATAGAGTAAAGTCCAGGAGCCTTTGACTACGCCCTGGCAATGGTAAGTACAGAGGTGTTATATACACATATACATATATGACAGGAAGACCAGGTGCTCGATTCTACGCCCTGGCACAGAGTTACTGGGACTATGTGGTGACAGGTTTACTCTTGATGTGATTTATCTGTGTTATGACGCATTTCATGAGATCATGTTTTACTGAGATCTTTTACTGTTCTACTCACTGGGCTATAGAGCTCATCCCACTCCCTTAACCCCAGTTTTGCAGGTTCAATGTTCAGTGTACAGGGACAGTCCAGCAGAGTACAGAAAGAGTAAAGAGAATTGTAATAGCCTAGAGTGGACATGTAATATTAAAGAAATGTAATAATTGTGTGTCTAAAGGTAGACATGTGCTTGACTTAGTGATGTATGTGTTGTACATGATCTGGATATGTATCTATGTTTTTCTGTATGTGAAAAACCAGGCTTAACAGGTATGAGTTAACCCATCTAGAGCAAGCTCTAGTAAGGGGTACAGAGTACAGAGTACAGAGTACAGAGTACAGAGTACAGAGTACAGAGATAGTGCATGCACAGGTTAAGCCTTGGTTCAGCAAAGAGTTTTTATTTTCACAGAAAATGTATGATCATGTATGAGTTTTATAGGTACACAGAGAGTATAGCAGGCTTGCTACGGGTTCTGGCGGCCTTAAGCGGACCTGAATCCTAGCGCCGGTGACGGTCCATTTTGGGGTCGTTACAGATTGGTATCAGAGCCCTAGGTTCACATGATCGGACCTATAGAGACAGTGTCGGGCTCATAGAGAGTCAAGCACACTAGGAAATCATGTCCACTAGGATAGGGTGTTGTGTCCTATCTGTGCTATGCCATGCGTTATGCATATGCCTTATTGTTATGTGTTGTTTATGTGCTAAAGTGCTATGTTATCTGTTGTGTTTCCAGAGAGTAAAGATGCGAGGAACTCGTCGATCAGCTCGATTGACTGGAGTCCCACCAGAGAGTGAGAGAACAGCTGCTCGTCCTCCTGCATTGCCAAGGGCAAGGTCTCAGAGATCTAGCAGGGAAGGTATGTCAATAGACCCTAGAAGGTCTGTCGACGAGAGCAGAAGAGGAACAGTGAGGGGAGGAAGATCAGAGGAAAGGATGGAAGCTATGGAGATTGATCAGTCTAGAGATGATAGCATGGGTATAGGCAGTTTTGAGGAAGGTATGGGAGAGTCACAGGGAGGTGCTCAGACCTCAGGTTTTGGCTATCCAGAGTATCCGATGGGAGGTATGTCGGAGTACTCTAGTTTTGTGCCATATCCTTCTTATATGCCATATATGCCTTATCCTCCGTACTATCCACCATATCCTATGTATCCATCTTCCCCTACCCATCCAAGTGCAGCACACCTAGAGCCAAATGAACCAGTACCACCACCAGAACCAGTAGCCCCTGTTGTTGACAGACATCAACCTAGCTCATCTGGAGGTAAAGTGCAAATGACGGAGTACTTGAAATTGGATGCTCCTAAATATAACACGGGAGATGATCCATTTGAATACCTCCGATCAGTTAGGATGATAACTAGTGAGTTGGGAGCTGATGATAGTAGAGCCATTGAGATGGCAGGTTTCACATTAAAATGCAAGAAAGCCAGAGAATGGTTTAAGAACTATGTGGAACCCAGAATGGACAGCATGTCATGGGGAGAGTTCGCCAATGCGTTTGCCGGGTGGGCTTTTCCTGATAGCTCCAGGGAGATGAAAGTCATAGAGTTCGAATAGTTGCGACAGACAGATGAAATGAGTGTTGATGAATTCACAGATAAGTTCCTAGATTTGCTTCAGTATGTGGGTCAAGCCTATGATACTGATCAGAAGAAGGCAAGGAGATATACTATGAGATTGCATCCCAGGTATGCTTCCTTGATTCTTCCAGCAGAAAAGGAGAGTTTCCACACCATAGTGGACGCAGCCAGGAAAATGGAAGCTAGTGCCAATATTCAGAAACAGTCAAAGGCACAGGCTTCGGGTTCTAAGGCCCCCAGTATAGGCACGTCAGGCAGCAAGAGATGGGACAGAGCAAAAGGAACAAAGAGTAAGTTCTGGAATAAAGTGAAGTCAGGTCTGGGAATAGGTAGTGGCTCAAGCTCTGGCACAGCTCCAGTCTACAGAAGATGCGGAAAACCACATGGAGGAGTTTGTCAGTTGGGATCTACAGCTTGTTTTCGCTGTGGACAGGAAGGGCATATTGCTCGGAATTGTCCTCAGGTGACTTTTGCACCATCCCAGCAGATGAGTTCAGGCAGTGTGGTACAGCCAGTTGTACGGTCAGCAGCTCCAGTCATGCCTCAGAGTAGTGGCAGAGGTAGAGGGAGAGGGGCAGCCTCTACTTCAGCAGCAGGTTCCCGAGGTGGAAATTCGGTAGCCCCAGCACGGATTTTCACAGTGACACAGGAGGAGGCTAACACGTCGAACACAGTGGTGTCAGGTAATCTCATCATTGGGTGTTCTGATGTGTATGCTTTGATGGACCCCGGTGCTTCTCATTCCTTTATTGCTTCGAGAGCCATAGAGAGATTGGGTTTGATCAGTTCTGAGTTAGAGTATCCTCTCTGGGTCAGTGGACCTAAATGTGACCCATCAGTGGCAGTGTCAGTCTGTCATTTCAGTCCAGTGTTTATAGAGGGTAGATACCTTCCAGCTGACCTTGTGGTTCTAGATTTGACAGATTTTGATGTCATTCTAGGGATGGATTGGTTATCTACCTATAGTGCTACTTTGGACTGTAGAGAGAAGATAGTGAGTCTCAGAGACCAGGATGGGTCAGCATGTGTCTTCAGAGGAGACAGGAGAGGTACACCCAGAGGTATGATTTCAGCCCTTCAGGCTCGTCGTTTGCTTAGGAGGGGTTGTCAGGGGTTTCTAGCTCATGTGAGAGAGCTAGATAGTCAGGTGAGGGAACCAGCCGCCGTACCAGTAGTCCGAGAGTTTCTCGATGTGTTCCCAGACGATTTACCAGGACTCCCACCTGATAGGGAGATAGGGTTTGAAATTGAATTGTTGCCAGGTACCAGACCTATCTCTATTCCTCCCTACAGGATGGCACCAGCAGAGTTAAAAGAGTTGAAAGAACAGTTGCAGGACTTGGTAGATAAGGGTTTCATCCGCCCTAGTACCTCACCTTGGGGTGCTCCAGTGCTTTTTGTTAGAAAGAAGGATGGATCCCTCAGACTTTGTATCGACTACAGACAGTTGAACAAGGTCACTATCAAGAATAGGTATCCGCTACCTAGGATTGATGATCTATTTGACCAGCTAGCTGGAGCAGGTTGTTTCTCGAAAATAGATCTAAGGTCCGGGTATCATCAGTTGAAAGTCAGAGAGGCAGATGTGCCTACGACAGCTTTCAGGACCAGATATGGGCATTATGAGTTCTTAGTGATGCCGTTCGGGTTAACTAACGCCCCTGCAGCATTCATGGATCTCATGAACAGAGTTTTCAGTGAGTTTCTGGACCACTTTGTCATTGTTTTCATCGATGATATCTTAGTGTATTCCAGAGATGCAGAGGAGCATGCCCAGCATCTGAGGATAGTTTTGCAGACACTGAGAGAGCATGGTTTGTATGCCAAGTTCTCAAAGTGTGAGTTTTGGTTGAGGAGCATTGCTTTCTTGGGACATGTGGTATCAACAGTGGGTATTGAGGTAGACCCCAAGAAGATAGAAGCTGTAGCTAACTGGCCCAGACCCACGACAGTGACTGAGATAAAAAGCTTTCTGGGACTGGCAGGTTACTACAGGAGGTTCGTTCAGAACTTCTCAAAGATAGCAGCTCCTATGACCAAACTGACTCAGAAGAACCAGAAGTTTATTTGGTCAGACCAATGTGAAGAGAGCTTTGAAGAGCTCAAAAAGAGATTGACAACAGCACCAGTGCTAGCTTTGCCTGTGAGTAATGAGGATTTCACAGTGTTCTGTGATGCATCTCGAGTGGGATTGGGTTGTGTTTTGATGCAGAGTGATAGGGTGATAGCTTATGCTTCTAGACAGTTGAAGAAGCACGAGTTGAATTACCCCACCCATGACCTAGAGATGGCAGCAGTTATCTTTGCACTTAAAATGTGGCGGCATTACCTCTACGGGGTGAAATGCGAGATCTTCACTGATCATAAGAGTTTACAGTACATCTTGAGTCAGCGAGAGCTGAATTTGAGGCAGAGGAGATGGGTAGAATTGCTCAGTGATTATGATTGTAAGATTCAGTATCATCCGGGTAAGGCGAATGTTGTGGCAGACGCCCTAAGCCGGAAGTCACTAGGCAGTTTATCCCATATAGCAGCAGAGCGGAGACCAATAGTGATGGAGCTTTACACGCTCTTAGACGACGGATTACAGTTAGAGTTGTCTGGTACAGGTGCGTTGATAGCACAGATGAGAGTGACACCTGTGTTTCTGGAGCAGATAGCTCAGAGACAGCATGAGGACCCTGAGTTGATGAAAATTGCCAGGACTGTTCAGTCAGGCAACAGTGCAGAATTTAGATTTGACAGCAAAGGGATCCTTCGTTATGGGAGTCGACTTTGTGTACCTAATAGGGGCAGTGTGAAGGAAGACATTATGAGGGAAGCTCATAATGCGAGGTATAGTGTTCACCCAGGAGCCACCAAGATGTACCAGGATCTCAAAAGGATCTATTGGTGGCCAGCCATGAAGAAATAAGTGGCGCAATTTGTGACAGCCTGTGAGGTTTGCCAGAGGGTGAAACTAGAGCATCAGAAACCAGCAGGAATGCTTAACCCATTGCCGATTCCAGAGTGGAAATGGGAGAACATAGCCATGGATTTTGTAGTGGGGTTACCAGCAGCGTCCAACAGGATAGACTCTATATGGGTAATTGTGGACAGACTCACGAAATCTGCTCATTTTCTTCCAGTTCGGAGTAACTATTCTGTGGATAAGTTGGCACAGGTCTATCTGGATGAAATAGTAAGATTACATGGTGTTCCAGTGTCGATAGTGTCAGATAGAGGACCTCAGTTTACCTCTAGATTTTGGCGAAGTCTGCAGAGTGCAATGGGCACGAGATTAGAGTTTAGCACTGCTTTCCACCCACAGACTGATGGACAGTCAGAGAGGACCATCCAGACCATAGAGGATATGCTTCGACTATGTGTGTTAGACTTTGGCGGTTCTTGGAGGCAGCATCTACCTTTGGTGGAGTTTGCCTACAATAACAGCCATCATGCTAGCATTGGAATGGCTCCTTATGAAGCTTTGTATGGGAGGAAGTGCAGATCCCCTATTTGTTGGGAAGAGATAGGAGAGAAGGCTCTTGCAGGGCCAGAGTTAGTAGAGATTACTAGTCGAATAGTGCCCGTGATCAGAGATAGAATCAGGACAGCGCAGAGTAGACAGAGAAGTTATGCAGACGTTCGCAGAAAACAATTAGAGTTTCAGGAGGGTAGTATGGTATTGCTGAAAGTGTCTCCAATGAAAGGAGTGGTTCGTTTTGGAAAGAAGGGTAAATTAGCTCCACGGTACATTGGACCCTTTGAGATTTTACAGAGGATCGGAAATGTGTCGTATAAGCTAGATTTGCCTGCTTCTATGGCGAGGATTCACCCGGTATTTCATGTTTCTATGCTACGGCAGTTTGTGTCAGATCTGAATCAGGTTCTGAATGAGCCTGAGGTGGAGATTCATACAGATCTCACCTATATAGAGCAGCCAGTGCGGATTCTGGACACGCAGATCAGACAGCTAAGAAACAAGGGGATTCCGATGGTGAAAATTCTATGGAACCACCATAACCTAGAAGAGTGCACCTGGGAGACGCGAGAGTCTATGCTCCAGCAGTATCCATATTTATTTTGAGGTGAGTTTCCTCCGGTTTTTTTGTTTTCGATTCATTCGAGGACGAATGGTTTTAAGGGGGGGAGAATGTAATACCCGGCTAGAATCCGGCACCGGAATTCCTGTCGTCCGGTGGAATCCGGGGTATCGGACTTCTAGAGGAAGGTAGGAGTTATGTTTTACTATGTGTTATGATGTGTGTGTTAATGTGTTAAAGGCAAATGGAATTAAGTTTTGAGCTGAAAGGACCCAAGGCAGCTGAGCCAAGTTCGGCCGCCGAAGGTAAGTTCGGCCGCCGAAAGTGCTCAAGGTTCGGCTACCGAAGTGCAAGTTCGGCCCCCGAATGTTGCATGGTTTTGCATGCGATTCGGCAGCCGAAGCTGAGTTGCTCAGCCAGCTCTTGTGCGATCCTTAGTCAGCATTGTGGACAGGTGTTATCACCAGATCATGTCCAGAAGTTGGTCACGTCTCCCATGCTTTATTTGCTCAGTTTGAGCAGCTCATGCACGAGTTAGCTTGTGTTCAAAAGAGTTTGAAAGTTTTGAAGCAAAAAGCTAAGTTTGTGAGAGTTTGAGAGTTTGAGGAAAGTTGGTCCGTTTTCCTTAGTTCAGAGTGTTCATCTTCTTGTTACAGGAGGTAAGTAATACTCTTGAACCTGTTTATGTGTTTTCTGAAGGTTTTATGGAAGTTAAGGGAGAGCGATGCATGTGTAAGTGAGAAGTAGTGGTTTTGTTGATTTATGCATGTTTCTGTGTTATGTTTGATTTGTTGTTTGGGGTTATTAGATAGTTTTGGACCCCTGTGACCATATACTTGCGTATATGTGTGTGGAATAGGTGAAGTATGCACGTTTGGAGATGTTGAAGGGAAGGAGGAGCTTGGTTTGCCGTCGGGCTGAGTTCTGGATGAACTCAGGTTCGGCAGCCGAAGGTTCATTCGGCTGCCGAACCTCTTGCATGGTGGCTTTGGCTGCCACAGCTTGCCCCCGCGAGTTTTGCATGTTCGGCTCTGTTTGGAGACTTCGGCCGCCGAAGGTGCCGCCGAAGGTGCTTGAGTTTCGTCTCTGGAGAAGACATTCGGCCGCCGAACCTGCCGCCGAACGTGTTCTGTCCAGCCTTCCTTTGCATGCTTTGCATGAGGATGAGAGTGAGGTTAAGGGGAGTCTGGGGAAGTTTCATAGAGTTGGTCATAAGCTAGTTTGGTCCCTCATTTGAGTTTATCTGTACCTATACAGACCAGAGGAACCAGAGAGAGCAGCAGTGAGTACTGCTCCAGAGTTTTCAGAGCCTGCTCAGTCAGTCAGTTCAGTTAGCCAGAGGTGAGTGGAACTAAGCTTAACTCTTTTCATTGACTAATGAAATGTTTTAGCATATCTCATGCATCATGATTATGCCATAGGTTGATTGCATTAGTATCCACGAATATGTTGCATTGCATAGTTATCTGTTGATGTGAGTAAATGCTGAATGATCCAATAGTCACAGACAGGAAGTCCAGGAGCCTTTGACTACGCCCTGGCAGGTATAGTAAAGTCCAGGAGCCTTTGACTACGCCCTGGCAGGTATAGTAAAGTCCAGGAGCCTTTGACTATGCCCTGGCAGGTATAGAGTAAAGTCCAGGAGCCTTTGACTACGCCCTGGCAATGGTAAGTACAGAGGTGTTATATACACATATACATATATGACAGGAAGACCAGGTGCTCGATTCTACGCCCTGGCACAGAGTTACTGGGACTATGTGGTGACAGGTTTACTCTTGATGTGATTTATCTGTGTTATGACGCATTTCATGAGATCATGTTTTACTGAGATCTTTTACTGTTCTACTCACTGGGCTATAGAGCTCATCCCACTCCCTTAACCCCAGTTTTGCAGGTTCAGTGTTCAGTGTACAGGGACAGTCCAGCAGAGTACAGAAAGAGTAAAGAGAATTGTAATAGCCTAGAGTGGACATGTAATATTAAAGAAATGTAATAATTGTGTGTCTAAAGGTAGACATGTGCTTGACTTAGTGATGTATGTGTTGTACATGATCTGGATATGTATATATGTTTTTCTGTATGTGAAAAACCAGGCTTAACAGGTATGAGTTAACCCATCTAGAGCAAGCTCTAGTAAGGGGTACAGAGTACAGAGTACAGAGTACAGAGTACAGAGTACAGAGTACAGAGATAGTGCATGCACAGGTTAAGCCTTGGTTCAGCAAAGAGTTTTTATTTTCACAGAAAATGTATGATCATGTATGAGTTTTATAGGTACACAGAGAGTATAGCAGGCTTGCTACGGGTTCTGGCGGCCTTAAGCCGACCTGAATCCTAGCGCCGGTGACGGTCCATTTTGGGGTCGTTACAGTCTTCCTTCACATTGCTCCTATCTGGTACACAAAGTCGACTCCCATAGCGAAGGATTCCTTTGCTGTCAAATCTGAACTCTGCACTGTTGCCTGACTGAACAGTCCTGGCAATTTTCATCAACTCAGGGTCTTCATGCTGTCTCTGAGCTATCTGCTCCAGAAACACAGGTGTCACTCTCATCTGTGCTATCAATGCACCTGTACCAGACAACTCTAACTGTAACCCCTCTTCTAAGAGCTTGTACAGCTCCATCACAACTGGTCTCCGCTCTGCTGCTATATGGGATAAACTGCCTAGTGACTTCCGGCTTAGGGCGTCTGCCACAACATTCGCCTTACCCGGATGATACTGGATCTTACAATCATAATCACTGAGCAATTCTACCCATCTTCTCTGTCGCATATTCAGCTCTCTTTGACTCAAGATGTACTGTAAACTTTTGTGATCAGTGAAGATTTCGCATTTCACCCCGTAGAGGTAATGCCGCCATATCTTAAGTGCAAAGATAACTGCTGCCATCTCTAGGTCATGGGTAGGGTAATTCAACTCGTGCTTCTTCAACTGTCTAGAAGCATAAGCTATCACCCTCTCGCTCTGCGTCAATACACAACCCAATCCCATTCGAGATGCATCACAGAACACTGTGAAATCCTCATTACTGACAGGCAGAGCTAGCACTGGTGCTGTCGTTAATCTTCTTTTGAGCTCCTCAAAGCTCTCTTCACACTGGTCTGACCAGATAAACTTCTGGTTCTTCTGAGTCAGTTTGGTCATAGGAGCTGCTATCTTTGAGAAGTTCTGTACGAAGCTCCTGTAGTAACCTGCCAGTCCCAAAAAGCTTTTAATCTCAGTCACTGTCATGGGTCTGGGCCAGTTAGCTACAGCCTCTATCTTCTTGGGGTCTACCTCAATCCCATCTGCTGATACTACATGTCCCAAGAAGGAAATGCTCCTCAACCAAAACTCACACTTCGAGAACTTGGCATATAAACCATGCTCTCTCAGTGTCTGCAAAACTATCCTCAGATGCTGGGCATGCTCCTCTGCATCTCTGGAATACACTAAAATATCATCGATGAAAACAATGACAAAGTGATCCAGAAATTCGCTGAAAACTCTATTCATGAGATCCATGAATGCTGCAGGGGCGTTAGTCAACCCGAACGGCATCACTAAGAACTCATAATGCCCATATCTGGTCCTGAAAGCTGTTTTAGGCACATCTGCCTCTCTGACTCTCAACTGATGATATCCGGATCTCAGATCTATTTTAGAGAAACAACCTGCTCCAGCTAGCTGGTCAAATAGATCATCAATCCTAGGCAGAGGATATCTATTCTTGATAGTGACCTTGTTCAACTGTCTGTAGTCGATACAAAGTCTGAGGGATCCATCCTTCTTTCTGACAAAGAGCACTGGAGCACCCCAAGGTGAGGTACTAGGGCGGATGAAACCCTTATCTACCAAGTCCTGCAACTGTTCTTTTAACTCTTTTAACTCTGCTGGTGCTATCCTGTAGGGAGGAATAGAGATAGGTCTGGTACCTGGCAGCAATTCAATTTCAAACCCTATCTCCCTATTAGGTGGGAGTCCTGGTAAATCGTCTGGGAACACATCAAGAAACTCTCGGACGACTGGTACTGCGGCTGGTTCCCTCACCTGACTGTCTAGCTCTCTCACATGAGCTAGAAACCCCTGACAACCCCTCCTAAGCAAACGACGAGCCTGAAGGGCTGAAATCATACCTCTGGGTGTACCTCTCCTGTCTCCTCTGAAGACACACTCTGACCCATCCTGGTCTCTGAGACTAACTATCTTGTCTCTACAGTCCAACGTAGCACCATATGTAGATAACCAATCCATCCCTAGAATGACGTCAAAATCTGTCAAGTCTAGAACCACAAGGTCAGCTGGAAGGTATCTACCCTCTATGAACACTAGACTGAAACGACAGACTGACACTGCCACTGATGGGTCACATTTGGGTCCACTGACCCAGAGAGGATACTCTAACTCAGAACTGATCAAACCCAATCTCTCTATGGCTCTCGAAGCAATAAAGGAATGAGAAGCACCGGGGTCCATCAAAGCATACACATCAGAACACCCAATGATGAGATTACCTGACACCACTGTGTTTGATGTATTCGCCTCCTCCTGAGTCACTGTGAAAATCCGTGCTGGGGCTACAGGATTTCCACCTCGGGAACCTACTGCTGAAGTAGAGGCTGCCCCTCTCCCTCTACCTCTGCCACTACTCTGAGGCATGGCTGGAGCCACTGGCTGCCCTACTGGCTGTGCTACACTGCCTGAACTCATCTGCTGGGAAGGTGCCACAAAAGTCACCTGAGGACACTCTCGAGCAAAATGCCCCACCTGTCCACATCTAAAACAGGCTGAAGATCCCAACTGACAAGCTCCTCTGTGTGGTCTTCCACATCTCCTACATGCTGGACTAGCTGTGCCAGAGCTTGAGCCACTACCCATTCCCAGACCAGATTTGACTTTACTCCAGAACGTACTCTTTGTTCCTTTTGCCTTCTCCCACCTTTTGCTACCTGAGGTGCCTGAACTGGGGGCCTTAGAACCCGAAGCCTGTGCCTGAGACTGTTTTTGAATTTTGGCACTAGCTTCCATCTTTCTAGCTGCATCCACAATAGAGTGGAAACTCTCCTTTTCTGCTGGAAGGATCAAAGAAGAATACCTGGGATGAAGTCTCATGGTATATCTTCTAGCTTTCTTCTGATCAGTATCATAGGCCTGACCCACGTACTGAAGCAAATCTAGAAACTTATCCGTAAACTCATCAACCGTCATCTCATCTGTTTGTCTTAACTGCTCAAACTCTATTAGCTTCATCTCCCTAGAGCTATCAGGAAAAGCCCATCCTGCAAACTCATTCGCAAACTCTCCCCACGACATACTGTTCATTCTAGGCTCGATATAGTGTCTGAACCATTCCCGAGCCTTCCTACATTTTAGTGTAAACCCCGCCATCTCAATGGCTCTACTACCATCCGCACCCAACTCATCAGTAATCATTTTCACACATCTCAGATACTCAAATGGATCATCTCCTGTATGAAACTTAGGAGCATCCAATTTAAGGTACTCAGTCATCTGTACCTTACTCCCAGATGAACTAGGTGGAGGTATTTGTACAATAGGGACTACTGGTTCTGTTTGTGGTGGTGGAGGTACTGGTTCATTTATTTCTGGGTGTGCTGCACTTGGATGGATAGGGGAGGGTGGATACATAGGATATGGTGGATATGAGGGGTAATAGTAAGGATATGGCATATATGGCATAGATGTAGGATATGGGTCAAATCGAGAGTACTCCGACATACCTTCCATCGGATACTCTGGATCTTGGGAAACAGCTGGATAATCAAAACCTGAGACCTAAACACCGCCCAGAGATTCTCCCATACCTTCATCCATAGACGGATCAGTCTCCATGGCCTCCCTCTCTTCCTCTGATCTACCTCCTCTCACTATCCCTCTTCTGCTCTCGTCGATAGACCTTCTAGGGTCTATTGACATGCCTTCCCTGCTCGATCTCTGAGACCTTGCCCTCGGCAATGCAGGAGGACGAGCAGCTAATCCCTCACTATCTGATGGGACTCCAGTCAATCGAGCTGATCGATGAGTTCCTCGCATCTTAACTCTGACAAACAACACATACGATAGCATATCAGCACATCAACATACATCTCAAGCATATTACACAAGCATATGCATTTCAATCAAATAGACAGGACTCCACATCCTATCCTGGTGGACATGATTCCCTATTGTGCTTGACCAACTGTAATCTCTATGAGCCCGACACTCGCTCTATAGGTCCGATCATGTGCACCTAGGGCTCTGATACCAATCTGTAACGACCCCAAAATGGACCGTCACCGGCGCTAGGATTCAGGTCGGCTTAAGGCCGCCAGAACCCGTAGCAAGCCTGCTATACTCTCTGTGTACCTGTACATCTCATACATGATCAAATATAAACTGTGAAAATAACAATTCTTTTCTCTGTACCAGGGCTTAACCTGTGCATGCATCATCTCAGTACCCAGTACTCTGTACCCCTGACTAGAACTTGCTCTAGATGGGTTGTCTCATACCTGTTAAGCCTGGTTTTTCACATACTCTGTAAAACACATATACATATACAGATCATGTACACAACAAAAGATTTACAACACAAACCACTAAGTCAAGCACATATCTAACTGACTAAACAACAAGCACATCTCTTTAATATTACATGTCCACTCTAAGCTATTACAAGTCTTTTCTCTTTTTCTGACCTCTTCTGAACATCCCCTGTACACTGTACACTGAACCTGCAAGACTGGGGTTAAGGGAGTGGGATGAGCTCTATAGCCCAGTGAGTAGAATACGAAAACATTTCAATAATATATGATCTGATGGAATGCATCATAACACAGACAGTCCACATCAAGAGTAAACCTGTCACCACATAGTCCCAGTAAACCGTGCCAGGCCGTAGACTGGGGTCCTGGTCTTCCTGTACCATATATGTCTATGTGTATATAACACCTGGACTTACCATTTGCCAGTATAGACCATTTGCCTATACCCGCCAGGCCGTAGAATGGGGTCCTGGACTTCCTATACCTGCCAGGCCATAGAATGGGGTCCTGGACTTCCTGTCTGGAACCACTGGATCATTCAGCATTTACCCACATCAACAAGAAAGCTATGCAATGCAACATCTTTGTGCATGCTAATGCAAGCACCCTATGGCATAAATATGATGCATGAAATATGCTAAAAATAAAATCAAGTAATTAGTTTAGTTCCACTCACCTCTGGCTCTGGACTGACTCTGCAGGTTCTGTACACTCTGGAGCAGTACTCACTGCTGCTCTCTCTGGTTCCTCTGGTCTGTATAAGCACATAAAGACTCAATATGAGGGACCAAACTATCATAAGCATAACTCTATAACCTCCCCAAGAATCCCTTTAACCTCACTCTACTATCCATGCAAAGCATGCAAAAGAAGGCTGGACAGAACACTTTCGGCGGCAGGTTCGGCGGCCGAAAGTCCTAGCCAGAGACGAAACTCAAGCACATTCGGCGGCACCTTCGGCGGCCGAAGTCCCCAAACAGAGCCGAACATGCAAAGCTCGCGGGGGCAAGCTGTGGCAGCCTAAGCCACCATGCAAGAGGTTCGGCGGACGAATGAATCTTCGGCTGCCGAACCTGAGTTCAGCCAGAACTCAGCCCGACGGCAAACCAAGCTCCTCCTTCCCTTCAACATCTCCAAACATGCATACGTCAACTCGTCCACACACATATACGCAAGTATATGGTCATAGGGGTCCAAAACTATCTCATAACCCCAAACAACAAATCAAACATAACACATAAACATATATCCATACATAAATCATCAAAACCACCAAACATGCCTCTCTCTTCATAAATCCTATAAAACCTTCAGCAAACATATAAACAGGTTCACGAGCACCACTTACCTCCTGTAAGAAGAAGCTAAACACTCTGAACAAAGGGAAACGAACCAACGCTCTTCAAACTCCCAAACTCTCAAAACCTAGGTTTTTCATCAAAACTTTCACTATCTTTTGCACACTAGCTCACTCTTGTATGAGCTGCTCAAACTGAGCACATAAAGCATGGGAAACGTGGCCAAGTTTCTGGACAGGGTTTGGAGCCAACACCTGTCCACCATGCTGACTAAGGATTGCACAAGAGCTGGCTGAGCAACTCAGCTTCGGCTACCGAATCGCATGCAAAACCATGCAACATTCGGGGGCCGAACCTGAATATCGGAAACCGAACATTGGGCACTTTCGGCGGCCGAACTTACCTTCGGCGGCCGAACTTAGCAAACTTACCTTAGACTTTTCTTTCTCTTCAACACACATCTCATGGCAACTTGAAAACCTTAAAACAACCATAACACGTAAGAAAACATAAAGCAAACCCTTCTAGAGACTTCCGACATCCCGGATTCCACCAGAACGCAGAATTCCGAGGCCGGACTCCAGCCGGGTATTACACTAACGTGGAGTTTTGGAGCAACTTGCCTTCAAACTCTCCAAACTTCAAAACTTTGAGTTGTTAACTTAAAACTTTCAAATAATCATGAAAACTAATCAAATCTTTGCATGATTGAATGAAAACATGAAAGAAAACTCACAAAGGACAGGGTTTCACCTCAGAAGACAAAAGAAACGGTGCTCTGACCGCTTCAACCGACTGAGGGCCATTTATAGGTGGCTGGCCAGACCACCTTCGGCGGCCACACGTGAAACCGAAAGCCATGCATGTTCGGCGGCCGAACCTCAACTTCGGCGGCCGAACCTGGCTTTTCTGCCTTGGTTCATTTCACTCAAAAACTCATTTCCTTATGCATAAAACTTGATGAACATATCAAAACATTTAAGAAAAACATAATGCTAACCCTTCTAGAGACTTCCGACATCCCGGACTCCACCGGAAAGTAGAATTCCGATGCCAGACTCCAGCCGGGTATTACATTCTCCCCCCCTTAAGAACATTCATCCTCGAATGATCCTAAAACAAAGAACAACACATAAAAAGGAGGAAACTAACCTCAAAACAAATATGGATACTGCTGAAGCATCGACTCTCGTGTCTCCCACGTACACTCTTCTAGATTATGGTGGTTCCACAGAACTTTCACCATCGGAATCTCCTTGTTCCTTAGCTGTCTGATCTGCGTGTCCAGAATCCGCACTGGCTGCTCTATATAGGTGAGATCTGTGTGAATCTCCACCTCAGGCTCACTCAGAACCTGATTCGGATCTGACACAAACTGCTGTAGCATAGAAACATGAAATACCGGGTGAATTCTCGCCATAGAAGCAGGTAAATCTAGCTTATATGACACATTTCCGATCCTCTGCAAAATCTCAAAGGGTCCAATGTATCGTGGAGCTAACTTACCCTTCTTCCCAAAATGAACCACTCCTTTCATTGGAGACACTTTTAGCAATACCCAATTACCCTCCTGAAACTCTAACTGTTTTCTGCGAACGTCTGCATAACTTTTCTGTCTACTCTGAGCTGTCCTGATTTGATCTCTGATCACGGGCACCACTCTACTGGTCATCTCTACTAACTCTGGCCCTACAAGAGCCTTCTCTCCTATCTCGTCCTAGCAAACAGGGGATCTGCACTTCCGCCCATACAAAGCTTCATAAGGAGCCATCCCTATGCTAGCATGATGGTTGTTATTGTAGGCAAACTCCACTAAAGGTAGATGTTGCCTCCAAGACCCGCCAAAGTCTAACACACACAGCCGAAGCATATCCTCTATGGTCTGGATTGTCCTCTCTGACTGTCCATCAGTCTGTGGGTGGAAAGCAGTGCTAAACTCTAATCTCGTGCCCATCGCACTTTGCAGACTTCGCCAAAATCTAGAGGTAAACTGAGGTCCTCTGTCTGAAACTATCGACACTGGAATACCATGTAATCGTACTATTTCATCCAGATAGACCTGTGCCAACTTATCCACAGAATAGTTACTCTGAACTGGAAGAAAATGAGCAGATTTCATGAGTCTGTCCACAATCACCCATATAGAGTCTATCCTGTTGGACGCTGCTGGTAAACCCACTACAAAATCCATGGCTATGTTCTCCCATTTCCACTCTGGAATCGGTAATGTGTTAAGCATTCCGGCTGGTTTCTGATGCTCTAGTTTCACCCTCTGGCAAACTTCACAAGCTGTCACAAACTGCGCCACTTCTTTGTTCATGGCTGGCCACCAATAGAACCTTTTCAGATCCTGATACACCTTGGTGGCTCCTGGGTGAACACTATACCTCGCATTATGAGCTTCCCTCAGAATGTCTTCCTTCACACTGCTCCTATCTGGTACACAAAGTCGACTCCCATAGCGAAGGATCCCTTTGCTGTCAAATCTGAACTCTGTACTGTTGCCTGACTGAACAGTCCTGGCAATTTTCATCAACTCAGGGTCCTCATGCTGTCTCTGAGCTATCTGCTCCAGAAACACAGGTGTCACTCTCATCTGTGCTATCAATGCACCTGTACCAGACAACTCTAACTGTAACCCCTCTTCTAAGAGCGTGTAAAGCTCCATCACAACTGGTCTTCGCTCTGCTGCTATATGGGATAAACTGCCTAGTGACTTCCGGCTGAGGGCGTCTGCCACAACATTCGCCTTACCCGAATGATACTAGATCTTATAATCATAATCACTGAGCAATTCGACCCATCTCCTCTGCCTCAAATTCATCTCTCTTTGACTCAAGATGTACTGTAAACTCTTGTGATCAGTGAAGATCATGCATTTAACCCCGTAGAGGTAATGCCGCCACATCTTAAGTGCAAAGATAACTGCTGCCATATCTAGATCATGGGTAGGGTAATTCAACTCGTGCTTCTTCAACTGTCTAGAAGCATAAGCGATCACCCTATCACTCTGCATCAATACACAACCCAATCCCACTCGAGATGCATCACAGAACACTGTGAAATCCTCATTACTGACAGGCAGAGCTAACACTGGTGCTGTGGTCAATCTCCGCTTGAGCTCCTCAAAGCTCTCTTCACACTGGTCTGACCAGATAAACTTCTGGTTCTTCTGAGTCAGTTTGGTCATCGGAGCTGCTATCTTTGAGAAGTTCTGAACGAACCGCCTGTAGTAACCTGCCAGTCCCAGAAAGCTTTTAATCTCAGTCACTGTCGTGGGTCTAGGCCAGTTAGCTACAGCCTCTATCTTCTTGGGGTCTACCTTAATACCCTCTGCTGATACCACATGTCCCAAGAAGGAAATGCTCCTCAACCAAAACTCACACTTCGAGAACTTGGCATATAAACCATGCTCTCTCAGTGTCTGCAAAACTATCTGCAGATGCTGGGCATGTTCCTCTGCATCTCTGGAATACACTAAAATATCATCGATGAAAACAATGACAAAGTGATCCAGACACTCACTGAAAACTCTGTTCATGAGATCCATGAATGCTGCAGGGGCGTTAGTCAACCCGAACGACATCACTAAGAACTCATAATGCCCATATCTGGTCCTGAAAGCTGTCTTAGGCACATCTGCCTCTCTGACTCTCAACTGATGATACCCGGATCTCAGATCTATTTTAGAGAAACAACCCGCTCCAGCTAGCTGGTCGAATAGATCATCAATCCTAGGTAGAGGATACCTATTCTTGGTAGTGACCTTGTTCAACTGTCTGTAGTCAATACAAAGTCTGAGGGATCCATCCTTCTTTCTGACAAAGAGCACTGGAGCACCGCAAGGTGAGGTACTGGGGCGGATGAAACCCTTATCTACCAAGTCCTACAACTGTTCTTTCAACTCTTTTAACTCTGCTGGCGCCATCCTGTAGGGAGGAATAGAGATAGGTCTGGTACCTGGCAGCAATTCAATTTCAAACCCTATCTCCCTATCAGGTGGAAGTCCTGGTAAATCATTTGGGAACACATCGAGAAACTCTCGGACTATTGGTACTGTGGCTGGTTCCCTAACCTGACTCTCTAACTCTCTCACATGAGCTAGAAACCCCTGACAACCCCTCCTAAGCAAACGACGAGCCTGAAGGGCTGAAATCATACCTCTGGGTGTACCTCTCCTGTCTCCTCTGAAGACACACTCTGACCCATCCTGGTCTCTGAGACTCACTAGCTTCTCTCTACAGTCCAAAGTAGCACTATATGTAGATAACCAATCCATCCCTAGAATGACATCAAAATCCGTCAAATCTAGAACCACAAGGTCAGCTGGAAGGTATCTACCCTCTATAAACACTGGACTGAAACGACAGACTGACACTGCCACTGATGGGTCACATTTAGGTCCACTGACCCAGAGAGGATACTCTAACTCAGAACTGATCAAACCCAATCTCTCTATGGCTCTCGAAGCAATAAAGGAATGAGAAGCACCGGGGTCCATCAAAGCATACACATCTGAACACCCAATGATGAGATTACCTGACACCACTGTGTTCGACGTGTTCGCCTCCTCCTGTGTCACAGTGAAAATCCGTGCTGGGGCTACCGGATTTCCACCTCGGGAACCTCCTGCTGAAGTAAAGGCTGCCCCTCTCCCTCTACCTCTGCCACTACTCTGAGGCATGACTGGCGCTGCTGGCTGTACACCTGGCTGTACCACACTGCCGCAACTCATCTGCTGGGATGGTGCAAAAGTCATCTGTGGACAATCCCGAGCAATATGCCCTTCCTGTCCACATCTAAAACAAGTTGTACATCCCAACCGACAAACTCCTCCATGTGGTTTTCCACATCTTCTGCATACTGGAGCTGTGCCAGAGCTTGAGCCACTACCTATTCCCAGGCCTGACTTAACTTTATTCCAGAACTTACTCTTTGTTCCTTTTGCTCTATCCCATCTCTTGCTGCCTGAAGTGCCTGAACTGGGGGCCTTAGAACCCGAAGCCTGTGCCTTTGACTGTTTCTGCATATTGGCACTAGCTTCCATTTTCCTGGCTGCGTCCACTATCGTGTGGAAACTCTCCTTTTCTGCTGGAAGAATCAAGGAAGCATACCTGGGATGCAATCTCATCGTATATCTCCTTGCCTTCTTCTGATCAGTATCATAGGCTTGACCCACGTACTGAAGCAAATCCAGGAACTTATCTGTGAATTCATCAACACTCATCTCATCTGTCTGTCTCAACTGTTCGAACTCTATCACTTTCATCTCCCGAGAACTGTCAGGAAAAGCCCACCCTGCAAACTCATTGGCGAACTCTCCCCATGACATGCTGTCCATTCTGGGTTCCACATAGTTCTTAAACCATTCTCTGGCTTTCTTGCATTTTAATGTGAAACCTGCCATCTCAATGGCTCTCCTATCATCTGCTCCCAATTCACTGGTGATCATCCTAACTGCTCTGAGGTAATCAAATGGATCATCTCCCGTGTTGTATTTAGGCGCATCCAATTTCAAGTACTCCGTCATTTGCACTTTACCTCCAGATGAGCTAGGTTGATGTCTATCAACAACAGGGGCTACTGGTTCTGGTGGTGGTACTGGGTCATTTAGCTATGGGTGTGCTGCACTTGGATGGGTAGGGGAAGATGGATACATAGGATATGGTGGGTAGTAAGGATAAGGCATATAGGGCATGTAAGGAGGATATGGCACAAAACTAGAGTACTCCGACATACCTCCCATCGGATACTCTGGATAGCCAAAACCTGAGGTCTGAGCACCTCCCTGCGACTCTCCCATACCTTACTCAAATCTGCCTATACCCATGCTGTCATCTCTAGACTGATCAATCTCCATTGCTTCCCTCCTTTCCTCTGATCTTTCTCCCCTAACTGTTCCTTGTCTGCTCTCGTCTACAGACCTTCTAGGGTGCCCAATTTCGGACTATCAGCTTCCATCCTAAAAACTGCCAAGACTATCACCCATGTTACATCCGGTGCCCGATTTCGGCAAAACAGCTTCTATCGCAAAAACTGCCAAGTCTATCACCCATGTTTATCCGATGCCGGATTTTAGACTAACAGCTTCCAACCTAAAACTGCCAAGTCTATCACCAATCTTATATCCGGTGCCCGATTTCGAACTATCAGCTTCCATCTCAAAAACTGCCAAGTCTATAACCCATGTTACATCCGGTGCCCGATTTCGGCAAAACAACTTCTATTGCAAAAACTGTCAAGTGTATCACCCATGTTACATCCGATGCCGGATTTCAGACGAACATCTTCCATCCTAAAAACTGCCAAGTCTATAAGCCATCTTATATCCGGTGCCCGATTTCAGCAAAACAGCTTCTATCGCAAAAATTGCCAAGCCTATCACCCATATTACATCCGGTGCCCGATTTCGGCAAAACAGCTTCTATCGCAAAAACTGCCAAGTCCATCACCCATGTTACATCCGGTGCCCGATTTCTGACTAATAGCTTCCATCCTAAAAACTGCCAAGTCTATCACCCATGTTACATTCGGTACCCGATTTTGGATTAAAAGCTTCCATTCCAAAAACTGCCAAGTCTATCACCCATGTTACATCCGGTGCCTGATTTCGGACTATCAGCTTCCATCCCAAAAACTGCCAAGTCTATCACCTATGTTACATCCGGCGCCCGATTTCGGAGTATCAGCTTCCATCCCAAAAACTGCCAAGTCTATCACCTATGTTACATCCGGCGCCCGATTTCGGAGTATCAGCTTCCATCCCAAAAACGACCAAGTCTATCACCTATGTTACATCCGGTGCCCGATTTCGGACTATCAACTTCCATCCCAAAAACTGTCAAGTGTATCACCCATGTTACATCCGGTGCCCGATTTCTGACTAATAGCTTCCATCCTAAAAACTGTCAAGTCTATCACCCATGTTACATTCGGTACCCGATTTTGGATTAAAAGCTTCCATTCCAAAAACTGCCAAGTCTATCACCCATGTTACATCCGGTGCCTGATTTCGGACTATCAGCTTCCATCCCAAAAACGACTAAGTCTATCACCCAAGTTGTAACGACCCCAAAATGGACCGTTGTAACGACCCGAAAATCGGACCGCTACGGGCGCTAGGATTCGGGTCGACTTAAGGCCGCCGGGACCCGTAGCAAGCCTGACATAGAACCTGTGAACCTGTATAATCCCATACATGATCAACAACATGCATAAAAATTAAAACTTTTCTTTTCATAAACATTAACCAAACTCAACCTGTGCATAAACATGAACATAACCTTGATCCCTCTATGGGATCTCATCTGTGCCCTCAATGGGTGATATATCATCTGTTGAGTTGGTTTACATAAACATCATCAAAATCTCTAAGATCATGTGTAAAAGGGATACAACATTCTATGATCAAGCACACACTAACATCCATAAATCTCATTACATAACTATACTGTACTTTTTCATTACAATTTGATCATGTCCATTGCTAGCTATTACATAAACATGACTTCTTAACACTATCCGGACTCCTGCTATATCCTGTACCTGCAAGCCTGGGGGTAAAGGGAGAGGGGTGAGCTAAAAGCCCAGTGAGCTGAACTATTAAAACACATAGATACTATGCTCTATGAAATGCATCATAACACAAACAATTCACATAAGGGTTGGGTGAACTTGTCACCAATTAGTCCAAGCTAACATTGTGCCAGGCCGTAGCATGGGGTCCTGGTCTTCCTGTCGTACATACATTACTTACCATTATCCCAGGGCCTCCTCTAGGCTCCTGGTCTTCGAGTCCACAATCGTGCCAGGCCGTAGAATGGGGTCCTGGTCTTTCATTTCCGTGCCAGGCCGTAGAATGGGGTCCTGGTCTTCCTGTCATGGACTAATTGGGTCATCCAACATTCACCCACATCAACAACAATTGATGCAATGCGGCATATTCGTGAATACTAATGCAATCATCCTATTGCATAATCATGATGCATGAAACATGATAAAACATTTGATTTAAAAGATTAAGTTTAGTTCTACTCACCTCTGGCTGACTCTGACAATACCGAAGCAGCTGAACTCACTGCTGAGGTCCTCGGTTCCTCGGGTCCGAACCTACACAGGTTGACTCAAATGAGGGACCAAACATACTTGAACATAACTATAAACTATTCCCCAAAACCCCCGTAAAACATCCTGAAAACATCACATAAAAACATGTAAGAAATGGCTGAACAGGGCACTTTCGGCGGCAGGTTCGGCGGCCGAAAGTCCCTCCAGAGCCGAAAGTCAGGCAGGTTCGGCGGCACCTTCGGCGGCCGAACCTCCCAGACAGATCCGAAAGTCTTCTTTCGGGGGCAAACTTCGGCAGCCGAATGCTGCCTCCACAAGGGGGGTTCGGCGGCCGAAACTCCCTTCGGCGGCCGAACCTGGTTTCTGCCAGAAGGGCAGAAACTAGGTTCACACGAACCTCTTGCCTCCCAAAACTTCAAATCATGCATAAATCTCAACTAAAACATGCATACAAGTTCCTAGGGGCCTCAAAACATCAAATACCCCAACTACAACACTTCAAACACACAAAATCCACACACATTGTTCAAATCATCAATGTAACCCATAAACTCAACATATACCCTAACATGCATTTCTACCCATAGATCTTGCATAAAACTTATTTAAAATACATAAGGAGCTTAAGATCGGCTCTTACCTCTTGAAGATCGAGAGGGAGACGACCTAAACTTGGAGATCCACGAAAATGAGCTCCTGAGTTCCCAAAGCTCCAAAACTTGGTTTAAATGCTCAAAACTTGCAATGTGAGTTTAAAACTCAAGAAAAATGGAAGAGATTTGGAAGAAGAACACAAGAGTTGCAAAGGGAAGGTCGGAAGCTTGCTGTGGCCGAAAATGGGAGAAAGCTCGCCCATTTCGGCTAAGTGCCCCTTTTATAGGTGGCTGGCCAGGCCACGTTCGGGGGCCGAAAGTGCCTCCGCATCCATGCAATGTTCGGCGGCCGAACTTGACTTTCGGCGGCCGAACCTGGACTTCCCTAACTCATGCTTTCGGGGGCCTAACGTGCCTCCAAAACGCATGCATGTTCGGCGGCCGAACTTGACTTTCGGCGGCCGAACCTGGGTTTTCCTCCAAGGACTCTTCATGCAAAAACTCATTTAATTTCACACTTAAAATCATTAAAATTCATGAAAACATTTTATAAAACATGTTTTTACCCTTCTAGAGGTTCCCGACATCCGAAATTCCATCGGACGGTAGGAATTCCGATACCGGAGTCTAGCCGGGTATTACATTCTCCCCCCCTTAAGAACATTCGTCCCCGAATGTTCCTCAACTAGCACATGCAAGGCATACAACATATCATACACATAAAACACATAGAGGCTAACCTTAAAAGAGATGAGGATATTGCCGGAGCATAGACTTCCGTGTCTCCCAAGTGCATTCTTCTATATTGTGGTGGTTCCACAGGACTTTCACCATCGGGATTTCCTTGTTTCTCAGCTTCCTGATCTGGGTGTCTAGGATCCGTACTGGCTGCTCAACATAGGTGAGATCCTCTTGGATCTCCACATCAGGTTCACTAAGAACCTTGCCCGGATCTGACACGAATTTTCTCAACATAGAAACATGGAAAACCGGATGGATTCTCTCCATTGAAGCAGGTAAGTCCAGCTTGTACGATACACTCCCAATCTTTTGCAAGACTTCAAAGGGTCCGATGTACCGCGGAGCCAGCTTACCTTTCTTCCCGAACCGAACCACTCCTTTCATTGGAGACACCTTAAGCAATACCAGATCCCCCTCCTGAAACTCTACTAGTCTTCTGCGGATGTCTGCATAACTCTTCTGTCTGCTTGCAGCTGTCTTGATTCTCTCTCTGATTAAGGGTACCACTCTGCTGGTGATCTCTACTAGTTCAGGCCCTGCCAAGGCCTTTTCTCCAACTTCCTCCCAGCAAACAGGTGACCTGCACTTCCTTCCATATAAAGCTTCATATGGAGCCATCCCAATGCTAGCATGATGGCTGTTATTGTAGGCAAACTCCACCAAAGGTAGATGTTGCCTCCAAGAACCGCCAAAGTCCAGCACACACATTCTAAGCATATCCTCGATAGTCTGGATGGTCCTCTCTGACTGTCCGTCTGTCTGTGGGTGGAAGGCAGTGCTAAAATCCAACCTGGTACCCATGGCATCCTGCAGACTCCGCCAAAACCTGGAGGTGAACTGGGGTCCTCTATCTAACACTATTGAAACAGGAACCCCATGCAGTCTGACTATCTCATCAACGTACACCTGCGCCAACTTGTCCACAGAATAGCCACTCCTGACAGGGATGAAGTGAGCAGATTTGGTGAGTCTGTCCACAATCACCCATATGGAGTCCAATCTGTTGGACGTCGCCGGTAACCCCACTACGAAGTCCATAGCTATATTCTCCCATTTCCACTCTGGAATAGGTAGCGGGTTAAGCATTCCAGCCGGCTTCTGATGTTCCAGCTTCACCCTCTGACACACTTCGCAGGCTGACACAAACTGTGCCACTTCTTTCTTCATAGCTGGCCACCAATAAACCTTTTTCAGATCTTGGTACATCTTGGTGGCTCCAGGGTGAATGCTGTATCTTGCATTATGAGCCTCTCTCATAATGTCTCCTTTTAGCCCTATGTCATCTGGTACACACAATCGACTCCCATAGCGGAGGATCCCCTTATTGTCGAATCTGAACTCACTCTCCTTGCCTGACTGAACAGTCTTGGCAATCTTCACTAACTCTGGGTCCTCATGCTGTTTCTGAGCCACTTGCTCCAGAAACACAGGTGTCACTTTCATCTGAGCAACTAAGGCGCCTGTACCAGACAACTCCAACTGTAGACCTTCCTCAATGAGCTTGTAAAACTCCTTCACCACTGGTCTTCTCTCTGCCGTGATGTGGGATAGACTGCCTAGTGACTTCCGGCTTAGGGCGTCTGCCACAACATTCGCCTTACCCGGATGATACTGAATCTTGCAATCATAGTCACTCAGCAACTCTACCCATCTCCTCTGTCTCAAATTCAAATCCCTCTGACTCAAGATGTACTGCAGGCTCTTATGATCTGTAAAGATCTCACATTTTACCCCATAGAGGTAGTGCCTCCACATCTTGAGTGCAAAGATTACTGCTGCCATCTCAAGGTCATGTGTGGGGTAATTCAACTCATGCTTCTTTAGCTGCCTAGAAGCATAAGCAATCACCCTCTCATTCTGCATAAGCACACAACCCAGTCCCACTCGGGACGCATCACAAAAGACTGTAAAGTCCTCACCACTAGATGGCAGAGCTAAAACTGGTGCCGAAGTCAACCTCTTCCTAAGCTCTTCAAAACTCTCCTCGCACTGGTCGGTCCACAGAAACTTCTGATTCTTCCTGGTTAGTCTGGTTAGAGGAGCTGCTGTTTTTGAGAAGTCCTGAACGAACCTCCTGTAGTAACCTGCCAAACCCAAGAAACTCCTGATCTCTGTCACTGAAGTGGGTCGAGGCCAGTTAGCCACAGTTTCTGTCTTCTTGGGGTCTACCTCTATACCATTCTCTGACACTACATGCCCCAAGAACGAAATGCTCCTTAGCCAGAACTCACACTTGGAGAACTTGGCATACAAGCCATGCTCCCTCAAGGTCTGTAGAACCAACCTTAGATGATGGGCATGCTCCTCTGCATTCCTGGAATACACCAAGATATCATCTATGAAGACAATAACGAAGTGATCCAGGTACTGGCTAAACACTCTGTTCATGAGATCCATGAATGCTGCAGGGGCGTTAGTTAACCCGAACGGCATCACAAGGAACTCAAAATGCCCATATCTGGTCCTGAAAGCCGTCTTTGGCACATCCTCTTCCCTGATTCTCAACTGATGATACCCGGACCTCAGATCTATTTTGGAGAAGCAACCCGCTCCTGCTAGCTGGTCGAATAGATCGTCGATCCTTGGCAATGGGTACTTGTTCTTGGTAGTGACTTTGTTCAACTGCCTATAGTCGATACAAAGTCTAAGGGATCCATCCTTCTTCCTGACAAACAAGACTGGAGCACCCCAGGGTGAGGTACTCGGTCGGATGAAGCCCTTGTCTACCAGCTCCTGCAACTGCTCCTTCAACTCTTTCAATTCTGCTGGCGCCATCCTGTAGGGAGGGATAGAGATCGGTCGGGTTCCAAGCATTAGTTCTATCTCGAACTCTATCTCCCTAGCAGGTGGTAAACCTGGCAGCTCGTCTGGGAACACATCTAAGAACTCTCTAACCACTGGCACCGAGGCGGGCTCTCTAACCTGACTATTAAGCTCTCTCACATGAGCCAAATACCCCTGACATCCCTTCCTAAGCAACCTACGAGCCTGAAGAGCTGAGATCATACCTCCAGGTGTACCCCTCCTGTCTCCTCTGAAGACAACCTCAGACCCATCCTGACCTCTGAACCTGACTACCTTGTCCCTGCAGTCCAAGGTAGCACTATGGGTAGACAACCAGTCCATCCCTAGAATGACATCAAAATCTGTCAAATCTAGAACCACAAGGTCGGCGGACATGCATCTCCCCTCAACAAAAACAGGACTACACTGGCAGACTGACTCTGCCACTGATGGATCACACTTGGGTCCACTGACCCAGAGAGGACACTCTAACCCAGAAGTCATCAGACCTAACCTCCCCACGGCTCTCGGAGCGATAAAAGAATGAGATGCACCAGGGTCCATCAAGGCATACACATCTGAACAACCAATAATCAAGTTACCTGCCACCACGGTGTTAGATGCGTCTGCCTCCTGCTGTGTCATTGTGAAGATCCGTGCTGGAGCTGATGGACCTTCACCTCTGAAACCCGCTGAAGAGGAGGCTGCTCCTCTCCCTCTGCCTCTGCCACTGGCCTGAGTCATGGCTGGAGCTGCTGGCTGCGCTACACTGCCTGAAGCTGTCTGCTGGGACTGAGCCATCGGGACTGCTCTTGGACAATCTCGAGCCATATGCCCCTCCTGACCACATCTGAAACAGGCGTTCGTCCCAAACCGACATACTCCCCTGTGTGGCTTACCACACCTCGCACAGACTGCATTATCCGCACCAGAGCTTGAGCCACTCCCAAATCCCAGACTAGACTTGACCTTGTTCCAGAACTTATTTTTCTTACCCTTGGGCTTACCCCATCTCTTACTGCCTGAAGCTGCTGCACTCAAGGTAGAGGGATCTAACCTTCCCCCACCCGGAGTTTTGGAACCAGAAGCTTGTGCCACTGTCTGCTTAATTGTCCCCTGAACGATGGCACTAGCCTCCATTCTCCTAGCCATGTCTACTACGGTATGAAAACTCTCTCTATCTGCTGACTGGACCAAGGAGGAATACCTGGGATGGAGCTTCATGATATACCTCCTCGACTTCTTCTGATCTGTGCTAAGGTCCTGCCCAGCAAATGGCAGCAACTCCATAAACCTGTCAGTATATTCGTCTACACTCATGTCATTAGTTTGCCTCAACTGCTCGAATTCTATCATCTTCAATTCCCTTGAACTATCAGGGAAAGCCCATCCTGCAAATTCATTAGCAAACTCCTCCCAAGTCATGCTGTCCACTCTCGGGTTCACATAATTTTTGAACCACTCCCGTGCCTTCTTGCACTTGAGTGTGAACCCGGCCATTTGAATGGCTCTACCGTCATCAGCCCCAATCTCATCTGTAATTGCCTTGACCCGCTCCAAGTACACGAACGGATCATCACCGGTTTCGAACTGGGGAGCACCCAGCTTCATATAGTCTGTCATCTTGACCTTGCTCCCACTGGCTGAGCTAGATCTAGGGGGTTGAGCATTTGGGGCTACTGGTTCTGTAGGTGGTGGAGATGGTGCAACATCTTCTGAGGTAGGGTTTGCTGGACTTGGATAATAGGGTGGAGGTGGATACATTGGGTACTGAGAGTACGGGGGGTAGTATGGTGGGTATGGCATCTGTGTGGGATAAGGGGTGAAACTAGGGTAATCCGATGTACCTCCCATCGAATACCCGGGATGTTGCGAGAAATGTGGGTAGTGAGGTGGCTGCACAAATCCTGAGGCCTGAGTGCCTCCTTGGGACTCTCCCATCCCTTCTTCTGCCATATTGACTCCCAAACTGCCATCCCTCCTCTGTTCTACGTCCATATCATCCCCCATATCCTCTGACGCTCCTCCCTGAACTGTTCCTCTGACTGATCTGCTTCTACCCAGATCCAACGACCTTCTAGGGTCTCTTGCTGCTCTTTCTCTGTTAGACCTACTAGACATTGCCCTAGGCAATGCTGGAGGACGGGCGCTCATGCCCTCATCCTCAGGTGGTACTCCAGTCAATCTTGCTGATCGACGAGTTCCCCTCATCCTGTTTTCTGAAAAACAGTACACAGCACATAATCATTAACATCATATGGTTCATGTGGGCACACATGAACCCGCATCACATACATCACATATCATAGCATATCATTAATGCACATGCGTATTATCATGGCATTTCACATCATCATGCAAGACAGGACTCCACATCCTATCCTAGTGGACATGATCTTTCCTATTGTGCTTGACCTTCTATAACATCTATGAGCCCGACACTCTAGGTCCGACCATATGAACCTAGGGCTCTGATACCATTCTGTAACGACCCGAAAATCGGACCGCTACCGGCGCTAGGATCCGGGTCGACTTAAGGCCGCCGGGACCCGTAGCAAGCCTGACATAGAACTTGTGAACCTGTATAATCCCATACATGATCAACAACATGCATAAAAATTAAAACTTTTCTTTTCATAAACATTAACCAAACTCAACCTGTGCATAAACATGAACATAACCTTGATCCCTCTGTGGGATCTCATCTGTGCCCTCAATGGGTGATATATCATCTGTTGAGTTGGTTTACATAAACATCATCAAAATCTCTAAGATCATGTGTAAAAGGGATACAACATTCTATGATCAAGCACACACTAACATCCATAAATCTCATTACATAACTATACTGTACTTTTTCATTACAATTTGATCATGTCCATTGCTAGCTATTACATAAACATGACTTCTTAACACTATCCGGACTCCTGCTATATCCTGTACCTGCAAGCCTGGGGGTAAAGGGAGAGGGGTGAGCTAAAAGCCCAGTGAGCTGAACTATTAAAACACATAGATACTATGCTCTATGAAATGCATCATAACACAAACAATTCACATAAGGGTTGGGTGAACTTGTCACCAATTAGTCCAAGCTAACATTGTGCCAGGCCGTAGCATGGGGTCCTGGTCTTCCTGTCGTACATACATTACTTACCATTATCCCAGGGCCTCCTCTGGGCTCCTGGTCTTCGAGTCCACAATCGTGCCAGGCCGTAGAATGGGGTCCTGGTCTTTCATTTCCGTGCCAGGCCGTAGAATGGGGTCCTGGTCTTCCTGTCATGGACTAATTGGGTCATCCAACATTCACCCACATCAACAACAATTGATGCAATGCGGCATATTCGTGAATACTAATGCAATCATCCTATTGCATAATCATGATGCATGAAACATGATAAAACATTTGATTTAAAAGATTAAGTTTAGTTCTACTCACCTCTGGCTGACTCTGACAATACCGAAGCAGCTGAACTCATTGCTGAGGTCCTCGGTTCCTCGGGTCCAAACCTATGCAGGTGGACTCAAATGAGGGACCAAACATACTTGAACATAACTATAAACTATTCCCCAAAACCCCCGTAAAACATCCTGAAAACATCACATAAAAACATGTAAGAAATGGCTGAACAGGGCACTTTCGGCGGCAGGTTCGGCGGCCGAAAGTCCCTCCAGAGCCGAAAGTCAGGCAGGTTCGGCGGCACCTTCGGCGGCCGAACCTCCCAGACAGATCCGAAAGTCTTCTTTCGGGGGCAAACTTCGGCAGCCGAATGCTGCCTCCACAAGGGGGGTTCGGCGGCCGAAACTCCCTTCGGCGGCCGAACCTGGTTTCTGCCAGAAGGGCAGAAACTAGGTTCACACGAACCTCTTGCCTCCCAAAACTTCAAATCATGCATAAATCTCAACTAAAACATGCATACAAGTTCCTAGGGGCCTCAAAACATCAAATACCCCAACTACAACACTTCAAACACACAAAATCTACACACATTGCTCAAATCATCAATGTAACCCATAAACTCAACATATACCCTAACATGCATTTCTACCCATAGATCTTGCATAAAACTTATTTAAAATACATAAGGAGCTTAAGATCGGCTCTTACCTCTTGAAGATCGAGAGGGAGACGACCTAAACTTGGAGATCCACGAAAATGAGCTCCTGAGTTCCCAAAGCTCCAAAACTTGGTTTAAATGCTCAAAACTTGCAATGTGAGTTTAAAACTCAAGAAAAATGGAAGAGATTTGGAAGAAGAACACAAGAGTTGCAAAGGGAAGGTCGGAAGCTTGCTGTGGCCGAAAATGGGAGAAAGCTCGCCCATTTCGGCTAAGTGCCCCTTTTATAGGTGGCTGGCCAGGCCACGTTCGGGGGCCGAAAGTGCCTCCGCATCCATGCAATGTTCGGTGGCCGAACTTGACTTTCGGCGGCCGAACCTGAACTTCCCTAACTCATGCTTTCTGGGGCCTAACGTGCCTCCAAAACGCATGCATGTTCGGCGGCCGAACTTGACTTTCGGCGGCCGAACCTGGGTTTTCCTCCAAGGACTCTTCATGCAAAAACTCATTTAATTTCACACTTAAAATCATTAAAATTCATGAAAACATTTTATAAAACATGTTTTTACCCTTCTAGAGGTTCCCGACATCCAAAATTCCATCGGACGGTAGGAATTCCGATACCGGAGTCTAGCCGGGTATTACAACCGTCACCGGCGCTAGGATTCGGGTCGGCTTAAGGCCGCCAGAACCCGTAGCAAGCCTGCTATACTCTCTGTGTACCTGTAAAACTCATACATGATCATACATATCTGTAAAAATAAAAACTTTTTTCTCTATACCAAGGCTTAACCTGTGCATACACTTTCTCTGTACTCTGTATATGTATATGTGTATATAACACCTCTGTACTTACCATTGCCAGGGCGTAGTCAAAGGCTCCTGGTCTTTACTATATACCTGCCAGGGCGTAGTCAAAGGCTCCTGGACTTCCTGTCTGAGACTAGTGGATCATTCAGCATTTACCCACATCAACACATAACTAGGTCATGCAATGCAACATATTCGTGGAGTCTAATGCACATAACCTACTATATACTCATGATGCATGAATGATGCTAAAAGCATTTCATTTCACAATTAAAAGAGTAAGTTTAGTTCCACTCACCTCTGGCTAACCGGATTGACTCTGCAGGCTTTGAAAACTCTGAGCAGGACTCACTGCTGCTCTCTCTGGTTCCTCTGGTCTGTACCTATACAGATAGACTTACATGAGGGACCAAACTAGCTTCTGAACCACTCTATTAAACTCCCCAAGAATCCCCTAGCATGCAAAGGAAAGCTGGACAGGACACTTTCGGCGGCAGGTTCGGCGGCCGAAAGTCCTCTCCAGAGACGAAACTCAAGCACCTTCGGCGGCCGAACTTCCACTTTCGGCTGCCGAACCCTTTCGGGGGCAAATTTCGGGGGCCAAAAGGCACTCTAGAGACGAAAGTCTCTACCCTTCGGCGGCACCTTCGGCGGCCGAACTTCCATCCAGAGCCGAAAGTCCAAAAGCTCGGGGGCAAGCTTGGGCAGCCGAAGCCACCTCCTCTCTCCTCCTTAGGGGTTCGGCGGCCGAATGTACCTTCGGCGGCCGAACCTGAGTTCATCAGCAGGGCAGAAACTTGCCCTGCCTCTCGCCAAATGCACCAAACTCATTCAAACACAAACACCTCAATTCCTTCACTTGCATACACTCATGTATATGCTCAAAGGGGTCAAAAACTACCTAAAAACCCCAAACACATAACACAAACAACACAGAAACAAACTCTATGCACAAAATCATCAAAACCTCACACATAACCCTATTTATGCAACTCTCTCCATAAACCCCATAAAACCTTCAGAAAACATACAAACAAGCTCAGGATATTCACTTACCTCGTGAAAACAAGTAGATGAACGATCCTAACGTGGAGTTTTGGAGCAACTTGCCTTCAAACTCTCCAAACTTCAAAACTTTGAGTTGCTAACTTAAAACCTTCAAATAATCATGAAAACTAATCAAATCTTTGCATGATTGAATGAAAACATGAAAGAAAACTCACAAAGGACAGGGTTTCATCTCAGAAGACAAAACAAACGGTGCTCTAAGCGCTTCAACCGACTGAGGGCCATTTATAGGTGGCTGGCCAGACCACCTTCGGCGGCCACACGTGAAACCGAAAGCCATGCATGTTCGGCGGCCGAACCTCAACTTCGGCGGCCGAACCTGGCTTTTCTGCCTTGGTTCATTTCACTCAAAAACTCATTTCCTTATGCATAAAACCTGATGAACATATCAAAACATTTAAGAAAAATAGAATGCTAACCCTTCTAGAGACTTCCGACATTCCGGCCTCCACCGGAAAGTAGAATTCCGATGCCAGACTCCAGCCGGGTATTACACAAGTTACATCCGGTGCCCGATTTCTGCAAAACAGCTTCTATCGGCAAAATTGCAAAGTCTATCACCCATGTTACATCCGATGCCCGATTTCAGACTAACAACTTCCATCCTAAAAACTGCCAAGTCTATCACCGATGTTGCATCCGGCGCCCGATTTCGGACTATCAGCTTCCATCCCAAAAACGACCAAGTCTATCACCTATGTTACATCCGGTGCCCGATTTCGGACTATCAGCTTCCATCCCAAAAACTGCCAAGTCTATCGCCCATGTTAGATCTGGTGCCCGATTTCGGACTATCAGCTTCCATCCCAAAAACTGGCAAGTCTATCACCCATGTTACATCCGGTGCCCGATTTCGGCAAAACAGCTTCTATCGCAAAAACTGCCAAGTCTATCACCCATGTTACATCCGGTGACCGATTTCGGACTAGCAGCTTCCATCCGAAAAACTGCCAAATCTATCACCGATGTTACATCCGGTGCCCGATTTCGGACTATCAGCTTCCATCCCAAAAACTGCCAAGTCTATCACCCATGTTACATCCTGTGCCCGATTTCGGACTATCAGCTTCCCTCCCAAAAACTGCCAAGTCTATCACCCATGTTACATCCGGTGCCTGATTTCGGCAAAACTACTTCTATCGCTAAAACTGCCAAGACTATCACCCATGTTACATCCGATGCCGGATTTTAGACGAACAGCTTCCATCCTAAAAACTGCCAAGTCTATCACCCATCTTATATCCGGTGCCCGATTTCAGCAAAACAGCTTCTATCGCAAAAATTGCCAAGTCTATCACCCATGTTACATCCGGTGCCCGACTTCGGACTAATAGATTCCATCCCAAAAACTGCCAAGTCTATCACCCATGTTACATCCGGTGCCCGATTTCGGACTATCAGCTTCCATCCCAAAAACTGCCAAGTCTATCACCCATGTTACATCCGGTGCCCGATCTCGGACTAACAGCTTTCATCTCAAAAACTGCTAAGTCTATCACCCATGTTACATCCGGTGCCTGATTTCGGACTATCAGCTTCCGTCCCAAAAACTACCAAGTCTATCACCCATGTTACATCTGGTGCTGGATTTCAAACCAACAGCTTCCATCCCAAAAACAGCCAAGTCTATCACCCATGTTACATCCGGTGCCCGATTTCAGCAAAACAGCTTCTAGTCCAAAAATTGCCAAGTCTATCACCCATGTTACATCCGATGCCCGATTTCGGACTAACAGCTTCCATCCTAAAAACTGCCAAGTCAATCACCCATGTTACATCCGGTGCCTGATTTTGAACTATCAGCTTCCACCCAAAAAACTGTCAAGTCTATCACCCATGTTAGATCCGGTGCCCGATTTCAAACTATCAGCTTCCATCCCAAAATTTGCAAAGTTTATCACGCATGTTACATCCTTTGCCCGGTTTCGGAATAACAGGTTCCATCCCAAAAACTGCCAAGTCTATCACCCATGTTACATCCGGTGCCCGATTTCGGACTATTAGCTTCCATCCCAAAAACTGCCAAGTCTACCACCCATGTTACATCCGGTGCCCGATTTCGGACTATCAACTTCCCTCCCAAAAACTGCCAAGTCTATCACCCATGTTACATCCGGTGCCCGATTTCGACAAAACAGCTTCAATCGCAAAAACTGCCAAGTCTATCACCCATGTTACATTCGATGCCGGATTTCAGACGAACAGCTTTCATCCTAAAAACTTCTAAGTCTATCACCCATCTTATATCCGGTGCCCGATTTCAGCAAAATAGCTTCTATCGCAAAAATTGCCAAGTCTATCACCCATGTTACATCCGGTGCCCGATTTCGGACTATCAGCTTCCATCCCAAAAACTGCCAAGTCTATCACCCATGTTACATCCGGTGCCCGATCTCGGACTAACAGCTTCCATCTCAAAAACTGCTAAGTCTATCACCCATGTTACATCCGGTGCCTGATTTCGGACTATCAGCTTCCGTCCTAAAAACTGCCAAGTCTATCACCCATGTTACATCTGGTGCTGGATTTCAAACCAACAGCTTCCATCCCAAAAACAGCCAAGTCTATGACCCATGTTACATCCGGTGCCCGATTTCAGCAAAACAGCTTCTATTCCAAAAATTGCCAAGTCTATCACCCATGTTACATCCGATGCCCGATTTCGGACTAACAGCTTCCATCCTAAAAACTGCCAAGTGAATCACCCATGTTACATCCGGTGCCCGATTTCGAACTATCAGCTTCCACCCAAAAAACTGTCAAGTCTATCACCCATGTTAGATCCGGTGCCCGATTTCAGACTATCAGCTTCCATCCCAAAATTTGCAAAGTTTATCACGCATGTTACATCCTTGGCCCGATTTCGGACTAACAGCTTCCATCCTAAAAACTGCCAAGTCTATCACCCATGTTACATCCGGTGCCTGATTTCGAAATATCAGCTTCCATCCCAAAAACTGCCAAGTCTATTACCAAAGTTACATCCGGTGCCCGATTTCGGCAAAACAGCTTCTATCGCAAAAACTGCCAAGTCTATCACCCATGTTACATCCGATGCCGGATTTCAGACGAGCAGCTTCCATCCTAAAAACTGCCAAGTCTATCACCCATCTTATATCCGGTGCCCGATTTCAGCAAAACAGCTTCTATCGCAAAAATTGCCAAGTCTATCACCCATGTTACATCCGGTGCCCGATTTCGGACTATCAGCTTCCATCCCAAAAACTGCCAAGTCTATCACCCATGTTACATCCGGTGCCCGATCTCGGACTAATAGCTTTCATCTCAAAAACTGCTAAGTCTATCACCCATGTTACATCCGGTGCCTGATTTCGGACTATCAGCTTCCGTCCCAAAAACTGCCAAGTCTGTCACCCATGTTACATCTGGTGCTGGATTTCAAACCAACAGCTTCCATCCCAAAAACAGCCAAGTCTATCACCCATGTTACATCCGGTGCCCGATTTCAGCAAAACAACTTCTATTCCAAAAATTGCCAAGTCCATCACCCATGTTACATCCGATGCCCAATTTCGGACTAACAGCTTCCATCCTAAAAACTGCCAAGTCAATCACCCATGTTACATTCGGTGCCTGATTTTGAACTATCAGCTTCCACCCAAAAAACTGTCAAGTCTATCACCCATGTTAGATCCGGTGCCCGATTTCGGACTATCAGCTTCCATCCCAAAATTTGCAAAGTTTATCACGCATGTTACATCCTTTGCCCGATTTCGGACTAACAGCTTCCATCCCAAAAACTGCCAAGTATATCACCCATGTTACATCTGGTGCCCGATTTCGGACTATCAGCTTCCATCCCAAAAACTGCCAAGTCTATCACCCATGTTACATCCGGTGCCCGATTTCGGACTATCAGCTTCCCTCCCAAAAACTGCCAAGTCTATCGCCCATGTTATATCCGGTGCCCGATTTCGGCAAAACAGCTTCTATCGCAAAAACTGCCAAGTCTATCACCCATGTTACATTCGATGCCGGATTTAAGACGAACAGCTTTCATCCTAAAAACTTCCAAGTCTATCACCCATCTTATATCCGGTGCCCGATTTCAGCAAAATAGCTTCTATCGCAAAAATTGCCAAGTCTATCACCCATGTTACATCCGGTGCCCGATTTCGGACTAACAGCTTCCATCCCAAAAACTGCCAAGTATATCACCCATGTTACATCCGGTGCCCGATTTCGGACTATCAGCTTCCATCCCAAAAACTGCCAAGTCTATCACCCATGTTACATCCGGTGCCCGATTTCGGACTATCAACTTCCCTCCCAAAAACTGCCAAGTCTATCACCCATGTTACATCCGGTGCTCGATTTCGGCAAAACAGCTTCTATCGCAAAAACTGCCAAGTCTATCACCCATGTTACATTCGATGCCGGATTTTAGACGAACAGCTTTCATCCTAAAAACTTCCAAGTCTATCACCCATCTTATATCCGGTGCCCGATTTCAGCAAAATAGCTTCTATCGCAAAAATTGCCAAGTCTATCACCCATGTTACATCCGGTGCCCGATTTCGGACTATCAGCTTCCATCCCAAAAACTGCCAAGTCTATCACCCATGTTACATCCGGTGCCCGATCTCGGACTAACAGCTTCCATCTCAAAAACTGCTAAGTCTATCACCCATGTTACATCCGGTGCCTGATTTCGGACTATCAGCTTCCGTCCCAAAAACTGCCAAGTCTATCACCCATGTTACATCTGGTGCTGGATTTTAAACCAACAGCTTCCATCCCAAAAACAGCCAAGTCTATCACCCATGTTACATCCGGTACCCGATTTCAGCAAAACAGCTTCTATTCCAAAAATTGCCAAGTCTATCACCCATGTTACATCCGATGTCCGATTTCGGACTAACAGCTTCCATCCTAAAAACTTCCAAGTCAATCACCCATGTTACATCCGGTGCCTGATTTTGAACTATCAGCTTCCACCCAAAAAACTGTCAAGTCTATCACCCATGTTAGATCCGGTGCCTGATTTCAGACTATCAGCTTCCATCCCAAAATTTGCAAAGTTTATCACGCATGTTACATCCTTTGCCCGATTTCGGACTAACAGGTTCCATCCCAAAAACTGCCAAGTCTATCACCCATGTTACATCTGATGCCCGATTTCGGACTATTAGCTTCCATCCCAAAAACTGCCAAGTCTATCACCCTTGTTACATCCGGTGCCCGATTTCGGACTATCAACTTCCTCCTAAAAACTGCCAAGTCTATCACCCATGTTACATCCGGTGCCCGATTTCGGCAAAACAGCTTCTATCGCAAAAACTGCCAAGTCTATCACCCATGTTACATTCGATGCCGGATTTAAGACGAACAGCTTTCATCCTAAAAACTTCCAAGTCTATCACCCATCTTATATCCGGTGCCCGATTTCAGCAAAATAGCTTCTATCGCAAAAATTGCCAAGTCTATCACCCATGTTACATCCGGTGCCCGATTTCGGACTAACAGCTTCCATCCCAAAAACTGCCAAGTATATCACCCATGTTACATCCGGTGCCCGATTTCGGACTATCAGCTTCCATCCCAAAAACTGCCAAGTCTATCACCCATGTTACATCCGGTGCCCGATTTCGGACTATCAACTTCCCTCCCAAAAACTGCCAAGTCTATCACCCATGTTACATCCGGTGCTCGATTTCGGCAAAACAGCTTCTATCGCAAAAACTGCCAAGTCTATCACCCATGTTACATTCGATGCCGGATTTTAGACGAACAGCTTTCATCCTAAAAACTTCCAAGTCTATCACCCATCTTATATCCGGTGCCCGATTTCAGCAAAATAGCTTCTATCGCAAAAATTGCCAAGTCTATCACCCATGTAACATCCGGTGCCCGATTTCGGACTATCAGCTTCCATCCCAAAAACTGCCAAGTCTATCACCCATGTTACATCCGGTGCCCGATCTCGGACTAACAGCTTCCATCTCAAAAACTGCTAAGTCTATCACCCATGTTACATCCGGTGCCTGATTTCGGACTATCAGCTTCCGTCCCAAAAACTGCCAAGTCTATCACCCATGTTACATCTGGTGCTGGATTTTAAACCAACAGCTTCCATCCCAAAAACAGCCAAGTCTATCACCCATGTTACATCCGGTACCCGATTTCAGCAAAACAGCTTCTATTCCAAAAATTGCCAAGTCTATCACCCATGTTACATCCGATGTCCGATTTCGGACTAACAGCTTCCATCCTAAAAACTTCCAAGTCAATCACCCATGTTACATCCGGTGCCTGATTTTGAACTATCAGCTTCCACCCAAAAAACTGTCAAGTCTATCACCCATGTTAGATCCGGTGCCTGATTTCAGACTATCAGCTTCCATCCCAAAATTTGCAAAGTTTATCACGCATGTTACATCCTTTGCCCGATTTCGGACTAACAGGTTCCATCCCAAAAACTGCCAAGTCTATCACCCATGTTACATCTGATGCCCGATTTCGGACTATTAGCTTCCATCCCAAAAACTGCCAAGTCTATCACCCTTGTTACATCCGGTGCCCGATTTCGGACTATCAACTTCCTCCTAAAAACTGCCAAGTCTATCACCCATGTTACATCCGGTGCCCGATTTCGGCAAAACAGCTTCTATCGCAAAAACTGCCAAGTCTATCACCCATGTTACATTCGATGCCGGATTTCAGACGAACAGCTTTCATCCTAAAAACTTCCAAGTCTATCACCCATCTTATATCCGGTGCCCGATTTCAGCAAAATAGCTTCTATCGCAAAAATTGCCAAGTCTATCACCCATGTTACATCCGGTGCCCGATTTCGGACTATCAGCTTCCATCCAAAAAACTGCCAAGTCTATCACCCATGTTACATCCGGTGCCCGATCTCGGACTAACAGCTTCCATCTCAAAAACTGCTAAGTCTATCACCCATGTTACATCCGGTGCCTGATTTCGGACTATCAGCTTCCGTCCTAAAAACTTCCAAGTCTATCACCCATGTTACATCTGGTGCTGGATTTCAAACCAACAGCTTCCATCCCAAAAACAGCCAAGTCTATGACCCATGTTACATCCGGTGCCCGATTTCAGCAAAACAGCTTCTATTCCAAAAATTGCCAAGTCTATCACCCATGTTACATCCGATGCCCGATTTCGGACTAACAGCTTCCATCCTAAAAACTGCCAAGTGAATCACCCATGTTACATCCGGTGCCCGATTTCAGACTATCAGCTTCCATCCCAAAATTTGCAAAGTTTATCACGCATGTTACATCCTTGGCCCGATTTCGGACTAACAGCTTCCATCCTAAAAACTGCCAAGTCTATCACCCATGTTACATCCGGTGCCTGATTTCGAAATATCAGCTTCCATCCCAAAAACTGCCAAGTCTATTACCAAAGTTACATCCGGTGCCCGATTTCGGCAAAACAGCTTCTATCGCAAAAACTGCCAAGTCTATCACCCATGTTACATCCGATGCCGGATTTCAGACGAGCAGCTTCCATCCTAAAAACTGCCAAGTCTATCACCCATCTTATATCCGGTGCCCGATTTCAGCAAAACAGCTTCTATCGCAAAAATTGCCAAGTCTATCACCCATGTTACATCCGGTGCCCGATTTCGGACTATCAGCTTCCATCCCAAAAACTGCCAAGTCTATCACCCATGTTACATCCGGTGCCCGATCTCGGACTAACAGCTTTCATCTCAAAAACTGCTAAGTCTATCACCCATGTTACATCCGGTGCCTGATTTCGGACTATCAGCTTCCGTCACAAAAACTGCCAAGTCTGTCACCCATGTTACATCTGGTGCTGGATTTCAAACCAACAGCTTCCATCCCAAAAACAGCCAAGTCTATCACCCATGTTACATCCGGTGCCCGATTTCAGCAAAACAACTTCTATTCCAAAAATTGCCAAGTCCATCACCCATGTTACATCCGATGCCCAATTTCGGACTAACAGCTTCCATCCTAAAAACTGCCAAGTCAATCACCCATGTTACATTCGGTGCCTGATTTTGAACTATCAGCTTCCACCCAAAAAACTGTCAAGTCTATCACCCATGTTAGATCCGGTGCCCGATTTCGGACTATCAGCTTCCATCCCAAAATTTGCAAAGTTTATCACGCATGTTACATCCTTTGCCCGATTTCGGACTAACAGCTTCCATCCCAAAAACTGCCAAGTATATCACCCATGTTACATCTGGTGCCCGATTTCGGACTATCAGCTTCCATCCCAAAAACTGCCAAGTCTATCACCCATGTTACATCCGGTGCCCGATTTCGGACTATCAGCTTCCCTCCCAAAAACTGCCAAGTCTATCGCCCATGTTATATCCGGTGCCTGATTTCGGCAAAACAGCTTCTATCGCAAAAACTGCCAAGTCTATCACCCATGTTACATTCGATGCCGGATTTAAGACGAACAGCTTTCATCCTAAAAACTTCCAAGTCTATCACCCATCTTATATCCGGTGCCCGATTTCAGCAAAATAGCTTCTATCGCAAAAATTGCCAAGTCTATCACCCATGTTACATCCGGTGCCCGATTTCGGACTAACAGCTTCCATCCCAAAAACTGCCAAGTATATCACCCATGTTACATCCGGTGCCCGATTTCGGACTATCAGCTTCCATCCCAAAAACTGCCAAGTCTATCACTCATGTTACATCCGGTGCCCGATTTCGGACTATCAACTTCCCTCCCAAAAACTGCCAAGTCTATCACCCATGTTACATCCGGTGCTCGATTTCGGCAAAACAGCTTCTATCGCAAAAACTGCCAAGTCTATCACCCATGTTACATTCGATGCCGGATTTCAGACGAACAGCTTTCATCCTAAAAACTTCCAAGTCTATCACCCATCTTATATCCGGTGCCCGATTTCAGCAAAATAGCTTCTATCGCAAAAATTGCCAAGTCTATCACCCATGTTACATCCGGTGCCCGATTTCGGACTATCAGCTTCCATCCCAAAAACTGCCAAGTCTATCACCCATGTTACATCCGGTGCCCGATCTCGGACTAACAGCTTTCATCTCAAAAACTGCTAAGTCTATCACCCATGTTACATCCGGTGCCTGATTTCGGACTATCAGCTTCCGTCCCAAAAACTGCCAAGTCTATCACCCATGTTACATCTGGTGCTGGATTTCAAACCAACAGCTTCCATCCCAAAAACAGCCAAGTCTATCACCCATGTTACATCCGGTGCCCGATTTCAGCAAAACAGCTTCTATTCCAAAAATTGCCAAGTCTATCACCCATGTTACATCCGATGCCCGATTTCGGACTAACAGCTTCCATCCTAAAAACTTCCAAGTCAATCACCCATGTTACATCCGGTGCCTGATTTTGAACTATCAGCTTCCACCCAAAAAACTGTCAAGTCTATCACCCATGTTAGATCCGGTGCCCGATTTCAGACTATCAGCTTCCATCCCAAAATTTGCAAAGTTTATCACGCATGTTACATCCTTTGCCCGATTTCGGACTAACAGGTTCCATCCCAAAAACTGCCAAGTCTATCACCCATGTTACATCCGGTACCCGATTTCGGACTATTAGCTTCCATCCCAAAAACTGCCAAGTCTATCACCCATGTTACATCCGGTGCCCGATTTCGAAATATCAGCTTCCATCCCAAAAACTGCCAAGTCTATTACCCATGTTACATCCGGTGCCCGATTTCGGCAAAACAGCTTCTATCGCAAAAACTGCCAAGTCTATCACCCATGTTACATCCGATGCCGGATTTCAGACGAGCAGCTTCCATCCTAAAAACTGCCAAGTCTATCACCCATCTTATATCCGGTGCCCGATTTCAGCAAAACAGCTTCTATCGCAAAAATTGCCAAGTCTATCACCCATGTTACATCCGGTGCCCGATTTCGGACTATCAACTTCCATCCCAAAAACTGCCAAGTCTATCACCCATGTTACATCCGGTGCCCGATCTCGGACTAACAGCTTTCATCTCAAAAACTGCTAAGTCTATCACCCATGTTACATCCGGTGCCTGATTTCGGACTATCAGCTTCCGTCACAAAAACTGCCAAGTCTGTCACCCATGTTACATCTGGTGCTGGATTTCAAACCAACAGCTTCCATCCCAAAAACAGCCAAGTCTATCACCCATGTTACATCCGGTGCCCGATTTCAGCAAAACAACTTCTATTCCAAAAATTGCCAAGTCCATCACCCATGTTACATCCGATGCCCAATTTCGGACTAACAGCTTCCATCCTAAAAACTGCCAAGTCAATCACCCATGTTACATTCGGTGCCTGATTTTGAACTATCAGCTTCCACCCAAAAAACTGTCAAGTCTATCACCCATGTTAGATCCGGTGCCCGATTTCGGACTATCAGCTTCCATCCCAAAATTTGCAAAGTTTATCACGCATGTTACATCCTTTGCCCGATTTCGGACTAACAGCTTCCATCCCAAAAACTGCCAAGTATATCACCCATGTTACATCTGGTGCCCGATTTCGGACTATCAGCTTCCATCCCAAAAACTGCCAAGTCTATCACCCATGTTACATCCGGTGCCCGATTTCGGACTATCAGCTTCCCTCCCAAAAACTGCCAAGTCTATCGCCCATGTTATATCCGGTGCCCGATTTCGGCAAAACAGCTTCTATCGCAAAAACTGCCAAGTCTATCACCCATGTTACATTCGATGCCGGATTTAAGACGAACAGCTTTCATCCTAAAAACTTCCAAGTCTATCACCCATCTTATATCCGGTGCCCGATTTCAGCAAAATAGCTTCTATCGCAAAAATTGCCAAGTCTATCACCCATGTTACATCCGGTGCCCGATTTCGGACTAACAGCTTCCATCCCAAAAACTGCCAAGTATATCACCCATGTTACATCCGGTGCCCGATTTCGGACTATCAGCTTCCATCCCAAAAACTGCCAAGTCTATCACCCATGTTACATCCGGTGCCCGATTTCGGACTATCAACTTCCCTCCCAAAAACTGCCAAGTCTATCACCCATGTTACATCCGGTGCTCGATTTCGGCAAAACAGCTTCTATCGCAAAAACTGCCAAGTCTATCACCCATGTTACATTCGATGCCGGATTTTAGACGAACAGCTTTCATCCTAAAAACTTCCAAGTCTATCACCCATCTTATATCCGGTGCCCGATTTCAGCAAAATAGCTTCTATCGCAAAAATTGCCAAGTCTATCACCCATGTTACATCCGGTGCCCGATTTCGGACTATCAGCTTCCATCCCAAAAACTGCCAAGTCTATCACCCATGTTACATCCGGTGCCCGATCTCGGACTAACAGCTTCCATCTCAAAAACTGCTAAGTCTATCACCCATGTTACATCCGGTGCCTGATTTCGGACTATCAGCTTCCGTCCCAAAAACTGCCAAGTCTATCACCCATGTTACATCTGGTGCTGGATTTTAAACCAACAGCTTCCATCCCAAAAACAGCCAAGTCTATCACCCATGTTACATCCGGTACCCGATTTCAGCAAAACAGCTTCTATTCCAAAAATTGCCAAGTCTATCACCCATGTTACATCCGATGTCCGATTTCGGACTAACAGCTTCCATCCTAAAAACTTCCAAGTCAATCACCCATGTTACATCCGGTGCCTGATTTTGAACTATCAGCTTCCACCCAAAAAACTGTCAAGTCTATCACCCATGTTAGATCCGGTGCCTGATTTCAGACTATCAGCTTCCATCCCAAAATTTGCAAAGTTTATCACGCATGTTACATCCTTTGCCCGATTTCGGACTAACAGGTTCCATCCCAAAAACTGCCAAGTCTATCACCCATGTTACATCTGGTGCCCGATTTCGGACTATTAGCTTCCATCCCAAAAACTGCCAAGTCTATCACCCTTGTTACATCCGGTGCCCGATTTCGGACTATCAACTTCCTCCTAAAAACTGCCAAGTCTATCACCCATGTTACATCCGGTGCCCGATTTCGGCAAAACAGCTTCTATCGCAAAAACTGCCAAGTCTATCACCCATGTTACATTCGATGCCGGATTTCAGACGAACAGCTTTCATCCTAAAAACTTCCAAGTCTATCACCCATCTTATATCCGGTGCCCGATTTCAGCAAAATAGCTTCTATCGCAAAAATTGCCAAGTCTATCACCCATGTTACATCCGGTGCCCGATTTCGGACTATCAGCTTCCATCCCAAAAACTGCCAAGTCTATCACCCATGTTACATCCGGTGCCCGATCTCGGACTAACAGCTTTCATCTCAAAAACTGCTAAGTCTATCACCCATGTTACATCCGGTGCCTGATTTCGGACTATCAGCTTCCGTCCCAAAAACTGCCAAGTCTGTCACCCATGTTACATCTGGTGCTGGATTTCAAACCAACAGCTTCCATCCCAAAAACAGCCAAGTCTATCACCCATGTTACATCCGGTGCCCGATTTCAGCAAAACAGCTTCTATTCCAAAAATTGCCAAGTCTATCACCCATGTTACATCCGATGCCCAATTTCGGACTAACAGCTTCCATCCTAAAAACTTCCAAGTCAATCACCCATGTTACATCCGGTGCCTGATTTTGAACTATCAGCTTCCACCCAAAAAACTGTCAAGTCTATGACCCATGTTAGATCCGGTGCCCGATTTCAGACTATCAGCTTCCATCCCAAAATTTGCAAAGTATATCACGCATGTTACATCCTTTGCCCGATTTCGGACTAACAGGTTCCATCCCAAAAACTGCCAAGTCTATCACCCATGTTACATCCGGTGCCCGATTTCGGACTATTAGCTTCCATCCCAAAAACTGCCAAGTCTATCACCCATGTTACATCCGGTGCCCGATTTCGAAATATCAGCTTCCATCCCAAAAACTGCCAAGTCTATTACCCATGTTACATCCGGTGCCCGATTTCGGCAAAATAACTTCTATCGCAAAAACTGCCAAGTCTATCACCCATGTTACATCCGATGCCGGATTTCAGATGAGCAGCTTCCATCCTAAAAACTGCCAAGTCTATCACCCATCTTATATCCGGTGCTCGATTTCAGCAAAACACCTTCTATCGCAAAAATTGCGATGTCTATCACCCATGTTACATCCGGTGCCCGATTTCGGACTATCAACTTCCCTCCCAAAAACTGCCAAGTCTATCACCCATGTTACATCCGGTGCCCGATTTCGGCAAAACAGCTTCTATCGCAAAAACTGCCAAGTCTATCACCCATGTTACATTCGATGCCGGATTTTAGACGAACAGCTTTCATCCTAAAAACTTCCAAGTCTATCACCCATCTTATATCCGGTGTCCGATTTCAGCAAAATAGCTTCTATCGCAAAAATTGCCAAGTCTATCACCCATGTTACATCCGGTGCCCGATTTCGGACTAACAGCTTCCATCCCAAAAACTGCCAAGTCTATCACCCATGTTACATCCGGTGCCCGATCTCGGACTAACAGCTTCCATCTCAAAAACTGCTAAGTCTATCACCCATGTTACATCCGGTGCCTGATTTCGGACTATCAGCTTCCGACCTAAAAACTGCCAAGTCTATCACCCATGTTACATCTGGTGCTGGATTTCAAACCAACAGCTTCCATCCCAAAAACAGCCAAGTCTATGACCCATGTTACATCCGGTGCCCGATTTCAGCAAAACAGCTTCTATTCCAAAAATTGCCAAGTCTATCACCCATGTTACATCCGATGCCCGATTTCGGACTAACAGCTTCCATTCTAAAAACTGCCAAGTGAATCACCCATGTTACATCCGGTGCCTGATTTTGAACTATCAGCTTCCACCCAAAAAACTGTCAAGTCTATCACCCATGTTAGATCCGGTGCCCGATTTCAGACTATCAGCTTCCATCCCAAAATTTGCAAAGTTTATCACGCATGTTACATCCTTGGCCCGATTTCGGACTAATAGCTTCCATCCTAAAAACTGCCAAGTCTATCACCCATGTTACATCCGGTGCCTGATTTCGAAATATCAGCTTCCATCCCAAAAACTGCCAAGTCTATTACCAAAGTTACATCCGGTGCCCGATTTCGGCAAAACAGCTTCTATCGCAAAAACTGCCAAGTCTATCACCCATGTTACATCCGATGCCGGATTTCAGACGAGCAGCTTCCATCCTAAAAACTGCCAAGTCTATCACCCATCTTATATCCGGTGCCCGATTTCAGCAAAACAACTTCTATCGCAAAAATTGCCAAGTCTATCACCCATGTTACATCCGGTGCCCGATTTCGGACTATCAGCTTCCATCCCAAAAACTGCCAAGTCTATCACCCATGTTACATCCGGTGCCCGATCTCGGACTAACAGCTTTCATCTCAAAAACTGCTAAGTCTATCACCCATGTTACATCCGGTGCCTGATTTCGGACTATCAGCTTCCGTCCCAAAAACTGCCAAGTCTGTCACCCATGTTACATCTGGTGCTGGATTTCAAACCAACAGCTTCCATCCCAAAAACAGCCAAGTCTATCACCCATGTTACATCCGGTGCCCGTATTCAGCAAAACAACTTCTATTCCAAAAATTGCCAAGTCCATCACCCATGTTACATCCGATGCCCAATTTCGGACTAACAGCTTCCATCCTAAAAACTGCCAAGTCAATCACCCATGTTACATTCGGTGCCTGATTTTGAACTATCAGCTTCCACCCAAAAAACTGTCAAGTCTATCACCCATGTTAGATCCGGTGCCCGATTTCGGACTATCAGCTTCCATCCCAAAATTTGCAAAGTTTATCACGCATGTTACATCCTTTGCCCGATTTCGGACTAACAGCTTCCATCCCAAAAACTGCCAAGTATATCACCCATGTTACATCTGGTGCCCGATTTCGGACTATCAGCTTCCATCCCAAAAACTGCCAAGTCTATCACCCATGTTACATCCGGTGCCCGATTTCGGACTATCAGCTTCCCTCCCAAAAACTGCCAAGTCTATCGCCCATGTTATATCCGGTGCCCGATTTCGGCAAAACAGCTTCTATCGCAAAAACTGCCAAGTCTATCACCCATGTTACATTCGATGCCGGATTTAAGACGAACAGCTTTCATCCTAAAAACTTCCAAGTCTATCACCCATCTTATATCCGGTGCCCGATTTCAGCAAAATAGCTTCTATCGCAAAAATTGCCAAGTCTATCACCCATGTTACATCCGGTGCCCGATTTCGGACTAACAGCTTCCATCCCAAAAACTGCCAAGTATATCACCCATGTTACATCCGGTGCCCGATTTCGGACTATCAGCTTCCATCCCAAAAACTGCCAAGTCTATCACCCATGTTATATCCGGTGCCCGATTTCGGACTATCAACTTCCCTCCCAAAAACTGCCAAGTCTATCACCCATGTTACATCCGGTGCTCGATTTCGGCAAAACAGCTTCTATCGCAAAAACTGCCAAGTCTATCACCCATGTTACATTCGATGCCGGATTTTAGACGAACAGCTTTCATCCTAAAAACTTCCAAGTCTATCACCCATCTTATATCCGGTGCCCGATTTCAGCAAAATAGCTTCTATCGCAAAAATTGCCAAGTCTATCACCCATGTTACATCCGGTGCCCGATTTCGGACTATCAGCTTCCATCCCAAAAACTGCCAAGTCTATCACCCATGTTACATCCGGTGCCCGATCTCGGACTAACAGCTTCCATCTCAAAAACTGCTAAGTCTCTCACCCATGTTACATCCGGTGCCTGATTTCGGACTATCAGCTTCCGTCCCAAAAACTGCCAAGTCTATCACCCATGTTACATCTGGTGCTGGATTTTAAACCAACAGCTTCCATCCCAAAAACAGCCAAGTCTATCACCCATGTTACATCCGGTACCCGATTTCAGCAAAACAGCTTCTATTCCAAAAATTGCCAAGTCTATCACCCATGTTACATCCGATGTCCGATTTCGGACTAACAGCTTCCATTCTAAAAACTTCCAAGTCAATCACCCATGTTACATCCGGTGCCTGATTTTGAACTATCAGCTTCCACCCAAAAAACTGTCAAGTCTATCACCCATGTTAGATCCGGTGCCTGATTTCAGACTATCAGCTTCCATCCCAAAATTTGCAAAGTTTATCACGCATGTTACATCCTTTGCCCGATTTCGGACTAACAGGTTCCATCCCAAAAACTGCCAAGTCTATCACCCATGTTACATCTGGTGCCCGATTTCGGACTATTAGCTTCCATCCCAAAAACTGCCAAGTCTATCACCCTTGTTACATCCGGTGCCCGATTTCGGACTATCAACTTCCTCCTAAAAACTGCCAAGTCTATCACCCATGTTACATCCGGTGCCCGATTTCGGCAAAACAGCTTCTATCGCAAAAACTGCCAAGTCTATCACCCATGTTACATTCGATGCCGGATTTCAGACGAACAGCTTTCATCCTAAAAACTTCCAAGTCTATCACCCATCTTATATCCGGTGCCCGATTTCAGCAAAATAGCTTCTATCGCAAAAATTGCCAAGTCTATCACCCATGTTACATCCGGTGCCCGATTTCGGACTATCAGCTTCCATCCCAAAAACTGCCAAGTCTATCACCCATGTTACATCCGGTGCCCGATCTCGGACTAACAGCTTTCATCTCAAAAACTGCTAAGTCTATCACCCATGTTACATCCGGTGCCTGATTTCGGACTATCAGCTTCCGTCCCAAAAACTGCCAAGTCTGTCACCCATGTTACATCTGGTGCTGGATTTCAAACCAACAGCTTCCATCCCAAAAACAGCCAAGTCTATCACCCATGTTACATCCGGTGCCCGATTTCAGCAAAACAGCTTCTATTCCAAAAATTGCCAAGTCTATCACCCATGTTACATCCGATGCCCAATTTCGGACTAACAGCTTCCATCCTAAAAACTTCCAAGTCAATCACCCATGTTACATCCGGTGCCTGATTTTGAACTATCAGCTTCCACCCAAAAAACTGTCAAGTCTATGACCCATGTTAGATCCGGTGCCCGATTTCAGACTATCAGCTTCCATCCCAAAATTTGCAAAGTATATCACGCATGTTACATCCTTTGCCCGATTTCGGACTAACAGGTTCCATCCCAAAAACTGCCAAGTCTATCACCCATGTTACATCCGGTGCCCGATTTCGGACTATTAGCTTCCATCCCAAAAACTGCCAAGTCTATCACCCATGTTACATCCGGTGCCCGATTTCGAAATATCAGCTTCCATCCCAAAAACTGCCAAGTCTATTACCCATGTTACATCCGGTGCCCGATTTCGGCAAAACAACTTCTATCGCAAAAACTGCCAAGTCTATCACCCATGTTACATCCGATGCCGGATTTCAGATGAGCAGCTTCCATCCTAAAAACTGCCAAGTCTATCACCCATCTTATATCCGGTGCTCGATTTCAGCAAAACACCTTCTATCGCAAAAATTGCGATGTCTATCACCCATGTTACATCCGGTGCCCGATTTCGGACTATCAACTTCCCTCCCAAAAACTGCCAAGTCTATCACCCATGTTACATCCGGTGCCCGATTTCGGCAAAACAGCTTCTATCGCAAAAACTGCCAAGTCTATCACCCATGTTACATTCGATGCCGGATTTTAGACGAACAGCTTTCATCCTAAAAACTTCCAAGTCTATCACCCATCTTATATCCGGTGCCCGATTTCAGCAAAATAGCTTCTATCGCAAAAATTGCCAAGTCTATCACCCATGTTACATCCGGTGCCCGATTTCGGACTATCAGCTTCCATCCCAAAAACTGCCAAGTCTATCACCCATGTTACATCCGGTGCCCGATGTAAAACCCGGTTAGAATTCGGCACCGGAATTCCTACTGTCTGGTGGAATCCGGGGTGTTGGGATTCTATATAAGGGTAGGAGTGGTGTTTTCTAAGGGTTATGAGATGTTTTAAGGTTAAGGGAAGTGAGTTGTGAGTTGAAATGACCTAAGGCAGTTGAGCCAAGTTCGGCCGCCGAAAGTAAGTTCGGCCGCCGAAAGTGTTTGGCTTCCGAAGGAAAGTTCGGCCTCCGAATGTTGCATTGTAACGACCCCAAAAAGGACCGTCACCGGCGCTAGGATTCAGGTCGGCTTAAGGCCGCCAGAACCCGTAGCAAGCCTGCTATACTCTCTGTGTACCTGCAAACCTCATACATGATCATACATTTTCAGTGAAAATAAAACTCTTTTCTGAACCAAGGCTTAACCTGTGCATGCACTATCTCTGTACTCTGTACTCATGTACTCTGTACTCTGTATCCCTGACTAGAGCTTGCTCTAGATGGGTTAATTCATACCTGTTAAGCCTGGTTTTCACATACAGGAAAACATATATACATATACAGATCATGTACAACACATACATCACTAGATCAAGCAACAACTATTACATCTTTTTAATATTACATGTCCACTCTAAGCTATTACAGATCTCTTTACTTTTCTTGTACTCTGCTGGACTGTCCCTGTACACTGTACACTGAACCTGCAAAACTGGGGTTAAGGGAGTGGGATGAGCTCTATAGCCCAGTGAGTAGAACAGTAAAACATCTCAGTAAAATATGATCTCATGGAATGCGCCATAACACAGACAAGCCACATCAAGAGTAAACCTGTCACCACATAGTCCCAGTAACTCTGTGCCAGGGCGTAGAATCGAGCACCTGGTCTTCCTGTCATATATGTATATGTGTATATAACACCTGTAAACTTACCATTGCCAGGGCGTAGTCAAAGGCTCCTGGACTTTGTTATATACCTGCCAGGGCGTAGTCAAAGGCTCCTGGTCTTTGCTATACGTGCCAGGGCGTAGTCAAAGGCTCCTGGACTTCCTGTCTGAGACTATTGGATCATTCAGCATTCACTCACATCACCAAATAACAATGCAATGCAACATAGTCGTGAATACTAATGCAATCAACCTATGGCATAAACATGATGCATGAGATATGCTAAAAAACAGGTTGTGGTTTCCTTAAAAGTCATAAGTTTAGTTCCACTCACCTCTGGCTATCTGGACTGACTGACTCTGCAGGTTTACCTATGGAGCAGTACTCACTGCTGCTCTCTCTGGTTCCTCTGGTCTGTAATACATAAAGAGTCAAATGAGGGACCAGACTAACTTATCAATACCTCTAGTACACTTCCCAAGAATCCCCTGAAACTCACTTAACTAGCCATGCAAAACATGCAAAAGAAAAGCTGGACAGAACACTTTCGGCGGCAGGTTCAGCAGCCGAATGTCCTCTCCAGAGACGAAACTCAAGCACCTTCGGCGGCCGAATCTCAAGCTTCGGCGGCCGAACCTTTTCGGGGGCAACTTTCGGGCCAAAACATACTCCAGAGACGAAAGTCTCTAACCTTCGGCGGCACCTTCGGCGGCCGAAGTCCCCAAACAGAGCCGAACATGCAAAAACACTCGGGGCAAGCTGTGGCAGCCAAAGCCACCATGCAAGAGGTTCGGCGGCCGAATGAACCTTCGGCTGCCGAACCTGAGTTCATCCAGAACTCAGTCCGACGGCAAACCAAGCTCCTCCTTCTCTTCAACATCTTCAAACATGCATAAGCAACTCCTCAACACTCATATACATATACGTATATGATCACAGGGGTCCAAAACTATCTAATACCCCAAACAACAAATCAAACATAACACAGAAACATATAGTCATGCATATATCCACAAACCTCCCATTGAAAACCTAAACATGCATCTCTCTCTTCACAACTCCCATAAAACCTTCAGAAAACATATAAAACCATAGTCAAAACATCACTTACCTCCTGGTGAGTGATCTCAACAAAGGAAAACGGTTCCACTCTCTTCACCCTCACTAACTCTCCAAAGCTCACTTTTGTTTCTCTCAACTCTCAATACCTTTGCAAGCACCTCAAACTGCTGTAAGACCAACCAAAAACATGTACAGATGAGTCATAAAAGGTGTGGTCATTCCATGGCAAGAATCTGAGGCCAACACTTGTCAAAACAAACATGACTCAGCTCACTAGCCAAATCATCGTCGGCTGCCCAATCACAGGCAAGACCATGCAACATTCGGAGGCCGAACTTCCCTTCGGAAGCCAAACACTTTCGGCGGCCGAACTTGGCTCAACTGCCTTAGGTCATTTCAACTCAAAACTCACTTTCCTTAACCTTCAAACATCTCATAACCCTTAGAAAAACACCACTCCTACCCTTATATAGAATCCCAACACCCCGGATTCCACCAGACATTAGGAATTCCGGTGCCGGATTCTAGCCGGGTGTTACATTCTCCCCTCCTTAAGAACATTCGTCCTCGAATGTTCCTAAAACACACAAAAACAAAACACAAGGAGGAAACAAACCTCAAAACAAATATGGATACTGCTGGAGCATAGACTCCCGCGTCTCCCATGTGCACTCTTCTAGATTATGGTGGTTCCATAACACTTTCACCATCGGAATCTCCTTGTTCCTTAGCTGTCTGATCTGCGTGTCCAGAATCCGCACTGGCTGCTCAATATAGGTGAGATCCGTATGAATCTCCACTTCAGGCTCACTCAAAACCTGATTCGGATTTGACACAAACTGTCGTAGCATAGAAACATGAAATACCGGGTGAATTCTCTCCATAGAAGCAGGTAAATCCAGCTTATAAGATACATTTCCGATTCTCTGCAATACTTCAAAGGGTCCAATGTACCGTGGAGCTAATTTACCTTTCTTCCCAAAACGAACCACTCCTTTCATTGGAGACACTTTCAGCAATACCCAATTACCCTCTTGAAACTCTAACTGCTTTCTGCGAACGTCTGCATAACTTTTCTGTCTACTCTGAGCTGTTCTGATTCTCTTTCTGATCATGGGCACCATTCTACTGGTAATGTCTACTAACTCTGGCCCTGCAAGAGCCTTCTCTCCTACCTCTTCCCAGCAAACAGGGGATCTGCACTTCCTCCCATATAATGCTTCATAAGGAGCCATCCCAATGCTAGCATGATGACTGTTATTGTAGGCAAATTCCACCAAAGGTAGATGCTGCCTCCAAGAACCGCCAAAGTCTAACACACAAAGGCGAAGCATATCCTCTATGGTCTGGATGGTCCTTTCTGACTGTCCATCAGTCTGTGGGTGGAAAGCAGTACTAAAATCCAATCTCGTGCCCATTGCACTTTGCAGACTCCGCCAAAAGCGGGAGGTAAACTGAGGTCCTCTGTCTGACACTATAGATACTGGAACTCCATGTAATCTCACTATCTCATCCAGATAGATCTGTGCCAACTTATCCACAGAATAGTTACTCCGTACTGGAAGAAAATGAGCAGATTTCGTGAGTCTGTCCACAATCACCCATATCGAGTCTATCCTGTTGGACGCTACTGGTAAACCCACCACAAAATCCATGGCTATGTTCTCCCATTTCCACTCTGGAATCGGTAATGGGTTAAGCATTCCGGCTGGTTTCTGATGCTCTAATTTCACCCTCTGACAAACCTCACAGGCTGTCACGAACTGCGCCACTTCCTTCTTCATGGCTGGCCACCAATAAACCCTTTTCAGATCCTGATACATCTTGGTAGCTCCTGGGTGAACACTATACTTCGCATTATGAGCTTCCCTCATAATGTCTTCCTTCACACTGCCCCTATCTGGTACACAAAGTCGACTCCTATAGCGAAGGATCCCTTTGCTGTCAAATCTGAACTCTACACTATTGCCTGACTGAACAGTCCTGGCAATTTTCATCAACTCAGGGTCCTCATGCTGTCTCTGAGCTATCTGCTCCAGAAACACAGGTGTCACCCTCATCTGTGCTATCAACGCACCTGTACCAGACAACTCTAGCTGTAATCCCTCGTCAAAGAGATTATAAAGCTCCATCACAACTGGTCTCCGCTCTGCTGCTATATGGGATAAACTGCCTAGTGACTTCCAGCTTAGGGCGTCTGCGACAACATTCGCCTTACCCGGATGATACTGGATCTTACAATCATAATCACTGAGCAATTCGACCCATCTTCTTTGCCGCAAATTCAGCTCTCTCTGACTTAAGATGTACTGTAAACTCTTGTGATCAGTGAAGATCTCGCATTTAACCCCATAGAGGTAATGCCGCCACATCTTAAGTGCAAAGATAACTGCTGCCATCTCGAGGTCATGGGTAGGGTAATTCAACTCGTGCTTCTTCAACTGTCTAGAAGCATAAGCTATTACTTTATTACGCTGCATCAATACACAACCCAATCCCACTCGAGAGGCATCACAGAACACTGTGAACTCTTCATTACTGATAGGCAGAGCTAACACTGGTGCTGTTGTCAATCTCCTCTTGAGCTCTTCAAAGCTCTCTTCACACTGGTCTGACCAGATAAACTTCTGGTTCTTCTGAGTCAATTTGGTCATAGGAGCTGCTATCTTTGAGAAGTTCTGAACGAACCTCCTGTAGTAACCTGCCAGTCCCAGAAAGCTTTTAATCTCAGTCACTGTCGTGGGTCTGGGCCAGTTAGCTACAGCCTCTATCTTCTTGGGGTCTACCTCAATACCCTCTGCTGATACCACATGTCCCAAGAAGGCAATGCTCCGTAACCAAAACTCACACTTTGAAAACTTGGCATATAAACCATGCTCTCTCAGTGTCTGCAACACTATCCTCAGATGCTGGGCATGCTCCTCTGCATCTCTGGAATACACTAAGATATCATCGATAAACACAATGACAAAGTGATCCAGAAACTCACTGAATACCCTGTTCATGAGATCCATAAATGCTGCAGGGGCATTAGTCAACCCGAACGGCATCACTAAGAACTCATAATGCCCATATCTGGTCCGGAAAGCTGTCTTAGGCACATCTGCCTCTCTGACTCTCAATTGATGATACCCAGATCTCAGATCTATTTTCGAGAAACAACCTGCTCCAGCTAGCTGGTCAAATAGATCATCAATCCTAGGTAGAGGATACCTATTCTTGATAGTGACCTTGTTCAATTGTCTGTAGTCGATACAAAGTCTAAGGGATCCATCCTTCTTTCTGACAAAAAGCACTGGAGCACCCCAAGGTGAGGTACTAGGACGGATGAAACCCTTATCTACCAAGTCCTGCAACTGCTCTTTCAACTCTGCTAACTCAGCTGGCGCCATCCTGTAGGGAGGAATAGAGATAGGTCTGGTACCTGGCAGTAATTCAATTTCAAACCCTATCTCCCTATCAGGTGGTAGTCCTGGCAAATCGTCTGGGAACACATCGAGAAACTCTCGGACTACTGGTACTGTGGCTGGTTCCCTCACCTGACTGTCTAGCTCTCTCACATGAGCTAGAAACCCCTGACAACCCCTCCTAAGCAAACGACGAGCCTGAAGGGCTGAAATCATACCTCTGGGTGTACCTCTCCTGTCTCCTCTGAAGACACACTCTGACCCATCCTGGTCTCTGAGACTCACTAACTTCTCTCGACAGTCCAACGTAGCACCATATGCAGATAGCCAATCCATCCCTAGAATGACATCAAAATCTGTCAAGTCTAGAACCACAAGGTCAGCTGGAAGGCATCTACCCTCTATGAATACTGGACTGAAACGACAGACTGACGCTGCCACTGATGGGTCACATCTAGGTCCACTGACCCAGAGAGGATACTCTAACTCAGAACTGATCAAACCCAATCGCTCTATGGCTCTCGAAGCAATAAAGGAATGAGAAGCACCGGGGTCCATCAAAGCATACACATCTGAACACCCAATGATGAGCTTACCTGACACCACTGTGTTCGACGTGTTAGCCTCCTCCTGTGTCACTGTGAAAATCCGTGCTGGGGCTATCGGATTTCCACCTCGGGAACCTGCTGCTGAAGTAGAGGCTACCCCTCTCCCTCTACCTCTGCCACTAGTCTGAGGCATGACTGGAGCTGCTGGCCGTACAACTGGTTGTACCACACTACCAGAACTCATCTGCTGGGATGGTGCAAAAGTCATCTGCGGACAATCCCGAGCAATATGCCCTTCCTGTCCACATCGAAAACAAGCTGAAGATCCCAACCGACAAACTCCTCCATGTGGTTTTCCGCATCGTCTGCAGACTGGAGCTGTGCCAGAGCTTGAGCCACTACCTATTCCCAGACCTGACTTGACTTTACTCCAGAACCCTTTCCTTGTTCCTCTTGCTCTATCCCATCTCTTACTGCCTGTCGAACCTAAACTGGGGGCCTTAGAACCCGAAGCCTGTGCCTTTGACTGTTTCTGACTCTTAGCACTAGCTTCCATCTTCCTAGCTGCATCTATAATAGAGTGAAAACTCTCCTTTTCTGCTGGAAGGATCAAAGAAGAATACCTGGAATGAAGTCTCATGGTATATCTCCTGGATTTCTTCTGATCAGTATCATAGGCCTGACCCACGTACTAAAGCAGATCTAAGAACTTATCTGTGAACTCATCAACAGTCATCTCATCTGTTTGTCTCAGCTGTTCAAACTCAATTATCTTCATCTCTCTGGAACTGTCAGGAAAAGCCCACCCTGCAAACTCATTAGCGAACTCTCCCCATGACATGCTATCCATTCTAGGCTCCACATAATTCTTAAACCATTCTCTGGCTTTCCTGCATTTTAATGTGAAACCTGCCATCTCAATGGCTCTCCTATCATCCGCTCCCAATTCACTGGTGATCATCCTAACTGCTCTGAGGTAATCAAATGGATCATCTCCCGTGTTATATTTAGGAGCATCCAATTTCAAGTACTCCGTCATTTGGACTTTACCTCCAGATGAGCTAGGTTCATGTCTGTCAACAACAGGGGCTACTGATTCTGGTGGTAGTACTGGGTCATTTGGTTCTAGGTGTGCTGCACTTGGATGGGTAGGGGAAGATGGATACATAGGATATGGTGGATATGATGGGTAATAGTGAGGATATGGCATATATGGCATGTATGTAGGATATGGGTCAAATCGAGAGTACTCCGACATCCCCTCCATCGGATACTCTGGCTCCGGAAACAAGGATGGATAATCAAAACCTGAGGCCTGAGCACCTCCCTGCGACTCTCCCATACCTTCCTCAAAACTGCCTATACCCATGCTGTCATCTTCAGACTGATCAATCTCCATAGCTTCCCTCCTTTCCTCTGATCTTTCTCCCCTCACTGTTCCTCTTCTGCTCTCGTCAACAGACCTTCTAGGGTCTATTGACGTACCTTCCCTGCTAGATCTCTGAGACCTTGCCCTTGGCAATGCAGGAGGACGAGCAGCTGGTCTCTCATTCTCTGGTGGGACTCCAGTCAATCGAGCTGATCGACGAGTTCCTCGCATCTTTACTCTGGAAACACAACATATAACATACCACTTTAGCACATAAACAACACATAACAATAAGGCACATGCATAACTCATGGCATATCACAGATAGGACGCAACACCCTATCCTAGTGGACATGATTCCTATTGTGCTTGACCACTGCTAACCTGTCTGAGCCCAACACTATCTCTATAGGTCCGATCATGTGAACCTAGGGCTCTGATACCAAATCTGTAACGACCCCAAAAAGGACCGTCACCGGCGCTAGGATTCAGGTCGGCTTAAGGCCGCCAGAACCCGTAGCAAGCCTGCTATACTCTCTGTGTACCTGCAAACCTCATACATGATCATACATTTTCAGTGAAAATAAAACTCTTTTCTGAACCAAGGCTTAACCTGTGCATGCACTATCTCTGTACTCTGTACTCATGTACTCTGTACTCTGTATCCCTGACTAGAGCTTGCTCTAGATGGGTTAATTCATACCTGTTAAGCCTGGTTTTCACATACAGGAAAACATATATACATATACAGATCATGTACAACACATACATCACTAGATCAAGCAACAACTATTACATCTTTTTAATATTACATGTCCACTCTAAGCTATTACAGATCTCTTTACTTTTCTTGTACTCTGCTGGACTGTCCCTGTACACTGTACACTGAACCTGCAAAACTGGGGTTAAGGGAGTGGGATGAGCTCTATAGCCCAGTGAGTAGAACAGTAAAACATCTCAGTAAAATATGATCTCATGGAATGCGCCATAACACAGACAAGCCACATCAAGAGTAAACCTGTCACCACATAGTCCCAGTAACTCTATGCCAGGGCGTAGAATCGAGCACCTGGTCTTCCTGTCATATATGTATATGTGTATATAACACCTGTAAACTTACCATTGCCAGGGCGTAGTCAAAGGCTCCTGGACTTTGTTATATACCTGCCAGGGCGTAGTCAAAGGCTCCTGGTCTTTGCTATACGTGCCAGGGCGTAGTCAAAGGCTCCTGGACTTCCTGTCTGAGACTATTGGATCATTCGGCATTCACTCACATCACCAAATAACAATGCAATGCAACATAGTCGTGAATACTAATGCAATCAACCTATGGCATAAACATGATGCATGAGATATGCTAAAAAACAGGTTGTGGTTTCCTTAAAAGTCATAAGTTTAGTTCCACTCACCTCTGGCTATCTGGACTGACTGACTCTGCAGGTTTACCTCTGGAGCAGTACTCACTGCTGCTCTCTCTGGTTCCTCTGGTCTGTAATACATAAAGAGTCAAATGAGGGACCAGACTAACTTATCAATACCTCTAGTACACTTCCCAAGAATCCCCTGAAACTCACTTAACTAGCCATGCAAAACATGCAAAAGAAAAGTGTAATACCCGGCTCGTTCAGGCATCAGAATTCCTACCGTCCGGTGGAATATCTGATAGTGGACCTTCTGTGAAGGCTAGAGCAAGGGTAAAGGAAAGTGTTTTAAGTATTGTCATGGTTTTAAATGAAATAGGAAAGAGTTTTAAAGAGAAAAGGCCCGGCTCGTTCAGGCATCAGAATTCCTACCGTCCGGTGGAATATCTGATAGTGGACCTTCTGTGAAGGCTAGAGCAAGGGTAAAGGAAAGTGTTTTAAGTATTGTCATGGTTTTAAATGAAATAGGAAAGAGTTTTAAAGAGAAAAGGCTTTGGAGACAAAGGCCAGGTTCGGCCCCCGAATGTGAAGTTCGGCCGCCGAAAGTGTCCAATGTTCGGCCCCCGAAGGTTATGTTCGGCCCCCGAACGTTGCATGGTTTTGCATGCAGTTTCGGCTGCCGAAGCTGAGGAGGTTGGTTCGTTGTGGACACGCCTCAGTCCGTGGTTTGGCCAGGTGTTTACCTCCAGATCATGATCAGAGGTTATGCCACGTCTCCCTTTGACTCATCTGCAAGCTTTAATCAGCTCATGCAGAAGGTTTGGTCATTTGCAAAGGTTTTGAACGTTTTTGAGAGAAAAGAGAGAAAAGTGAGGTTTTGGTAATAGTTGAAGAGGAGTTGCTGAGTTGGTTGTTCCTCTTCTGTTTTCAAGAGGTAAGGGAAGTCTTTACGTTTGTTTTAATGAGTTTTAACAGCTTTTCAAATGGTTAAGGGTAGAGTTGCATGGTTAGGTTTTAAAGCTTAGTTTTGATGCTTTAATGGTGTAAGCTTGTATCTATGTTGTACTTGCTGTTTTGTTGGGGTTAATAGGTAGTTTTGGACCCCTTGGAGCATATACCAGAGTATATGCAAGTTGAGGAGTTGTGTATGCATGTTGGAGTGGTGTTGGTGCTTGGCAGGAGATGGTTGTGCACGAAGCTGAGTTCTGGATGAACTCAGGTTCGGCCGCCGAAGGGAGGATTCGGCCGCCGAACCCCTTGTGAAGGTAGTTTCGGCTGCCTAAGGTTGCCCCCGAAAGAATGGACTTTCGGATCTGTCCTGCACGTTCGGCCGCCGAAGGTGCCGCCGAAGGTGTCCTGCCTAGCTTTTCCTTTGCATGTTTCAGTGATTGTTCTATGAGCTTTTAGAGGGGTTTTGGGAAGATGTTTACGAGTTAATAAGAGTATGTTTGACACCTCAATCGAGTCCTTTTATGTAGGATTGGACCCGACAGTTCAGGGAGGTCGTCAGGCTTAGCAGTTGCAGAGTCAGTCAGGTTTCTGCTTGAGGAGCAGAGGTGAGTAGAACTAAACTTAATCTTTTATTAAAGAAACATAATGCTTTAGCATAGTTCATGCATCATGACTGCTATGATATGTAATAGGGTGATTGCATTAGAATCACGAATATGAAGCATTGCATCTTATTGATGATTATGTGATCAGAGGTTAGGTGGACCCAGGCGACTCCAATAGCCTAAGCTTCGGCTCCTGTCATTGTGTCAGGTCAGTTGGGCAAGTACATGTTGGTATGCCCTGTGTAGCTCCTTTGGGGGGCCAGTATTGACAGAGGGTATTTTTGGGGTCATGTCTACCTTAATGAAGATTGGACCAAGGCGACTTCACTAGCCCGTCGAGGGAGTTGTGGGGTCATGTCTAATCCATGATATATTGAGATGTTTGTTTGGTGATGCATTTTCATATATAGTGCGTATGAATGAACTGTTTTCAGTGTTTCTACTCACTGGGCTTTAGAAGCTCATCCCTTTCCCTTAATCCCAGTTTTGCAGGTTCAGAGTAGCTGGGAAGGGCAGAAGCATCAGAGGTGCTAAAGGATTGCATGTGTAATAGTATAATGTGGACATGATGTAATGAAAGAGATAGATGTAAAGTGATGTACTAGATAGTTCGTCAATCAGTATGTTAAGGAGATAGACTGTGCTTTTGCCTATAGTGTATGTTAATCCCTTGAGTATATGCATGTATCCTGTTTTATAGTTTCTTGATGAGAAATGAGTCAGACCAGACTTAATATATGTTGTGTTTCGAAAACCCAGTGAATGATAACTGTGAGGGAAGACAGGGATTCATTCCTTTGACCCAAGACCAGTGCAATAGGAAAGACCAGGTTTGATTCCTGTGATCCATAGAGAGAGGCCATTAGAGAAGACCAGGTTTGATTCCTGTGACTCTATGGTAGCCAAGTTAACTTATGATATGCTGACCCTTACAGAGTGGGTTCTATGCTGCAGAGCGCATAGGGTATGGAGGTTACTTGGTAGAGTATCACTGGTGTATTATAGATAGCCTGAGGGCTAGCTCAGATTAGTATATCTGAGTATTTTGGTTCATATGCATGGACCTACAGAGAGTGTTTTAAAGGTTAAGTCTGGTAGTTTTAAAGTAAAGTTTTAACAGTTAGTAGTCCAGTTGGATCATGTATGGGATTTTCACAGGTACACAGAGTTCATAGCAGGCTTACTACGGGTCTAGGCGGCCTTAAGCCGATCTAGATCCTAGTGCCGAGCAGTTTGGGCCGTTACAAAGAGGGTACCGGTTTCCGGGCTGTTACAGTTGGTATCAGAGCATAGGGCCTCCTGAGTACGGTGTGTTGAACATGTTTGTTCAAGGATTAGAGATCCCACATCGGAAAGAGGTTGGTTTAGAGTCATAGTCAGGCAAAGCACAAAAGTATAATCATGTCCACTAGGCTAAAATGTTCAGTTGTTTTGCATGCTGATGTGAAATGCCCATGTATATAAACATGTGTATTGATGTTATGCTATGTATGCATGTATATCTTGTCCGTTCATGTGTTTTCATATGAACTCTATGTGTGCTAATGTTTGTTTCTTGTGGTGTTCTTCAGGATAGCTAAGATGAGTGGTGTTAGTCCACAGATTGATTCAGATCCGTCTGAAGAATCTTTTGATGAAAATAGAGGAGGCATGGACCTAGGAAACAAGAGAGAGATAGAAGTAGATGTTCAACGAAGGGATGTTGGTATACAGGTGAGTATGGATGCTGAATCTTTAGAGGATGCTCAGACCAAGGACTCTAGAATAGGAGAGAATGAACCCTCCACTTGGAGTACAGCTACCGCGAAAGGAGTGATGTGGGGGAAAACTATAAAGAAAAAGGTTAGAGGTTTGAGACGGTCAAAGAAAAATAAGAGTCTAGGTGATGATGTTGGTCCAAGTTCTGGTATAGGCAAGCCACAATGTTTGAGGTGTGGTAGATTGCATAAGGGAATCTGTCTGGCAGGAACAATAGGATGTTATAGGTGTGGCCAGGAGGGGCATGTGATTCGTGAGTGTCGTATGATGCCTTGGATGGTTCGGTCCCAGCAGACTTTTTCAGGTAGAAAGGCTCAGCAGGGAATAGCCCCATCAGATCCAGTGATGCCAGGTATGCTCTTTTTGAGAGTTTTGATGTCTATCTTTGTTTTGTGGATCCTAGTAGGATTGAAAGTAACAGAAGGAAAAGAGAGGTACATGTTCAGAGTAAAAGTAAAAGAGCTAGAGAGTAAGAGAAAAGTTAATAGGTAAAGGAAAGTAAATCAGAAAAGAGTAAGAGAGAGAGTTGCTATGAAATGTTATGGTTCAGGTTTCTTTAAACCCAGGCATAGTGAGAATTGGTTTCTCAAAGAAAGAGTAAGTAAGGAAGGTAAAAGCAAAAGGAAAAGTGAATCAGATTCAAAAAGAAAGGTTAGAGTTGTCTGGGAATGGATGGTAGGTGAGGCAGAGAAAAAGGGTTAGCTTTTTCCGTAGATTCCCGAGGGAAGTTCCATTTGCTTTAGCTTGGATCTTTATCCTGACATAGTATAGCCTAACACATTAAGCACGGTGACGTCAGATACGTTCACCTAGAAGTGCTCAGATGTGTAAGTTAGTGGTTTTGAACCCCAGTGTTTCGCTTTCCTTGTTGGTGTGAGCCGTTGATAGGATTGGGTTTGATGACTTCTGGGCTTAGAGTGTTTTCCTTGGGTCAGTGGACCTGAGAGTGTGATCCATCTGATGCAAAGTCAGTTAGTTCAGTTCAGAGTTAGTGGTGAGTAGATGCGATCCAGCTGACCTTATGGTTCTAGATTTGACTGTGTGATGTCATTCTAGGGCGGATTGATGCATTACTCCTGGTACTACCTGTGTCCACAGAGACAAGGTAGGAGAGTTTATAGTTGAAGATGGATCAGAGTAGTCCTTTTAGGGGGACAGAGTATAGCTGCCTAGAAGTTGATGTCAGCCCTGTAGGCTCATAGTTTCTCAGGAAAGGTTATCAGAGGGTTGTTCTAGCTCTTGTGAGCAAGTTTGTCAGGACAGGGAATCAGCCTCAGTGCCTGTTCTAGTGAGTTCTAGATGTTTCCCAGATAGGCTGTCAGGTGTACCAGCTGTCAGGGAGGTAAAGTTGGAATGAGAATGGTATCTGGACGCAGAACCATTGTTTCCTTTCTTTTCTCTACAGAATGGCACCTGCAGAGAGAGAGCTAAGAGTTATCAGAATAGTGAACAAGAGGCTTGGTAGTAAAGGTTTTATCTGACTTAGTACTTCACCCTGGTTTATGTACCAGTTGGTGTGGGAAACGAAAGGTGCATCCTTAAGGTTTTGTTCTCATAGAACAGTAAATAAGATTGATTGTGATAGTATAATCAGAGAGTTGGCTGCTACCAGTTGCGAGGTTGGAAACAAAGGTTAGAACCAAGAATAGTTAAATAACAGTTAAAGAGAAAGAGGAATAAGGATCAGAGTTAGATCTTGTTTGTTCTTGTTTGTTTGTTTTAACATTCGAGGACGAATGTTTTTTTAAGGGGGGAAGAATGTAATACCCGGCTCGTTCAGGCATCAGAATTCCTACCGTCCGGTGGAATATCTGATAGTGGACCTTCTGTGAAGGCTAGAGCAAGGGTAAAGGAAAGTGTTTTAAGTATTGTCATGGTTTTAAATGAAATAGGAAAGAGTTTTAAAGAGAAAAGGCTTTGGAGACAAAGGCCAGGTTCGGCCCCCGAATGTGAAGTTCGGCCGCCGAAAGTGTCCAATGTTCGGCCCCCGAAGGTTATGTTCGGCCCCCGAACGTTGCATGGTTTTGCATGCAGTTTCGGCTGCCGAAGCTGAGGAGGTTGGTTCGTTGTGGACACGCCTCAGTCCGTGGTTTGGCCAGGTGTTTACCTCCAGATCATGATCAGAGGTTATGCCACGTCTCCCTTTGACTCATCTGCAAGCTTTAATCAGCTCATGCAGAAGGTTTGGTCATTTGCAAAGGTTTTGAACGTTTTTGAGAGAAAAGAGAGAAAAGTGAGGTTTTGGTAATAGTTGAAGAGGAGTTGCTGAGTTGGTTGTTCCTCTTCTGTTTTCAAGAGGTAAGGGAAGTCTTTACGTTTGTTTTAATGAGTTTTAACAGCTTTTCAAATGGTTAAGGGTAGAGTTGCATGGTTAGGTTTTAAAGCTTAGTTTTGATGCTTTAATGGTGTAAGCTTGTATCTATGTTGTACTTGCTGTTTTGTTGGGGTTAATAGGTAGTTTTGGACCCCTTGGAGCATATACCAGAGTATATGCAAGTTGAGGAGTTGTGTATGCATGTTGGAGTGGTGTTGGTGCTTGGCAGGAGATGGTTGTGCACGAAGCTGAGTTCTGGATGAACTCAGGTTCGGCCGCCGAAGGGAGGATTCGGCCGCCGAACCCCTTGTGAAGGTAGTTTCGGCTGCCTAAGGTTGCCCCCGAAAGAATGGACTTTCGGATCTGTCCTGCACGTTCGGCCGCCGAAGGTGCCGCCGAAGGTGTCCTGCCTAGCTTTTCCTTTGCATGTTTCAGTGATTGTTCTATGAGCTTTTAGAGGGGTTTTGGGAAGATGTTTACGAGTTAATAAGAGTATGTTTGACACCTCAATCGAGTCCTTTTATGTAGGATTGGACCCGACAGTTCAGGGATGTAATACCCGGCGTGAGTCCGGCGTCGGCATTCCTGTTTACCAGTGGAAACCAGGATGTCGAAGTGTGTTCATTGTTCTTAAGTGCTATTATGTGTTATATGAGATGTTTTAAGGTTAAGGGAAGTGAGTGTTTGAGGTGAAATGACCTAGGCAGGTGAGCCAAGTTCGGCCGCCGAAAGTAAGTTCGGCCGCCGAAAGTATTTGGCTTCCGAAGGGAAGTTCGGCCCCCGAATGATGCATGGTCTTGCATGTGATTGGGCAGCCGACGATGAGTTGGCTGGTGAGCTGAGTCATGGTTTTTGACAAGTGTTGGCCTCAGATTCTTGCCATGAATTAGCCACGTTTTTGCTGACTCTTCTGCAAGTGTTTAGAGCAGCTCATGCAGGAGTTTGCTCATTCACCAAGTTTAGAACGGTTGTGAAGCAAAAAGTGAGTTTGAGAGAGTTTGAGGGTGTGAGAGGAGGTGATCCGTTTTCCCTTGTTCAGAGTGTGTAGTTTCTTACTACAGGAGGTAAGTGATGTTCTTGAATATGTTTTCTGAAGGTTTTAGGGGGATTTGAGGAAGGAGATGCATGCTTAGGTTTTTAATGGTGTTTTTGATGTTTTATGCATGTATACATGTTTCTGTGTTTTATGTTAGATTTGGTTTGGGGTTATTAGCTAGTTTTGGACCCCTGTGATCATATACATGAGTATATGTATGTTGAGTAGATGAGAGCTGCATGTTTTGAGAGCTTGAGGGGAAGGAGAAGATGGTTTGCCGTTGAAGCTGAGTTCTGGATGAACTCAGGTTCGGCAGCCGAAAGGTCATTCGGCCGCCGAACCTCGTGCATGGTGGCTTTGACTGCCACAGGTTGCCCCCGCGAGTTGTGCATGTTCGGCTCTGTTTGGGGACTTCGGCCGCCGAAGGTGCCGCCGAAGGTTAGAGACTTTCGTCTCTGGCGTATGTTTTGGCCCCCGAAACTTGCCCCCGAAAGGGTTCGGCCGCCGAAGCTTGAGATTCGGCCGCCGAAGGTGCTTGAGTTTCGTCTCTGGAGAGGACATTCGGCCGCCGAACCTGCCGCCGAAAGTGTTCTGTCCAGCTTTTCTTTTGCATGCTTTGCATGGCTAGTTAAGTGAGTTTCAGGGGATTCATGGGGAGGTTAATAGAAGTATTGATAAGTTAGTTTGGTCCCTCATTTGAGTCCATCTGTATAGGTACAGACCAGAGGAACCAGAGAGAGCAGCAGTGAGTACTGCTCCAGAGATTCAGAACCTGCAGAGTCAGTCAGTCCAGAGCCAGAGGTGAGTGGAACTAAACTTATGACTTTTAATTGAATCACAAACTGCTTTTAGCATATCTCATGCATCATGTTTATGCCATAGGTTGATTGCATTAGTATTCACGACTATGTTGCATTGCATTGGTATTTGATGATGTGAGTAAATGCTGAATGATCCAATAGTCACAGACAGGAAGACCAGGAGCCTTTGACTACGCCCTGGCACGTATAGCAAAGACCAGGAGCCTTTGACTACGCCCTGGCAGGTATATAGCAAAGTCCAGGAGCCTTTGACTACGCCCTGGCAATGGTAAGTTTACAGGTGTTATATACACATATACATATATGACAGGAAGACCAGGTGCTCGATTCTACGCCCTGGCACAGAGTTACTGGAACTATGTGGTGACAGGTTTACTCTTGATGTGGCTTGTCTGTGTTATGGCGCATTCCATGAGATCATATTTTATTAAGATGTTTTACTGTTCTACTCACTGGGCTATAGAGCTCATCCCACTCCCTTAACCCCAGTTTTGCAGGTTCAGTGTACAGTGTACAGGGACAGTCCAGCAGAGTACAGGAAGAGAGAAGAGATCTGTAATAGCTTAGAGTGGACATGTAAAATTAAAGAGATGTAATAGTTGTTGCTTGACCTAGACCTAGTGATGTATGTTTTGTACATGATCTGTATATGTTATATGTTTTCCTGTATGTGAAAACCAGGCTTAACAGGTATGAGTTACCTCTAGTCAGGGATACAGAGTACAGAGTACATGAGTACAGAGTACAGAGATAGTGCATGCACAGGTTAAGCCTTGGTTCAGAAAAGAGTTTTATTTTCACAGAAAATGTATGATCATGTATGAGGTTTACAGGTACACAGAGAGCATAGCAGGCTTGCTACGGGTTCTGGCGGCCTTAAGCCGACCTGAATCCTAGCGCCGGTGACGGTCCTTTTTGGGGTCGTTACAGATTGGTATCAGAGCCCTAGGTTCACATGATCGGACCTATAGAGACAGTGTTGGGCTCAGACAGGTTAGAAGTGGTCAAGCACAATAGGAAATATCATGTCCACTAGGATAGGGTCTTGAGTCCTATCTGCTATGATATGCCATGAGTATTGAATGTATATGATTGCTATGTGATGTTTATGTGCTAAAGTGATATGTTATATGTTGTGTTTCCAGAATAAAGATGCGAGGAACTCGTCGATCAGCTCGATTGACTGGAGTCCCACCTGTAAGTGAGGGTACAGCTGCTCGTCCTCCTGCATTGCCAAGGGCAAGGTCTCAGAGATCTAGCAGGGAAGGTATGTCAATAGACCCTAGAAGGTCTGTAGACGAGAGCAGAAGAGGTACAGTGAGGGGAGGAAGATCAGAGGAAAGGAGGGAAGCTATGGAGTTTGATCAGTCTAGAGATGACAGTATGGGTATAGGCAATTTTGAGGAAGGTATGGGAGAGTCGCAGGGAGGTGCTCAGGCCTCAGATTTTGGCTATCCATCCTTGTTTCAGGAGCCAGAGTATCCGATGGAGGGGATGTCGGAGTACTCTCGCTTTGACCCATATCCTACATACATGCCATATATGCCATATCCGCACTATTACCCATCATATCCACCATATCCTATGTATCCATCTTCCCCTATCCATCCAAGTGCAGTACACCTAGAGCCAAATGAACCAAATGAACCAGTACTACCACCAGAACCGGTAGCCCCTGTTGTTGACAGACATGAACCTAGCTCATCTGGAGGTAAAGTCCAAATGACGGAGTACTTGAAGTTGGATGCTCCGAAATACAACACAGGAGATGATCCATTTGATTACCTCAGAGCAGTTAGGATGATCACTAGTGAATTGGGAGCAGATGATAGGAGAGCCATTGAGATGGCAGGTTTCACAATAAAATGCAGGAAAGCCAGAGAATGGTTTAAGAATTATGTGGAGCCTAGAATGGACAGCATGTCATGGGGAGAGTTCGCTAATGAGTTTGCAGGGTGGGCTTTTCCTGACAGTTCAAGGGAGATGAAGATAATTGAGTTTGAACAGCTGAGACAAACAGATGAGATGACTGTGGATGAGTTCACAGATAAGTTCCTAGATCTGCTTCAGTACGTGGGTCAGGCCTATGATACTGATCAGAAGAAGGCAAGGAGATATACCATGAGACTTCATCCCAGGTATTCTTCTTTGATCCTTCCAGCAGAAAAGGAGAGTTTTCACTCGATTATAGATGCAGCTAGGAAAATGGAAGCTAGTGCCAAGATTCAAAAACAGTCAATGGCACAGGCTTCGGGTTCTAAAGCCCCCACAGTAAGCAGTAAGAGATGGGATAGAGCGAGAGGAACAAGGAAAGGGTTCTGGAATAAAGTCAAGTCAGGTCTGGGAATAGGTAGTGGCTCAAGCTCTGGCACAGCTCCAGTCTGCAGACGATGCGGAAAATCACATGGAGGAGTTTGTCGGTTGGGATCTTCAGCTTGTTTTCGATGTGGACAGGAAGGGCATATTGCTCGGGATTGTCCGCAGATGACTTTTGCACCATCCCAGCAGATGAGTTCAGGCAGTGTGGTACAGCCAGTTGTACGGCCAGTAGCTCCAGTCATGCCTCAGACGAGTGGCAGAGGTAGAGGGAGAGGGGTAGCCTCTACTTCAGCAGCAGGTTCCCGAGGTGGAAATCCGGTAGCCCCAGCACGGATTTTCACGGTGACACAGGAGGAGGCTAACACGTCGAACACAGTGGTGTCAGGTAATCTCATCATTGGGTGTTCAGATGTGTATGCTTTGATGGACCCCGGTGCTTCTCATTCCTTTATTGCTTCGAGAGCCATAGAGCGGTTGGGTTTGATCAGTTCTGAGTTAGAGTATCCTCTCTGGGTCAGTGGACCTAGATGTGACCCATCAGTGGCAGTGTCAGTCTGTCGTTTCAGTCCAGTATTCATAGAGGGTAGATGCCTTCCAGCTGACCTTGTGGTTCTAGATTTGACAGATTTTGATGTCATTCTAGGGATGGATTGGCTATCTGCATATGGTGCTACGTTGGACTGTCGAGAAAAGCTAGTGAGTCTCAGAGACCAGGATGGGTCAGAGTGTGTCTTCAGAGGAGACAGGAGAGGTACACCCAGAGGTATGATTTCAGCCCTTCAGGCTCGTCGTTTGCTTAGGAGGGGTTGTCAGGGGTTTCTAGCTCATGTGAGAGAGCTAGACAGTCAGGTTAGGGAACCAGCCACAGTACCAGTAGTTCGAGAGTTTCTCGATGTGTTCCCAGACGATTTGCCAGGACTACCACCTGATAGGGAAATAGGGTTTGAAATTGAATTACTGCCAGGTACTAGACCTATCTCTATTACTCCCTACAGGATGGCGCCAGCTGAGTTAACAGAGTTGAAAGCACAGTTGCAGGACTTGGTAGATAAGGGTTTCATCCGCCCTAGTACCTCACCTTGGGGTGCGCCAGTGCTCTTTGTCAGAAAGAAGGATGGATCCCTTAGACTTTGTATCGACTACAGACAGTTGAACAAGGTCACTATCAAGAATAGGTATCCCTTACCTCGGATTGATGATCTATTTGACCAGCTAGCTGGAGCAGGTTGTTTCTCGAAAATAGATCTGAGATCTGGGTATCATCAGTTGAGAGTCAGAGAGGCAGATGTGCCTAAGACAGCTTTCCGGACCAGATATGGGCATTATGAGTTCTTAGTGATGCCGTTCGGGTTGACTAACGCCCCTGCAGCATTTATGGATCTCATGAACAGGGTATTCAGTGAGTTTCTGGATCACTTTGTCATTGTGTTTATCGATGATATCTTAGTGTATTCCAGAGATGCAGAGGAGCATGCCCAGCATCTGAGGATAGTTTTGCAGACACTGAGAGAGCATGGTTTATATGCCAAATTCTCAAAGTGTGAGTTTTGGTTGAGGAGTATTTCCTTCTTGGGACATGTAGTATCAGCAGAGGGTATTGAGGTAGATCCCAAGAAGATAGAGGCTGTAGCTAACTGGCCCAGACCCACGACAGTGACTGAGATTAAAAGCTTTCTGGGACTGGCAGGTTACTACAGGAGGTTCGTTCAGAACTTCTCAAAGATAGCAACTCCTATGACCAAATTGACGCAAAAGAACCAGAAGTTTATCTGGTCAGACCAGTGTGAAGAGAGCTTTGAGGAGCTCAAGAGGAGATTGACAACAGCACCAGTGTTAGCTCTGCCTGTGAGTCATGAGGATTTCACAGTGTTCTGTGATGCATCTCGAGTGGGATTGGGTTGTGTATTGATGCAGAGTGATAGAGTAATCGCTTATGCTTCTAGACAGTTGAAGAAGCACGAGTTGAATTACCCTACCCATGACCTCGAGATGGCAGCAGTTATCTTTGCACTTAAGATGTGGCGGCATTACCTCTACGGAGTTAAATGCGAAATCTTCACTGATCACAAGAGTTTACAGTACATCTTAAGTCAGAGAGAACTGAATTTGCGGCAGAGAAGATGGGTCGAATTGCTCAGTGATTATGATTGTAAGATCCAGTATCATCCGGGTAAGGCGAATGTTGTCGCAGACGCCCTAAGCCGGAAGTCACTAGGCAGTGTATCCCATATAGCAGCAGAGCGAAGATCAGTTGTGATGGAGCTTTATAAGCTCTTTGACGAGGGATTACAGTTAGAGTTGTCTGGTACAGGTGCATTGATAGCACAGATGAGAGTGACACCTGTGTTTCTAGAGCAGATAGCTCAGAGACAGCATGAGGACCCTGAGTTGATGAAAATTGCCAGGACTGTTCAGTCAGGCAATAGTGCAGAGTTCAGATTTGACAGCAAAGGCATCCTTCGCTATGGGAGTCGACTTTGTGTACCAGATAGGGGTAGTGTGAAGGAAGACATTATGAGGGAAGCTCATAATGCGAGGTATAGTGTTCACCCAGGAGCTACCAAGATGTATCAGGACCTAAAAAGGGTTTATTGGTGGCCAGCCATGAAGAAGGAAGTGGCGCAGTTCGTGACAGCCTGTGAGGTTTGTCAGAGGGTGAAATTAGAGCATCAGAAACCAGCAGGAATGCTTAACCCATTACCGATTCCAGAGTGGAAATGGGAGAACATAGCCATGGATTTTGTAGTGGGTTTACCAGTAGCGTCCAACAGGATAGACTCGATATGGGTGATTGTGGACAGACTCACGAAATCTGCTCATTTTCTTCCAGTACGGAGTAACTATTCTGTGGATAAGTTGGCACAGGTCTATCTGGATGAGATAGTGAGATTACATGGAGTTCCAGTGTCTATAGTGTCAGACAGAGGACCTCAGTTTACTTCTCGCTTTTGGTGGAGTTTGCCTACAATAACAGTCATCATGCTAGCATTGGGATGGCTCCGTATGAAGCCTTATATGGGAGGAAGTGCAGATCCCCTGTTTGCTGGGAAGAGGTAGGAGAGAAGGCTCTTGCAGGACCAGAGTTAGTAGACATTACCAGTAGAATGGTGCCCATTATCAGAGAGAGAATCAGAACAGCTCAGAGTAGACAGAAAAGTTATGCAGACGTTCGTAGAAAGCAGTTGGAGTTTCAGGAGGGTAATTGGGTATTGCTAAAAGTGTCTCCAATGAAAGGAGTGGTTCGTTTTGGGAAGAAAGGTAAATTAGCTCCACGGTACATTGGACCCTTTGAGGTGTTGCAGAGGATCGGAAATGTGTCGTATAAGCTGGATTTACCTGCTTCTATGGCAAGGATTCACCCGGTATTTCATGTTTCTATGCTACGACAGTTTGTGTCAGATCCGAATCAGGTTCTGAGTGAGCCTGAGGTGGAGATTCAGACAGATCTCACCTATATAGAGCAGCCAGTGCGGATTCTGGACACGCAGATCAGACAGTTAAGGAACAAGGAGATTCCGATGGTGAAAGTGTTATGGAACCACCATAATTTAGAAGAGTGCACCTGGGAGACGCGGGAGTCTATGCTCCAGCAGTATCCATATTTGTTTTGAGGTTAGTTTCCTCCTTGTGTTTTGTTTTTATGTGTTTTAGGAACATTCGAGGACGAATGTTCTTAAGGAGGGGAGAATGTAATACCCGGCGTGAGTCCGGCGTCGGCATTCCTGTTTACCAGTGGAAACCAGGATGTCGAAGTGTGTTCATTGTTCTTAAGTGCTATTATGTGTTATATGAGATGTTTTAAGGTTAAGGGAAGTGAGTGTTTGAGGTGAAATGACCTAGGCAGGTGAGCCAAGTTCGGCCGCCGAAAGTAAGTTCGGCCGCCGAAAGTATTTGGCTTCCGAAGGGAAGTTCGGCCCCCGAATGATGCATGGTCTTGCATGTGATTGGGCAGCCGACGATGAGTTGGCTGGTGAGCTGAGTCATGGTTTTTGACAAGTGTTGGCCTCAGATTCTTGCCATGAATTAGCCACGTTTTTGCTGACTCTTCTGCAAGTGTTTAGAGCAGCTCATGCAGGAGTTTGCTCATTCACCAAGTTTAGAACGGTTGTGAAGCAAAAAGTGAGTTTGAGAGAGTTTGAGGGTGTGAGAGGAGGTGATCCGTTTTCCCTTGTTCAGAGTGTGTAGTTTCTTACTACAGGAGGTAAGTGATGTTCTTGAATATGTTTTCTGAAGGTTTTAGGGGGATTTGAGGAAGGAGATGCATGCTTAGGTTTTTAATGGTGTTTTTGATGTTTTATGCATGTATACATGTTTCTGTGTTTTATGTTAGATTTGGTTTGGGGTTATTAGCTAGTTTTGGACCCCTGTGATCATATACATGAGTATATGTATGTTGAGTAGATGAGAGCTGCATGTTTTGAGAGCTTGAGGGGAAGGAGAAGATGGTTTGCCGTTGAAGCTGAGTTCTGGATGAACTCAGGTTCGGCAGCCGAAAGGTCATTCGGCCGCCGAACCTCGTGCATGGTGGCTTTGACTGCCACAGGTTGCCCCCGCGAGTTGTGCATGTTCGGCTCTGTTTGGGGACTTCGGCCGCCGAAGGTGCCGCCGAAGGTTAGAGACTTTCGTCTCTGGCGTATGTTTTGGCCCCCGAAACTTGCCCCCGAAAGGGTTCGGCCGCCGAAGCTTGAGATTCGGCCGCCGAAGGTGCTTGAGTTTCGTCTCTGGAGAGGACATTCGGCCGCCGAACCTGCCGCCGAAAGTGTTCTGTCCAGCTTTTCTTTTGCATGCTTTGCATGGCTAGTTAAGTGAGTTTCAGGGGATTCATGGGGAGGTTAATAGAAGTATTGATAAGTTAGTTTGGTCCCTCATTTGAGTCCATCTGTATAGGTACAGACCAGAGGAACCAGAGAGAGCAGCAGTGAGTACTGCTCCAGAGATTCAGAACCTGCAGAGTCAGTCAGTCCAGAGCCAGAGGTGAGTGGAACTAAACTTATGACTTTTAATTGAATCACAAACTGCTTTTAGCATATCTCATGCATCATGTTTATGCCATAGGTTGATTGCATTAGTATTCACGACTATGTTGCATTGCATTGGTATTTGATGATGTGAGTAAATGCTGAATGATCCAATAGTCACAGACAGGAAGACCAGGAGCCTTTGACTACGCCCTGGCACGTATAGCAAAGACCAGGAGCCTTTGACTACGCCCTGGCAGGTATATAGCAAAGTCCAGGAGCCTTTGACTACGCCCTGGCAATGGTAAGTTTACAGGTGTTATATACACATATACATATATGACAGGAAGACCAGGTGCTCGATTCTACGCCCTGGCACAGAGTTACTGGAACTATGTGGTGACAGGTTTACTCTTGATGTGGCTTGTCTGTGTTATGGCGCATTCCATGAGATCATATTTTATTAAGATGTTTTACTGTTCTACTCACTGGGCTATAGAGCTCATCCCACTCCCTTAACCCCAGTTTTGCAGGTTCAGTGTACAGTGTACAGGGACAGTCCAGCAGAGTACAGGAAGAGAGAAGAGATCTGTAATAGCTTAGAGTGGACATGTAAAATTAAAGAGATGTAATAGTTGTTGCTTGACCTAGACCTAGTGATGTATGTTTTGTACATGATCTGTATATGTTATATGTTTTCCTGTATGTGAAAACCAGGCTTAACAGGTATGAGTTACCTCTAGTCAGGGATACAGAGTACAGAGTACATGAGTACAGAGTACAGAGATAGTGCATGCACAGGTTAAGCCTTGGTTCAGAAAAGAGTTTTATTTTCACAGAAAATGTATGATCATGTATGAGGTTTACAGGTACACAGAGAGCATAGCAGGCTTGCTACGGGTTCTGGCGGCCTTAAGCCGACCTGAATCCTAGCGCCGGTGACGGTCCTTTTTGGGGTCGTTACAAGGGAGGTCGTCAGGCTTAGCAGTTGCAGAGTCAGTCAGGTTTCTGCTTGAGGAGCAGAGGTGAGTAGAACTAAACTTAATCTTTTATTAAAGAAACATAATGCTTTAGCATAGTTCATGCATCATGACTGCTATGATATGTAATAGGGTGATTGCATTAGAATCACGAATATGAAGCATTGCATCTTATTGATGATTATGTGATCAGAGGTTAGGTGGACCCAGGCGACTCCAATAGCCTAAGCTTCGGCTCCTGTCATTGTGTCAGGTCAGTTGGGCAAGTACATGTTGGTATGCCCTGTGTAGCTCCTTTGGGGGGCCAGTATTGACAGAGGGTATTTTTGGGGTCATGTCTACCTTAATGAAGATTGGACCAAGGCGACTTCACTAGCCCGTCGAGGGAGTTGTGGGGTCATGTCTAATCCATGATATATTGAGATGTTTGTTTGGTGATGCATTTTCATATATAGTGCGTATGAATGAACTGTTTTCAGTGTTTCTACTCACTGGGCTTTAGAAGCTCATCCCTTTCCCTTAATCCCAGTTTTGCAGGTTCAGAGTAGCTGGGAAGGGCAGAAGCATCAGAGGTGCTAAAGGATTGCATGTGTAATAGTATAATGTGGACATGATGTAATGAAAGAGATAGATGTAAAGTGATGTACTAGATAGTTCGTCAATCAGTATGTTAAGGAGATAGACTGTGCTTTTGCCTATAGTGTATGTTAATCCCTTGAGTATATGCATGTATCCTGTTTTATAGTTTCTTGATGAGAAATGAGTCAGACCAGACTTAATATATGTTGTGTTTCGAAAACCCAGTGAATGATAACTGTGAGGGAAGACAGGGATTCATTCCTTTGACCCAAGACCAGTGCAATAGGAAAGACCAGGTTTGATTCCTGTGATCCATAGAGAGAGGCCATTAGAGAAGACCAGGTTTGATTCCTGTGACTCTATGGTAGCCAAGTTAACTTATGATATGCTGACCCTTACAGAGTGGGTTCTATGCTGCAGAGCGCATAGGGTATGGAGGTTACTTGGTAGAGTATCACTGGTGTATTATAGATAGCCTGAGGGCTAGCTCAGATTAGTATATCTGAGTATTTTGGTTCATATGCATGGACCTACAGAGAGTGTTTTAAAGGTTAAGTCTGGTAGTTTTAAAGTAAAGTTTTAACAGTTAGTAGTCCAGTTGGATCATGTATGGGATTTTCACAGGTACACAGAGTTCATAGCAGGCTTACTACGGGTCTAGGCGGCCTTAAGCCGATCTAGATCCTAGTGCCGAGCAGTTTGGGCCGTTACAAAGAGGGTACCGGTTTTCGGGCTGTTACAAAAAGCTGGACAGAACACTTTCGGCGGCAGGTTCGGCGGCCGAATGTCCTCTCCAGAGACGAAACTCAAGCACCTTCGGCGGCCGAATCTCAAGCTTCGGCGGCCGAACCTTTTCGGGGGCAACTTTCGGGCCAAAACATACTCCAGAGACGAAAGTCTCTAACCTTCGGCGGCACCTTCGGCGGCCGAAGTCCCCAAACAGAGCCGAACATGCAAAAACACTCGGGGCAAGCTGTGGCAGCCAAAGCCACCATGCAAGAGGTTCGGCGGCCGAATGAACCTTCGGCTGCCGAACCTGAGTTCATCCAGAACTCAGTCCGACGGCAAACCAAGCTCCTCCTTCTCTTCAACATCTTCAAACATGCATAAGCAACTCCTCAACACTCATATACATATACGTATATGATCACAGGGGTCCAAAACTATCTAATACCCCAAACAACAAATCAAACATAACACAGAAACATATAGTCATGCATATATCCACAAACCTCCCATTGAAAACCTAAACATGCATCTCTCTCTTCACAACTCCCATAAAACCTTCAGAAAACATATAAAACCATAGTCAAAACATCACTTACCTCCTGGTGAGTGATCTCAACAAAGGAAAACGGTTCCACTCTCTTCACCCTCACTAACTCTCCAAAGCTCACTTTTGTTTCTCTCAACTCTCAATACCTTTGCAAGCACCTCAAACTGCTGTAAGACCAACCAAAAACATGTACAGATGAGTCATAAAAGGTGTGGTCATTCCATGGCAAGAATCTGAGGCCAACACTTGTCAAAACAAACATGACTCAGCTCACTAGCCAACTCATCGTCGGCTGCCCAATCACAGGCAAGACCATGCAACATTCGGAGGCCGAACTTCCCTTCGGAAGCCAAACACTTTCGGCGGCCGAACTTACTTTCGGCGGCCGAACTTGGCTCAACTGCCTTAGGTCATTTCAACTCAAAACTCACTTTCCTTAACCTTCAAACATCTCATAACCCTTAGAAAAACACCACTCCTACCCTTATATAGAATCCCAACACCCCGGATTCCACCAGACATTAGGAATTCCGGTGCCGGATTCTAGCCGGGTGTTACATGCATGGTCTTGCCTGTGATTGGGCAGCCGACGATGAGTTGGCCAGCCAAGCTGAGTCATGGCTTTTGACAGATGTTGGCCTCAGATTCTTGCCATGAATGAGCCACGTCTTCTATGACTCATCTGCAAGTGTTTTGAGCAGCTCATGCAGAAGTTTGCTCATTTACCAAATTGTGAAGGTTTTGAAGCAAAAAGTGAGCTTTGGAGAGTTAGTGAGGGTGAAGAGAGTTGAACCGTTTTCCTTTGTTGAGATCACTCACCAGGAGGTAAGTGATGTGTTGACTATGGTTTTATATGTTTTCTGAAGGTTTTATGGGAGTTGTGAAGAGAGAGATTTTAGGTTTTCAATGGGAGGTTTGTGGATATATGCATGAATATATGTTTCTGTGTTATGTTTGATTTGTTGTTTGGGGTATTAGATAGTTTTGGACCCCTGTGATCATATACATGAGTATATGTATGTTGAGGAGTTGATTATGCATGTTTGGAGATGTTGAAGAGAAGGAGGAGCTTGGTTTGCCGTCGGGCTGAGTTCTGGATGAACTCAGGTTCGGCAGCCGAAAGTTCATTCGGCCGCCGAACCTCCTGCATGGTGACTTGGTTGCCACAGCTTGCCCCGTGAGTTTTGCATGTTCGGCTCTGTTTGGGGACTTCGGCCGCCGAAGGTTAGAGACTTTCGTCTCTGGAGTATGTTTTGGCCCCCGAAACTTGCCCCCGAAAGGGTTCGGCCGCCGAAGCTTGATAAGTTAGTCTGCCGAAGGTGCATGAGTTTCGTCTCTGGAGAGGACATTCGGCCGCCGAACCTGCCGCCGAAAGTGTTCTGTCCAGCTTTTCTTTTGCATGTTTTTGCATGGCTAGGTAAGTGCGTTTCAGGGAATTATTGGGGAGTGTAATAGAGGTATTGATAAGTTAGTCTGTGTAACAGCCCGGAAAACCGATACCCCTCTTGTAACGGTCCGAACCGCTCGGCACTAGGATCCAGATCGGCTTAAGGCCGCCTAGACCCGTAGTAAGCCTCTCCTGAACTCTGTGTACCTGTTAAAATCCCATACATGATCCGACTGGACTATTAACTGATAAAACTTTACTTTAAAACTACCAGACTTAACCTTGAAAACACTCTCTGTAGGTCCAATCATATGAACCAATATGCTCAGCTATACAAATCTAAACTAGCCCTCGGGCTATCTGTAATACACCAGTGATGCTCTACCAAGTAACCTCCATGCCCTATGCGCTGTGTCATAGAACCCACTCTGTAAGGGTCAGCATATCATAAGTTAACTTGGCTACCATAGAGTCACAGGAATCAAACCTGGTCTTCTCTAATGGTCTCTCTATGGATCATAGGAATCAAACCTGGTCTTTCCTATGCACTGGTCTTGGGTCAAAGGAATTAATCCCTGTCTTCCCTCACAGTTATAATTCACTGGGTTTTCGAAACACAACATATATTAAGCCTGGTCTGACTCATTTCTCATCAAGAAACTGTAAAACAGGATACATGCATACACTAGGGATTCACATACACTAGACAATAGGCAAAAGCACATTCTAACTCATTTATACATTCACTGACTAACTATTACATCACTTTTACATATATCTCGTTAGATACATCATGTCCACACTATACTATTACACATGCAATCCTTTAGCATAACTCTGTTGCTTCTGCCCTTCCCAGCTACTCTGAACCTGCAAAACTGGGATTAAGGGAAAGGGATGAGCTTCTAAAGCCCAGTGAGTAGAAACACTGAAAACAGTTCATTCATACACACTATATATGAAAATGCATCACCAAACAAACATCTCAATATATCTTGGATTAGACATGACCCCAAAACTCCCTCGACGGGCTATTGAAGTCGCCTTGGTCCAATCTCCACTAAGGTAGACATGACCCCAAAAATACCCTCTGTCACTACTGGCCCCCCCAAAGGAGCTACACAGGGCATTCCAACATGTACTTGCCCAACTGACCTGACACAATGACAGGAGCCGAAGCTTAGGCTATTGGAGTCGCCTGGGTCCACCTAACCTCTGATCACATAATCAACAATAATATGCAATGCTTCATATTCGTGAGTCTAATGCAATCACCCTAATACATATCATAGCATTCATGATGCATGAACTATGCTAAAGCACTATGTTTCTTTAATAAAAGATTAAGTTTAGTTCTACTCACCTCTGCTCCTCAAGCAGAAACCTGACTGACTCTGCAACTGCTAAACCTGACGACCTCCTTGAACTGTCGGGTCCGATCCTACACAAAAGGACTCGATTGAGGTGTCAAACATACTCTTATAACTCTTAAACATCTTCCCAAAACCCCTCTAAAAACTCATAGAACAATCACTGAAAACATGCAAAGGAAAAGCTAGGCAGGACACCTTCGGCGGCACCTTCGGCGGCCGAATGTGCAGGACAGATCCGAAAGTCCATTCTTTCGGAGGCAACCTTAGGCAGCCGAAACTACCTTCACAAGGGGTTCGGCGGCCGAATCCTCCCTTCGGCGGCCGAACCTGAGTTCATCCAGAACTCAGCTTCGTGCACAACCATCTCCTGCCAAGCACCAACACCACTCCAACATGCATAACTCCTTTTTAACTTGCATATACTCTAGTACATGCACAAAGGGGTCCAAAACTACCTATTAACCCCAACAAAACAGCAACTATAACACATAATCATGCTTACACCATTAAAGCATCAAAACAACCTAACCAAGCAACTCTACCCTTAACCATTTGAAAAGCTGTTGAAACTCATTAAAACAAACGTCAAGACTTCCCTTACCTCTTGAAAACAGAAGAGGAACAACCAACTCAGCAACTCCTCTTCAACTATTACCAAAACCTCACTTTTCTCTCTTTTTTCTCCAAAACGTTCAAACCCTTTGCAAATGACCAAACCTTCTGCATGAGCTGATTAAAGCTTGCAGATGAGTCAAGGGAGACGTGGCATAACCCTCTGTCTGTGCATGGGAAGCAAGAGCTGGCCATTTCACCGACTGAGGAGTGCACAATAGCTGGCTACCCAGCTCAGCTTCGGCAGCCAAACCTGCATGCGAAACCATGCAACGTTCGGGGGCCGAACATGAACTTCGGAAGCCGAACATGGAGCACTTTCGGCGGCCGAACTTAACATTCGGGGGCCGAACATGACAGAAACTCCTTTGGCCAATTCTCCACAAAACTCAACTCTTTTCTAAACCAACACTTAAACACTTAACAGCTTTTTAGAAAACCTTCACTCTTACCCTTCTAGAACCTCTGACATCCCTGAATTCCACCAGACGGTAGGAATTCCGATGTCGGATTTAGCCGGGTATTACAATCTTCCCCCCTTATAAAACATTCGTCCTCGAATGTTAAAAACAAACAAACAAGAACAAACAAGATCTACACTCCACAGCTTTCGCTGCGCTATTCTGATCCTTATTCCTCTTTTCTCTTTATCTTTTCCTAACTCGCAAAAGGAATACTCCAAACTCGGATTACACTAAAACCATAATCAACTCTTATCAGAACAGCTAAAAGATCATCAATCCTAACTAGGATAACTTGGTACTTACGTACCAGCTTAAACTCACTGGTTTACTGTTCTATCTGATTAAAACCTGAAGGATTCATTTTTCGTTTCCCACACCAACAGGGCATAAACCAGGGTGAAGTACTAAGTCAGATAAAACCTTAACTACCAAGCCTCTTTTTCACTATTCTGATAACTCTTAGCTCTCTCTCTGCAGGTGCCATTCTGTAGAGGAAAGAAAGGAAACAATGGTTCTGCGTCCAGATACCATTCTCATTCCAATTCTATCTCCCTGACAGATGGTAAACCTGACAGCCTATCTGGGAAACATCTAGAACGCACTAGAAAAGGCACTGAGGCTGATTCCCTGTCCTGACAAACTTACTCACACGAGTTAAAACAACCCTCTGATAACCTTTCCTGCATACCCGTGAGCCTGTAGGGCTGACATCAACTTCTAGGCAGCTATACTCTGTCCCCCTAAAAGGACTACCCTGATCCATCGTCAACTATAAACTCTCCTACCTTGTCTCTGCGGACACAGGTAGTACCAGGAGTAATGCATCAATCCGCCCTAGAATGACATCACACAGTCAAATCTAGAACCATAAGGTCAGCTGGATCGCATCTACTCACCACTAACTCTGAACTGAACTAACTGACTCTGCATCAGATGGATCACACTCTCAGGTCCACTGACCCAAGGAAAACACTCTAAGCTCAGAAGTCATCAAACCCAATCCTATCAACGGCTCACAACAACAAGGAAAGCGAAACACTGGGTTCCAAAACAACTAACTTACACATCTGAGCACTTCTAAGTGAACGTACCTGACGTCACTGTGCTTAATGTGTTAGCCTCTACTATGTCAGGATAAAGATCCAAGCTAAAGCAAATGGAACTTCCCTCGGGAATCTACGGAAAAAGCTAACCCTTTTTCTCTGCCTCAACTACCATCCATTCCCAGACAACTCGAACCTTTTCTTTTTGCCTTTACTCTTATCTTACTCTGACCTATTACTTGCCCTTAGTTTTCTGTCTCTTGTTCTGTTTTCTGCTTTCTCTTGTTTCCTTTACTCTTTTTACTCTTTCGTAACAAAAACCATTCTCACTATACCTGGTTTAGAGAAACCTGAAACATTATGATCTCATAACAATTCTCTCTTTTTACCTCTTTTCTGCAATTCTATCTCTTTAACTTTGTATTTTGAACATGTAACTCTAGTACATTCTGTTACATTCAATCCTACTAGGATCCACAAAACAAGACAGATATCAAAACTCTCAAAAAGAGCATACCTGGCAGCACTGGATCTAATGGGGCTATTCCCTGCTGAGCCTTTCTACCTGAAAAAGACCGCTGGGACCGAACCATCCAAGGCATCATACGACACTCACGAATCACATGCCCCTCCTGTCCACACCTATAACAAACTGTGGTTCCTGCCAGACAAACTCCCTTATGCAATCTACCACACCGCAAACACTGTGGCTTGCCTATACCAGAACTTGGACCAGCACCGCTATTTCCTACCTCTCGCTTTGTTGACCCTTTTAAGCCCCTAACCTTTTTCTTTTTAACTTTCCCCCACGTTACTCCTTTCCAGGTAGCTGTACTCCAGGTGGAGGGTTCATTCTCTCCTATCCTAGAATCCTTGGTCTGATCACCTGTTACAGACTCATCCATATTTACTTGTACACCTACCTCCTTTCTTTGCACATCTACTTCTATCTCTCTCTTGTTTTCTGATTCTAGCTTATTATCAGCAAAAGATCCCTCAGATGGATCTGATTCCACAGGTTGACTAACACTCCTCATCTTAACACTCCGCTAGCTTTCCTGAGGAACAGCACATAAGAACAAACATTAGCAAACATAAAGTTCATATGAAACACATGAACTTATAATATATACATGCATACATACATAACATCAATACACATGTTTATATACATGGGCAGTTCACATCAGCATGCAAACAAGTTCCTATCTTAGTGGACATGATTCTGCTTATTGTGCTTTGCCTTACTATGACTTCTAGACCAACCTCTTTTCAATGTGTGAACCCTTGCTCAACACACCGTACTTAGGAGGCCCTATGCTCTAATACCATCTGTAACGAAACCTCTGTCACGTTACCTGCTCTGATACCAACTGTAACAGCCCGGAAAACCGATACCCCTCTTGTAACGGTCCGAACCGCTCGGCACTAGGATCCAGATCGGCTTAAGGCCGCCTAGACCCGTAGTAAGCCTCTCCTGAACTCTGTGTACCTGTTAAAATCCCATACATGATCCGACTGGACTATTAACTGATAAAACTTTACTTTAAAACTACCAGACTTAACCTTGAAAACACTCTCTGTAGGTCCAATCATATGAACCAATATGCTCAGCTATACAAATCTGAACTAGCCCTCGGGCTATCTGTAATACACCAGTGATGCTCTACCAAGTAACCTCCATGCCCTATGCGCTGTGTCATAGAACCCACTCTGTAAGGGTCAGCATATCATAAGTTAACTTGGCTACCATAGAGTCACAGGAATCAAACCTGGTCTTCTCTAATGGTCTCTCTATGGATCATAGGAATCAAACCTGGTCTTTCCTATGCACTGGTCTTGGGTCAAAGGAATTAATCCCTGTCTTCCCTCACAGTTATAATTCACTGGGTTTTCGAAACACAACATATATTAAGCCTGGTCTGACTCATTTCTCATCAAGAAACTGTAAAACAGGATACATGCATACACTAGGGATTCACATACACTAGACAATAGGCAAAAGCACATTCTAACTCATTTATACATTCACTGACTAACTATTACATCACTTTTACATATATCTCGTTAGATACATCATGTCCACACTATACTATTACACATGCAATCCTTTAGCATAACTCTGTTGCTTCTGCCCTTCCCAGCTACTCTGAACCTGCAAAACTGGGATTAAGGGAAAGGGATGAGCTTCTAAAGCCCAGTGAGTAGAAACACTGAAAACAGTTCATTCATACACACTATATATGAAAATGCATCACCAAACAAACATCTCAATATATCTTGGATTAGACATGACCCCAAAACTCCCTCGACGGGCTATTGAAGTCGCCTTGGTCCAATCTCCACTAAGGTAGACATGACCCCAAAAATACCCTCTGTCACTACTGGCCCCCCCAAAGGAGCTACACAGGGCATTCCAACATGTACTTGCCCAACTGACCTGACACAATGACAGGAGCCGAAGCTTAGGCTATTGGAGTCGCCTGGGTCCACCTAACCTCTGATCACATAATCAACAATAATATGCAATGCTTCATATTCGTGAGTCTAATGCAATCACCCTAATACATATCATAGCATTCATGATGCATGAACTATGCTAAAGCACTATGTTTCTTTAATAAAAGATTAAGTTTAGTTCTACTCACCTCTGCTCCTCAAGCAGAAACCTGACTGACTCTGCAACTGCTAAACCTGACGACCTCCTTGAACTGTCGGGTCCGATCCTACACAAAAGGACTCGATTGAGGTGTCAAACATACTCTTATAACTCTTAAACATCTTCCCAAAACCCCTCTAAAAACTCATAGAACAATCACTGAAAACATGCAAAGGAAAAGCTAGGCAGGACACCTTCGGCGGCACCTTCGGCGGCCGAATGTGCAGGACAGATCCGAAAGTCCATTCTTTCGGAGGCAACCTTAGGCAGCCGAAACTACCTTCACAAGGGGTTCGGCGGCCGAATCCTCCCTTCGGCGGCCGAACCTGAGTTCATCCAGAACTCAGCTTCGTGCACAACCATCTCCTGCCAAGCACCAACTCCACTCCAACATGCATAACTCCTTTTTAACTTGCATATACTCTAGTACATGCACAAAGGGGTCCAAAACTACCTATTAACCCCAACAAAACAGCAACTATAACACATAATCATGCTTACACCATTAAAGCATCAAAACAACCTAACCAAGCAACTCTACCCTTAACCATTTGAAAAGCTGTTGAAACTCATTAAAACAAACGTCAAGACTTCCCTTACCTCTTGAAAACAGAAGAGGAACAACCAACTCAGCAACTCCTCTTCAACTATTACCAAAACCTCACTTTTCTCTCTTTTTTCTCCAAAACGTTCAAACCCTTTGCAAATGACCAAACCTTCTGCATGAGCTGATCAAAGCTTGCAGATGAGTCAAGGGAGACGTGGCATAACCCTCTGTCTGTGCATGGGAAGCAAGAGCTGGCCATTTCACCGACTGAGGAGTGCACAATAGCTGGCTACCCAGCTCAGCTTCGGCAGCCAAACCTGCATGCGAAACCATGCAACGTTCGGGGGCCGAACATGAACTTCGGAAGCCGAACATGGAGCACTTTCGGCGGCCGAACTTAACATTCGGGGGCCGAACATGACAGAAACTCCTTTGGCCAATTCTCCTCAAAACTCAACTCTTTTCTAAACCAACACTTAAACACTTAACAGCTTTTTAGAAAACCTTCACTCTTACCCTTCTAGAACCTCTGACATCCCTGAATTCCACCAGACGGTAGGAATTCCGATGTCGGATTTAGCCGGGTATTACAGTCTGGTCCCTCATTTGAATCTTTATGTGTTACAGACCAGAGGAACCAGAGAGAGCAGCAGTGAGTACTGCTCCAGAGGTAAACCTGCAGAGTCAGTCAGTCCAGATAGCCAGAGGTGAGTGGAACTCAACTTATGACTTTTAATTGAACCACAACCTGTTTTTAGCATATCTCATGCATCATGTTTATACCATAGGTTGATTGCATTAGTATTCACGACTATGTTGCATTGCATTGTTATTTGGTGATGTGAGTGAATGCTGAATGATCCAATAGTCTCAGACAGGAAGTCCAGGAGCCTTTGACTACGCCCTGGCATGTATAGCAAAGACCAGGAGCCTTTGACTACGCCCTGGCAGGTAGATAGCAAAGTCCAGAAGCCTTTGACTACGCCCTGGCAATGGTAAGTTCACAGGTGTTATATACGCATATACATATATGACAGGAAGACCAGGTGCTCGATTCTACGCCCTGGCACAGAGTTACTAGGACTATGTGGTGACAGGTTTACTCTTGATGTGGCTTGTCTGTGTTATGGCGCATTCCATGAGATCATATTTTACTGAGATGTTTTACTGTTCTACTCACTGGGCTATAGAGCTCATCCCACTCCCTTAACCCCAGTTTTGCAGGTTCAGTGTACAGTGTACAGGGACAGTCCAGCAGAGTACAAGAAAAGTAAAGAGATCTGTAATAGCTTAGAGTGGACATGTAATATGAAAAAGATGTAATAGTTGTTGCTTGACCTAGTGATGTATGTTTTGTACATGATCTGTATATGTATATATGTTTTCCTGTATGTGGAAACCAGGCTTAACAGGTATGAATTAACCCATCTAGAGCCAGCTCTAGTCAGGGATACAGAGTACAGAGTACATGAGTACAGAGTACAGAGATAGTGCATGCACAAGTTACGCCTTGGTTCAGAAAAGAGTTTTATTTTCACTGAAAATGTATGATCATGTATGAGGTTTACAGGTACACAGAGAGTATAGCAGGCTTGCTACGGGTTCTGGCGGCCTTAAGCCGACCTGAATCCTAGCGCCGGTGACGGTCCTTTTTGGGGTCGTTACAGATTGGTATCAGAGCCCTAGGTTCACATGATCGGACCTATAGAGACAGTGTTGGGCTCAGACAGGTTAGCAGTGGTCAAGCACAATAGGAAATCATGTCCACTAGGATAGGGTCTTGAGTCCTATCTGCAATGCTATGCCATGAGTATTGTCTGTGTATGAGTGATATGTGATGTTTATGTGCTAAAGTGGTATGTTATATGTTGTGTTTCCAGAGTAAAGATGCGAGGAACTCGTCGATCAGCTCGATTGACTGGAGTCCCACCAGAGAATGAGAGACCAGCTGCTCGTCCTCCTGCATTGCCAAGGGCAAGGTCTCAGAGATCTAGCAGGGAAGGTACGTCAATAGACCCTAGACGGTCTGTCGACGAGAGCAGAAGAGGAACAGTGAGGGGAGGAAGATCAGAGGAAAGGAGGGAAGCTATGGAGATTGATCAGTCTGGAGATGACAGCATGGGTATAGGCAGTTTTGAGGAAGGTATGGGAGAGTCGCAGGGAGGTGCTCAGGCCTCAGGTTTTGGTTATCCATCCTTGTTTCCGGAGCCAGAGTATCCGATGGAGGGGATGTCGGAGTACTCTCGATTTGACCCATATCCTACATACATGCCATATATGCCATATCCTCACTATTACCCATCATATCCACCATATCCTATGTATCCATCTTCCCCTACCCATCCAAGTGCAGCACACCTAGAACCAAATGACCCAGTACTACCACCAGAACCAGTAGCCCCTGTTGTTGACAGACATGAACCTAGCTCATCTGGAGGTAAAGTCCAAATGACGGAGTACTTGAAATTGGATGCTCCGAAATACAACACGGGAGATGATCCATTTGATTACCTCAGAGCAGTTAGGATGATCACCAGCGAATTGGGAGCAGATGATAGGAGAGCCATTGAGATGGCAGGTTTCACATTAAAATGCAGGAAAGCCAGAGAATGGTTTAAGAATTATGTGGAGCCTAGAATGGACAGCATGTCATGGGGAGAGTTCGCCAATGAGTTTGCAGGGTGGGCTTTTCCTGACAGTTCCAGAGAGATGAAGATCATTGAGTTTGAACAGTTGAGACAAACAGATGAGATGACTGTTGATGAGTTCACAGATAAGTTCTTAGATCTGCTTTAGTACGTGGGTCAGGCCTATGATACTGATCAGAAGAAAGCAAGGAGATATACCATGAGACTTCATCCCAGGTATTCTTCTTTGATCCTTCCAGCAGAAAAGGAGAGTTTTCACTCTATTATAGATGCAGCTAGGAAGATGGAAGCTAGTGCTAAGAGTCAGAAACAGTCAAAGGCACAGGCTTCGGGTTCTAAAGCCCCCAGTTCAGGTTCGACAGGCAGTAAGAGATGGGATAGAGCGAGAGGAACAAGAAAAGGGTTCTGGAGTAAAGTCAAGTCAGGTCTGGGAATAGGTAGTGGCTCAAGCTCTGGCACAGCTCCAGTCTGCAGACGATGCGGAAAACCACATGGAGGAGTTTGTCGGTTGGGATCTTCAGCTTGTTTTCGATGTGGACAGGAAGGGCATATTGCTCGGGATTGTCCGCAGATGACTTTTGCACCATCCCAGCAGATGAGTTCGGGCAGTGTGGTACAGCCAGTTGTACGGCCAGCAGCTCCAGTCATGCCTCAGACTAGTGGCAGAGGTAGAGGGAGAGGGGTAGCCTCTACTTCAGCAGCAGGTTCCCGAGGTGGAAATCCGGTAGCCCCAGCACGGATTTTCACAGTGACACAGGAGGAGGCTAACACGTCGAACACAGTGGTGTCAGGTAATCTCATCATTGGGTGTTCAGATGTGTATGCTTTGATGGACCCCGGTGCTTCTCATTCCTTTATTGCTTCGAGAGCCATAGAGCGATTGGGTTTGATCAGTTCTGAGTTAGAGTATCCTCTCTGGGTCAGTGGACCTAGATGTGACCCATCAGTGGCAGCGTCAGTCTGTCGTTTCAGTCCAGTATTCATAGAGGGTAGATGCCTTCCAGCTGACCTTGTGGTTCTAGACTTGACAGATTTTGATGTCATTCTAGGGATGGATTGGCTATCTGCATATGGTGCTACGTTGGACTGTCGAGAGAAGTTAGTGAGTCTCAGAGACCAGGATGGGTCAGAGTGTGTCTTCAGAGGAGACAGGAGAGGTACACCCAGAGGTATGATTTCAGCCCTTCAGGCTCGTCGTTTGCTTAGGAGGGGTTGTCAGGGATTTCTAGCTCATGTGAGAGAGCTAGACAGTCAGGTGAGGGAACCAGCCACAGTACCAGTAGTTCGAGAGTTTCTCGATGTGTTCCCAGACGATTTGCCTGGACTACCACCTGATAGGGAGATAGGGTTTGAAATTGAATTACTGCCAGGTACCAGACCTATCTCTATTCCTCCCTACAGGATGGCGCCAGCTGAGTTATCAGAGTTGAAAGAACAGTTGCAGGACTTGGTAGATAAGGGTTTCATCCGCCCTAGTACCTCACCTTGGGGTGCTCCAGTGCTTTTTGTCAGAAAGAAGGATGGATCCCTTAGACTTTGTATCGACTACAGACAGTTGAACAAGGTCACTATCAAGAATAGGTATCCTCTACCTAGGATTGATGATCTATTTGACCAGCTAGCTGGAGCAGGTTGTTTCTCGAAAATAGATCTGAGATCTGGGTATCATCAGTTGAGAGTCAGAGAGGCAGATGTGCCTAAGACAGCTTTCCGGACCAGATATGGGCATTATGAGTTCTTAGTGATGCCGTTCGGGTTGACTAACGCCCCTGCAGCATTTATGGATCTCATGAATAGGATATTCAGTGAGTGTCTGGATCACTTTGTCATTGTGTTTATCGATGATATCTTAGTGTATTCCAGAGATGCAGAGGAGCATGCCCAGCATCTGAGGATAGTGTTGCAGACACTGAGAGAGCATGGTTTATATGCCAAGTTCTCAAAGTGTGAGTTTTGGTTACGGAGCATTGCCTTCTTGGGACATGTAGTATCGGCAGAGGGTATTGAGGTAGACCCCAAGAAGATAGAGGCTGTAGCTAACTGGCCCAGACCCACAACAGTGACTGAGATTAAAAGCTTTCTGGGACTGGCAGGTTACTACAGGAGGTTCGTTCAGAACTTTTCAAAGATAGCAGCTCCTATGACCAAATTAACTCAGAAGAACCAGAAGTTTATCTGGTCAGACCAGTGTGAAGAGAGCTTTGAGGAGCTCAAGAGAAGATTGACAACAGCACCAGTGTTAGTTCTGCCTGTCAGTACTGAAGAGTTCACAGTGTTCTGTGATGCCTCTCGAGTGGGATTGGGTTGTGTATTGATGCAGAGTAATAAAGTAATAGCTTATGCTTCTAGACAGTTGAAGAAGCACGAGTTGAATTACCCTACCCATGACCTCGAGATGGCAGCAGTTATCTTTGCACTTAAGATGTGGCGGCATTACCTCTACGGGGTTAAATGCGAGATCTTCACTGATCACAAGAGTTTACAGTACATCTTAAGTCAGAGAGAGCTGAATTTGCGGCAGAGAAGGTGGGTCGAATTGCTCAGTGATTATGATTGTAAGATCCAGTATCATCCGGGTAAGGCGAATGTTGTTGCAGACGCCCTAAGCCGGAAGTCACTAGGCAGTTTGTCCCATATAGCAGCAAAGCGGAGACCAGTTGTGATGGAGCTTTATAAGCTCTTTGACGAGGGATTACAGCTAGAGTTGTCTGGTACAGGTGCGTTGATAGCACAGATGAGGGTGACACCTGTGTTTCTGGAGCAGATAGCTCAGAGACAGCATGAGGACCCTGAGTTGATGAAAATTGCCAGGACTGTTCAGTCAGGCAATAGTGTAGAGTTCAGATTTGACAGCAAAGGGATCCTTCGCTATGGGAGTCGACTTTGTGTACCAGATAGGGGCAGTGTGAAGGAAGACATTATGAGGGAAGCTCATAATGCGAAGTAGAGTGTTCACCCAGGAGCTACCAAGATGTATCAGGATCTGAAAAGGGTTTATTGGTGGCCAGCCATGAAGAAGGAAGTGGCGCAGTTCGTGACAGCCTGTGAGGTTTGTCAGAGGGTGAAATTAGAGCATCAGAAACCAGCCGGAATGCTTAACCCATTACCGATTCCAGAGTGGAAATGGGAGAACATCGCCATGGATTTTGTAGTGGGTTTACCAGTAGCGTCCAACAGGATAGACTCGATATGGGTGATTGTGGACAGACTCACGAAATCTGCTCATTTTCTTCCAGTACGGAGTAACTAGTCTGTGGATAAGTTGGCACATGTAATACCCGGCTAAATCCGACATCGGAATTCCTACCGTCCGGTGGAATTCAGGGATGTCAGAGGTTCTAGAAGGGTAAGAGTGAAGGTTTTCTAAAATGCTTTTAAGTGTTTAAGTGTTGGTTTAGAAAAGAGTTGAGTTTTGTGGAGAATTGGCCAAAGGAGTTGCTATCATGTTCGGCCCCCGAATGTTAAGTTCGGCCGCCGAAAGTGCTCAATGTTCGGCTCCCGAAGGTTATGTTCGGCCCCCGAACGTTGCATGGTTTTGCATGCGATTCGGCAGCCGAAGCTGAGTTGCTCGGCCAGCTATTGAGCATCCCTTAGTCAGCATTTTGGACAGGTGTTAGCACCAGATCATGTCCAGAAGTTAGCCACGTCTCCCTTGACTCATCTGCAAGCTTTAATCAGCTCATGCAGAAGGTTTGGTCATTTGCAAAGGTTTTGAACGTTTTTGAGAGAAAAGGGAGGTTTTGATGGTTTTGTGTTTTTGAAGAGAAGTTGCTGTGTTTGGATTCTTCAGCTTCTTGGATCAAGAGGTAAGTGAAGATCTTAAGCTTGTTTTAATGAGTTTTAACAGCTTTTAAAGAGGTTAAGGGTAGAGTTGCATGTTTAGGTTTTAAAGCTTAGTTTTGATGCTTTAATGGTTTATGCTTGATTATGTGTTATAGTTGCTGTTTTGTTGGGGTTAATAGGTAGTTTTGGACCCCTTGGAGCATATACCAGAGTATATGCAAGTTGAGGAGTTGTGTATGCATGATTGAGTGGTGTTGGTGCTTGGCAGGAGATGGTTGTGCACGAAGCTGAGTTCTGGATGAACTCAGGTTCGGCCGCCGAAGGGAGGATTCGGCCGCCGAACCCCTTGTGAAGGTAGTTTCGGCTGCCTAAGGTTGCCTCCGAAAGAATGGACTTTCGGATCTGTCCTGCACATTCGGCCGCCGAAGGTGCCGCCGAAGGTGTCCTGCCTAGCTTTTCCTTTGCATGTTTTAAGTGATTGTTCTATGAACTTTTAGAAGGGTTTTGGGAAGATGGTTAAGAGTATGTTTGACACCTCAATCGAGTCCTTTTGTGTAGGATCGGACCCGACAGTTCAGGGAGGTCGTCAGGTTTAGCAGTTGCAGAGTCAGTCAGGTTTCTGCTTGAGGAGCAGAGGTGAGTAGAACTAAACTTAATCTTGTATTAAAGAAACATAATGCTTTAGCATAGTTCATGCATCATGACTGCTATGATATGTATTAGGGTGATTGCATTAGAATCACGAATATGAAGCATTGCATATTATTGTTGCTTATGTGATCAGAGGTTAGGTGGACCCAGGCGACTCCAATAGCCTAAGCTTCGGCTCCTGTCATTGTGTCAGGTCAGGTGGGCAAGTACATGTTGGTATGCCCTGTGTAGCTCCTTTGGGGGGCCAGTATTGACAGAGGGTATTTTTGGGGTCATGTCTACCTTAGTGGAGATTGGACCAAGGCGACTTCACTAGCCCGTCGAGGGAGTTTTGGGGTCATGTCTAATCCAAGATATATTGAGATGTTTGTTTGGTGATGCATTTTCATATATAGTGCGTATGAATGAACTGTTTTCAGTGTTTCTACTCACTGGGCTTTAGTAGCTCATCCCTTTCCCTTAATCCCAGTTTTGCAGGTTCAGAGTAGCTGGGAAGGGCAGAAGCAACAGAGTTATGCTAAAGGATTGCATGTGTAATAGTATAGTGTGGACATGATGTATCTAACGAGATATATGTAAAAGTGATGTAATAGTTAGTCAGTGAGTGTATAAATGAGTTAGAATGTGCTTTTGCCTATTGTCTAGTGTATGTGAATCCCTAGTGTATGCATGTATCCTGTGTTACAGGTTCTTGATGAGAAATGAGTCAGACCAGGCTTAATATATGTTGTGTTTCGAAAACCCAGTGAATTATAACTGTGAGGGAAGACAGGGATTAATTCCTTTGACCCAAGACCAGTGCATAGGAAAGACCAGGTTTGATTCCTGTGATCCATAGAGAGACCATTAGAGAAGACCAGGTTTGATTCCTGTGACTCTATGGTAGCCAAGTTAACTTATGATATGCTGACCCTTACAGAGTGGGTTCTATGACACAGCGCATAGTGCATGGAGGTTACTTGGTAGAGTGTCACTGGTGTATTACAGATAGCCCGAGGGCTAGTTCAGATTAGTATATCTGAGTGTTTTAAAGGTTAAGTCTGGTAGTTTTAAAGGAAAGTTTTATCAGTTAATAGTCCAGTCGGATCATGTATGGGATTTTAACAGGTACACAGAGTTCAGGAGAGGCTTACTACGGGTCTAGGCGGCCTTAAGCCGATCTGGATCCTAGTGCCGAGCGGTTCGGACCGTTACAAGAGGGGTATCGGTTTTCCGGGCTGTTACAGCACAGGTCTATCTGGATGAGATAGTGAGATTACATGGAGTTCCAGTATCTATAGTTTCAGACAGAGGACCTCAGTTTACCTCTCGCTTTTGGCGGAGTCTGCAAAGTGCAATGGGCACGAGATTGGATTTTAGTACTGCTTTCCACCCACAGACTGATGGACAGTCAGAAAGGACCATCCAGACCATAGAGGATATGCTTCGCCTTTGTATGTTAGACTTTGGCGGTTCTTGGAGGCAGCATCTACCTTTGGTGGAATTTGCCTACAATAACAGTCATCATGCTAGCATTGGGATGGCTCCTTATGAAGCATTATATGGGAGGAAGTGCAGATCCCCTGTTTGCTGGGAAGAGGTAGGAGAGAAGGCTCTTGCAGGGCCAGAGTTAGTAGACATTACCAGTAGAATGGTGCCCATGATCAGAGAGAGAATTAGAACAGCTCAGAGTAGACAGAAAAGTTATGCAGACGTTCGCAGAAAGCAGTTGGAGTTTCAAGAGGGTAATTGGGTATTGCTGAAAGTGTCTCCAATGAAAGGAGTGGTTCGTTTTGGGAAGAAAGGTAAATTAGCTCCATGGTACATTGGACCCTTTGAAGTGTTGCAGAGGATCGGAAATGTGTCGTATAAGCTGGATTTACCTGCTTCTATGGAAAGAATTCACCCGGTATTTCATGTTTCTATGCTACGACAGTTTGTGTCAGATCCGAATCAGGTTCTGAGTGAGCCTGAAGTGGAGATTCATACGGATCTCACCTATATAGAGCAGCCAGTGCGGATTCTGGACACGCAGATCAGACAGCTAAGGAACAAAGGGATTCCAATGGTGAAAGTTTTATGGAACCACCATAATCTAGAAGAGTGCACATGGGAGACGCGGGAGTCTATGCTCCAGCAGTATCCATATTTGTTTTAAGGTTCGTTTCCTCCTTGTGTTTTGTTTTTGTGTGTTTTAGGAACATTCGAGGACGAATGTTCTTAAGGAGGGGAGAATGTAACACCCGGCTAGAATCCGGCACCGGAATTCCTACTGTCTGGTGGAATCCGGGGTGTTGGGATTCTATATAAGGGTAGGAGTGGTGTTTTCTAAGGGTTATGAGATGTTTTAAGGTTAAGGGAAGTGAGTTGTGAGTTGAAATGACCTAAGGCAGTTGAGCCAAGTTCGGCCGCCGAAAGTAAGTTCGGCCGCCGAAAGTGTTTGGCTTCCGAAGGGAAGTTCGGCCTCCGAATGTTGCATGGTCTTGCCTGTGATTGGGCAGCCGACGATGAGTTGGCCAGCCAAGCTGAGTCATGGCTTTTGACAGATGTTGGCCTCAGATTCTTGCCATGAATGAGCCACGTCTTCTATGACTCATCTGCAAGTGTTTTGAGCAGCTCATGCAGAAGTTTGCTCATTTACCAAATTGTGAAGGTTTTGAAGCAAAAAGTGAGCTTTGGAGAGTTAGTGAGGGTGAAGAGAGTTGAACCGTTTTCCTTTGTTGAGATCACTCACCAGGAGGTAAGTGATGTGTTGACTATGGTTTTATATGTTTTCTGAAGGTTTTATGGGAGTTGTGAAGAGAGAGATTTTAGGTTTTCAATGGGAGGTTTGTGGATATATGCATGAATATATGTTTCTGTGTTATGTTTGATTTGTTGTTTGGGGTATTAGATAGTTTTGGACCCCTGTGATCATATACATGAGTATATGTATGTTGAGGAGTTGATTATGCATGTTTGGAGATGTTGAAGAGAAGGAGGAGCTTGGTTTGCCGTCGGGCTGAGTTCTGGATGAACTCAGCCGCCGAACCTCCTGCATGGTGACTTGGTTGCCACAGCTTGCCCCGTGAGTTTTGCATGTTCGGCTCTGTTTGGGGACTTCGGCCGCCGAAGGTGCCGCCGAAGGTTAGAGACTTTCGTCTCTGGAGTATGTTTTGGTCCCCGAAACTTGCCCCCGAAAGGGTTCGGCCGCCGAAGCTTGAGATTCGGCCGCCGAAGGTGCTTGAGTTTCGTCTCTGGAGAGGACATTCGGCCGCCGAACCTGCCGCCGAAAGTGTTCTGTCCAGCTTTTCTTTTGCATGTTTTTGCATGGCTAGGTAAGTGCGTTTCAGGGAATTATTGGGGAGTGTAATAGAGGTATTGATAAGTTAGTCTGGTCCCTCATTTGAATCTTTATGTGTTACAGACCAGAGGAACCAGAGAGAGCAGCAGTGAGTACTGCTCCAGAGGTAAACCTGCAGAGTCAGTCAGTCCAGATAGCCAGAGGTGAGTGGAACTCAACTTATGACTTTTAATTGAACCACAACCTGTTTTTAGCATATCTCATGCATCATGTTTATACCATAGGTTGATTGCATTAGTATTCACGACTATGTTGCATTGCATTGTTATTTGGTGATGTGAGTGAATGCTGAATGATCCAATAGTCTCAGACAGGAAGTCCAGGAGCCTTTGACTACGCCCTGGCATGTATAGCAAAGACCAGGAGCCTTTGACTACGCCCTGGCAGGTAGATAGCAAAGTCCAGGAGCCTTTGACTACGCCCTGGCAATGGTAAGTTCACAGGTGTTATATACGCATATACATATATGACAGGAAGACCAGGTGCTCGATTCTACGCCCTGGCACAGAGTTACTGGGACTATGTGGTGACAGGTTTACTCTTGATGTGGCTTGTCTGTGTTATGGCGCATTCCATGAGATCATATTTTACTGAGATGTTTTACTGTTCTACTCACTGGGCTATAGAGCTCATCCCACTCCCTTAACCCCAGTTTTGCAGGTTCAGTGTACAGTGTACAGGGACAGTCCAGCAGAGTACAAGAAAAGTAAAGAGATCTGTAATAGCTTAGAGTGGACATGTAATATGAAAAAGATGTAATAGTTGTTGCTTGACCTAGTGATGTATGTTTTGTACATGATCTGTATCTGTATATATGTTTTCCTGTATGTGGAAACCAGGCTTAACAGGTATGAATTAACCCATCTAGAGCCAGCTCTAGTCAGGGATACAGAGTACAGAGTACATGAGTACAGAGTACAGAGATAGTGCATGCACAAGTTACGCCTTGGTTCAGAAAAGAGTTTTATTTTCACTGAAAATGTATGATCATGTATGAGGTTTACAGGTACACAGAGAGTATAGCAGGCTTGCTACGGGTTCTGGCGGCCTTAAGCCGACCTGAATCCTAGCGCCGGTGACGGTCCTTTTTGGGGTCGTTACACCCGATCTCGGACTAACAGCTTCCATCTCAAAAACTGCTAAGTCTATCACCCATGTTATATCCGGTGCCTGATTTCGGACTATCAGCTTCCGTCCCAAAAACTGCCAAGTCTATCACCCATGTTACATCTGGTGCTGGATTTTAAACCAACAGCTTCCATCCCAAAAACAGCCAAGTCTATGACCCATGTTACATCCGGTACCCGATTTCAGCAAAACAGCTTCTATTCCAAAAATTGCCAAGTCTATCACCCATGTTACATCCGATGTCCGATTTCGGACTAACAGCTTCCATCCTAAAAACTTCCAAGTCAATCACCCATGTTACATCCGGTGCCTGATTTTGAACTATCAGCTTCCACCCAAAAAACTGTCAAGTCTATCACCCATGTTAGATCCGGTGCCCGATTTCAGACTATCAGCTTCCATCCCAAAATTTGCAAAGTTTATCACGCATGTTACATCCTTTGCCCGATTTCGGACTAACAGGTTCCATCCCAAAAACTGCCAAGTCTATCACCCATGTTACATCTGGTGCCCGATTTCGGACTATTAGCTTCCATCCCAAAAACTGCCAAGTCTATCACCCTTGTTACATCCGGTGCCCGATTTCGGACTATCAACTTCCTCCTAAAAACTGCCAAGTCTATCACCCATGTTACATCCGGTGCCCGATTTCGGCAAAACAGCTTCTATCGCAAAAACTGCCAAGTCTATCACCCATGTTACATTCGATGCCGGATTTCAGACGAACAGCTTTCATCCTAAAAACTTCCAAGTCTATCACCCATCTTATATCCGGTGCCCGATTTCAGCAAAATAGCTTCTATCGCAAAAATTGCCAAGTCTATCACCCATGTTACATCCGGTGCCCGATTTCGGACTATCAGCTTCCATCCCAAAAACTGCCAAGTCTATCACCCATGTTACATCCGGTGCCCGATCTCGGACTAACAGCTTTCATCTCAAAAACTGCTAAGTCTATCACCCATGTTACATCCGGTGTCTGATTTCGGACTATCAGCTTCCGTCCCAAAAACTGCCAAGTCTGTCACCCATGTTACATCTGGTGCTGGATTTCAAACCAACAGCTTCCATCCCAAAAACAGCCAAGTCTATCACCCATGTTACATCCGGTGCCCGATTTCAGCAAAACAGCTTCTATTCCAAAAATTGCCAAGTCTATCACCCATGTTACATCCGATACCCAATTTCGAACTAACAGCTTCCATCCTAAAAACTTCCAAGTCAATCACCCATGTTACATCCGGTGCCTGATTTTGAACTATCAGCTTCCACCCAAAAAACTGTCAAGTCTATGACCCATGTTAGATCCGGTGCCCGATTTTAGACTATCAGCTTCCATCCCAAAATTTGCAAAGTATATCACGCATGTTACATCCTTTGCCCGATTTCGGACTAACAGGTTCCATCCCAAAAACTGCCAAGTCTATCACCCATGTTACATCCGGTGCCCGATTTCGGACTATTAGCTTCCATCCCAAAAACTGCCAAGTCTATCACCCATGTTACATCCGGTGCCCGATTTCGAAATATCAGCTTCCATCCCAAAAACTGCCAAGTCTATTACCCATGTTACATCCGGTGCCCGATTTCGGCAAAACAGCTTCTATCGCAAAAACTGCCAAGTCTATCACCCATGTTACATCCGATGCCGGATTTCAGACGAGCAGCTTCCATCCTAAAAACTGCCAAGACTATCACCCATCTTATATCCGGTGCCCGATTTCAGCAAAACAGCTTCTATCGCAAAAATTGCCAAGTTTATCACCCATGTTACATCCGGTGCCCGATTTCGGACTATGAACTTCCCTCCCAAAAACTGCCAAGTCTATCACCCATGTTACATCCGGTGCCCGATTTCGGCAAAACAGCTTCTATCGCAAAAACTGCCAAGTCTATCACCCATGTTACATTCGATGCCGGATTTTAGACGAACAGCTTTCATCCTAAACTCTTCCAAGTCTATCACCCATTTTATATCCGGTGCCCGATTTCAGCAAAATAGCTTCTATCGCAAAAATTGCCAAGTCTATCACCCATGTTACATCCGGTGCCCGATTTCGGACTAACAGCTTCCATCCCAAAAACTGCCAAGTATAACACCCATGTTACATCCGGTGCCCGATTTCGGACTATCAGCTTCCATCCCAAAAACTGCCAAGTCTATCACCCATGTTACATCCGGTGCCCGATTTCGGACTATCAACTTCCCTCCCAAAAACTGCCAAGTCTATCACCCATGTTACATCCGGTGCCCGATTTCGGCAAAACAGCTTCTATCGCAAAAACTGCCAAGTCTATCACCCATGTTACATTCGATGCCGGATTTTAGATGAACAGCTTTCATCCTAAAAACTTCCAAGTCTATCACCCATCTTATATCCGGTGCCCGATTTCAGCAAAATAGCTTCTATCGCAAAAATTGCCAAGTCTATCACCCATGTTACATCCGGTGCCCGATTTCGGACTATCAGCTTCCATCCCAAAAACTGCCAAGTCTATCACCCATGTTACATCCGGTGCCCGATCTCGGACTAACAGCTTCCATCTCAAAAACTGCTAAGTCTATCACCCATGTTACATCCGGTGCCTGATTTCGGACTATCAGCTTCCGTCCCAAAAACTGCCAAGTCTATCACCCATGTTACATCTGGTGCTGGATTTTAAACCAACAGCTTCCATCCCAAAAACAACCAAGTCTATCACCCATGTTACATCCGGTACCCGATTTCAGCAAAACAGCTTCTATTCCAAAAATTGCCAAGTCTATCACCCATGTTACATCCGATGTCCGATTTCGGAGTAACAGCTTCCATCCTAAAAACTTCCAAGTCAATCACCCATGTTACATCCGGTGCCTGATTTTGAACTATCAGCTTCCACCCAAAAAACTGTCAAGTCTATCACCCATGTTAGATCCGGTGCCCGATTTCAGACTATCATCTTCCATCCCAAAATTTGCAAAGTTTATCACGCATGTTACATCCTTTGCCCGATTTCGGACTAACAGGTTCCATCCCAAAAACTGCCAAGTCTATCACCCATGTTACATCTGGTGCCCGATTTCGGACTATTAGCTTACATCCCAAAAACTGCCAAGTCTATCACCCTTGTTACATCCGGTGCCCGATTTCGGACTATCAACTTCCTCCTAAAAACTGCCAAGTCTATCACCCATGTTACATCCGGTGCCCGATTTCAGCAAAACAGCTTCTATCGCAAAAACTGCCAAGTCTATCACCCATGTTACATTCGATGCCGGATTTCAGACGAACAGCTTTCATCCTAAAAACTTCCAAGTCTATCACCCATCTTATATCCGGTGCCCGATTTCAGCAAAATAGCTTCTATCGCAAAAATTGCCAAGTCTATCACCCATGTTACATCCGGTGCCCGATTTCGGACTATCAGCTTCCATCCCAAAAACTGCCAAGTCTATCACCCATGTTACATCCGGTGCCCGATCTCGGACTAACAGCTTTCATCTCAAAAACTGCTAAGTCTATCACCCATGTTACATCCGGTGCCTGATTTCGGACTATCAGCTTCCGTCCCAAAAACTGCCAAGTCTGTCACCCATGTTACATCTGGTGCTGGATTTCAAACCAACAGCTTCCATTCCAAAAACAGCCAAGTCTATCACCCATGTTACATCCGGTGCCCGATTTCAGCAAAACAGCTTCTATTCCAAAAATTGCCAAGTCTATCACCCATGTTACATCCGATGCCCAATTTCGGACTAACAGCTTCCATCCTAAAAACTTCCAAGTCAATCACCCATGTTACATCCGGTGCCTGATTTTGAACTATCAGCTTCCACCCAAAAAACTGTCAAGTCTATGACCCATGTTAGATCCGGTGCCCGATTTCAGACTATCAGCTTCCATCCCAAAATTTGCAAAGTATATCACGCATGTTACATCCTTTGCCCGATTTCGGACTAACAGGTTCCATCCCAAAAACTGCCAAGTCTATCACCCATGTTACATCCGGTGCCCGATTTCGGACTATTAGCTTCCATCCCAAAAACTGCCAAGTCTATCACCCATGTTACATCCGGTGCCCGATTTCGAAATATCAGCTTCCATCCCAAAAACTGCCAAGTCTATTACCCATGTTACATCCGGTGCCCGATTTCGGCAAAACAGCTTCTATCGCAAAAACTGCCAAGTCTATCACCCATGTTACATTCGATGCCGGATTTCAGACGAACAGCTTTCATCCTAAAAACTTCCAAGTCTATCACCCATCTTATATCCGGTGCCCGATTTCAGCAAAATAGCTTCTATCGCAAAAATTGCCAAGTCTATCACCCATGTTACATCCGGTGCCCGATTTCGGACTATCAGCTTCCATCCCAAAAACTGCCAAGTCTATCACCCATGTTACATCCGGTGCCCGATCTCGGACTAACAGCTTTCATCTCAAAAACTGCTAAGTCTATCACCCATGTTACATCCGGTGCCTGATTTCGGACTATCAGCTTCCGTCCCAAAAACTGCCAAGTCTGTCACCCATGTTACATCTGGTGCTGGATTTCAAACCAACAGCTTCCATCCCAAAAACAGCCAAGTCTATCACCCATGTTACATCCGGTGCCCGATTTCAGCAAAACAGCTTCTATTCCAAAAATTGCCAAGTCTATCACCCATGTTACATCCGATGCCCAATTTCGAACTAACAGCTTCCATCCTAAAAACTTCCAAGTCAATCACCCATGTTACATCCGGTGCCTGATTTTGAACTATCAGCTTCCACCCAAAAAACTGTCAAGTCTATGACCCATGTTAGATCCGGTGCCCGATTTTAGACTATCAGCTTCCATCCCAAAATTTGCAAAGTATATCACGCATGTTACATCCTTTGCCCGATTTCGGACTAACAGGTTCCATCCCAAAAACTGCCAAGTCTATCACCCATGTTACATCCGGTGCCCGATTTCGGACTATTAGCTTCCATCCCAAAAACTGCCAAGTCTATCACCCATGTTACATCCGGTGCCCGATTTCGAAATATCAGCTTCCATCCCAAAAACTGCCAAGTCTATTACCCATGTTACATCCGGTGCCCGATTTCGGCAAAACAGCTTCTATCGCAAAAACTGCCAAGTCTATCACCCATGTTACATCCGATGCCGGATTTCAGACGAGCAGCTTCCATCCTAAAAACTGCCAAGACTATCACCCATCTTATATCCGGTGCCCGATTTCAGCAAAACAGCTTCTATCGCAAAAATTGCCAAGTTTATCATCCATGTTACATCCGGTGCCCGATTTCGGACTATGAACTTCCCTCCCAAAAACTGCCAAGTCTATCACCCATGTTACATCCGGTGCCCGATTTCGGCAAAACAGCTTCTATCGCAAAAACTGCCAAATCTATCACCCATGTTACATTCGATGCCGGATTTTAGACGAACAGCTTTCATCCTAAACTCTTCCAAGTCTATCACCCATTTTATATCCGGTGCCCGATTTCAGCAAAATAGCTTCTATCGCAAAAATTGCCAAGTCTATCACCCATGTTACATCCGGTGCCCGATTTCGGACTAACAGCTTCCATCCCAAAAACTGCCAAGTATAACACCCATGTTACATCCGGTGCCCGATTTCGGACTATCAGCTTCCATCCCAAAAACTGCCAAGTCTATCACCCATGTTACATCCGGTGCCCGATTTCGGACTATCAACTTCCCTCCCAAAAACTGCCAAGTCTATCACCCATGTTACATCCGGTGCCCGATTTCGGCAAAACAGCTTCTATCGCAAAAACTGCCAAGTCTATCACCCATGTTACATTCGATGCCGGATTTTAGACGAACAGCTTTCATCCTAAAAACTTCCAAGTCTATCACCCATCTTATATCCGGTGCCCGATTTCAGCAAAATAGCTTCTATCGCAAAAATTGCCAAGTCTATCACCCATGTTACATCCGGTGCCCGATTTCGGACTATCAGCTTCCATCCCAAAAACTGCCAAGTCTATCACCCATGTTACATCCGGTGCCCGATCTCGGACTAACAGCTTCCATCTCAAAAACTGCTAAGTCTATCACCCATGTTACATCCGGTGCCTGATTTCGGACTATCAGCTTCCGTCCCAAAAACTGCCAAGTCTATCACCCATGTTACATCTGGTGCTGGATTTTAAACCAACAGCTTCCATCCCAAAAACAGCCAAGTCTATCACCCATGTTACATCCGGTACCCGATTTCAGCAAAACAGCTTCTATTCCAAAAATTGCCAAGTCTATCACCCATGTTACATCCGATGTCCGATTTCGGAGTAACAGCTTCCATCCTAAAAACTTCCAAGTCAATCACCCATGTTACATCCGGTGCCTGATTTTGAACTATCAGCTTCCACCCAAAAAACTGTCAAGTCTATCACCCATGTTAGATCCGGTGCCCGATTTCAGACTATCATCTTCCATCCCAAAATTTGCAAAGTTTATCACGCATGTTACATCCTTTGCCCGATTTCGGACTAACAGGTTCCATCCCAAAAACTGCCAAGTCTATCACCCATGTTACATCTGGTGCCCGATTTCGGACTATTAGCTTACATCCCAAAAACTGCCAAGTCTATCACCCTTGTTACATCCGGTGCCCGATTTCGGACTATCAACTTCCTCCTAAAAACTGCCAAGTCTATCACCCATGTTACATCCGGTGCCCGATTTCAGCAAAACAGCTTCTATCGCAAAAACTGCCAAGTCTATCACCCATGTTACATTCGATGCCGGATTTCAGACGAACAGCTTTCATCCTAAAAACTTCCAAGTCTATCACCCATCTTATATCCGGTGCCCGATTTCAGCAAAATAGCTTCTATCGCAAAAATTGCCAAGTCTATCACCCATGTTACATCCGGTGCCCGATTTCGGACTATCAGCTTCCATCCCAAAAACTGCCAAGTCTATCACCCATGTTACATCCGGTGCCCGATCTCGGACTAACAGCTTTCATCTCAAAACTGCTAAGTCTATCACCCATGTTACATCCGGTGCCTGATTTCGGACTATCAGCTTCCGTCCCAAAAACTGCCAAGTCTGTCACCCATGTTACATCTGGTGCTGGATTTCAAACCAACAGCTTCCATTCCAAAAATAGCCAAGTCTATCACCCATGTTACATCCGGTGCCCGATTTCAGCAAAACAGCTTCTATTCCAAAAATTGCCAAGTCTATCACCCATGTTACATCCGATGCCCAATTTCGGACTAACAGCTTCCATCCTAAAAACTTCCAAGTCAATCACCCATGTTACATCCGGTGCCTGATTTTGAACTATCAGCTTCCACCCAAAAAACTGTCAAGTCTATGACCCATGTTAGATCCGGTGCCCGATTTCAGACTATCAGCTTCCATCCCAAAATTTGCAAAGTATATCACGCATGTTACATCCTTTGCCCGATTTCGGACTAACAGGTTCCATCCCAAAAACTGCCAAGTCTATCACCCATGTTACATCTGGTGCCCGATTTCGGACTATTAGCTTCCATCCAAAAAACTGCCAAGTCTATCACCCTTGTTACATCCGGTGCCCGATTTCGGACTATCAACTTCCTCCTAAAAACTGCCAAGTCTATCACCCATGTTACATCCGGTGCCCGATTTCGGCAAAACAGCTTCTATCGCAAAAACTGCCAAGTCTATCACCCATGTTACATTCGATGCCGGATTTCAGACGAACAGCTTTCATCCTAAAAACTTCCAAGTCTATCACCCATCTTATATCCGGTGCCCGATTTCAGCAAAACAGCTTCTATCGCAAAAATTGCCAAGTCTATCACCCATGTTACATCCGGTGCCCGATTTCGGACTATGAACTTCCCTCCCAAAAACTGCCAAGTCTATCACCCATGTTACATCCGGTGCCCGATCTCGGACTAACAGCTTCCATCTCAAAAACTGCTAAGTCTATCACCCATGTTACATTCGGTGCCTGATTTCGGACTATCAGCTTCCGTCCCAAAAACTGCCAAGTCTATCACCCATGTTACATCTGATGCTGGATTTTAAACCAACAGCTTCCATCCCAAAAACAGCCAAGTCTATCACCCATGTTACATCCGGTATCCGATTTCAGCAAAACAGCTTCTATTCCAAAAATTGCCAAGTCTATCACCCATGTTACATCCGATGTCCGATTTCGGACTAACAGCTTCCATCCTAAAAACTTCCAAGTCAATCACCCATGTTACATCCGGTGCCTGATTTTGAACTATCAGCTTCCACCCAAAAAACTGTCAAGTCTATCACCCATGTTAGATCCGGTGCCCGATTTCAGACTATCAGCTTCCATCCCAAAATTTGCAATGTTTATCACGCATGTTACATCCTTTGCCCGATTTCGGACTAACAGGTTCCATCCCAAAAACTGCCAAGTCTATCACCCATGTTACATCTGGTGCCCGATTTCGGACTATTAGCTTCCATCCAAAAAACTGCCAAGTCTATCACCCTTGTTACATCCGGTGCCCGATTTCGGACTATCAACTTCCTCCTAAAAACTGCCAAGTCTATCACCCATGTTACATCCGGTGCCCGATTTCGGCAAAACAGCTTCTATCGCAAAAACTGCCAAGTCTATCACCCATGTTACATTCGATGCCGGATTTCAGACGAACAGCTTTCATCCTAAAAACTTCCAAGTCTATCACCCATCTTATATCCGGTGCCCGATTTCAGCAAAATAGCTTCTATCGCAAAAATTGCCAAGTCTATCACCCATGTTACATCCGGTGCCCGATTTCGGACTATCAGCTTCCATCCCAAAAACTGCCAAGTCTATCACCCATGTTACATCCGGTGCCCGATCTCGGACTAACAGCTTTCATCTCAAAAACTGCTAAGTCTATCACCCATGTTACATCCGGTGCCTGATTTCGGACTATCAGCTTCCGTCCCAAAAACTGCCAAGTCTATCACCCATGTTACATCTGGTGCTGGATTTCAAACCAACAGCTTCCATCCCAAAAACAGCCAAGTCTATCACCCATGTTACATCCGGTGCCCGATTTCAGCAAAACAGCTTCTATTCCAAAAATTGCCAAGTCTATCACCCATGTTACATCCGATGCCCAATTTCGGACTAACAGCTTCCATCCTAAAAACTTCCAAGTCAATCACCCATGTTACATCCGGTGCCTGATTTTGAACTATCAGCTTCGACCCAAAAAACTGTCAAGTCTATCACCCATGTTAGATCCGGTGCCCGATTTCAGACTATCAGCTTCCATCCCAAAATTTGGAAAGTATATCACGCATGTTACATCCTTTGCCCGATTTCGGACTAACAGGTTCCATCCCAAAAACTGCCAAGTCTATCACCCATGTTACATCCGGTGCCCGATTTCGGACTATGAGCTTCCATCCCAAAAACTGCCAAGTCTATCACCCATGTTACATCCGGTGCCCGATTTCGAAATATCAGCTTCCATCTCAAAAACTGCCAAGTCTATTACCCATGTTACATCCGGTGCCCGATTTCGGCAAAACAGCTTCTATCGCAAAAACTGCCAAGTCTATCACCCATGTTACATCCGATGCCGGATTTCAGACGAGCAGCTTCCATCCTAAAAACTGCCAAGTCTATCACCCATCTTATATCCGGTGCCCGATTTCAGCAAAACAGCTTCTATCGCATAAATTGCCAAGTCTATCACCCATGTTACATCCGGTGCCCGATTTCGGACTATCAACTTCCCTTCCAAAAACTGCCAAGTCTATCACCCATGTTACATCCGGTGCCCGATTTCGGCAAAACAGCTTCTATCGCAAAAACTGCCAAGTCTATCACCCATGTTACATTCGATGCCGGATTTTAGACGAACAGCTTTCATCCTAAAAACTTCCAAGTCTATCACCCATCTTATATCCGGTGCCCGATTTCAGCAAAATAGCTTCTATCGCAAAAATTGCCAAGTCTATCACCCATGTTACATCCGGTGCCCGATTTCGGACTATCAGCTTCCATCCCAAAAACTGCCAAGTCTATCACCCATGTTACATCCGGTGCCCGATCTCGGACTAACAGCTTCCATCTCAAAAACTGCTAAGTCTATCACCCATGTTACATCCGGTGCCTGATTTCGGACTATCAGCTTCCGTCCAAAAAACTGCCAAGTCTATTTCCCATGTTACATCTGGTGCTGGATTTTAAACCAACAGCTTCCATCCCAAAAACAGCCAAGTCTATCACCCATGTTACATCCGGTACCCGATTTCAGCAAAACAGCTTCTATTCCAAAAATTGCCAAGTCTATCACCCATGTTACATCCGATGTCCGATTTCGGACTAACAGCTTCCATCCTAAAAACTTCCAAGTCAATCACCCATGTTACATCCGGTGCCTGATTTTGAACTATCAGCTTCCACCCAAAAAACTGTCAAGTCTATCACCCATGTTAAATCCGGTGCCCGATTTCAGACTATCAGCTTCCATCCCAAAATTTGCAAAGTTTATCACGCATGTTACATCCTTTGCCCGATTTCGGACTAACAGGTTCCATCCCAAAAACTGCCAAGTCTATCACCCATGTTACATCCGGTGCCCGATTTCGGACTATTAGCTTCCATCCCAAAAACTGCCAAGTCTATCACCCATGTTACATCCGGTGCCCGATTTCGAAATATCAGCTTCCATCTCAAAAACTGCCAAGTCTATTACCCATGTTACATCCGGTGCCCGATTTCGGCAAAACAGCTTCTATCGCAAAAACTGCCAAGTCTATCACCCATGTTACATCCGATGCCGGATTTCAGACGAGCAGCTTCCATCCTAAAAACTGCCAAGTCTATCACCCATCTTATATCCGGTGCCCGATTTCAGCAAAACAGCTTCTATCGCATAAATTGCCAAGTCTATCACCCATGTTACATCCGGTGCCCGATTTCGGACTATCAACTTCCCTCCCAAAAACTGCCAAGTCTATCACCCATGTTACATCCGGTGCCCGATTTCGGCAAAACAGCTTCTATCGCAAAAACTGCCAAGTCTATCACCCATGTTACATTCGATGCCGGATTTTAGACGAACAGCTTTCATCCTAAAAACTTCCAAGTCTATCACCCATCTTATATCCGGTGCCCGATTTCAGCAAAATAGCTTCTATCGCAAAAATTGCCAAGTCTATCACCCATGTTACATCCGGTGCCCGATTTCGGACTATCAGCTTCCATCCCAAAAACTGCCAAGTCTATCACCCATGTTACATCCGGTGCCCGATCTCGGACTAACAGCTTCCATCTCAAAAACTGCTAAGTCTATCACCCATGTTACATCCGGTGCCTGATTTCGGACTATCAGCTTCCGTCCAAAAAACTGCCAAGTCTATTTCCCATGTTACATCTGGTGCTGGATTTTAAACCAACAGCTTCCATCCCAAAAACAGCCAAGTCTATCACCCATGTTACATCCGGTACCCGATTTCAGCAAAACAGCTTCTATTCCAAAAATTGCCAAGTCTATCACCCATGTTACATCCGATGTCCGATTTCGGACTAACAGCTTCCATCCTAAAAACTTCCAAGTCAATCACCCATGTTACATCCGGTGCCTGATTTTGAACTATCAGCTTCCACCCAAAAAACTGTCAAGTCTATCACCCATGTTAAATCCGGTGCCCGATTTCAGACTATCAGCTTCCATCCCAAGATTTGCAAAGTTTATCACGCATGTTACATCCTTTGCCCGATTTCGGACTAACAGGTTCCATCCCAAAAACTGCCAAGTCTATCACCCATGTTACATTCGGTGCCCGATTTCGGACTATTAGCTTCCATCCCAGAAACTGCCAAGTCTATCACCCTTGTTACATCCAGTGCCCGATTTCGGACTATCAACTTCCTCCTAAAAACTGCCAAGTCTATCACCCATGTTACATCCGGTGCCCGATTTCGGCAAAACAGCTTCTATCGCAAAAACTGCCAAGTCTATCACCCATGTTACATTCGATGCCGGATTTCAGACGAACAGCTTTCATCCTAAAAACTTCCAAGTCTATCACCCATCTTATATCCGGTGCCCGATTTCAGCAAAATAGCTTCTATCGCAAAAATTGCCAAGTCTATCACCCATGTTACATCCGGTGCCCGATTTCGGACTATCAGCTTCCATCCCAAAAACTGCCAAGTCTATCACCCATGTTACATCCGGTGCCCGATCTCGGACTAACAGCTTTCATCTCAAAAACTGTCAAGTCTATCACCCATGTTAGATCCGGTGCCCGATTTCAGACTATCAGCTTCCATCCCAAAATTTGCAAAGTTTATCACGCATGTTACATCCTTTGCCCGATTTCGGACTAACAGGTTCCATCCCAAAAACTGCCAAGTCTATCACCCATGTTACATCCGGTACCCGATTTCGGACTATTAGCTTCCATCCCAAAAACTGCCAAGTCTATCACCCATGTTACATCCGGTGCCCGATTTCGAAATATCAGCTTCCATCCCAAAAACTGCCAAGTCTATTACCCATGTTACATCCGGTGCCCGATTTCGGTAAAACAGCTTCTATCGCAAAAACTGCCAAGTCTATCACCCATGTTACATCCGATGCCGGATTTCAGACGAGCAGCTTCCATCCTAAAAACTGCCAAGTCTATCACCCATCTTATATCCGGTGCCCGATTTCAGCAAAACAGCTTCTATCGCAAAAATTGCCAAGTCTATCACCCATGTTACATCCGGTGCCCGATTTCGGACTATCAGCTTCCATCCCAAAAACTGCCAAGTCTATCACCCATGTTACATCCGGTGCCCGATCTCGGACTAACAGCTTCCATCTCAAAAACTGCTAAGTCTATCACCCATGTTACATCCGGTGCCTGATTTCGGACTATCAGCTTCCGTCCCAAAAACTGCCAAGTCTATCACCCATGTTACATCTGGTGCTGGATTTCAAACCAACAGCTTCCATCCCAAAAACAGCCAAGTCTATCACCCATGTTACATCCGGTGCCCGATTTCAGCAAAACAGCTTTTATTCCAAAAATTGCCAAGTCTATCACCCATGTTACATCTGATCCCCAATTTCGGACTAACAGCTTCCATCCTAAAAACTGCAAAGTCAATCACCCATGTTACATTCGGTGCCTGATTTTGAACTATCAGCTTCCACCCAAAAAACTGTCAAGTCTATCACCCATGTTAGATCCGGTGCCCGATTTCGGACTATCAGCTTCCATCCCAAAATTTGCAAAGTTTATCATGCATGTTACATCCTTTGCCCGATTTCGGACTAACAGCTTCCATCCCAAAAACTGCAAAGTACATCACCCATGTTACATCCGGTGCCCGATTTCGGACTATCAGCTTCCATCCCAAAAACTGCCAAGTCTATCACCCATGTTACATCCGGTGCCTGATTTCGGACTATCAGCTTCCCTCCCAAAAACTGCCAAGTCTATCGCCCATGTTATATCCGGTGCCCGATTTCGGCAAAACAGCTTCTATCGCAAAAACTGCCAAGTCTATCACCCATGTTACATTCGATGCCGGATTTAAGACGAACAGCTTTCATCCTAAAAACTTCCAAGTCTATCACCCATCTTATATCCGGTGCCCGATTGCAGCAAAATAGCTTTTATCGCAAAAATTGCCAAGTCTATCACCCATGTTACATCCGGTGCCCGATTTCGGACTAACAGCTTCCATCCCAAAAACTGCCAAGTATATCACCCATGTTACATCCGGTGCCCGATTTCGGACTATCAGCTTCCATCCCAAAAACTGCCAAGTCTATCACCCATGTTACATCCGGTGCCCGATTTCGGACTATCAACTTCCCTCCCAAAAACTGCCAAGTCTATCACCCATGTTACATCCGATGTCCGATTTCGGACTAACAGCTTCCATCCTAAAAACTTCCAAGTCAATCACCCATGTTACATCCGGTGCCTGATTTTGAACTATCAGCTTCCACCCAAAAAACTGTCAAGTCTATCACCCATGTTAAATCCGGTGCCCGATTTCAGACTATCAGCTTCCATCCCAAAATTTGCAAAGTTTATCACGCATGTTACATCCTTTGCCCGATTTCGGACTAACAGGTTCCATCCCAAAAACTGCCAAGTCTATCACCCATGTTACATCCGGTGCCCGATTTCGGACTATTAGCTTCCATTCCAAAAACTGCCAAGTCTATCACCCTTGTTACATCCAGTGCCCGATTTCGGACTATCAACTTCCTCCTAAAAACTGCCAAGTCTATCACCCATGTTACATCCGGTGCCCGATTTCGGCAAAACAGCTTCTATCGCAAAAACTGCCAAGTCTATCACCCATGTTACATTCGATGCCGGATTTCAGACGAACAGCTTTCATCCTAAAAACTTCCAAGTCTATCACCCATCTTATATCCGGTGCCCGATTTCAGCAAAATAGCTTCTATCGCAAAAATTGCCAAGTCTATCACCCATGTTACATCCGGTGCCCGATTTCGGACTATCAGCTTCCATCCCAAAAACTGCCAAGTCTATCACCCATGTTACATCCGGTGCCCGATCTCGGACTAACAGCTTCCATCTCAAAAACTGCTAAGTCTATCACCCATGTTACATCCGGTGCCTGATTTCGGACTATCAGCTTCCGTCCCAAAAACTGCCAAGTCTATCACCCATGTTACATCTGGTGCTGGATTTCAAACCAACAGCTTCCATCCCAAAAACAGCCAAGTCTATCACCCATGTTACATCCGGTGCCCGATTTCAGCAAAACAGCTTTTATTCCAAAAATTGCCAAGTCTATCACCCATGTTACATCTGATCCCCAATTTCGGACTAACAGCTTCCATCCTAAAACTGCCAAGTCATCACCCATGT